>NC_082381.1:36984678-37642779 GCF_027477595.1 Haemorhous mexicanus
CAGAAAAAGTAAGAAATAAGCACTTGCTTCAAACATAAGATATGCATGAGAAGTAATTACTTTCTTTCTGTGTTCATGCTTTTGGTCACAGAGGAGGAATTATTTAGTAATTTATCCATTTTCAATGAAACCTGTGTGAGCTGGCAAAGGAAAAGCGGAAGGCTGGGAGTGCAGGAAACATACACAGTAAGTAATAATGGAAATACTTGAGATTGGGAGTTATTTTGTTCTGGTTATATCTGCTGATTCAGCAGTGGATATTTGTATTGTGGGTTTTGTTGGTATGGCAGTTTGTCTTGATCTTCCCAGTGGAACACCTGGAGGTGGTAGGAAAGAAGAAAATTCCTGTCTTAAAGGTAGGTGAAAAAATTCAGGGTTCAGGGTCTCATTCCAGTAAATCACCTAAATGCCTGCTTGAATGTGTAGGAGGTTACAGCGTAAGTTTAGGTTTTAGTGAAGTTCCATTGAAGAGCTCAAGCTCACATTGCCACAGAAAATACTGCAGAACTTGGGTTCTGTCCCTGTCTTTGACAAGCATCTCAACTGAACTGTGTCTCACTTGCATATACTGGATATAACATGTTTTAAAAATGCAAGGTATATCGAAATAGTGTGCCTTGCTCAAAAGTTTCAACTAATGTATATCTGGGCATTTTAGAACCATTTTTCTTGGAAATTGAAAACAACCTTTGTAAGGACTTCTTCTTTTTTTCTCTTTATTTTATTTTATTTTATTTTATTTTATTTTATTTTATTTTATTTTATTTTATTTTATTTTTTAATTTACATGAGCATAAGAATAAAACTTAAGGCATAAATTCTCAGAAACAAAAGTTTGGTCAGTGTTCTTGAAGGCCAAAACAACATGATAAGAATTTCCATGTTTTCTCAATAACATCCCAAGAAAGGGGTTTTCTCTGTGTGTGTGAGTTATTTGGTTTTGGTTTTTTTCCTTTTTTTTAATGTGAACAAGTAAGGAAAAAAATAAAAGGGAATATTAAGGGTGTCCAGGGTAAGTGCATTTCAAGGCTGGGTAATAAGGAAAACAACCAATCTTTCTCCTCCTTTCTCCTCTTTCGTTGTAAAGGGAGTATTTTTAGTTTGTGTACTTTTTTTGAGCACTCCTGAGATGGAAAACACAGCTTCCCAGTTCCCTTAACAGGCCAAAACTGGTTTTTATGTAGCCAATGGTAACTGGCAAGCTGTGGATCTCTGGTATAATGTGCTCTCTTCACATGCTTTTCCTGAATTCTGTCATCTGAAAGACACTTCAGAATGGCCAGAGAAGGTGAGCTTTGTCTGTCCCTTCATGCCATACAAGCAACAGATTTCTTTTTCACTACAATGGGACAATATTAGACAAGCTCATTTACTGTTGTTTGGCGTTCTGTTTTACTGCTGTTTCTGTGGGGCAAGGGGGAAAATCTAGCAAAAGTGAAAGAAAGTAACAAGTAGATGTACTTTGTATCTATGTGCTATAAACAAGAAACAGTATTTGCTGACACCTTACTATTTGAGTTGGGTATCTTTGTAGGATCCAGTGGATTAGGTTCCTGATAGATTGGATTAGATTCCATAATAGATTCCTTCTATCTGTTGTAGAAATATATGAAATAATATGAATAATTTTAACAGCCAGAAGAACTAAAGATCAATTTATTGAGACATCCCATAGCCAGTCAAAAACTTACATATTTTCCTTGAACTGATACTCTAAACCAGATGTAATCCTGTGGTCTCTTTAAGAACCAATAGGATTAAATAAGCTAGTGTTCTGAATTTTGGAGAGCCACAACAAATTGCACTGTTGTCTTTGTTTCAATAGTTTCATATACTGGGCCAAAGATTGGATGAGAAGATATTCTCAGAAGATATGGTATTTAACATCAGTACAAGTGAAGATAATCCAAAGGTGTGTTTAGACCTGGACTCTGGAAGTAACTATGTGGTAAATGTAACTACCATTTCTTCTACAAACATCACTGTCTCAGTTACAGTAGCAATTCAGACAAAAGGTAGGTTGTGTTTTGTATTCTATGTGCTTATAAAAGAACTTACTGTGCTGCAGAGTTCACTGATTTGAGTCTAACAGACAGGAAAAGGGTCTGTTTCCTAGACTTCATAATTCTTTAAGCTGGCTATGCGCATGTAGCCACTGTCAACATCCTCTTTTTCTGAAAGACGTTTTTCTTTCTGCTAACTTGGCCATTGACTCTTATGAGCAAGGAGAGCAGGGGCAGAAAGTGTCCTTCAGAAAGATTTGGCAAATTTGCTCTTTCAGGACTTGCCTTCTGGCTGAGGCAGGATTGGTACAGAATTTTGGTCCATGGTACAGTGCCTACAGGTTTCTGTTTTTTCCCTTGAAGTATGATTCTCTGCCTATAGAATTCCTTGTTGCTTGGCTATGTGACACTAATCTAAGTGGTTTGAGCATTACAGACAATGCTCCTGTGTCTACCAGTGATTAGCAGGGTTCTGGCAGTTATCAGTAACTGTACAGAAGTAATCTTCTAACAGTGGATTTCTGTAGTATTTTAGTCATAAAATACTAAAGAGACTTTAGGCTTGTCTTCTGACTACTAATTCTCAAGGTCTGAGACAGACCTTGAGAAATAATTGCTTTTGGAATCCACTAAAATGCTTTTGCTCACATGTTCTTTCCTGAAGGGTATCAACTATGACAAATTGTTATGATAATTTTATTTAAATCAGGAGGCCTGAACACTTGATCTTTCTGTCATTATAACATTCTAGGCCTGGACAAGTAAATTATATGTTAGAATTCCTGAATAGCATGCTTGGGTTTTTCCAAAAGCCAGTTTCTTTGGAAAATGATCATGCTTTACTTATCCTATTTGTTCATTCAAAAAGAAATGATAGCCTACCTCTCTGTCTCAGAAGAGAATGAAGTTTAAAACTTTTTAAAAAATTTTATTCTCAGCTACTCATATTCAATTAAGTTGAAGGAGGTAGAGTTTTTAAAGTAAGTTGATCTCTTTTTTAATTGTCTCTGCAGTTAAGGAAGCTTTCAATAATGTATTAATTTTTAATGATACCTGCTTGAAATGGAGGAGAAATGTCAGGGGAACTGATGTGGAAGACAAATACTCAGTAAGTGACAATCTGTACTTTGAATCTAGAAAGAAATTTTTATCAATCAAAAACCTAGTTTTTCAAACACTCACTGCTATCAGTGTTCCTTATTATAATAATGTCTCATAAAACCCCGAAGAATAATCTTGTATAGCAGCCAGAGAGAGACCACACTCTCTTGCAGTCTACTGTTTCTTGCTTATTTTTCCCATACTTAACTCCTAATTTGATCTCCTTTCAAGTTTGTGAGTTGTTTGTTCAGGCAAACAACTCACACAACTCTATTCCAGTTCCTCTGAGTCAGTTCTCTTTGCCTTGTGGTATGCCTTCAGTCTGCCCTTATTCCAGTGGGGAATTTGTACATGCACTACTTCTGCCGTGACTCTTGACCACCTGCTGTTGTCTCAAGTTTCTCTGTGCCAGGAGACAGTAAGAGATTATCTGAAGGCATAGGATCTATTTAAAGGGAAATCAACACACAATTCATATCCAGCAAGCATTTTTGTTTTCATTACAGAGAAATCATTTGATGAGGAGAGGCCTTAAGTTACTGACTTCATGATCATTTCCGTCATCAACAATAAAAGAGGAAATCCTACCCAAAAAAAAAAAAAAGAGCCTATGAGTCTGTAAATTTCCCTGAGAATATAGGTGTCTGTAGACAGATCCCAGAGTGTAGTAGGCATTTTGATATGGGTCAAAATAACTTGATTTTGCCTTGATCCTCAGGGTGAAACTGAAGAGGTGTTCATGTGAGCTTACTTTTGTAGTTCACCAGGAGGATATACTTCAATAAAAGTGAACTGTTACTGGAAGCCTGTATGTTAGCAGGAAATATGGTCTAGGGGAAATTAATACAAAAGAAGATAGGCTAGGGGGGGAAGTGAAAAAAACAGGAAAATACCAGATCTGATCAAGACGAACCAACTTTTGGAAGGATTAGAATTTGAGTAACTGTCAATGCCTACAGTTTTGACACATCATAAGCAGTGCTCTCCTCTGCTGTTTCTTCTAATGGAGCATGACATGGCTGAATGCAAGTATTGTATTTTAACATTTCAATTTTCATGCTGTGATTTTTTGGTTACAGTTTCATGTGCAAGGCCAGCGTTGGTATCAGAAGAACTTCTTTCATGAAGTGACCTTCGAACTTTCCACACACAAGCAAGCTCCTGAAGTTTGTTTAGATTTGCAACCCGGCACCAATTACTCTATTAATATTTCCATGGTAGCTATGAATTTTTCACTGCTTGTTTCTATGACAACACAAATTACAGGTGGGTCATGCCATTTATTTTATATATTTACAAAAGCACCTAGTGGGTGTAAGAGACTCAAGTGAATCTGCATTGTTGATCTCAGTCTTGTGTGGTGGGTTGCCAAAGTATTCTTTCCATGCTCAAAACTGTCCATTGTTTTTTTTATGGGTTTTGTAGAATTCAGAGCCAGAAGGGGGGAAAAAATTGAGGCACAGAGTGTTAATGTGTCATTTTAGGACGTCAGGGAAAAGATAGTTTGGTGGGTTGGGCACAAGACTAGTATCTAGGACAGCTGAGTCCTAGATACTAGTCTTGTGTCCAACCCACCTAAGGGTTGGCTTTTTTAAAGAAAAAAAAAGGCTAAGGCTTTTTTTAAAGAAAAACTTCTCCCCACAGTGGAGTTAATAGCTCAACTGCACTTTATATTGGTATTTGTGGCAACAGAAACAGCTACCAATAAAGTCTGCAAGAATCCAAAGTAGAGTACAGGAATCTGCAAGTACCTCATACAGATACTTTTGCCTCTGATTGGCAGAGTACAAAACATAAAAGACCTTTGAGCAAATTAGCTTCTGAAGGAAGAGCCTCGGGTTTACAATTTAGCAAGATGTATCTCACTAAAATGCCTCGATGAGAATCACCTTATGGGTCTTGATTTATTTAGCACAGTTTTCACCATCTCTGTACTGTCAGAATCTCTGTATTAGGTGAAGTACAGTGCAGTGTTTGATGATGGTACATCTCTTCCTGTCAGGGATACAAATTATAATAGGTAAGGAACATGAAAGCTCTCTGAGTATCTGTAACTCTGTTCAACCACTAGATGGAATCAATTCTCTTCTGAGTGCTTAGGAAGCGCTGGAGATTTATGTTTTGAAATTGATAGTTTTGCTGGTTTTTCAATAGTAAATCTGATGGTTTAAAGCTTCATGAAAGGTAAAACATCTCTTGTTTCTTAAGGCTGCTGTTTAAGATATACAATGACCTGTTTCTTTTTTTTTAAATGAAATTACAGAAATGATTTGGTAATTCCTTTTCACTAGTTTCCTAATTGTCACTCAATAGTAGTACCCATAAGTTTCATGAGTACGTGTCTTTTTTTAAAAAGCTAGTAAGATATTCTCAGAATTTTGTTGATAGTGATAATTTTTGAATACATACTCAGAGAAAAGTAAGTAAACTGAGTACATACTCAGTTTACTCTGTCATCCTGTGGTATTTCCTCAATTCTGCAGGATTGCATCAGGTCACTTACTCAGCAGAGCTCTAGAGAACACTTTGCAGCAGGTGCTGTGTGAAATGGTATTTGTGTCTTGGCAGCTGGCATATTTAGCTGGCGTATTTTCCTCTCTGCTGAGTTAGTGCTTAACAAATACATATGCATAGCCCCTGGAAAGGTCTTTGTGTAAACATTTGGTTATTTCCATTTTGAAAGGAGATTTTACTACACAAGCCTGTTTATACTTGGTAGTTATCTTACTCAATAAGCAATAAAAGATGGGTGTTGCTCTGCCATATTAGGAGTCTTTATCAAAAACTTGGTGTGAAAACATTTCTTATTTTCTGACTTCTACTGAAAAAACATAAAAGTATGTATTTTTTAATAGTTTTTGTAGAAATTGCAGAAAATTAAAAAGCCAATAATGATCTTGTGGCAAAACTTGCCAAATAATGGAATTTAAATAAGATTAGTTGTGTTGTTATCTCATCTAAGATTAAAAGGATCCAGCTGAAATAATTCCTCTGGCAGTGCTGCTCTGACTTCAGTGTCTTATGTCTTTGAATTGTATTACCTGTACAAGCAGCTTAATTTATATAAAAACTATAATTTAAACTATTTATACTATTATTTTCATCTTAATTTGTTCAGTTATTTTGTAATCATATATGCATTTTCCATGGTGGATGGAATGATCTCAATTTATCTGCCAAATTAATTCTGAAAATTGACTTTTTTAGCTCTGGTGCTTTTCCAGCTAAATGGTATTGTAAAAAGGCAAGATATGCCTTAAGCACAGAAGCTCTAGGGAAACCGAGACTTAAAAAAGTGTTTTACTGATTATGTTCTCACGGGTTGTTTGAGGTTTCATATGCTGTCCTTGAAGAGGTACATGACACTTGGTCTGTAGCCACAGCTGAGAACAAATCCAGATGTTGTGTCTCCTTGACTTTTACAAACCTTCTACATTTTGAGAGTTTGGAAAATCTTAACTATGGAGTTTTGAATAATGTGAAGAGACATGTCCCAGACAATTGGAGGATCACTGCTTTACAGACCTGATTTCCTGACAAGGATAGTGATTGTGTAATTTTTAGACTATTTCAGAATACAATAAGTATGTAAATGCTAGCAATAAGTTTGGGTATTTTTTCAAAAAACCAAGATATGTGAATGCCTGTAATGAAAGTTACTTCTGTATCCTGAATATCTATATCTATGTCCATACTCACCCTGAATGAGGATACATTATATCCTAAATTATTTCTAAAAGAAAAAAAAGCCAAGAACTTGGACCTAAAAGCTTGTTTTTCTCCCTGACAAGTAGAATCCTCTAAAAAAATAGTTCGGTGCTGAGCACAAAGTTAGTTTTGCCTTTCGGCTTGTGGTTAGTAAATACAGTCTAGCAAATGCTTCATGGAACATTGTAACAGGCATCTTGCACAGTCTTTTATGTTGTCTTAACTTATTTTAAAGAAACTCTCACCACTTGTCGACTGGAAATTGGAAATTGACTTGATTATCAAAAATTATTAGGCAGTGATTATATTGTAGCTATAAAAGGATGGTAGCAAGATTGTCTTTTAAACAAGGAATCTCGTGTCCCTTTCCAGAGAAGGAAAGGAGTGTCTTGTGGGCACACTTGTGATTATACTGCTTACACATGGCTCTGTTCATTTTCTTTTGGAATATCCTTTATTAAAGTAGGCTCCGGGGAGGCATTGTTCTTAATTTCACTACCTGTTTTTACATATGAAATGAAGATGATTGAACCATTTTGTAACCATTTTTTCAAGTGCTTGAAATAAGGAGCTAGGTCTCTTTTACTTTCATTGCTAATGTTCTGAATTAGAGTAATTTATTCAGTTCAGCCACATCAAAATTCTATTGATATTTGAATCTGGTTTTGAGCTTTGCTTTGGGTAGATTCTTTATGAAAACTCTGGTGTTTTGGTGGTTTGTGAATGCCTATATATTTACAGAGTCTGGTTAGGTTTCTTTTGTTTTAGAACAGACCACTATTACTTAAGACATAGTAACACCAAAAGTGTTTCTGGACACTAGAAATAGATCTTTTGTGCCTGAGTAATTGATTACATTTCCTTCTTGTAAAATAATTCTTATTAGGTTAAATTATGATTTCTCATTGCTTTTCCTCATCTTGATTTTCTGCTTAGAATCAAGCTGTATTTTGAGTTTGCTCAAGGCATACTATTCACATGCTGCAGTTCCTTACATATTTGTACATGTACTTTCCAGGGGGGTTGAGTAGGCTTGTCCTTGAGTCTTTGTACCTCAGATAATTGTAGTATTTCCTGTATTTCTCAGCTGCTATTCTTTTTGGTTCAGCCCAAGATTTGCCAGCAGGCCATGTACTTGTGTGTGTCTCATCTCTGTCTTCATATGATCACATGAGGGAGAAAGAAGACTCACAAGCAAAGAGTCTAGAAAGTTACTTGAAAGGGGAATTTATTCCATCATGTATTAAGTATAATCTTCTAGAGCCTCTTGTCTTGGCATGTGGAAAATGTTTGACATTACAGATCAGATTGTGATGTCTCATTTGTTCATATGCCTATGGATGTACACCTGCACATAAAAGATAGACTGTTGTTCTGATTTGATGTAGGATGGAAAACTTCTATACTCGTTCTTTCATAAAGGGAGTTCTTTAAGGTCTGGAAAAGAAAGGAAAACCCAAAATCTATTTTCCAGTGAGGAAGTGAAAGACTGGAAGTTAGAGGTGTGGTGATCTCACAGCTCATATTCTGAGAGCACAAGAGCACCAGCATCAGGTACCTCCAGAGAAACTATCCAGTAAAGTGTGCAGCATTGGAGCACAAGAATTGCCAAGAAGGAAGTTTCTGATTTATGTAATGAGGGAAGAGAAGTGATGAAAACATGAGCATGGTTACTTTTTTTTTTAATGTAGGGGGGAAATTAGCTGCCAGCCATGTAAATAATTTCATACATATGCATACACTTTGTATTTTTGTGCAGAGATTATTTAAATGCATGATAATTAAGTTCATATGAACATCACTTTGCTATCATTTTTCCAAACTCCTCCATAGGAAGAATTTTTCATGAGTCTCTGTGAAATCATGAACATTCAGATAATTTCTCTTTTTCTGTTTACAAAGCCATTGCTATCAGAGACACAGTCTCTGCTTTATAGCCAGTACTTTCCAAGAGGAATAGAACTCTGATTTGCATTGTGTTTGCTTTGGGTGGGTTGCTCACAGAAGGGAAACAATGAAAAGTAAACATGGCATCTTCTGTCAGGCTTTCTAGTTGAATGCACCAAAAGCACCTTGCTTTCCCTGACCAAATTTTCCTCCTCTCCCATGGCCAGGTACTGTAAAAGTGCCTTCATCTTGGTGCATATGAACCTATGCATATTGGCCAGTCTTCTGTGCCTCACATGCCATTAAAGCAGTTCCAAGTCATGCACAGGACCACAACACTTGGCCAAGGTCCAGGAGGGAGGGAGAGCTACAGAGTGCTGAGCAAAGGCAGGGGATATAGGAAATGGCTGGCACTGTAAGCCTTTGTGCTCACACTGAGATTCCAGCACAGTGCTGCTGGACCCCTCTGCTTACCCAGGCAAGGTCCTGTCATCAGCTTAGGTAGTGGGTGAGAGCAGTGATGGCAGTTTGCAGAGTCCCAGACCAGACCTCTTTCCCTGGGGTTAGGAGGCTGTCATACCAGGTCCCCTCTTGTGGAAGGACCAGGCAGGCCCCTAAACCAAACACCCTGGGCCAACAGCACCGAGCTCCCATTCTGCTGCCAGACCCTGAACACCTCCCCCTGCATCTGCAGAACAGCAGATGTGAGCTCTCAACACGCCTCATTTTGTTCCTGGAGATCACAAGGGAAAGGTGCCACAGGAAGAACTGGAGCAGAAGACAAACCATAGAAATGTCCAGACAGGGATGAGCCAGGAGATGGGGATCAGCCTGATGGCAGCAGAGTCAGCGACCGTAAGGCACCCTACACACTGTCCATACAAGATGCAGCGAGATGTGGGCGGATTTAGTTTCACAGGTGGAGTCCTGGGCCCAGAGGTGCTCTGCAGCTGCAGTCGGGGCCCCTTCAGTCCCTGCTCCGACACACAAAACACCCGATGGGGCACCGGCTGGCTGCCCGCTGTTGTGTGCCTGAGTTCTCACTCAGGTGAGGGCAGCTGGCAGGTCACTTGCTGCCACCGAGGACACTGAGAGGTGCCGGCCGAGGTCCCCTGGAGCACGTCTCCCTGCTTTCCCCCTTCTTTCCCTGCCCAGGACCGTGTTACTTTGAGGATGCGCTGGCCCTGGGCGCCGCCGTCCCTGAGGGAGAGAAAGGCCCCTTTGTGCAGGCGAGCTCAGGCCCCGGCGCGGGGCCGGGCCCGCGGCGCTCGGCTGCAGCAGGGCTGGGCCCGGCCGGGCAGCGCTCCGGCTCCGTCTGCACGGCTGCCTCGCTGCGCTCACACCTTCCTCATCATCAACAGCCTGCTGTGACATTCTGCCCCAGAGCAGGGGAACAAAGCCACAGTCAGCAAAGGCAATCACATGAGTGCCATTTCCAGAAATGACCAGTCTTTAAAGAAGATCTAAATGATTTTTTCTGTAGATGTGGTCTTGATTTATTTATTCTCCCTCCTTCCTTCTTTTTACATAATGTTCCTCTCAATGTGAAAAATCTCTTCTCACTCTGTACTAGAACAATTATATTTAAATATGTACAGTAAAGTTAATTACTCTTCAAACAGTAATACAAGAAGTAAACAAAGTTTTCTATTGTATTAATATCTCTACCTTATTTTAGTTTTACTTTTACTTTTACAGCAGTATTTTTTACTTCCTTGTTTTAAAATTCAGCAAAAACCTTTTGGACATAAAGCCCTCAAATAACCATGTGATGCCCAAAAAAGGCTGGAAATAAATCCCTACAGACCTGTGTCTGTAGAGCAGGTATTTGTTTATTGCAGCCCTGGTGGTGAGGAGAGATCTCCACCTAACTCACCCACCCTTGTCAAGTGCTGTGGTATATTTACACCGTAAGCATTGCTTCGTGTCACTATGTCACTACAACATCATCACATCCGTGCCAGAACTAATTTACATGGTATGATCTCATGGTTATAAAAAGCTCTTCTGCACTGTGCTTGTCCCTCCCCAGTTTGGGGGTCGTCAGGGGTCTTTGATGAAGGCTTCCAAGGTCTTCTTCACGTCTGAACTTCTCAGCTTTGTCTTCAGAGTATGCACAGTTATGGTGCTCCTTGGTCTGTCTGGTCCCAGCCAGCCTAAATTCTTTGTTTTATGGCTAATTGGCATCACATTTGCATCACAAATTTCTCATAGTGCTATAATTATCTGTCTCTGAAGCTATCCACCTGGTGTGTTTTTTCTTTTTTGTCTATTCAGCATTAAGCAGCTAGTTAACCACATACTAGCCATTACATTGTATAGAAAGTTACTTTTTATCAGGTTATATAGGTATAAAAAGTTAGGATTCAGGTTATATAGGTATAAAATGCTATGATTCAGGTTACTTACATATAGAAAGTGATGATTCAGGTTATACTGGTATCAGGTTATGTAGATATATCAGGTTATATTGATGTCTTATAACTCAAGGTACAGAAGCACCTTGTAACTTTGACCTAAGTTGTATAGTCATCACATGAAAGAAATCCCTTGTGTGCAGGGAATTAAGGTCATGCAAATGGTCTTGTTTCACTAATGGGATGTTTTATTTAAAACCCAGCCTTAAGAATAGTCTTTGATTTGGATTCTTTGCAATGTTAAGTTTGGTGGAGAGTTGACATGTGATTTTGAACTTTGTTGTTCAATTCCATTATTATTTTTAAAGCTTTGTTATTGCCCTTACAGTGCAACACCAAGCAGGCTTTGGCTCCAGCATTGAGGCCTGGGATGATTCTCAGTGTTGCTGCAGCAGGAAGCACTTCCTGGCATGTACTTTCTTCTCTGTAGCTTGCCTTCAGGTTCAGAGAAAATCAGGAGATGGATTCTTATTGTAGAAAACTAGCCTTTATATTAAATGTTCAAGTGTTACTAACCATAAGACTGCTATGACAAGGAAGTGCTTAGAGTGGGACAATGTATGCATAAATCTATGCATATACTTTGATTTCTTGCTATGCTCTTCTCTGTTTTCCTGGTGATGCTACAGATACATTAGGCTGTTCTGCTCATGGAGACTTAAAAAAATTAATTCTTTTAGAACGGCAAGGTGCTAACAGAGCCTGAACAGACTGGAGGTTCTTGATTTCTTCACCTAGTGCAAGTCCTTACTTCTCTGTAGTATTCCCCTTTTCCCTACAGCTGTTCTCTGTGGTGTTAAATCATTGTTTTTAACATGTGAATTTTTAAATCTAGTAATAATGTTGACCTCCCAGCAGACTTTTTTTTCTGGCAAAGTTTTTATTTTATTTAAAAAATCAGAGTGGGCAAATACTGCATATGGAACAACTCCTTCAGAGTTTATTTTCTGATCACCGAAGCAAAAATAAAACTACTCCTTTCAATTATATTATTATTAGTATTATTATTACTCCTTCACATTGCTACAAACCGTTCGCTCTTTTTATTAAAACAGGTAGATTGTCTTTGTGTGCTTGATGTTTCTAATAACTAGCATTTTTTACCAGAAACTAAACATAGCAATGCTTAGTTTCCTTTAACAGCACTATGTGTTTCTTCAGATTCTTCTTTCTTTTACTCACTTTCTAGAGCTGTCAGTTCTGGATGGGTGCTTATTTTCATTATTTGTATTTTCCTGTCAAATTATAGAAAATAGAAAAATCAATTGTTATGACATTAGTCAGCATCTTCTTGTCATCTGAGTCCACATCTCTTTCCTCTTGTGCTGTTTATCTATAAAAACAATGCAAAACCATTGCATGCAATGCACATTCTGGCTGGCATTGGAGAAGGAATTCCCAAGTTTTTCTTAGAAATTGAAAAATTCTTTAGAGAAATTAATAATAGTGTCTTGTGATGATACTAAATGTCAAAGGAAAGGAAGATAGAAGGAGTATACCAGATAAAACCACTCTGAGAGATATATTTTCCTGACACTGTCTGTTGACAGTGCCTGTGCTAAGGAACCAATGAAATTAAGAGATAATTTCTGTCTCTTAATTAATGTTTGCTTAAGCTTGCAAAGTGCAAAGGGCCTAAAGGTTGGCTTTCAAATATTAGTTGTTCATTTATTTTGTTCAGATAGAAATTCTGCCTGTACCTTTTACAGTATCTGCAGCTGCAGATGTATTGAAAAGAGCAGGAGCAAAGACTGTTTGATGTTCTTGCAGGCAGCCATGCAGGACATTTTATTAACTTGGAAAACTCTCAGAAAGGGTTTTTTGCCCTCACTCTACTAGAGGGAAGCAAGTCATTGTAAAGCAGTTGCTTGCAGAGAATTATAGAAGATGCTGGGAAAAGACCGACGTGGATCGTGCAAGTCCAACTCCTGGCCCTGCACAGGACACCCCAAGAGTGACACCACGTGCCTGAGAGTATTGTCGAAATCTTTCTGAGAGTATTGTCCAAATGCTTCTTGAGCTGCGTCAGGCTGGTGCTGTGACCACTTCCCTGGGAAAGCCTGTTACAGTGCCCAACCACCCTCTGAGAGAAGAACCTTCTGATAGTCAAACTAAACCTTCCCTGACACAAATCCAGACCATTCCCTCAGGTCCTGTCATTGTTATCAGAGAGGAGAGATCAGTACCTGCCCCTCTGCTTTCCCTGGTGAGGAAGCTTTAGACCACTATATAAATCTTACTCTCAATTCAATCCTAAATATTCATAGCTGGTTTCCTTACTGGTAGTTCACCCACAGCCTGGTTTTGAAGATAACCTAGTAAAGTGAACTACCAAAGCAATTTATTTGATAGGTAAGCTTTCAGGAGGTTCTTCTGAGGATGATTTTTGTCAAGGGGTAGAGGTTTTTCTTACTAGGGATGCTTGTATGGCCTGTT
Organism: Haemorhous mexicanus; assembly: GCF_027477595.1. Lineage (NCBI taxonomy): Eukaryota > Metazoa > Chordata > Aves > Passeriformes > Fringillidae > Haemorhous > Haemorhous mexicanus. The sequence continues at coordinate 36,998,231 of NC_082381.1, forward strand.
AGCTTTATTTTGGGCACGCTGTGCTAAAGTTGTATCCCCTCCTAAGTTTCATTTGTGTTTAAAACAGAGGTCATATAAGCTTTTAGATTTCCTCTTCATATGTTACAAACCCAAAATTTTGTTTGCCTCATATAAGATGATTTCTTTATCCATCTCTTCTTTGTATCCTTTGAGCTGGTTTCACATGGCTCTGTCACACTGATGATTGGAACTTCAGGCACCATGAAATGGTCACACATGGGCCTTGTGTATCCTGACCACTACTAATCTAGTGTTATGTTAGCCTGATTCTTAGGTCTTTTAGAGCAGCCTTCTGGATTTTTGCTTTTTGTTATCATTTTGGTGCCTAGCACTCATTCAGAGATATATTAATATGACATTTCTACTACTCGAAGGCAATTAGAATATTTAGCATAAATTCTTCTTAGAAGCCCAGGTGTATCACCTTGTATTTTGTACTGGTGAATTTAATCCCAGTTTTGAACAAAAACAGCTGTTAGGGTGGTTCAGTTCTCCTTTTGTAAAATCTCTGTGTTTCTAACATTGAGCAGCAAAATCCATCTATACATACTAGGATTTTGCACCATGATTGTTAACAAAATGCTAGTAGTACTAACCTCTAATAACCTTCCTCCACCCCAGTAGTTCTGCTTTCAACATGATTTTCTAGCTCCCTTTTTAGCAGTTACTTACCCTCTTGACAGTTTTTCTAACAAGCCTCATTTTCTCCTGCAAAACTAATGATTTTCTATACTTCAAAAGATATGTGCAGCTATTTGTATTCCAGCTCTTTGAAAAATCCATGCATCTCAGGAATATTTTGCCTGATGTCACCTAACTTTGGGAGATCTGCATTGATTTTCTTTGGTTTCTCTTCATCATATTGATTATTCTTTCTAGCTCTGAAGCCTTGGTGTTCTGTACATAAGCACTGCATTTGTTAGTCTTCAGTCAGATATCACATCAGCAGCCTGATACACTGGTGTTCAAAAAGCCTAGCTGTACCTGTATTTACCTGTGCAATTTCTTTCAGACTTCTGGGCTAGATGGTGTCTATGCTTCACACTCTGCCCCCTTGGTTGCACACACTGAATCTATTTTCATTTTTGTTTCCAGGCTGGTAGTGGTAATTTCCATATCAGTGTGCAGCTGTCATCATTGAAATTTTTTGAAATCAGAGGAAGAACTATTTGAAATTGAAATTAGAGGAAGAACTATTTGTTCAGCCTTGCCTTGATGCAAACTCCCAGTAAAACAGATTAGAGTTCTGTATCCATATTGAAATCCAATTTAAGGGCCTGGAGATTGCTACCTAACTACGAGCAGTATCTAAGGAAGTAGCCTTCTTGAAAGTACTTTTAGCACTACTAAATTCTCCTTTATTCATACTGTGGTATTTCTTGCAATGGGCTCTGTGCACAGTTTCATATTTTTCTTCTCCCTGACCATTTCAATTAGTCTAGTAAATAATACTGCTTCCTCCAACAAAGCTTTCATGGCTCATTTCTCTGTAGTCAGCCACCATTTTTGGGCATCTCTCTTTTTCCCAGCTAGCCAAAGTACAGGGGCTGCCAGACCATCATGATCATATTTGCTCTGTGTTTTTGTTGGCCAGTTTATGTTGCCTGCAGGCTTTAGCTGTTTGGGGTTCAAGGCTCAGTTGAGGATGTTTTGGCGGAAAAACTAGCTAGCAATTGAAAAAGGAACTGAAAAGTTGTTAGGAACTGATGCCTGAAATATTTCTAAAACCTTTCTGAACAATAGGTGTTTGTTCACTTTTCAGATCCCCCTTTCCCAGAAGTAGAATTTGTTGCAGTTAAAGGTTCTGCACCTTTGCTCAGACTCCGGAAAGCAGAAGATCAAAATGGACCAATCAGGTTTGTCTTTGTGCTTTTCACCCTTTCAAAGAACATTCTGCAGATTCATGTTACATACAGATTAGAACTCTTTTGGGTGACAAAATTATTTTTTTAGCAATGGGAAAAAACTTGAACTGTACCTCCCAGTTTCTCTCCCCTTAGCAGAATAATATTTAGCTTCAGGCTTTTTTGTTGTTTTCTGGAACAAAATCCTAGTTGGAATCGTTGTGAGTTTTCACCACTGGCTGTGTGGTTTGATTTTGTTTTTCTTTTCCCTTTATCCATAGCGAGGTTACAGTAGATCCTTATTGACAGATACAAACACACCTCTACTGAAGTGATTTTTCTTTTCCAATGACATGCAGACAGTATTTCTTCCCCCCTGAGCCAGAAGAAGTAGTGAATAATGTCCTCATTTTTGCATATTTTGATGTACTGTTTTCATAGTAGTGTATTACTATCAAAATGTATTTCTAGAGTAAAAGGATTTCCCCGTTACTGAGTGCTGTTGTAATGGCTAGTGTAACAACCTTAATGAATAGTCTTTGTATGGTTGAATATGATAAACTAAACATTGTTTTGAGAGGTATGAAGACAGATTTGATTAAATTTCTTTAAATGGTACCTGTCCTCTCCTCCTTTCAACTGAAGAAGTCTTGTTTCTTTGAACTTACAAGTAATTTTTAGAGAAAATTGTACATTATTTCATAGGTGAGCTTCAATGTGAGGAGGAGGAGGAGATAGTCTGATGTCAGTGTTATTTCTGAACATCAGTAAGCATCTAGCAATAACAGGAATGTGATCAGAAGACCCAGCTCTAAGCTGTGCATGCAGTGCATTTGGTTAAAATTGATGGAATTACAGAGAGAAATATTTTAGTATAAGTGTTCGTATTGGACATTGTTAATAAAAACCAGTTAAGAGGCTACAAATAAAAAAAACCAGTATGGATTAATTAATATCCGATGCTTATTTCATTGAAATGACGGCTAATATTTACTTTTCTTTTTTGTTTCACTCTAGTCTGTATCAAGTGATTGTGCTTCCTCTGGATTTGCAAAGCACTTTTATTTGTGACTCCTTTGATGCTACATCTTTCTTTAGTAACACCACTGACATGAAAGGATATGTAGCAGCTGAATTTCAGGCAAAGGATGTTGCTGATAATATGTCAATTGCTCTTGGAGACAGACATTATTATGGGAAGTTTTATAATGCTCCTTTAAAGCTGGGAGAAGAGTATTGTGTTTTTTTGAAAATAATAAGTGAGTGGAATAAGGTAAGGGATGTTTCAAAACCTCTTCTTTACAACTCTTGAATGAAATATTGCTGGGGGAAAAGACAAAAATGTTAGCTGGGTATTAAATTTTTTATGACACTTCAAGGATCTCCTAGTTGACAGAATTAGATTAAATCTGAAGCTCTTTAAATATCTCTTAAAATTCCTTAATGGCACTTATGTCACTGTAATGGTGAAGCAACTCTGAATGCCAAAAGTCAGACAATGGAAAATAATTATAAATGAATGGTCATCCCTGCTCTCAGTTATTGAAGATGTCTGTATTGGGCCAGAATTTACTAAAAGAGCTTAGCATGTGAATTTGAAAATCACTTCTTAGCAATGATGAATTCACCCATTTTAATTTTTAATTAAATATTTTATAACAAAATATCCCAATTCTCCAAGTGACATAGAAAAAATATATTTTATTACGTGTTTTTACCTTCCAAAAAGCAGTGAATGTAAGCTCCAGCTCCATTGAGAAAGCCTTATTAAAAAAAGTATATTTTCATAATTAATTTTTATAATTTTAAAGTAAATATAAATTTTTCATTAGAGACAAAAGTTTCTAAAACGTGCATATCATCTGATTTTCTATTTGTATCTATCTCAGGATGTTTTCTTAGATAGCACGTGTTCTAACATCATTATAGTGCAAGGATTTCATATTGCCAGAGCTGCATACCTCCTCGATGTTGCTCACAAGCAGCTCCTCTAAGCACTGAGTGCTCCTGGTCCCTGCAGCAGTCATCTGACTCCAGATCCCACCAATCCACTCTTTTATACCACTTGTTCTTATTGGCTACAGGTGTGGCCTGTTAAGATCAGGCCTGCTTCTAATCTTTAGTAATTGGTCCAGCTGTAACTCATTGGGGGATAAGATTACCTTCTATACCACCTTCCTTTACCCATACTGTATCCCCCTACATCAGGAGTCAACAGTTTTGATTTTTTTTATAATATAAGTCTCAGCAGTAGAAAGTTTTTCTTGTGTGGAATAGGGGATAACTTCTTGTGTGCAATACAGTTCCTGAATGTCAAATACAAAAACTGAACTAAGCAACCTCTAATAAAGAAACACCTAAACAGCACCTTACCAAGGAGGCATGCAAAAACTGATCCATGAGTCACTTACAAATAATTCTCTGCAATTCTGGAAGCCTACACTGAAATCTCAGTAAGTTAAAACAGCTTCTGTTAAGAAATAGTGAGTGGCATCCTCATTTATGCATAGTCTAAAGTACTGTTTTCATAGCAGTGTATTACTATCAAAATGTATTTCTAGAGTAAAAGGATTTACCTTTTACCTGTAACTGCCTCAGTTCAAGTCAATGAAATAAAACAAGTGCATGTAATAAGAGGATTCTGGTATCTACTAATCTGTTCAGTACTATTTAACAATACTCTGAGAAATTTTTATAGCAGAGATGAAGTGGTTTCCAATCCTGATACAAGTCTGTTGTTTGCCATAATTTTGTAATTAATTGTGTGAGGGGAAAGGTAGGAAAATGACAGTAGGAGGCATTTAATTTCATAAATAATGTTAAGTTATTAACATTGACATCCTAAATGTCTTGGAATTTGGACAATGAACTGTATTTCACAGAAGAATGTGCTCAGTGGAGCAGGATTGTTAATCAGTCAAATGTATACAAGTTTAGCCTCTTCAAGCACTACTAAATATATATTTGAGCTTAGTTTCTTTATCCTGGGGAATTAATGCATTGGCTTCCCTAGCTCTTTACCCTCAGTCTTTTTTCATACTGGGGTATTTTAACTTCTTTTACTTTTGTGGAGTTTTTTGCTGCACAGAACAAAGTAGATTCTTATACATCTTTACCAGCCATTTATGAAGCTGCTTCTAACTTACATTATTCTTTCTCTTTCTTATGGATTATTTCCTGATCTTTCACTGCTGACATTTGCAGATGTATTTTCTAGGCAACTGATTTGACAGATTAATATTATAGTTATTTGTAGAGGTCACACTTGCTTCCTACCATTAAAAATGCATCATCTCCCTCATTACACTTTCCTGTGTGGCTTTTGTTGGTTGATGAAATACACAAAGTTACTTACAACAGTTATGAATCATTATTGGGATTGCAAATACCAAACTACTTTGCTTTGCAGCTCTGTTTCTTTAAAATGGATCTTGGACTGCTGGTTCAAAAGTATTGGTTTATCTTCAGCTGTCATGCCCTTTTATTTTGTGCAATTGCTGGTATTAAATGGCTGAAAAAAAAAATCGGAATTATGAATTGCAGGTTGTTGGGTTTTGAGACTTTCTAAAAATGTGATTACTTAAGTGACTGTATTTGTATTCAAGAGCTCAGTCTTCTTTTAAAAAAAAATGCTTGGCCCTCAATCCTTAATACCTGTGAAATCAGCATTTCTGAAGTGTCTTTTACTTGTTAGCACATTTCCATTTGAATACAGAGAAATTAGAAATAGATGTAATAGGCTCCTAACTAATGTTCTCATTATTCCCTTTCATAATCTGGCATCCTTAAGGGTCCCTTCTGTCTCCTTTCATACTAAAAATGGTACAATTTGTATCATGCTGCAAAATCATTGCATCATTTTGATTTTTATTAACATTATTACTGAAAATCCCTAATATGTTATTGTGTTCATTTTTCCATTGTTCAGATTCAGAGGTCTTGAAAAGGGTGTCTGCTGTGAGTTTTTTACTTTCCATTTATTTTTTGTTTCTCTGAGATTCATGAGACCTCTGTAATTTCCCTGATAGGCAGGAGATGTCTGATTTTCTGCACACTAGAGTGTGTCGTGAAAGTAGCTATTTCAAAATTATGGCACTCACACCTCTGCCCCAGAATCTGGCATTTGATTGGGTTTCTAAACCCACCCCTTTATCTTCCCAATTTTGAGAAGATTTTTCTTGTCAGCCTTTTGTCTTTTTAATTAACCAGAAAATTCTTGAAAAATAATGGGTTTAAGAATCATTGAGATTCCACAACTCAGCATGCAGACGCACAGAAGTGAGATTAATCACACAAATGTGCCTTCATCCTTTAATCCAAATGCTTCAAACCATAGCCTTCTTTCTCAAACATACTGTTGTTCAGAACAACATAATACACACTTTGCTACAATATGAAAAATGCATGTATTGTGTATGTATTATGTGAAAGTCTGTGAAAGTCATTTAGCAGGAAGCACTACAAAAATACACTTCACAGTAATTACACAATAGATAATAGAACCCACAATAGAACTTTTTTGTGTATTTAAGACTGTGAAGAGCTGGGGGAAAATACTCTAAAGAGACCAAAACTTACTGTAAAAAAATCAAACTTGCTTAACAAGTCTGCAAAAGCAGACCGATGATAAATATTTCTTTATTGTAAGTATTCTATACAGTTATTAAAAATTACCAAGCATGTTATCATAACTGAAGAAAATGCTACATCTAGTATTTGTAAAATATGCCATCAGATACTTGATTTTAACATATATGTTATGCATGGGAGAGAGTTAACACAGAATATTTATCCTTATCTTCACATTTCATAAATTCTGAACCCTGATCAAAGCAATGTCAAAGATCTTTCCATGGATGGAAGGTTGTAAAAAGAAAGGAAGAATAATGAGCTAAACGCTAGAGCCAGCCTATCATCAAAGTTCTATGTCCAATCTTATTTTTATAATTTATAATCTTTTAAGACTATATTGAGGCTGCTATCCATTCCCAATAATAATTTTTTTTTCTATGACTGATCTTTCAGAAGGTGTTAGTAACAATAAATTTTTCTCATGAGAAACAGTAATTTTTATGTTTTCTCTTTTAGGTAAGAACACAGTCCTGTGCTGTTTGGGCACAAATTAAAAGTAAGTCAATTTTTCCTTCAGTAAAAAAGTCTAAGATGTCATGGCTTTGCTTGGCAGCATAAACTAATAATTGATGTGGCTGTTTCTTCTTTTGCCATTCATGATCTGTTGACTTCAAGGATTGAAAATATTAGAGACAGAAAATTTTCCTTACTCTTCACTATTCCATTCCAATGGATTCAGCAGTCCATACTAAAATGGACTCTCCTGTTTTTTCCTGGTTTTCACTGTTGGTATTTCTTTGCATCATATCCAGATCTTTACGGCAATTTTTGTGCACAAAGATTTGAAGCACAGAAAATGTGAAATTTTGGAAGTGTATTTTAAGGTAGTTTTATATTGGCTTAAAGATTTTAAAAATCAGTCTAAGAACAACAACAATAGCTAAAATTAAAACTATATTAAAAAAAACCAAAAAAAAAAAGGTAAAAAAACTGAAGAAACAAGCAAACAAACAAAAATCAACAAAAAAAACCCCCCACCAATACAACAACAAAATACAAAAAACTCAACAACAACAAAAACTAGAAACACATCACCACAATATGTTTTAGCTTTTAAAGGCCATATTTTTTACTTTAGAATGTTCAGATGGTCCAACAAGAATTTCACAGTCTTAAAAAAACCAGAAGATACTATGCAAAAATGTAAAACATGGCTAATTTGAATACTGGTAAGTACAGTTTCTTAAGTATAAAAGTGGCATAACTTTAAAATGCTGTAAATTTGTCAGTGTGGTCTTATTTTTATTTACTTTTTGACTTTAAAATATTTCCCATTAATGAGTTTATCTCACAGCAGTTTGGGATCCACTTGTTTCCTTCCTTTTGACCATAGCTGAAACTCCTCCTCATACCTCATGTCTCGGCAAAAAGCAAACATTTGCCTCCTCTGACAAAGAAAGCAGCACCAGTGGAGTCTTTTATAAGCCCTAAAATCTGCTTTTGAGTTGAAAGTCTTGTAAATTTGAGTTAGGAAATGCAGTAATGCTGGAAAGTGGGGCAGTACTTTGGAATGATGTCAAATTATGTGGTGCATGGAGTGCTTGATCAAATTATCACTATAACTGATCTTCTGGTGACAACTCTGTGTTTATTTTTTTGTTTAGTTACTCTTTCTTTAATTACTCTTATGACCTAGCTCATTTACCACCACACTTAGAATATAATGTGGAGAGTCTGCTAGGATCAAGAACTCCTTAGGTTCGATGGTTCCATTGCTAGGATTGTTTAGGCAATAGTTGTAGAATAACTCTGGAAAGACAGAAAACTCTTCTGTTCTTTATTTGTCATTTATCAGCATGCAGTGCATCATCAAAGGCTGCCTTACAAATAGGTGGATTTTGGTTTTGGGGCGAAAAGAATAAGCATAGGAAGAAGAGAGAAGGACAGGTCAGGCCTTTGGTGTAAATTCATTTGCCTTTATATTGAATGGACTTATAGTCAAAGTGTCCTTTACCCTAATGTACTTCTGCAGCTGGAGAGGCCGAGAGTATTTTTGGCTTGCTGAATCCTTTGAGAAATATTTCTTAATTCAACTTGTAGAAGGCAAATCTGTAAATTAAATCTATATCAAATGGCCCTGCTTCAGATGCCATCTAGCTAGATATTGTGTGATAGATCATTGTCATAAAAAAATGGTAGAAAACTCTATTAAAAGCACACTTTCTTCTGCCACAGAGAAGTTAAATTAAGTTTTAGGGTTTTTCATTATTTTTCATGGTTTTTCAGTCTACAATATGGAGGGAAGACAATTCTCTAACTTTTATGCAGGGCTGGCATCTTCTCTAGAGATGTGTAATTTCCTGATGGAAACTGGTTTTATAGTGCTATAAGGGCAGGTATATCTTTTACCAAAAATGAGCATTATAATAATTTTTTTAATACCCTAAATAATCTTTATTCCTCAACTGGATGATAACTACTAGGTACTCAGCCCCATTACTCTCACTAACTGAGCTGTACATCCAGCATCTGGGTTTTGTTGCTGTACTTCAGCTATGAGCAGACTGGTGCTGCACTATTTGATTGATTTGTTTGAATTGTTTGATGCTTTCTTTCAGATTTGTCACCCACTCTGCAGTACATGACTGCTGTTGGATTAGGGACAGTGGCTGCTGTCTGCCTTATATTGTTCCTGTCATTCTCCATGGCACGGTATGTGATGTTGCTGCCTCCAGTTTTGCAGTCCTCCTTCACGTGTTGTATTTTTTTTGTCAGATAGATTTTCTTGCCAACATGCTTGGTTTAGGCATCATGGGTGGTTAGAAACTGTAATCAAGGGTGCTTTTAGTGGCCACTAATGCTGTCCATTGCTTGAGCTAATGTCCTCTGTATCTTTGCAATTACTGGCAAAGCATCTGAAATGTGTAGGGCTTATCTTAATAAAGAAAGGATTTAAGACAGTGAGTAGAACCAGGACTTTAGTAGAGAAGTGTTCTGATTTAATGGGAATTAAGTACGTGAAGTTTATATGCTGTCAAAATGTTGATGCACTTTGCTTATGTACAGAGCTAATTTTTTGTCTTCCCAAATTTATTCAAAAGGCCTGAAAAGATCGTTTTACCTATAGGCCATGATAAAAACATGTTTAAAATTTTCAGGAGATTTATTAATTTATGCTTCATGATCCTTCAAGCAGGGTCAGTAATTTCATAACTGTTTTCCTTTCAAAGTTAAAACAGATATGCAAGTTATGTAATTGTAAATGCCTACATACATGTAAAACCTCTTCACTAAAATCTGTGTCTCTGTTGTTGTTTCAATATGCATGTCTGCAAGAATAGTCTTCTGATATATCTCCCTTGAAAGGTCAGGAGCCTGCAGCTCAGGACTGTGAAATATAGCATTGATTGGTTAAGCTGTTTGTTTGGTGTTCTGAAACAGAAGGAATTAGTCGTATATAGGGCTGAAGAAAGTAGGTTTATTTAGATTGTTTGTGGTTGTCTGAATTTCAAATCAGTTCTTGCAATCAAATTTCTGAATTAAAGGTTCTGTGGTCTCATTTTTTTCTTTAATTAACTAAATAAACAGATCTCAGGCTTCCCTGCAGTATAATGCGGTGGTAGACTTGAGCTTGCAGTCTTGGTTGTTTTGGGGGATTTTGAAAACATTTTCAGAGTCAGTTTTCATATCAGTTTGATATTTGAGAAGGAAGGGGCTTTTACTGTCTTGATTTCTAAAGTAGCTGACTCCTGACAGAGGACCTATTGCAGGAGGAGGGGATTCCCTGGGCTGTCATGGTGTGAAAGGCTTCTCAGTTATTTCAGTTTCCCTGGCAAAAATGTGGCAGAGGGATATTAGTACTTTTCAAAACTATGTCAGATCAATTAGGTTCATAGTGATAGGAGAGTAATTTGAGGTATGAGACAGTACTGGAAGAATCATGTATGAGTATGAGCCACTGGTGAGAGACCCTGAGCTGCCACTTCAGTCTTCTTTTGAAGCTGCCACTTCAAAAGGAGTGAGAGAAAATTAAATCCTTAGGGAGCTAATTACATTGAGTAAATTTGACAGCGGTGTATTGTAGGGGACAAGGACTTAATAAGTCAGCAAGTATCTTTTAGGCCCTTGATCCCATGTACAGAGAAATTTTTGAATCCATTCTCCTGTTCTAATATCAGACAGAACCATGGACAGAAATTACAACTGCCCCATCCCAGCAGTAGGCAGAGAAGGAAAACCCTAGCTGTCAGTTGTGATAAGACCCTTCACAATGCTCACAAAGAAGTATCTGTAATATTTTAAATAACAAATGTGTTTTTAGTTATAATTAACCATGAGTTTAAAGCATTTCCGAGTAAGAATGTGATTTGAAAAAAACCCTCGTGAAGTCAGCCTTCTGCCCTATCCAGTTGTAAAACCATGGTCCTGTTTTAGACACTGTACTCCAAGACAGATGTGGCCTAGAAGGAGAAAAAGATAGTGGAATTTGATAAGAGAGACCTGGGATCTATTTAATCTAAACAGGGCGTTCTAGTGGTGAGTTGCTTAGCCTGGCAGAGAAGATTCTGCTGAGAGGCATAATTCTGCCACTGTATCAAGATCAGCTTTGTCCTGCTGGTAGTGCCAGTGGTACATGTACAGCATGCCCGTGTGCTTCTGAATTGTAAGAGAGGGAGGCATGGAAACAAATTGCTGTGAATGCAGCTTCTGGGTGGTCTGCAAGAGGAGGTTAAACAAACTTGTCAGTAATGACATAGCTATGGCTGATCTTGCCACGGTGTCAGGTGAATGGTCTTGGATTATTTCTTGGGGTCCTTGTAAACTTCTGTCACAAAGAGCCTCTGTATTCAAGTGCTCACCAGCTTGCCACATGTCTGCTGTCTCAGGAATTATGTTTCCACAATGGGTCAGGGTGTGAATTCCTGCTAGCGTGGTTGCTGACAGCAGTTCCAACTGTTCCTCAATAAGTAAAAGTCTGGAAGTGGATTCACAAAACGAAGTCTGACTGCTGATGTCCTTAGATATTACATTTTTCATTTTAAAAAATGTATTAGCCCATAGTTGTTATTAAAGTGGTTTGTCATTCATACACCTTGCTCCATTCCTCTTAGCTCTTTGCTTTCTTTTGTATGTGATGCCCATTTGTATGCATAAGGACAGTGCCAGAACTCCAGATTTCTGAGGATCTCGGCATCACTGTTGTTGGTACCAAAGTTAACACTGATCAGGTAATCATCTGGTAACTGATGGGAATGCTTCCTACCCATCTCATACTGGCTGTAGTGATCAGGACTTTTAGCAGCACCACGTGTCTTCAAAAAACTTCAGGAGCATTGTCATGTATCTAATCAATATGAATTATACAAGTTCCCTCTCAGATCTAGGCTTGAGTCTTGAATAATTTGTAAGATTTTTTTTTTTAACTGGAATTTTTTCTCTCTTCAGGTCTTGTCTCCACAGCTCAATGCATCCCCCACCTGCTGCTGTAGCCTGTGAGGCTGTACATTTATCTACTACAGTAGACGTGGCACAAGCAGGGGTTGCATCATCATTCCTAGAGACTGAAAGTGTCTCTCTTCTCTGATGGTTTATTCCCTGAAGTCAGCATAGAAAAAAACATGCTCTTCTTTCAAAGCCAGCGTGTGTCTGGTATCTGCATGTCACATATGTACTATCCATGGTCAGTTTAAATGTGTTTGTCACTGGAGTGGGATGTTTATTGTCTTGCCCTATTCCAGATGGTGTGGTGTGTAAAGGAGAATCTTCCCTCAAAGCAGGTTATCATGCATCCCATGTGTTGGTCACAGTCTTTCAGCTATTCCAGCTGCATGAGTGCCTGATAATGAGTGCTTGTATTGTACTTGATTACATGAGTAATCCCCTGATCCAGCGGAGACTGTTTGAGGATTAACTGCTACTTTAGATACCTTTGCACACATAAACTGGCCTATTGTGAACCAAAGTACAGACCTACCCTTATGCGAGATAAAGTGCCTATTGTACTTCCAATTATAAAGGTAGAACACTTCTGTCAGTCACTTACAAGTAATGATACATCAGTGACATGTACACTTGTTAGCCATGAAGTTGCCACATTCAAGTAGTGTCAGCAACTGATGGGTTCCAGAGATATTGCAATCATTGCTCATAGCAATTAGCAGTAATTGTGAGTAATATACCAATCTATAAAACTGCAGTTTGCTCAAAAGCTTCTTGCTTTAATGGCATGTGAAACTAATTTAAGGAAGGACCTTCCTGTGTTAAGTGTAGTTTTGTTAATCCCTGTTCTATAATTACAGATGAGTAAAGCCATTAAATCATTGTCTAGTTAATTGGCTGGTGTGTAACATCTGGTTAGAGTCACTTAATAAAGTACAATTAACCAATTTTCTGTGGCATACTCCCAGATAATACTTTTTTTTTTTCTTCCTTAAGAAAGAATCAAGTGGCTTTGATTATTTCCATTCCTCTTCACAAATTGCTTTGTTATATGTTAGCAAAAAAGATGTTAACTGGTAAAATAAAAAAAAGAAGTTTTGGTTTTGTGAATTTTTTTTCCTAAGTTATGTTTTGTGTTTTACCACTTTAAATATATGCTGCACATTTTTTGAATTGTTAAGTTTCTGAATTGCTAAGATTCTGATGCCTACTGCTCTTATAATTTTAGATGTTCTGTCTCTCTATAACATGTAATTGGGGTCTTTTTTGGTTTAAAGTACAACAGCAGATTTCAAAGTTAGAAGCAAAGAAGAGTTACAGCCAAAAAGAGTTTTCAATGGCTGCATCCAGCTGAGAGTGCTTTTTTCCAGGTCTGGGCAGATACCGTTTCTGTTACCCAGCATTTTCAGAGCTGTCCTTCAAGTTCATAGTTAACAGCTAAGTAACGCCTTTGTCTGCATTAGGGATTAAAAGTCGATAGCATTTTCTGTTGCTAATTAAGAAAGAATAGCTAAACTGTTCATACTGGGAAACCATGCCTTAATATTTCAGTTTCTCATGTGGAATTCATTCTCACACATTCCATGCCTAATTTCCTTTCTCAATGGAATAGATTGCAAGGTTTGGTATAGAGTACAAACTGCACCACTTCATTCTGATACAGTGTCCTGCGGCTCTGGTCCTTAGAGAGAGTTCATGAGCAGCTGTTCCTGTGTAAGGGAGAGCTGGAGAGGCTGGAAATTACTTAGAGAGACAGATGTGCCATCCTCTGTGAAAAAACTGAACTTATTTTTACACTTTACTGACACCATCAGTGTTCCAGTATGCTGCACTTAAAGTTCATCTTGTCAGTGGGTATAATTGGAAAACTTGAGGTCTTTGTGTAGTCTTCAGCAGGTTATTTTTCTGTGTGCCTCTTATTTGCTTAAGTTGCTTTTTCATAAATTTTTCAGAGCAAGGTTTTTTCCTTACAAAACATCCATGCTTCTGCTGGTAGTTAGATAACATACTTAATGATTTGGACATCTCCACACAGTGTAGCTTCTTGATACCGGGGAATGGACTGATAAGGTAGAAGAGATGAGGCAAGACTCTCTGTCAACTTTAATTTTCCACAACAGCTACAGTTCTGCAAGTTTCCCTCATTCCTTCTGCCTCCCTTGTCACTCTTGGCAGACCTACCACTGGCTATGAGCATATCTCCATCTGTGTTTATCTTATTATTTTCATGTTTACTTATCTTTCTTCCACCTATATCTGTTTCAGTTAAACATAGAAAGAAAAGAGAACTAATTTAACCTTGCCATGCTCAGATAGATGTGTAAATGTTAAGGTTTTTTTTGTTAGACCCTTGCTCTACTGCTCCCAAGCTTTTCTGCTGAACTAATTGCAATGTCATAACCACACTCTCATGTTTCCAGAAATTCTAGAGACATTTCTAGTGATTCTAGAGACATTTCTAGTACCTTCAGTTAACACTGAAATTTGTCCTTTTTTTCTGATTTTTTTCTCTCCTTCCTTGGATAGGTTTTCCACACCCAGGCCAAGTAAGGTTAGTTGAGCTGAACCTACTCTGCTTTTACTGCTGATCTGTACCACTTCATGGTGTTATGTTGAAATGTGCTGTATTGAGAAACTTGTTGGTTTAGATCCATACCAATGTCTGCACTATATGGAGAGTGTTTTAATCCTCTTTATAGGAAATGGGAAGTTGTTAGTCCTGGAGAAACAAGTCTTGTAAGTTTAAATGAAACTATTTTTTCTATTTTATTTTATAATTGTGAAATAACACGTGATACTGTAAAAGTACAGCACTTATGCAATTGTGATCGTATATGAAATGAAAAAGGTTTTATTGTAAAATACAGTTTCTACTACATGTCACTGATGATCCTTTAAACCTTTTGGTGAAGTTTCTTTGTTTTAGGCATGATAAACACAGAAGTCAGCCGGCTTGTTTATTTCAGTGTTTATATTGTCAATCAGTTGTACAAACAGGGCCAGATAAGTGAGCCGGTGTCATGGTTTTAGGCCCTCAAGTCCATGGAAATTAAACACCTTACAGCTACTCCCTCCCTCCCTCCCTCCCTCCTTTCTCCCTGCAATCCAGTGAAAAGAGGAAGAAAATCAAAGTAAAACTTGCATGTTGAGCTAAGAAAAATTTAATAATTGAAAATAAAGCAAAATACAGTAATAGAGCTGAAGAAGAAGAATAGTGAAAAGAGAAAAACCAAATAATTCACAATGCAATTGCTCACTGCCCACTGACAGATGCCAGACGCCCCTCCTGGACCCAGACTGGACGAGTTTCTGGGTGACTCCCCCCAGTTTATGCACTGGGCAGGACGTTCTGTGGTGTGGAATATCCCTTTGGCCAGTTCAGGTCACCTGTCCAGCTATGCTCCCTCCCAGCTTGTTGGGTTTTTTGCATACCTGCTCACTGGCAGAGCACAAGACAAGGGAAAAAGAGAGCCCTTGATTACGGATAAACACTATTTAGCAAAACCCAAACCACCAGTGTGTTATCAACACCATTCTTATTCTAAATCCAAAACACAACCCTGTAACAGCTACTGAGAAGAAATAAATTCTACCCCAGCTGTAACCAGGACAGCCAGTCTGCTCCCTGTGTTTGTGTATGTTCTCAGATTTAAATATTCTCAATTACCACTCTTGTTTCCAAGGTCTTGCACTATTTTGTGAGGGCATTTCATACTCAGCATGGTTCAGCTAGAATCCAGCGTGGGCTCACAGGTTCTAGCTCAGAGGAGAGGATTTCTGCTCCTAGTGATAGAACTCCTGGGAAGTTAGGAAAGTCTGTGAAAAATCTAAGTGTTGCAATCCTTTCAAGGAGGGAGCTGGTGTCCTTGAATCATATACTGAGTAGATTCTGTGAAATTATTTGGTGATCTCAGTGCTGAGCTCTAATGTAAGGGATTAAGTGTCAGTGTTGCAGAAGTACAGCAGTTCCTGGCAGCAGAAGAATGACTCTTTGGACAACACAGGCACTGTCCTTCCATTTCCGACAGTGATGAGGTCTGAGGAGTCAGAGCACAATGATTTAATTTGTGGTATTGCTATTATGGAGTTGTTTCCATTTTGAAGTTAACAAAATGGCACCATTACAGTCACAGAAGAAAAAGGGGAGACTTGCTCTGGAGTTCTCTTTTTCCTCCTCCCCCTCTTACCTCAAATTTTTTGTGTATTTTTCCAGAAATAGTGCTTTTGTTCGTGCAATCTCACAGTGGAATAAGGAACATCAGCATTTTATTAGTGTTTTCCCAACCTTGAGGTAGCAAAATTTATGCAGTTCAGTTGCAGTTCATGTTTTATGTTCCCTGGAGTCCTTGTTGGATTACCATGTTCTACATTATACATGTATGATATGTATATACATGTGTGTGTGTATATTTATACATAGTTTTTTTCTGTTTGTTCCATTGCACTTAACTAACTGGAGATACAGTCAAAATTTCCCACCAAGAGTGGAGAACCTTAGTTTCCACCCCAAGACTAGCAAAAAATACTAGTAGAATGGGAAGCAACAGAGAAAGAATTAGAGAAATAAAGAAAATTCTTAACAGAAAGTAATTTCTGAAGGCCCAGATTTTCTTGAGTAGCTTTTAGCATGGAATATTTTAGCCTGATTTGGTAACAGTTCATTAAAAGTCACTCCTGCAGTCATCCTGGGAGAAGTGAAAAGGCAGCAGACTGGTGAAGATGTTCCAAGCTAATGACCACAAATCAGCTGTGCCAATACATTGAATAAAGACTAATGTAACAATAACAAAGGGTAGGGTTGATGAAAGCCAGCTCTCAGCTATTCCTTTCAACTGTGTAAAATGGCTGCCTCAGTTTTTCTCTTAGCTGATGAAAATGTTAGGAAGTTTCATTTTGTTTTGTATTCCTGTGTATTCTGACCCATTCTGGCTATATTATTTTCATGCACTCACTTGTCCAGTTCTTTCTTTTAACCTGGAGTATTCCTTCATACACAGAAAAACAGAATCAGATCACTGTGAATGCCAGATTAGTAGCAATTGTAAATATCTGCTGAGAGGCACAGGGACAAGGCAGGATTGTTTAAGACATTGTTTGCCTGTGTCTTCAACATGGATAATGAACCTAGGGGGTCTCAGTACCGTGAGCTGGAGAGTCTCCCCCGACTGTGAAAATGATCAACTCCCAGTTGACCCTGAAATTGTGCAGGATCTGCTGCTCCAATGGAACATCTACAAATATGTGTGGCCTGAAGGGCTTTCTCAAAGAACTAGATGATGTCATGGCAAAACTTACTTTGATTTTTGAGCAATCTTGGGAATCCAGACACCCCCCAGGTGATTGGACTTGATGAACATTGTTCCAGATTTGAAAAAGGAAATCAGGACCATGAAAACTACAGGCCTGTCAGTTTCACTTCAGTGGGCAGTATAATTATAGAAGGATTATTTTGGGAGGTATTGAAAAACATCTGAAGAGCAGCACAGTCACTGGTCTCAGCCAGCATGGCTTCATGAGGTGAAAGTCCTGCTTATCAAACCTGATTTCCTTTCATGACAAGATAACCCACCTAGCTGATCTAGGGAAGCCAGTTGGTGCAATCTTCTTGGATTTCAGTAAAGCTTTCAATATTGACCCTCCAGTCTTGAAAAGCCCTTCGGGAGAAAACTGTCCAACCCACAGCTGAATAATCACATTATGTGGTGGGTGAGCAACTGGCTCAGGGGTCAGGCACAAAGGGTCGCAGTGAATGGGGTGACACCAGACTGGTCACTGTCCCTGGGGAGTTCCACAAGGCTCCATGCTCAGCCCTGTGCTCTTCAGCAGCTTCATGAAGGATTGGACAGACATTGATGTCTTCTCCATGGTAAATGAAGAAATGGCTTGAAGCTGTGTCAGAGGGTTTGGGTTGCGTATTAGAAAAAGGTTCTTCACTCAGAGGGGAGGTTGGGCACTGAACAGGCTACCCAGGGGAATGGTCACAGCAGAGTTCAAGAGAAATTTGGAAAATAATCTTGGGCTCTTGTGATTCTTGGGAACGTTGTTGTGTGGGCCTGGGAATTGGACTCAATGATCCTTGAGGGTCCCTTCCACTCAGCACATACTGTGATTCCGTGAAAGAGTGCTTCAACAGTTCTGCATTCTTACAGTATGCCAATCTCCAATTGGCAAATGAATATTATTATGTGATTATACAGCATGTTTCAGTGTGACAATTTGAGTGGTTTATGGCTTAATGATATCTGGCTCTTTCTGGTTCACCTAAATACTACCTTAATCACATTACTCTTCAAGACTTCAATCTGCCAGATGTTCATTTTTATTACAGTAAAACAGATTCAAAAATGGGCCTAGATCAAGGTATACAGAGGAATTTATTTTTTTCCCCCAGATTTTCATTAAATTCCTTTGAATTTGTGGAATCACGCATATTCTCACCCTGTGCCATATAACATTGTTATTTCTAAATTTAGCTCAATGAGACGTGTATTTACATTAGTTTAGAATCTACTGTTATGGTTTAACTCAAGGCAGAAAGAAGAGACCAGAGAGGTGAACGTATTGTGTATTTTTTTAAGAAAATTGAAACAATAGATGTAAGAATGTTTCCTGGTATAGCCACAGAAGTATCCACAGAATCTTCAGCAGTACTATTATTTATCCATTGTTGTCTACACAGGAGGTCAGTGTGAAGCAAGGTGGATAGGAATTTCCCACTGCACATTGCCTTTGTGCAATTCCCTTTATTGTTTGAAGATACAATTTCATACTTTATGTGTGTGTGTTCCTTCTTGAAAGGTTTCTTTTTTTAATCTGTTCAACAACAGCATATGAGATGAAATAAGATTGTTGGAGTTAGTTTAGGATCCTGTTGTTCTGCTCTACTTTCTGCTGGAACTCCTGATGTTTTTTTTCATTGCACAACCTGATAATTACCATAAGGCTGTTTAATATTTTTCAAATAAACCAAAATTTTTAAACACATTTTTAATGTATTGTCTTTGGGCATTTAGCAATGAAAAGCCATGCCATCTTTGACAAGGTGCAACAAGTATTCCTTTGTCAATTATATGACTTACTGCAAGCAGCAGCTCTAGCTTTGCTCAGCTTCATCCTCCAAAGCAAAAAGCAGAGTTCGTGCATTGAAAAGGGGCTGTATTTAAGGTGACAGAGTACGACTGAATATACAATGATTTTGTAATCACAGGAGTGATCAACCCAAAACACTTGGTAGAATACCAGCAAGCATGAATAATAAGCTAATATGAGAAGGAATCCAGTGTAATGTCATTTAGATGTCACTTGGTTTTGTGCAAACAAATCACAGCAGACAAGAGTAAAGCAGTATGATAGTAAAATACTTTTGCCTCCAGGCATTTTATCTGGTACTTGGACTTTCCCTTCCCAGATTTTTTCCTTGCAAGTCTGCTTTAGTTATTGACTAATTGCTTCCTGTGTTTAGTCATATCCTTTCCTTTTAGTTATAAGTTTTCTCTGTATGGGTAAAATTGCTGCAGTCAGGATATGGTTCATTATAGGAATAAAGGCATGGTGAAAATGGTTTCAAATATTTTGATACAGTGTCTGGAGACTACAATATTTAAAAGAGATAGTATTTCTCAACAGTCTAAATATCAGGTCCTGATTTTAAATTTTTTTAAGACTTCTACTCCCTCTTAAAAATCTTATCTCAGCAGTCATTAAGAACCTGAAACTCTTATAATGAACTTCACTTCTTTATCCCTTTCCATTTTTAAGGTATATTTTCCTGTGAGTGGAATATGAGTCAAGACTTAAATTCATAGAATCATAGAATATTTCAAGTTGGAGGGGACCTATACAGACCGTTAAGTCCAACTCCTTGCTTTTCACAGGACTACCTAAAACTAAACCGTATGACAATGTTTGAGCTTCTTGAACTTGAACTTGGTGTGGTGCTGTGACCACTTCTCCAGGGGCCTATTCCAGTGCCCACTCTCTCACTGAAGAACCTTTTGCCTAATGTTCAACTGAAACTTCCCCTGATGCATCTTCATTCCATTTCTTTATCCATTTCCACTGCTAGTCACCAGAGAGAGAGACCAGCATATCCCCTTCTGCTGACCCCCACTGCTCTCATTCATAATCTTGGGATTATGAATGTTGCTTCTGCACTACTTATTGTAAGTAGCTGTCTCGCAGTTTTAGGTTTTCTAAAGAAATGACTGTGCTACAAACTCTGTCTTCCCACAATAATATCTTTGCCTCCTGTCTGTGTTAAGGCACATTTGAGAGCAACAGAAATATTAAAATTGTTGTGGTTTGAGTTTGGCGAAAGCAGTCAGTTGAGAAGGGCAAGAATCCAGCCTCTCTACTTGTCAGACCCCAGAGAATCCATTGCACTAGTAATTGATGTTCTGCCCAAGCCTTATGAAGTGTGGAATACAGTAGAATCCATTGCACAGTCAGTTCTCTGTTTCCTGCATGCAAACAGCAATGAAAACCTTTTACTGCTTAGCATGTGATTAGTCTCCTGTGCCTTCTAAGAGCTGAATTCATTTAATAACACTGCTCAAGTTATGTTAAGAATTCAGGTCAGTAACAGGATACAAATCCAAAGAAGGATTGACTGAACTCAGTGTTCATAGATCTGCTTGTTATCTAAAGTCTTTTAGCATCCCTGCAGACTGTTCTCTGCAGACCGATTTAAAGTATTATAGAGCAGTGGTTTTTTCCACTGTTCATTTGCAGTCTGTTAATTCTTAAAGCCTATTGTGAGAATCAGAAAATCAGTGGAGCTGGAGGTGGCTGCCATAGAGAATCACAGGAGTGTTTCTTACTAGATAAGAACAATGAAATTCTCTGAACTCATCTATCCCTGTTTAAGAGAAAAAAATATAATGTAAGTGCAATCTTTCCATAAATAGGTCATCTCTCATATTTGCTGGTCCAGAATGATGACACATAAGCAAAAGGACTCAGTCTTCCCTGAGGAACGTGGTTTTCCCTAACTCTGGTCTTCTGGGAAACATGGACACAGCATAAACAATATCTAGAGAATATGTCATGCAGGGAGAAACTAAACCCTGGTGTTAATATGAATAGAGGAAACAGGCTTATGCAGGTATGCATAACTGAACAGAAGATTTTAAGAGTGAATCAAGATAACATTTAGATTCAGATTAAAAAAACCTTTGTGTCTCAGATATTTACAGTGGGCTTTCCAGGATGTCCACTAAAACCATACTCTTCACACCCCATTCATGCTCTTACCCATTATTGTTCTTTCAAGAAACTGTTGAGAATGAATGTCTGAACCTATGTCTGTAACACTCTGTATGAGAGGCTGCAGGTTAAAGGTCCTTGTGTGTGTTAGCAGGAATTTATTACTGTTTTTGCAGCTTGTAGTTTATTTGCTAAATTTGCTGTTGCCTGACTTTAGCAAAAATGTGCTGATTTTTAATTACCTAGGGGAAGTCCTCACTTTAACCTTAGGCTTCTCACAGCTGTAGAAATCTGGTGACCAGCTGCTGGAAAATCACAGACAACAAATACAGGTCTTGAAACTGCAAAAGCAGCAGTTTCCTTTCCTGCCATCGCCAAATGCAAATCACTATAATCAGTCCTTGTTTTTCAAAGTATAAAAGGAGCTCTCAAAACCAATAGAAATGGTTCTCATTCCTACCTTTGACATCCCTGAGCAAGCCTACCATTTTTTGACTTTTGCTTTGTTACCTTTTTTATCTTGTATTAATTTTCTCCCGCATTGTAAGTTGCATTAATTTCCTTTTGTCTTTTTCCCAATTGAGTCAACATCCTGTGGGAATACAGGATTGCCTTTTTTTCCTCTTTGGAGTAAAGAGGGAGAGGAATTGCTGCTTCTTTTGTGGGGAAAAAAAATAAAATCATCTAGGAAATATATTCTAATTAAAAAGTCTTCCAGCCTGATGATTTCAAATGTACTAGCTGCGACATTTGCTCTTTTGCACTGTTCCACTTACATTTCAAATCAAGACAGAAAAAGTGCATGGATATACTTTAAATTTGAAACTTTTTTCAGCAGGAGGAGAATCAGAGAGAGATAAAGAAGTGCCTCTTAATGCAACTTTAACCCCTGTCTTGCAATCTGACAAGAACAAAGCTTTGCTAATTCTTCACAATAAATTATTGATCTAAAAAAAATTCTAGTGAGAGTTCATATTGTAAAAAATGCAGTGAGGAGTCACATTGTCCCAAACTGCTTCAGAACATCATCCCAAATGTGACTGGCTCTTTTGCTATCAGAATTTTGAGAGGGAACTTCTTCTTCTGCTGCCAGTCATTGAATCTGCCTTTTGTCATGGTTCCCTACAGGCTCTTAAAACACTTGACATCCCATTTGAGAACATATATTTTGGAATCACAGTATTCATTGCTTGTCTAGCCTTTGCATTTCTCCACAGCACTTGAAACAGACTGCCTGTGACTTGAGACCAGCACTCATGGCAGTCAGCCTTTCTAGTGGGTCTGACAGGAAGTGTTATCCAGTACTTGCTTTTGAGATGATCTTTCCCAGTAGATTTTCAATCAAGGGATCAGCAAATGAAAGCTATGACAGAACCTCTGCAACTTCAGGCTGTCAAAGTCTGCAATTTTTATGTGTCAGTAGGGAAGCATTACCGCAGTTCCAATTAAAGACCCAAATGGATAATGAGGAAGTGACCTGAGACCGATTAGAGGCATCCTATTGTGTAATTGCTGAGCTTTTTTAAAAAAGACTGATGATATCAAGACTGACCATTTCCCTGCAAATAGGTCTCCTTCTGAGGGAAGGCTGAAGGTCTGCTGTTGTTTTGAAGTTGCAGTTTCTAAAAATGATGCACCAGGTTCAGGGAGAGACAGTGTCCTTAAATTCTTTAGATTTCCTTTTGGAAGTGTACACTTTCCTTGGGAAAAAAAATTCACCAAACCAAAACCATAAAATCTGATTAAGAAGGAAAAGCATAATGTAAATAGATCCCAAGATGTTGCGGAAGTACATAAGGATTTGCACCAAGGCAAGGCTGGTAAATTTTTCCTGGAAGGTTGATCTGGGGTATGTGCCTTTAGGGAAGGAAGAGAGTGCTCTGGATATGAGGCTTGTATACGTGTTGGTGGTCAGGGTATGCATGTTTGCCTCTGTGCAACAGAGATACTGGTACCCCTTTGAATCATTTATAGATTCATTTTTCCTTTCCTTTTTGTAAAATACTGATAAACACCATCAGAGGTTTTAAAAAAATATATAAAGCTTTGTTTAAAAAAACCTTATTAAAATTGATTTTGCTTTTCAGAAAAAAAAATGTAGATTTTATGAACAAGTTGCATTTTTAGCCATTCCTGTATTCACTTCTTTATTTGTTTTGAACTGCTGCTTCTCCTTTGTACTTTGGAAAAACCATGTCAGTGTCCAATGCTCTTTCTTCCCTTTGTACAAGAAAATTCTTATAATGTTTCCTCTGCTGCTTATCTGGAGTTATTTATCTTCAGATGCCCCTGACTGGGATGAAAAATCTTGTGTCTGGTTCTGAGTACAGATGCCTGTCAGTCCTTTTGTGTTCTTTATATCATATATAGATATACTTATCTTCTTTCCCAGAGAACCCAAAACACTTTTGCCACAAGAAAGCATGAGGAACAGAGAGATTAGGTGTTGTCCTGACTGCCACAGAATTGGTAAAAAACCATTAAACTAGGGCTGTTATCATTTGACTGTCAATTTTTTATCATGGACACTGATTTAGAGACCAAGATTAAGTAGGATTAGATGAAGTAGTTTATGTGCTAAATTTTTTATTTTATAGGGAAAAACTTCTTTTTTTTTTTAATATACCCTGCCAAAAGGTGTCCTTTTGACCTGCAGTGATTGTACTTGTTATTCCAAGTAAAATAACAGGAGATCCCTACAGTTTAGAGTGATTAACCCTACTAACCCCCAACATAACAATAATACATCAAAAAATAAAAATAAATACATGATCACCCCAACACAAATTTACTTTTCAGTGTCATGATGATGTAACCTTTTAAAGACCTAGTTCTATTATTTCTACATCTGTTTTAACACTCATAGTAGCTACAGCTCACATTTTAACCACATTAAATAAATTTAGTTGTTAACTAACCAAACAAAGTAATAACACATCCGTAATTTTAAATAGGTTACTACTAGATATAGACATCATTAGATGTGCCACTTTACAAAATAAAACAACTACTAATTTTTTTTGTTATTAACATATAGTTATTAGAGCATCACTAGAT
The DNA here is from genome assembly GCF_027477595.1 of Haemorhous mexicanus. NCBI lineage: Eukaryota > Metazoa > Chordata > Aves > Passeriformes > Fringillidae > Haemorhous > Haemorhous mexicanus. Next base: position 37,022,368 of record NC_082381.1, read on the forward strand.
GGCTTAGGTCCTTGTTGAAGACTAGATTGCTAATTTTGTCAGTGATTGTAATTACTGGTTTGTGTCTCCCCTTCCTATTAGATTTTACAAAGGGCCCTACAAAAATCCTTAACAATTGTATCTGTAGATCTAATACAATAAGGGGGAAGTATGGGTAGGCTTAGCAGCTGGTCTCAGGCCACATGACTGAGTTAACAGAAGAAGAAATTGATAAAAAAATGAGTTTATACATAGCAAGGAAAAAACAAGGCCATTAGCATAAAAACAGATAATGAAAGATATTTACAGTTAGAGGATACATGCCTCAGTGAGCAGTGTATGTGCCGTTATAAAGATTTGTTATAAACACTTACAATTAATTATTGACATTAATTGCTTTATACCAATAAAATACAATAAGCTATTGCTTTATCCAATGAATATAATAAACTGTTTTGATGTAACTAATGACTTAAGATCACACTTTGTTAAGAGTATAAAACTTGAGAACAACTTGTAATAAAGAAAAAGCCATTGTTGTGTCTACACAAGAATGTGTGTATGTCATGTGTCCATCTCAACAGCAACATTGCTATTCCCTTCTTCTCTGATAACTATTTTTTACGTTTTAAAAGCTGCTTCTACTACATATACCTGACTGTGATCAAGGCCTGGTTTTCATACTACAGCCTGATTTTACATTACATTGCTGAATGAGAAGGCTACGTAAAGTGCTTGTTAATATAGGGTCATTTCCCATGCATTTTTATCTACCACTGTGCTTGTGATTAGAGAGTAGGTAGAAAATATAAATATTCCATTGTAGAAATCTGTAGATGTCTACAATGAAATCAAATAGAATAGATTTTGAGAGTGGGTAGAAAATATAAATATTCCATTGTAGGAATTAATGCATTTTTATGTTTTAACTGGTGAAAATTATCAGTGTGAATGTTATTCTGAAGGGTTATTTTATCTATGTATGCTCTGTAGCTGCATGCCTGACACTGGTTCTCATCACGAAGAGGAGGTCATAAGTCTCTATTAGATCTCTTAGCTACTCATCTGAAAAAACTGTGAGGAGAGCACCCTGTCTACATCCTGTACACGTGGTATCACTGCAGCAGGCAGTGTTACCTGCACAGCTCCCCTCAGTCTTGGTGTGAGCTTTGCAGTTTCCATTGCTTTAAACTGGCCACCAGCAGTGGCCTGTTTTCCACAACTCCAAAACAGTATTGGGAGGCAGAGCAGGGAAGCACTTCCTGTGGGATCTCAGTGGAGTTATCTGCTTCCTCTGATAGTCTCTATCTGCTAGTGTGTGATACAAGGAAACAGATGAGGGGAGTAGAAATATCAGAAACTCTAGCGTACAGTTGTGATCTGAATACTGTGGCTATGGAATGGCAAACATCTGAAATTCCTTTGGGCCTGAGGAGCAGTAAGGAAAATAAAAAGCAACCATGTTTAGTGAAATTTTATTTTTTTATTTCTCCTGCTTTGTGAGAAACACCTCATTGACAACTGGAAAAAAGTGCTAAACTGTGGCTTACAATCATATTTTTGGTCCACACTCAAGTGACTTGTGGAAAATACAGACATTCTTGAGGGGAAAGGACCATTATCACTTCAGGGAGAAGCCACTGATAAGAAACTCTGTCACAAGAACATGATTAAAAAGTGGAATGAGTTGCTCAAGAGATAAAGCAAAAGCAAGCAGACAGAATTTGGAAAGAGATGAATGCACCACTTCTGCTTTTTGTGCTGTTTTCTTTCCATGTCCTCTTTGTTGCAGTTCCTCATAGCCAGCCATGTTTAGCTGTCAGATTGAGAGTCCAGCCAGACAGGTCATTTGCAGGTCAGCAACACAGGTGTAGTGATTGCAATGTCGTGGTGACTCTGGATAGGCTCATGTGGGGAGCAGAAGAAATTTATTTCTCCAGAAAAATATTTACCTACACAGAAAAAATTGTGTAGTGGGAGGACTGGGAACAGCTGAAGCAGCCTGAAGTTAAAGCTGAGATCATAATTGTCCCTGTTAATATGACTGGTTTTTTTCCCCTTCCAGAAATACAAAAAAAATTCCCCTGACTTAAATTCGGCAAAGCTCAGGGGGAAGAAGGCATTTGTGCACAGCTTTATACCTGGTAGTTCAGCATCTATCAAAAGGCAGATTTTCTCTTTGCGACTGAGAGCAGGAGCTCCAATTTGAATCTCTCCTCATGCAGAATGCCCTGAATACTGTAATCTTAGATACTTTCATAGTAACTATAGAAAGCACATCCCCATCCACCCAGCCAATCATATTCCAATGCTAATAATGCTAAGCTCCCTGTGATCACCTTAAGAAAAGAAAAGCTTGCTCTTGTTTTTTGCTCCTCTTCTTTTTAATTTTTTTTTCAAACAAGCAGGGTGTTTGCACTTTTTTTATACTCAAGCACAAAGGCAGTGTGTATGCTCCAGCCGTGTGCAGGTGTAGCCAGAGCCATGAGGTGAGCTTGAGCAGGAGCTGCACACCAGCTGCTGGGCTGAGTCTGGGCTGCACAGCACAGGAAGACCAGCTGCAGCCTCTGATACTCATGGGACTGCTGCTGTGCTGTCTTGGCATGTAGAATTCCACCACACCTCACCCATTTTTTTTGTCTGGCACTGCAGCCTGCCCTCTGACAACTAGAATTTCTTTTAGCAAAAAAGGGCTTTAAAAATTGGTAACTTGAAACAAAGTGCCTCCTCTTCTCTTATTTTGTTTTGTTTGGGAGATATATGTGAACCAAAAAAACAGCTCCTGCTTTGGCACTGCTGACCTGTTTGCAGCCTTGTTCCCCACACACAGGGTCTCTGTGAGACTGACTTTGAGAAGCATGAAATTTGGACTGTTAAAATCTGGTACAGGTGGGTTTCACAGCCTCATAGTATTTTCCACAGATGATAAATAGTTGTTGGTATTTATATATCAAAGGACTTGTACTGGCTTTGGAATTTTTTTACAAGAACAATGATAATTTTGTAACAAAGCCACTCCTTTTGCTATTGAGGAACAAAATTTTAGAAAAGGATTGCTGAAACATATATAAATAGGCTTTTTTTTTTTTTTTTCAGGTACAAACTACAAAAGTACAGTGATTTAAAGCCACCTTTTTTTCCCCCACATTTTCCCCATGTAAGGGAAGAGTTGGAGAAATAGGAAGACATTCCTTTATAATCTCATAGTTCTGCCTCTGAGCATGAACTTCACATCCAAAGGCATACCCTCTGCCTGGTCTGTTCCACTGGGATTTTGATAGATGTTCTCTAAGGCATTTAGGTGCTAGCTGTTCTTCTGGGGGAGGTCGAACACCCATAAAGATCTAGGTACCTATGCATTTACAAACTGGGTTTCATGAGGTGTCTGGAGATGTTTTGGATGTACAGGAGAGACAAGTCTTGTTTACTGTGAGTAACTTTTACAGAACTGGAAAGAAAGTAATGGGTACAGCTACTGCACCCCACAGAAAACTGAAGGCTCTGGCATTACAAGCGAAGAGCTCTGTCACGACAAGTGAAGAATGACTTTTTACTTATTCTCCAGCAGGAAGGGTTCAAAGAGCAGTCCAAAGTGTGTAAGCCAAATCAGATCCACAAAAAAAAACAATGCCCTTTATCTCCAATAGGGTGGATAATGCCTAAGCCATAGAAATGTTTGCTTAGTAGTGATTTTAAAAATTTCTTTCTTGGTTATTAGCCCTCCAGCATCCCTTTGATACATGTAGAGGGGTTGAATGGTGGATACAATCACAGACCTGTGTCCTGCTCTAGTTCTGGTGGATACAATCACAGGTCTGTGTCCTGCTCTAGCTCTGCATGATGCAATATTTTTGCAGCTTCCATTGCCATGTGTTTGATTACACAGTATTACAGTATATTTTTCATTGCATCCCTATATGATGTGGAAGTTCACTGAATAAAGTTCTTTTGCTAGAGAGAGACTTACAAGTCACCTTTAAAATATATGAACTGCACAGCTACTGTTAAAGCACATGGTAGAAGGAGGAATTTGTGAGTACAGTGCCAGCAGAACAGTCACTATAGAGCTGTTCCACACGTCTCCAGCTTTCACCTCCCTGGAATGCGTGTTATGCCCTCTCTGTCTCTGTTTCTCCTCTGTGCAATATGGGTAGTAATGACTGTTATTCCACTGAGACCTTGGCTAGGGTAAGGCATTCCCTTCTAGACAGTTTTTTCACAGTGTAGATATCAGCCTGGCTATGCTAGCATCATTTTTGTTTTTTTCAGTGCTGGAGGTCTGGCAACAATAAGTAGCTGGTGAGCCCACTGACTGCAGTGGACAAACTAAAAGGGGAAGCAGGGCTTGAGGTGGGGTATGTGGTACAAAACTGTCGAAAAGAAGCACTGCAGACCTTCTTGTTTAGTATATGCAGGCTCATTACATAGATACATGTTGTGTCATTTAGAAACACAGAGAGGTCACTGAATTTTCTGCATCCAGAAAAGACAACATTTTTAGGAAAAGCCCATTTGCAGCCACAAGCTATCTTGTGCAGACATTAATACTTCTGCAACAATTCTTCTAAGACAGACCCTTGGCCAGAACCCTTGGCCAAAAGTAGTACTTTTTTCCCCTTCAGAGGCACTGTCCCAGGGAAAGCTCAGGTCCAAAAAATGCATGCCTGCAGTCTCATAGGAAAGCCTTATATTTTCTTCACATGGTAAGAATGCCTGGAAAAACTAGTGTAGGCCAGTAGAGCCAGATCACCCCCACCAGCAAAGCAACTCTACTGTAAGAGGGTGAGTTCTTCTCACACCTCCTGAATGCTCTTCCTTCCCTCTGCATCTGCTCCCTGTGACCAGGCAAAATTTTGTGGTTTGGTCTAGCAGCAGCAGTTCTCCAACAAACATGTACTTATCAGTTTTGAAGCCGTATTGAGTGGAATAGTGAAATTCCCATTCTGCCTTGGGGTCCGATTACTTTTATCCCACCACCATGAAATAGTTCATAAACTTTAAATCCTTGTATTTGAGATGCCTATTATTTGAGTCTATTCTGCCTTCGGTTTTTGGTTGGTTGGTTGTTTGGTTTGGTTTGGTTTTTTTGGTTTGGTTTGGTTTGGTTTTTTTGGTGTTTTTTTTTTTTTTTAATTGTGATATATCTGTTTTAATTTAGTTCAGCAAATATCACTGGGTGAGCAAATCAAGACAATCCAAAGAATGACATACTACTTAATCCTGTTTCATCTAAAGCCCTCAGGAGAGGAGTAGGCTTTGTCTTCTTCAAACTGCCACTAATCTTTCTACAGCATCAGGATTGAGAGCACATTCTATCTCCATCAGATCATCACACAGAAACTGTTAATTCTTTATAGGTAATCTGAAAACAAAATGCAGTATGGGTTTGGGTTTTCTGGGCCTTCTTGTTTAATTACCTTAGAACTCAACCTACATTCAGTAGTGTCTGGCAACAGAACTGGTCATTTCTGGAAACGGCACTCATGTGATTGCCTTTGCTGACTGTGGCTTTGTTCTCCTGCTCTGCGGCAGAATGTCACAGCAGGCTGTTGATGATGAGGAAGGTGTGAGCGCAGCGAGGCAGCCGTGCAGACGGAGCCGGAGCGCTGCCCGGCCGGGCCCAGCCCTGCTGCAGCCGAGCGCCGCGGGCCCGGCCCCGCGCCGGGGCCTGAGCTCGCCTGCACAAAGGGGCCTTTCTCTCCCTCAGGGACGGCGGCGCCCAGGGCCAGCGCATCCTCAAAGTAACACGGTCCTGGGAAAGGAAAGAAGGGGGAAAGCAGGGAGACGTGCTCCAGGGGACCTCGGCCGGCACCTCTCAGTGTCCTCGGTGGCAGCAAGTGACCTGCCAGCTGCCCTCACCTGAGTGAGAACTCAGGCACACAACAGCGGGCAGCCAGCCGGTGCCCCATCGGGTGTTTTGTGTGTCGGAGCAGGGACTGAAGGGGCCCCGACTGCAGCTGCAGAGCACCTCTGGGCCCAGAACTCCACCTGTGAAACTAAATCCGCCCACATCTCGCTGCATCTGGTATGGACAGTGTGTAGGGTGCCTTACGGTCGCTGACTCTGCTGCCATCAGGCTGATCCCCATCTCCTGGCTCATCCCTGTCTGGACATTTCTATGGTTTGTCTTCTGCTCCAGTTCTTCCTGTGGCACCTTTCCCTTGTGATCTCCAGGAACAAAATGAGGCGTGTTGAGAGCTCACATCTGCTGTTCTGCAGATGCAGGGGGAGGTGTTCAGGGTCTGGCAGCAGAATGGGAGCTCGGTGCTGTTGGCTCAGGGTTTTTCAGTTAGGGAAACCAAGGTAATAACTGCAGAAAAAATTTTACAGTCCAAAGCTTTGTCAACATTAATTGTTTCCTAAATTAGATGAAGGACTAAAAAGATGCAGAGTCATGGACTTTTTAGCTGTATTTGGTATTAGTTTGGAAAAAGATGCTGAAAAGAAAAACAAAAAACTGTAAACTTTTAAAACAAGGTGTATTTTAAAATGTCTAAACACTTCTGAGTAGCAATTCATTGAGTGCTTTAGAAAGGTTAATACTATAATCTGGAAATGCCTTGTAGAGATTGAGCAAATTCCATCCTATAACACCGTGTTATGCTTAGTTGATGACCATGATCTGTCCTCATCTGTAGGAGAGAATAGACAGAGAAACAGGAATACCCTGCTGCAGTGGAAGACTTCCTTTGTCCTGAAGGTATTCAGGTGAATAGAATGAACAGAGCAGGCTCCAGCTGCATCAAGGCTCTTGACTCTGATAGAAATGGAAATGTTAAATGGAAGAGAACAACAAACTAATTATGTGTTTTACAAGGACAGAATTTGGTTAGATTCCTTAAATCCTATATTTCGAATTAACAGAAAAAGGTATCCTTCTTTTGTCTCTGGTAGATGAGGTTGGATCAGATCCCTGTGAGGCTGTTCCTGATCAATTACTCTCCAGTTCAGATCTGCACAGGTGTCAAAGAGTGCAGAGACGGGTATATGCAAATAGTTCTGACCCTGTATTGCCCTGGATGCTGGGTGTCGTGGAGGGTGGGAAGGATCCTGGGTTGGAGACCACCATGCAGGAGGTACCAGCCAGCCCATTTCTGCAAGTATTTATGTTCTTCCTGATGCTGCAGAGGCAGCTGGCTGGACCACTGGAGATCCAACATGACAGAAGTTCATTAGATATGCAGGTCATGTTTTCAACTCAAAAGAAGAAATACTATTAAAAAAAACAAAACAAAATAAAACATTTTTGCTTTTTTCAGTTCCAGTTAAATCAGGCAAAATAAATTCCTGGATGAATTCCCCCATCATCTCAATTCCTGAAAGCATTTTTTCTATAGAGAGGAAGTAAGCAATGCTTTACAGTTAATTCTTGTGGTAGACATCATGTGCCTTATAGCCACAGAAAGGAAATTTGAAAACCCTTAGGGAGAAGGTGGCACTTAAAAAGAATTTCAGATGAAAAGAAGCAAAAAGGTCATAGAAGAACCTCTAGTAAGCAATAAGCTGCAGAAATGCACTAAGAGTGGGAATTCCAAATTTTACTGCTACTGAAGATTTTGTAATAGTTACCTATTACAAAATTAAGTGTAAAATAGTGTCAGAAGCAATTTCCAGTTTCCTGCTGAAGTCCAGATCAAGTCTCTGGGGTCACTTCCGCAAACACCTGAGAACCAGTAGTTTTTATCATAGTTGTAGTACTAGTAGCTTCTACAACAGCTTTGAAAAATGGATGAAACCTTTAGTCTTAAAAGTACTTCTTCAGAAGTCATTGCTAGAATTATCCTAAAGCAAAGTTGCCCTTTTACCTTAAAATTATTTCCAATGAAAGATCATAATTTGCCGGAGAGGTCTGTGAAGCTCACACACAACTGCTGAACACTAAAATAAAGCTATTCTTCACTGACTTCAAAGGTCTAGTACAATAAAAATAACAAATTTTATCCTTAAAAAAGATTTTAGAAAACTGTAGTGAGAATTGGGATGTCCTGTTAGCAGACTGAGTCCTGGGGTAAATGGCATTTTAAGGCCTTACTGAACCTCAGCTGCTACTTCTGGATTGTGCTTTTTATTCAGGACTGGAGTATTTTGACCAGCAGTGAAATCAAAAGGGTCAATATCTTTCTATGGTAATTATTAATCTCTTAGAAGTCTGGTAGTGGAAAAACCAAAGAGAGGCATTCACAAAGCAAAATCACTGTTTGAGAAGGATTGAAAGAGACAGGACTTTAAAAATGTTTACCTGATAAAGCCACTTCAGAGTCCAGGTTGCCTTCCTCTATAATACTGTGGATAAACTGTGTAATTCTGTCAATAAAATTTGTATGTCTACTTGAAGAAAGAGAAATAAGGTTTATTGCACAAATTGTTCCCAGTGATACCCCAAAAAATGCTTCTATTTAACAGGGTGATGTAACAGCTGTCTGTACTAGCAAGGCGAACATCTGAAAGAGTTTGATCTTCCAGAAATCATCTTTTACATTTTCTTATACAAAACATGGGACAGTTTGTAGTGTCCAAACCTGCGTTAAATGTGATTTCACTAGTGTTCCACATTCCTGTGAAGACTTCAAAAATTTTGAACATAAAAATTCCTTGAGAATGTTTGTCATGAGCAGGAATAAATATTCCAGCTGTATTTCAACCTCGAGATGAACTAATCCAAGCAGAAAGGTAGAGAGTCTACAGGTGGAATATCAGTTATCAGCTGGTCTAGTTATATGGTTACTACTCTTCCCAGATAAATTTATAAGCAATATTTACCAAAGATTTTAAGCCAGAAATAATCCTAATTATTCTTCAGGCAAATGGTGCTACTGAATTACTGTTTCTTTTAGGATCAGCATTGTAATTTACCCACATTTTCTGTTAAACCTATTCTTGCTAAGAGTAGAAAGGTTTAACCTTAAGGAAATAAATGCAGCCCAAACAAAAATTTATTAGTTCCTGGAGGGGTAGTAGAAAACATTATTTTTTATTGTTTCTTATCAAAACTATATATTAATTATTAAAATGTTATATTACAAAGCAGCAAAAATTGTATGTTATTCTGTAAATAGAAATATACAAAATTCATATGAAAAAAGTCTTCATTAAAGTAATTTCATTTCTTAGAACAATTCTGTCAGAATAAAAAATTTCCTCTTATACACTTGATAGTGTTTATTATAATTCTATTATTTTTGATTATTAATTACAGAGATATATGAAACTTGCACCAAATCCTATTTCCATTTCTTAAAGCTTCAAATTAGATAAAAGAATTACCAAATGAAGACATATGACAACTAACCCTGGAAATAAGCATTTCCAACAAACAAACCATATTTTATTTTTCTAGTGTTTAATAGCTGAAGTTACATTTTTTTCTGTGATTCTAAATTAATATTCACCAGATGATGAATGTTTTTTTCCTTATTGTAAGAATATCAAAGTGGATTTGTTTCTTTCAGTCCCTAGGTTGTTCATATATTTCCCTTTAACAGAAAATGCAGAAAAGACATGCAAGTGAAGAGGATGCAGTGAAAAACCCTGTGCAGGGCTGAAATGCTTGCTGGTGGTGCAAAAATAGCAACAAGGACATATTAACAAAATAGCAAACCTTGTAACTTCAAACATACAGATAATACCCCAAGAAAAAGAAAAAAGTTTCTGTATTTAATATCACGCTATTTGCTAAAGAGCTTAATAATAACCAGAACAAAAAAAAAAAAACAAACAAAAAAAAAAATTAGTTACTTGACTTACACTCTCTGCTGTGGGTAATTCTAGAAAATACTTGGGAAAATTTGCTCTCTGTCAGTCTAGGCAGCAGCCCCCGTCAAACCCAAGCAGATTCCCAATCAGCTCTGGCTCATGTACCATAGCTTGAGCTCAGGTTAAAGCTGGGCACAACAGTGCTTATAAATTTACAATCTGCTGGTCACGTAGGAGGCAGTGGCCCCTGCTCCACAACTAGTCTGCCTTTTCTTGCAGGTTTCCAAACAGCATCCAGCACAGACTGGCCTCTGGATCAGCAGTTTTTCTCCCTTGAGGGGCATCCTTGCAGTTCATCACACTGTATTTTGGACAGCTTTTCCTGTCTCCAAACAGTCAAGTGATTTAACCACATGTCTTGTGAGGATAAGGAGAGAAATATGCCCAGGAAAAACAAAAGCCTCTTATGTTCTTGTCAGCCTGCAGTGTGTGGCTGCTAACCAGAAGGTAACTCCTTATACTGTGCTGTTAAGAATCCCATTAAGAAAATCATCTTAAACCAGAGTCCTAGTGACCAAGCTCATGCTGTCTCATGTAGAGAATCAAAACTCCCAATAAAAATCAAAGAGCCTGTTCCAATTCTCAGAGCTGCTCTCCCTATGTTAGATTTAGAAACTAAAATCTACATCCTCTCTTACAAGAACCAAGATTCATACGGAGGTCAGGAATACCTTTACCCACTGAGTAATCAGAGTAAAACAAAACACTTCTCCTTTGCAGAAATAATGGAAGCTTAAAGCAAAAATATTCACTGATTCAGGTATAACACTCCATATGATGGTTTTTTAGTATTGTTTGTATAAAAAGGCTAACAAATTACCACCTGATAGCTGTCAGCAGACCAAGCATTAGCATGAGGGTGTGAAGTATCTAATTTACCTTGTGGAGCATCTCTGAAGGCTTTAGCTCTGTAAATAGCTGAAAAATGTCCATGGTTTCCAATTTCATTGAACTGGCTGATGGGGGACACTCAGCAGATGTTCTGTTTAATCTTCCTTTTTTTAGTATTACATTGTGTAATATTGGCTAACTCAGCTGGTTCTCAGCTGATTTTTCCAAGTTTCTGGACTGGGGAAAGACACCAAAATTTGGAGTTTTCTTGTTCTGTTTTGTTCTGATTCTGTTTTCTGTTATCTCCTCAATTTACTGTTCTTTGTGTGCATCTGGCAAGACATTGGAAGGACAAGGTCTTTGAAAAGAATAATGTCTTCTCCAATCTAAATATAAAGCTTTTATAGCCTTTGTATCTATGTAATTATTCTCTCCAGAGACTTGCAAGGAAACAAAACAAAATAAAATAGAATTAGCAAGGAGGGGAAGAGACCTTGAGAGGTCTGTAAGACCAACTTCCTGCTCCAAGCAGGGTCAGAAATGAGATCAGATGTTGTTGCTCAAGGCTCTATCTAGCTAAAGTTTGGAAATCTCCAAGGACAGAGGTGGTTTCCCCTCCCTGTGCTGCATGTGTTGGGGAAAAAAGCTTGTGCCTACCTCCAGCCTCACTGGCCTGGCTCAGCTTGCTCCATGCCAGGTCACAGAACTGCCCCTGGCTCCAGTGCTCTGGACTGCCCAGAGCTGCTGGGCTCTGCCTGTCTGGGACAGGACTGCCCCATGCAAGCTGGCCTCTTTCTCACCCTGTCCCAGCCTTCTCCTCCTGTCCCAGCCATGCCCCTGAGCACACTGTTCCCATTTGGGTCAACTACAGGTGACCAGTATTTCCAGTAAGTGATTCTTATTTTTTAGAAGTATTTATTGTGACACAAACAAGACTAAAGAATTTCTTCAGAAATGTGAAATGAAAGACAAAAAAAAAGAAATTTAAAAAAAAGACATAGGAAGAAGATAAAGCAAATCACTCCCTTAGATATGTAATTCAGAACCAACTGCCTGTTGACAACTGTGCCAGTAGACATCTGAAACTTCGTGTGTTTTAGACAGAATCTAGGCAAATAATCTGAAAAAAAAAAAAAAATAAGAAAGCACCTGAACCAGGAGACAATGCCTCTGCCTAATTTACATGCCTCTGCATGCAAAAAACCTGAAGGCAGCTGGATCATGTTGAATTTGTACATGCTGCAGAAATGGCCACAAGAAATTTGTGAAATTCTGGACATTTTCTTCTTTCTCTTAGACATGAAAATCTGCGGCAAGATGGCGTTTCTAGTTTAAATCCATCATTCCTAACAAGCCTTTCTCCCAGTCTGAGAGATATCTTGAGAGGAAGTATAAAAGCTACTTAGAACTTCAGGAGCACAAAAAAGCAGAAACACAGACAGGTATGGGCAGAAAGGGATCACTAGAAAACTCACATCCAGCTTCCTGTACAAGGCTGGGTTACCTTCAGCACCAGGTCAGGTTGATGAGGGCTTTATTCTGCCTAGTTTTGAAAGCTCCCAAGGAGGAAAATTCCACTTTCTTTTTTGGCACTGTGCTCCACTACTTCACCATCCCCAAGGCAAATTACTTTGCCTTTGTGTCTAGCCAGAAACTGCTTTACTGAATTTTTTTACAGTTACCTCTGCTGAACACTGCTGAAAAGACTATGGTTCTGTCTTCTTGATAATCCTCCTTTAGGATTAGCAGAGAAGATGGTAATCACTACCCTTGACCCTCTGGCTCTGTGCAGCTCTCATGCAATGTGAGAGTCCGAATGTATTCAAGGGAAAACTCAGCCCAAAGTTTGGATCGCAATGTGCAGCCTTGACTCCAAATGCCTATCTACACTCCTGCTTAGTAGTAACCCTTCACAGGGATAGAGAAAATGCCTACATGTCAAAGCAATGCTGTTCCTTGCTGTGAGCACCTTGGTCTCCCATGTCAGCACCCCACTGTGCATGAGAGGCAGAGAGGCATCACCCCTGGAAGCAGGGAGAGCTCAGTGCTGGGGCAGAGCAGGGTATATTGCTTTTGACTTCAGAGGGAGTTTCCTCCAGGGACAGGATTGCAGCATGCGGCATTTGTTAGTGCTGTATTTCTGTTGTCAGCCAAAGGAGGCTCAGCGACTCTGATTTTTGAGTAGCAAGAAGGACAGAAATTCATACATTCACATGCATTTTACATTGATTTTGAGATTTCCTCAAAGTCTCAAGCAGAAGCAGTATCAAGACACCTTTGTTTCCATGATCCCTCATACTTATGGGAGGCTTAGGAGTCAGTAGCTATCTGCTGTTGTTTATCAGCAACTGAATGCCCAAGACCTCGGATGTCTTGCTTCTGCAATGTGCTATCCCTCCTATGCCACGAACCCCTGGGAAGATCTCCCATCTGTCACTGTTGGCCCCAGGCATGGCATCACATAGCTTTTCAATGGCTTTAACCTTCCAGGTGTGGACATGCACTCAGCCTTTCTGATGTCTGCCTAAGGCCATCTCCAACTCAGAAATGACCACTCAAACATGTACAGGTGGTCATCAATCCATTGTAGATAGTCCTTCTCCATAACTAACTGCTGGGCCCTGTGTCACAAAGGGCCTGATTTCTGGATCACTGACCAATGAGCGTGGGAGGAGGCAGTTCTCATGGAAAAACTTGGCAGTGTGGGCATTGAATTTCTATATTGTCACCAAGGAAATTGCAGAGATTTCCAAATCACAGATAACTTTAAACAAAAGCTCGATGTCCATCTTTCTGCTCCCTCAACAGGCAGGAAGGGGGGGCAGCTGAATGCAAGATTTTTACAAGCATAGTCAGCAAACTGCTAACAAGCCCAGCTCCTGCCTATGTGTGTACTGCCAGCCTGGTATTTTAACTTTTTCCCAGGTGAAAATATCACCTTTCAAATCCTGCAGACTCCTGCAGCTCTTTTGCTACAGGAGCTTGGTTAATGAATTCTCTATGGACTTGTAAACATTTCTGTACCTCATTACTTGCTGCTTCTGGATAGAAGTCTTCTTGGAGCTTCATTAACAAAGATTATCATTGTGAACCATGACTAATTTGTCCCCAGGCACTTCCAGATTTCACGGTCATGTTTAGGTTTAAAAATAAATGCCAGCTGTCCCTCTTTGCTAGTGCTTGTGTAAAGTACAATGGCAGCCTGATAAGATTATTGCTGAACTGATCACATGGTTTGTGTCAGAGGTTCCAAAAGGGACTTTACAGATTAGAGAAGAATTTCTTGATAGCTTTACAGGAAATAGAAAATAACAAATTTGCCCTTATGTTGCCATGCCATCATGCTGGCTGAAATTAACTTTATAAATTTGTAAAAAAGGAGAGTCCAATAAGTAAACAATTATTGATTCACCTGAAATAAGACAGAAGAACCTGTAATTTGTTGGCGCTTGCTATAGTCATTCTTAAGTTTCAGTTTGTAGTCCCCATTATCCAAACCAATTTAGAAAAGGAAAACAAAGCTCTTTTCCCTTCCTACCTGCAATGCCGCACCCTTGAGCTTTGTCTTTTGCTGTTGTTATTTAAAAGTGCAACCTACATAGCTGCAAACAGAAGGTTAGGCCAAACAGATTGCACAGTGCTGGCTTAGGCACTGTTCTTTACTGCCTGTAATTCAAAGACCAATAAGTTTTGGTAGAAGGGTGATGCCTTAAGTTTTTGCTTTTATAGTTTTAAGATCCTGCATTAATGTATAACACTTTACTGCATTAGTGTGTAACTCCAAACTCCATATAGAGCGTTAGTGGGCTCTCTTCACTGTTTGCTCAGACCAAACAATCCTTCCAGGCCTGAGAACCAAGGTCACCGTCACTGCCTCAGGCCCTGAAAAGTGCAAACAAGAGTGAATTGGGAGGGAGCAAACTGGGGGTATGTGACTTCCTAACCTGAAGGTGCAATTGGACACTTGACCTCTGATATGCAAATAGACCAAACTTAAATCTGTCTGAAAAACTCATGAACACCGTCCACATCTTGGGGGTAGCTTCTGAGAGGATTTTGCACTGCCCAAGGTGTACCTATTGAAGGCCTTTAATAAATGCCTAGTTTATTCTTTTAGTTCTGTCTGGCCCCTGTTGTAGGTAGCCATTCCAAGGCACCAAGGGTGCCCCACACTGTCTGCAATAGCCCAACTGATTGAGATGTTCCTTCTTAAAGTCACTGTGACCAGGCAGACTGATACCAACAGGAAATACAATCTCTGTTTTAAGATGCCCATGAGCACATACTCCTAGTAAATATTAAGAAAAGCCCCTATTGCTTGAAAAGGTCTTCATATTCATCTGACAACTCCAAAGAGAAGCATGAGGCTTGAGTGCATTCCTTACTGGAATGCACCCATGGGAAGGGACAGTTCTGCTCCTGAAGTGGGTGGTAGAGTGGCAGTATGAAATCAAGCCCGGTGTTACTTGTAGCAATTTGGTAGGAACAACTGTGGGAAAGAAGAGCCTTGAACTCTAAAAGGGGAAGCAATGAAAATGGAAAATGTGTGGGTTTGTTTTCAGGACGCAGACAATCTCTGAATGTGTTTGGTTATGCTGAATGAACATGAAGCCACTGGGCATGGTTATAATTCATTTTCCTCCTACATTTGTGATTAAAAAAATGAATATATTATAACTCTCATGCTAACCCAAGGCTGATAATTATTTGCATTTTCCCACTGCAGCCAGGATAAAAGTGGAGATCAGGGAACAATGCCCCTAAAGATATATTTCCTATGCAATAGACTCTTTTGTTGTTTTTCAAATATTTTAGTGATTTCAGAGCCCAAACCAAAAACTCTGTATTTACTGGGCATTGCTGTTGGGGTTTTTTTGTTGTTGTTGTTTTGGTGGGGCTTTCTTTTAGGCAATGTTGATACTTTGCACTTTCAGATACGTTGTAACATCAGATAACTGATTTCCTGACTTGACCACAGAAGAATGGTAATATGAGTTGACATGATTAAAACAGATTCAGAAAGGTTTCTGTAGAGAATGGTAATACTGGAAAAATTTTTGCTATTTGGAGAACTGATTCATGGTTTCTTTCTCTCTTATCTCTCCTTATCTGCCATCTCCTTCTGTTTCTCACTGATGTCGAGATAACTGTATTAATTCACTGACAGCCTTGGTGTACACAGGGCTCGCTGCAAGAAACTTGAACTTGAACACCGTCAATAATCGCTGATGCTTAATCTCAACTTCCTGATGTTTGCTGAGGTAGTTTTCCCAATTGCAAACATGACTAAAACAAGAAAACTTGTTTTATCCAACTATTTCAATAAAAACTATAAAAAGAACTCTAAATCATTCTCTTAAAGTCTTCCTCTGGGATGGTCACTGGAAGAATTTCACCC
Organism: Haemorhous mexicanus; assembly: GCF_027477595.1. Classification (NCBI taxonomy): domain Eukaryota; kingdom Metazoa; phylum Chordata; class Aves; order Passeriformes; family Fringillidae; genus Haemorhous; species Haemorhous mexicanus. The sequence goes on from NC_082381.1 coordinate 37,038,329, forward strand.
TTCCAATGTAACCCTTACACATTTTCAAGTTGCAAAACTCATGGTGGGTATCAAGGCCTCCTGGTGCTGGATGGATACAGCAGAGCAACCTATTCCTCTTGTTCCTTTCTTACAAACTCGAGCTACAACTTGCCACCCTCCAGCTCCTATATCTGCCCAAGTAAACCGTGCCAGCCATCAAACGGGTTCTGTTATCAGATAACAAATAAGTAGCTCTGTAACATAAACAGAGCCTCTCAAGTTTCGAGGGGGTCTCAGACAGCTTTTGTTCTCTCTTAAATTGCTCTTCATCAAATTTTCCTACCCTTTTTTCCCCACTCTCATTTGGTTGTTTCATTTGTTCACTTTCTCTGGGGTGAGCCTTTCTGCTGCAGTGCTGGAATCTGCTGCTGCAAGTGAAGAAGATGCTCAAGCATGTGTGAATAATGAGCTGGCTTAGACTTCTGCACCTGATACAATGGCAAACTTTTCTCCACTCCACGATATTACTCCCTTTTCACATAAAACATAATTAAAGGAAAAATATTTTCAGACCACTTCTTTCTATCTCCCTTTCTCTCTGTCAGATCTCTTTTCTGCATTTCTTCTTCCTCTGAGATATTTTCTTTTCGTGAGAACATCTGGAAGGAGTTGTTTTCCTTTAGACCTTAGCATTTAGATCTTGGTGTTCTCAGAGACTGGCAGGGGAGGCTGTCACAAGAGAAAGACCAGTTCCTTCAGTCTAAGTGTGCTCAAAGGCTCTGCTTCTCCAGCAGGCACGTGAGGCTTGGGGCTCCACCTTGTTGGAGTGGGGCAGACTATTTTCATGTACATATGCCACTTTGGAGGCTTCTGAGGGACTTGAGCATCTCTTGAGACAGCAGTCTGCAGACAGGACAAGTGGAGACTGTTAGCTTGCGCTGTGAAAACATGGGCAGTGCAGGCAGAGAGGCTCTGTGCCTGTGCACATGCCCTAGGAACCACTAGGAACCACATTACATACACATGTGCATATAAAACAATAATAAAAGATGTGATAGCAAGCAGACAGATTGAGCCATGAAAACCAAGACAGGCTCTGCCTTTATTATAGGTGTAAGCAGGATCTGCGAACCTTAAAAGCAGACAGATGAGCACCAAAATCCCTTCTGCCATTCATTCTGCTTTCACTTGCATGGTAGGATCAAAACTCTGTTTTGGTCTCTGCAGCAAAAAAAAATTGTGGTTACATTCTGAATATTTGCTGGCTTTACTACCTACTACTACTACAGTTTTACCCAGCCAAACCTTGCTTGTTAATTAAGGTTTTTACTAGCTTACACGTTGTTCTTGTTAAGTAGGTCAAAATCATAAAAATTTTCTTTCTTCTTTCTTTTTTCTTTCTTTCTTTCTTTCTTTCTTTCTTTCTTTCTTTCTTTCTTTCTTTCTTTCTTTCTTTCTCTTTCTTTCTTTCTTTCTTTCTTTCTTTCTTTCTTTCTTTCTTTCTTTCTTTCTTTCTTTCTTTCTCTTTCTTTCTTTCTTTCTTTCTTTCTTTCTTTCTTTCTTTCTTTTTTCTTTCTTTCTTTCTTTCTTTCTTTCTTTCTTTCTTTCTTTCTTTCTTTCTTTCTTTCTTTCTTTCTTTCTTTCTTTCTTTCTTTCTTTCTTTCTTTCTTTCTTTCTTTCTTTCTTTCTTTCTTTCTTTCTTTCTTCTTGCTGTATTAATGCAATATCACTACCCAAATGGTGATCACTAGCCCCATCCTTCTTCACAGTCATCAGTTCTGTTTTATCTCCTCCTTTGCACAATTATTCTGTAAGAGCAAAAGACTATAAGAGTCACTCTGTTTCCCCAACTTAATCAGTCTCTGTTTTTCCTCACTCAGAGTACCAGATCATACTGTACACTGACTTATGGAAGTGACACTGATACTGAGGTTCAGCTGTGCAGCTATCACCTTATGTGAACTGGAAAGGAATCTCGGAGCAAAAGGATGCCATGGACAGGGAAAGTTCAAAGTCACATGGACATTTCTGAAATGAAGTGGTGTTTCCTTCATGATACTGCCACTTGTTCCTGCTTTAAGTCCCTAGCTGCAGTCCCAAATCACCACACAAAAAATTATGAATTGGAAAGCATTTAATTTTGTCCCATTTTGTCCCACAGAGATTTGTTCTTGCAAATTGCATTAAAACCCCTATGAAGAAGGGCTGTGCTTTCTTCTTTTTGAGGGTGTGTGTGTGTTTGCTTTTTTAACCTAATGAAGTTTAGGAGGGAACTCCTGGGGAATTGCTAACTGTTTACCGGGTTCATTTCTCATCTGCTCTGTGCTCCTTTCTGCCCATCCCCACCAGAGCAATTGCAGGCTGCTTGGATCCTCAAGCTCCTGTGGCACACATGGACACCCCTGACTCTGGTAATCGCAGCTAAGCTGAAAGATACGTGCTGGGGACAGCCACAAAAGCTCAGATTTTGAAAGTCATTATGCTCAATTGCCTTTCTCTTGCAAGCCAATCCCTAAACCTCCTGGAAGGCTGTTTGCTCCTTTTCACCCAGGGAGTTAGCCACTTCCTAGGGATGAACGGCAGGAGACCTCAGACACGTTATGTCTGTACCCGGACACCGGGTCAGGCACATTGCGACACACAAAGATTAAAAGCTCAGCTATCCCTAGTGCCTGGATTCATCTGTGTGACAGCTCTCAGCTGATCCCAAGCTGCAGCTGAATGCAGGGGCTTTAGGGAGACATCTCCCCTCCACACTTCCCACCCATAGGTCCTACTACCTCCCCAGCTACCTCTGGTGGCCAGAGCCCATGTGCTGCGCTACAATGCAGAAAACCACTCACCTTAGTCTCCTCCAGGGATACCTAGCAAGAAGAAATCAAACAGCTGCTCTGACAAGACCAGCTCTGGGGGAGGGATGCCTATTTAGAAACATTCAGAAGCTTGCTTTTTCTTGAGTGGAGGAAAACCCCCAAACTTTTATTTGTTTAGACAATCACCTTCACTTTTATTCTGGTAGTCTTAACTACTCTCCTGTTTTTCAAACAAAGCATTTTGAGTCACAGGGAATACACCCTCTTTCAGTCTCTTTGTTTTGAGTCAACCTGACACATGACATGCATTAAATATCCAGTGACTGCAGGGAATATGGGATGGTCTGGGACTTCTCCCATTTTGAAACTCAAGAGCCACAGAATGAGATATAGTTTCAGAACAATTTTTTTATAGGTCAGTCACAAGAATGATGCATGCACAGTGAGTCATCTGCATGGGCTTCTCTCTGGGACAAGCAAGGGCAAGGAAATGCAGATTGAAGAAAAGCCCTGGAAACGAGCTTGCTGTGATGGTAGCAAACTAGAGTGCCAACATGTACTGCCAGTGCTCCCCGGCATCATCCTTCACCTATCATCCTTTACTAGGAGTCTCAGTGTCAGCTTGTGCCAGGTACTGAGCAATGGCCACTGACTTCTGCTGTAACTATCCTTAAATCCATAATCTTGCCACTGAAACAGCATGCATAGTGTTTGAATAGCCCTGCTATCACTTAATTAACAGCCTGGTACAATTCTTACTTATGTTGTAATTTTGCCCTGCTTCCAGTTCTTGATTTCTTGTAACAGAGCCCAGGTGGCAGCAGGACATAAGTCTCCCTGGCTTCATAATAATTAGCAAGTTGAATCAGTGAAGCCTGTTTTGCCTTGCTAATCTGCCTAGTGATTGGGCTACTGTGATGATTAATACAGGCCAAACACATTTTCCAGTGGAGAATGCTAGAGGAAGAAGGACACTATGAAAGTGTATGTTTCAATGGAAAAGGAAAGAACTGATGTTACTTGGGATCATAGCCCCTTGGTCAAATGCAGTCAACACTTGTCAAAATATGTTCAAAATAACAGAGTCATCAATGGATATTTACCATTTTGCTGGACAGTAAAATGAAAACTCTTCTTTTTCTTTCCCTTTCTCCTCATGAAACACCAATGGAATTATTTTCCTTATTTGCAGGTTTACTCAGTGGTGTGAACCTCCTTCTGTGCCTAGAGCCATTAGCAACACACATACCTCATCCCACTCCTCATGAAAATCTGGGTGGTTTTTTTAACATCTGGCAGTAATAAAACAATATACATAATGACGATATTTCCCTCTGGGCTGGACTTTTCCCTAGGGCATTTAAGGAAACTGTGAGGAGTTGCTGTGAGGAGCCTGAGGACCCAGACTTCAGATCTTCATCAGAAAAAGATACACAGTTTTGCCTTGAGGTAGAGATCTTTAAGGTGTTCTAGCTTCCAGAGAGGAAAGGATAAAATCAGTGCATGAATCAATACTGACTTCACTTACTGTTGATGCAGCCTAAGAAGATCCAAATCAATCTATCTTCATTATGATTCTCAATCACTTCCTCCAACCTCCACAGCGGTACTTGGAAGTTTCTTTTGGCTAAAAAATTTGTTCCAGCTGTAAAGGTCTTTTTAACATACATCAAGAGTGGAAAGAACCTACATCAGACACTGAAAGTGGTTAATTCCCTAAATAGTCAAAGCGTTTCTTTAATGCAGTTAGGAAAATGGTCTCCTTTTTAAAAAAACTGATCCAAGACACAGCCAAAAGGTGCTGAATTCCAAATGTTCCCAAGAGAAAAAAGATAGAAAAATTTTTGTACCAGTACATAAATACTGATCTTTGTCATTAGACAGTGTGCATATATTAAATCAGTGATTTGTGCAAAGAAACGTTCAAAGTCACATAGACATTCAGGTTCCACCACGTCATTTCTTTTGCTTTTGTTCTGTAGTGTAGCAGCTAGGGAACTAGTTGGGGTTTACTGTCTGTGCACAACACAATTGGTATGAAGCTTTTCAAGAGACTGATAACTGCAGCTGCTTGTGAGGGAAGATTAGCTGACAAAACCTGGAAGTAAGTGTATTCTGGGCTTTCCTGAGAGAGGTACTCTCTACCTTCTCTATTTTGTCATTTTCTTCCTTTTTCTCAATCCAAATAAAATATCTTTCAGATGGAGGGTCTTATCCATTGGCTTGCTATGATTTCTGGGCACTGGAGGAATCATAGGTGTTTTGTGGGTTTGGGCTACTTCCACATGCTTCAGTGGTTTTGAATGCTGTGCTCTGATTTTGGCTCTCGCCAAAATGGTGTTACCTTGGCAGAGCAGCAGCCCTGGGCTGGGTAATGGGGGCTCTGCAGTCAGCTGTTAGCCTGGCCCCTCCTCTGGCCAGATGGGACCAAACCTGCTGCCTGTGAATGGAAACGTGAAACTGCTATACGCTGCAGTGACTGCAGCACGGCTGCTGTCATAATCCTTCCTTCCAACAGGAAAAACAGAGTGGTGGCAGATCTGAAGCACACAGCTTGGACATCATCCTGACTGTAGTATATGATGTAGATAATACATGCTTTGGAGATTGTATAAAAATCATAAAGATCCAACCATGCATCTGACCCCCATGGCCAGAAGCAGGGCTTTTCATTTCCAAAAGATTTCCCGGACTCGCCCAGATAAAATCATGGCCATTAACGAGTGAATGAGTCTTTCCTGGGTGATCAGTGACCATTTCCCAAGAATGTCCAGAGCATTCACTGAACAACACCTGGGAGAGATTACATCGAAAAACAGGTGACATCTCAGCTACAACTGAAAGGAAGACCATTTCGAGGAGCCCAGACAGCCATCCAAGCCTATGGACTTGCTTTTGTACAGGACTGCATCTGTATAGTTCCGGTTATACATATGTAGGAACTTACAGAAACCTTAGGTCATTTCTGCTCCAGGCAGAATAAACTGTATATAAGCTGGCTGCATGGAGCAGTTGGTGTGACACTCTGGGGAGACGCTGACACCACCTTGGCTCGACCTAAGTTCACCCAGCATCAAAGTCCGGGGTTGACGCTGTCTTGGCTGTGGCAGTTTTATAATATTTTTTTTTTTTGGTTGTCGATCTAATAAATTTATAAAATATTTTTTGTAAATTTGGCTGCAGAATTGATCATTTATACCACTGACCATGTGTGTGTCTCATACAAATTTTGTTGTGTTTTTTATCTGTTTTACATCTGATGAAAAATGTAGAGATAGATCACAGTGCACAAAATATCCTCACAGAGATCAGCTGTGGCGTGGAAAAACAGACCCTGTCCAATTCTTGAACTCATTGGTTCTTCCTGCATTTGGGGATGAACAGTTCACTTGTGGGTGGGTGTGCGGAACTGGAAGCCACCCTTGCAGGCAGGGAATCCTTGCACAGCCTGTCTGCATTTCCCTCTAAGACCTGCATAGATCTCCTCTAGCTGCTGTCAGCAGAGAATATATACACAGTATAAAGCCAAATTGGTAATTTCTGATGCTTGTTAGAGCTGCAGAAAACACAGGACTTTTACAGACTGCCTGAGTGCATGTAGTGCAAGTGGGGGCCAAGTCCATGCTTTGGCTTTCCCTTCCCAAAAGCAGAGAAAGACAACCTTGTATCTTGGTCCAGGTGGGCAGGTGTTCATGGTTTCAACAGGACTCATGGCCTGAGGTAATCCAGGTAATGCAGCTAATCCAGGCAAACCTTGGGTTGCAGAAGTATTTTCAACCTTTTAGTGTCAGAACAAATCCCAGTCAAAGTGTTGGACAGGTAGAAAGTCAAAATGGTGAGAGCAGCAAACGTGAAACGGTAGTCCATATTCAGAGCAGGGCTTGTTAGTAACATCTCTGATGAGGGTAATAGGGTCACCTGAAGTTCTCTGGCCATTCCCAAGGGCCCATGGGGTCTGACACCTGCTGTCATGGTGGGCCAAGCTATGATTTAGTCAATGCAAATCAGTACTGCCCCATCAATCCAGCATAGATAAATGACCTGAGTCAGCAGGATGGTCAGGTTTGGAGGCAAAGATCTTGTGCTTTCTCTGTAAACCAAAGGTTTGTCCAGCAGTGGACCAGCTCCCAGAAGACAGATGAGCAAGCCAAATGTTAACCTTAAGGCCCCTTTCATGTTTCAGCCTTCGCTCCATTTCCTCTCCGCTCGGTACACTGCACAGACCGCTGCACAAAGTGAATGTATGTTACGTGACACGTTCCAGCACAGAGATTTCTTTGAAAAAGGCAGATCAAAGCATCACACAGCAATTCAGGGAGAGCTCCCTAGCACAGCTGTACTGTTCCTCCCTTCCTTGATATCTGAGCATAAACAGTTTCTGGTGTGACACTGGTAGTATCCTATTCCCAGGAGCGCCGCAACTCAGTGTCACACAAACACTTCTTGTGTAGTCTGTGCTAAACCAGAGCTCGACTGCACACAGGCCCTTCCCACTGCAGGGGATTTCCTGCTCTGTTGGATGTCCTTGTTCCCCAGAGACTTGCTAGCAACTACCCTTGCTCATGCTGCCAGAGTGGATCTGGATTTTCCAGAACCCTGTCCACTTTCAGACATCACTTGATGAGTTTCATACCATGCTTAAAGTAGTGACACAGCAAAGAGGTGTCAGGAGCCAGGCCCATGTCAGACTTGTTCTCACTGAGCAGCAGTTGGGGTAATGTGTTTAATTGTTGCTGTTTACTTGCCTTTTCCCCATTAAAAATTTTAGGAGCAGATGAATGATCTGGGTGGACTTCCAAACATGTCCACACTCTGTCCCTTAGGCTCTTAGAAGTGCTCTTGTAAGTGCTACAGGAAACACAGCAAGTAAAATGCGCATTTGAAACTATCCAAAAGAGAAGAGGAAACTCTCCAAGGTGGTTCACAAATCAGCAGAGCTCCCTTCCCCAGCTGGGTCTGTTCTTTCCAGGAAAATCGGGTTTGCTGGCTTCCTTGGGTCACTTGTAATTGCTGCTCTGTTACAGCTGCCTGTGGCAATAGCCACATCCAAAAATGAGTTGCCCAGCCCAGCAGAGAAGTCCTCAGTGTTGAGACCTGGCTTAATCTAGGCTGGATGGGAATCACTGATCTGGAGATGACAGGCCCATTGCCAGTTCTCTGAGCTGTGGGTCCCCTTCCAGTCCCATAATCACCCAGCTGCAAGCTGCCTCCTTGGAGTACAGCCCCGTGGGAGTAAAAGGCCTGTGTTCTTGAAGCACTTTACACTTGCCTTCCTGCATCACTGTCTTTCAGCAATCAGCCAGCTGCAGATATGATGGGGAAGAAAACCCCAAACCTTTTTCTTCTATCACATTTGGGTTCATTTCTGAATTTTTGAATAGTTTGAATCCAAGAGGATCACTAAGTTACTTGCACATTAATGCATCTCTCATAAACTCTATTGTCCTTTGTAGGCTTCAAAACTTGAAATATTTAGTGTTAAAAAAAAAGAAAAAAAAACTGTAACTAAGGTCTGAGGGCCAGAGTGTCCTCTGCTTGTTTAAACTGTTCAGGCTTGTTAATTGGCAAGATGAGTTGAGCCCACAGGTTGCATTCCAGATATTTTCAAAAACACTTGCTGTATTTGGTGGGTCACTGTTATTATCCATCATCCCAAGCTTCAAAATGACAAGCACATGATCCTAGAAGCAGCAGCTTTCCAGGGTAATTGGGTGGAAAAAGATTTCAAGCAAACCACTGGATGCTGAACCGCTTCTCTCTGCTGGTGGAAGGTACCTGCTCTAGCTGCAAGCTTTGGAGTGAAATGTGTCTGTGTCATCCCTGGGTATTAGTGGGATGGTAGAGGAAGCAGGCAGGACGTCTCCCTTTTGTGATCACTCGGCAGAAAGCTTGTGGAGAAACAGAAAAGCAGTAACAAAGCAACTAAAAGAAGCAGCCAAGTGAGAAAAGTCATTAGGAAGGAAACCAGAGAAGCAAAGCCATGACTGGAGAACTGTGACCAGCACACGCTGGTGTTAACAACATCCTAGGCAAGGCTAGTCTGTTCCAAATGTTGGCTTTCAACAGCAAAGTGAAAGACGTGTTTATTGGCAGATTTAAATAAAAGAGCACTCACGGTAATGGCAGCTGGCTTAGCAGAGCAATTTATGGGAACAATGTTGAGCCTGCGGTTAGCTGTTTTGCTGAACAGAGAACAGTCCTAACCTCTCTCTCTGCACAGAGATTGTTTTTTCTCCTAATGAGGTCTCAGCCACAGCAGCATAGCCAATTTGGAGATGACTGTTCGGTCCCTTCCTGTGATACACAATAATTTTGTAGCTAAAGCAGATTCTTTCTCTCTGCTGGGCCAGCAGCTGCAACATGCAATAACGCAGATGTAACATGCATTAGCGGCTATAAGTGTGAAAGAGCACTCAAAACAAAGCACGGACCAAAAATTACTGTCAATCACCTTTCTGCTTTCCTCGGCTTAACATAATTTGGCATAAAGTATTTCAAAAACTGTGTAAGGTAATCTGCTTACATAGGTAAAGTTTTGAAGGGGCAGGATCTGGAGTTTCCCTGAATTTGCATGTGACAGACAAAAGAAGAAGTGAGTCATGCTGAAAACCTGTTGATTAAAATGGTTCAGGAGAGAAAGATTGATTGTTTTTGTTGTGTTTCAGCACTGATGATAAAAATTGTTGTCTACTGTTTACATAGTCTGGATTTATACAGCTGAAGCTGTTCTGACAGCAACACACAAAACACAGTACTATCTCTGGCAGAAGGCAAGCTGTGTGGAAATCTGTGGGGCTTTTTTCAGAGCTGGGATCCACCTGAAGCTGACCTGCCTGAAGTGGGTCTAACCAATTGCAAAGTCATTGCCCTTGACAGACCTCGGTCTCTGGCTGACACCTGCGTTGCAGGAGGACACCTTGATGGCCTGCAGGGACAGGGAAAAGGCGTGCTCTGTGAGATGTGTTCAGAGAAGGCAGAGGAAGGAGGGCTGCTTTGCTGCCAGCAGGCATGGCCACCAGGGATGTGTCAGGGAGGCAAAGGGGCCGTTTGGAGCAAGCATGCCCAGGGACCAAACCAGGCAGGTACATGTGCCCTCACCACATGTATCCTTGCTTGCTGGGCACCTCCTCAAGGACACAGCTACAGGACAAGGTTTTCAGCTGTATTTGCTCTTTCAATTTCCTACAACACTTGGCTTACAGGCAAGAAAAAGCAATAAGGATGTGTACCACATCTCTGCCTGGGAAAGCAGCTGTGCTGCATAAGTGCTTGAGCTGAGCAGATGCTGGAGAGACAGAGGACTACTCTCTCCTGGCAGCCTTGGGGCTGTGTACTGCAGAGAACCTCTGGGGTCAGACTGGCATAGTTTTGCCTGTGTCATGTTTGCTTTCCTGTTCTGGTAGCCACTAAACATTTGGTAGGGATAACTGTGGCACTCTGAAGACTTACCACCTCTGTTTCACACAACAGAGTCTGGACTGGTGTCCTCAGAAGGAAAATTAAAATATGTGGGCTAGTCCATGGCCTGTGGCAGAGAGGGTATCCCACCTCACTGATGATGAGGATACCTTGGTGCTCCGAGATGCTGCACCCCCTCTTCCACCTCTGTCACCTGAAAACTGTTCTCTTTATTGCCTTGGTCCCAGGAGCATCACTGGGGGACAAGGCAGGGATGCCAGGGAGTGCTGTCTTCCAGTGGCAGTACAAAGGGACCTGGCATAGTTCTCCCACACCTTCCCCTTTTTCCTCCTTCCCAGGTTAGCAATTTCAGCCTTCCACGCTACCCAGACTCTGCTCGCAGTTGTGTCCATCCAGAAGGTGATACACACGGAAGAGAAGAGGTGGGGAAGAAGCCAGGGACCTCCAGAAAGCACAGAAATATTTACATTAAATAGGTAGAATAACCCTAAAGGTTTATTACCCATTTTCTCTCTAGCCTTCTTGTTCTTTCAACTTCCCTCATCGCCAGGATAAATCAGATGTTTTATGCTTGTATTTATGAAGAAAAAGCCTGATCTTTCCCTCCCAACACAGTTTTCAAGCACAACATAATAAAATACAAAATCTCTTGTGCTTATCCTGGGACTCAGGTTTGTGAAAGGAGGTGTGTGTGGGAAGAAAGCAAAGCAACCGAGTACAAAAAGAGAAAGAGGAGGAGACAGGCAAATGTGTGCTAAACTCTGTGGCTTATCCTCTTGGTTCACTCACAGTCCCTTTCTTCTTTCTTTTTCTTTTCCTTACAATTTCAAAAAGCTCTTCACAATAATGAATTGAGGCTCAGTCAAGAAAAGGGGCCTTGTAGAAACCAGTAAACCATTTTAGAAAGACCAGGTCTTTTCTGTTAACAAAATAACTCACATTTATTGGGCTAGCAAAATCTCAAACTTTTGGCAATAGGAAGTTAAAATCTGGCACATAACAATCCTGAGAAAAGCCATACAGGTAGGAAAATCAGAAATATTACAGGCAGAAACGTTTGCTTGCCTGAGTTATTGTCAATAATGTGGGTTATTCACTCCTAAATATTTAGCCCTGTTTAGACTGGTTGCTGTAAAACATGTGTGCCTTACAAGATGAGAGGACATTAGCTACCCCAAAGATTTTCTGCTGCAATCTGAAACCTGGTGCAGGCTACCCTCTGACTGAGCAAGTCAGGAAAATGGCACTGTTGCTAAGCCTGCAAGCCTCTCCACCTTTTTGTCACCATTTCTGTTTTCTTTGAGTCATGCCCACAACTCCCATGAAGCATCTACGTCCTTGTGAATCATAGCAATAAAAATATATTTCCAAGAGGAAGAATTACCGACAGAGAACATCCACCTGGTTTTTGTTATGGAAAATTGTCTGTTCTTCTAAAGGCAATCTAGCAAAGGCCTTTAAAATCCCTGTGGATACACCAGAACTGTTTGAGCCCTCTGCAGAAACAGAAATCCCTGTTCATGTGACTGTGGCTGCCACCCACAGTGCACAGTGGGCTGAGGGTTGGCAGCAGACCCACACAACCATGGGTGCACCCTGACAGGTCGCCCAGAACTCACTGCTTGCTGGCTCTCAGCCCCAAAATAATATCCTTCTGCAGCTTGGTTTTCAAAACACCAGCCACGGGCCCTCTATCCCTCTACAGCCTACATACATATCTGGAAGACTGTGTCAGGTAAAAGCCTTGTGGGATGTGGCATTGCTCCTGTGGATTTGTGAAACATCTACTTTGCTGTTCGGCACTACCAAAGGCAGCCTAACAACCACCCTGTGGAGGTTCAACCCACAGGGATCTCCACACATGGAAACACATCTAATTTTCTAATTTCCTAATTTTCTGCCCTGAGGTAGTGTCTATATATTACATCAGAGTTATTTAAGCAAGTCTCCCTGTGTGTTTGAAAATCAGTTTAATTTAATGAGATTTGCCATTTGATATATACAGAATTGATTACCAAGTATTATTGCCTATTTCCCACCCCAACTCCCCCTCTTTGGATGTTTTTCAGCAAAGACATGGACAACTTAGTACCCCACAAAAAACCTATCTGGCAGACAGATGGTGTTAGAAGCAGTTTTTCAGCAGCCATCTGCCAGATAAGTCCCATGCCTCACTTTGAAAAGCTGATGAACACAGTTGAGGAATCTTAGGAATTCTGTACCCAGAAATGGTGAATATCACTGATGTGCCCAGTACACATGGCAAATCTAGAGTGGCAGGGCCCAAGGCTGTGCTCCTTGGTGTGAAGTGTGAAGTCCCCAGGTTGGTGGCAGCCTCAGGAGTGGACCAGGTGAAGCCAAAGATGCTGCAGAGCTGTGAATACATGTCTGTGTAAATAACACCACAATTGCTGCCACCATCAAGTCAGGATGATAATTTCACTGTGCTCCCCAGGGATCAGTTCCATTCTCATCCTGGACTAGTCAGGTCAATGTCAGGTGGCTTTGAGCCAGCTGGGAAGGACCATCCTTCCTCTCTTGTCCTGAAAGCTTCGATCTTTCAGGGACACCATCAAGAAGAAAGTGATTGAGCTTTCCCTCTTAAGATCTGCCCATTAATCTCATACATGCTATTCCAAGACAGGCAGCCAACAGCAGAACTGGAGGCTTGGTTGATCTTCATCAGCTACTCAGCTTTGCAAATTTTTTACACAATTCTGAACACACATTCACTGAAATCCTTTTTGAAATCATAATTTGCCAGTGGAATACAGCCATGCCCATTTTGTCTTTTCTGAAAAATACAGGCTGGGAGAAGTTCATTTTTTCATGCACATTAATTGATTGTATGCCAGCTCATCCCTAAAAACACTGCTAGTAGCAGAGGGGGAACAGGAGTAAGTCGTCTCCCATGTTTCTTTTCTCCAGCATCACTAAACACTGTGTGAGGACGAACAGTGGATCTCAAGTTCAACATAGTAAACACTGTGAAATTGCCAGGCATGCAAGTGCTGCACACTCCAATGTTATGTCAGCAAATATTGCTATTTCAGGTCAGCTGGGCAGGCATTTTTTTTTTAGCTACTTCTTTAAGATAAGTTTTAAGCATTCCCATATGTTTTGTGTTCATACAGAAAGCAGCTCTGAAAAGAGCTGGTACTCTGTAGAAGCAGTTAGAAGTTGGTGTTTCTGTGAAATGCCACAGAAGATTAAAAGAGCAGACCTTGAGCTCTTTATCGAAAACAAAAGCCTCATTAAAAAAAAAAAAGGCTGATTTTTCTCCTAAACTTTAGCTATCCATTTGACATCTCTTATGTACATGACATTTGTGTATTTTTAAAAAGCCATTGAACAATGAGACTATAAAAAGCTCTGCAAGTAATTGTTTTCTGAACACACTCATAAGGACTCTCCCAAAAACCTTATTTGCAGGGAGGTGTCAGTGAGCAGCCTGTCCTTGAATCTAAACCTCACCTTACTACTGACATCAGAGGAGGAGGATACAATACTGTTGTCCAAAGGTTTTAGAAATGACAAATATTATTGAGCTGTTTTCCTTCTCCTGTCTCTCCCTCCCTCAATTGTTCTCAACTTGCAGGAACCTGTTAAGTGAAAACAACCAAAAATCTTAAACACTGCTGACAGAGGAATGTCTCCCAGTCTCCCTCACTGCCACACATGTAACAAAGAGCTGAAAAATATCCTCAGTGACTAATCAAAGAATTGACAGAAATAATCATAGCTGGAATGTCAGGTGGGGATGGGTGCTTCCAGCGCAAACCTTCGCTAAAATAAGACAGCAACTTTTTCCTTTTCCTTTTCCTTTTCCTTTTCCTTTTCCTTTTCCTTTTCCTTTTCCTTTTCCTTTTCCTTTTCCTTTTCCTTTTCCTTTTCCTTTTCCTTTTCCTTTTCCTTTTCCTTTTCCTTTTCCTTTCCCTCCACCACTCCCAAGCACTCTGAATCAAAGACAGGCTTGACTTCTCTGCAGAAATTCATCTTCTGTTTTGTCTCAATCTTCTGATTTTCAAGCTACAGTAGCACAAAGTGTTTCCTACAATAGGATCGCATGCTCTAATACTTATTTTTCCAAAGGGTATCTGCTGAGATGTACTATGTTCCTGGCATTACTTCATGTGTGAAGCCAACACTGAAGTTCCTGTTGGCCAAAGTTTCTGTCTTCAACTGTGGTTTTAGCTCATAAATATCACAGCACTGAGTAGGGAGCCCAGCAATAGGATTCTGCCATTTGTTTGAAAGGCACTTGGGGGGTAAAAAAGTGTTTCCATAAAAAGAAGTTGAACAAAGACAAGCGGAGGCCACGAGGTGAACTCTTGGTTCCACTGAGCTAGCAAAGAAGCAGGGTGTGAGAGGAGGCACAGGCATGCAGGCAGCACTCTTCCTCCTTTTCTAGGATGTGTTTTATGAGAGCAAGCCATACTCACACATACAAAGCTTCTGGTATCTCAGGTGGGAAGGAAGTACAACACCTCAGAACTGACTGATGTGAGCAGAATCAAACCTCCATCTGATTTTTCAGAGTCTGATGCATTTTGCATCTTTCCTATAATGTACAGAAACTAAATGACCCCAAGCCCTGACTCCTCCCAACCTGATCACCAGGTGAGCATGTGTTGGAAGGCTGTGCTTCATGGCAATAAGGGAACAGGCCAGGAGTCCTCTTCCTGGCATGGAAATAGCTATGTAAGTGATGAAATGCTGACACTGACACGCCTGACACTGTTCCAGTGTGGTAGTTATTGCACAGCCCTGACATGGTGCCTGCCAGGGTGCTGATGTTTTGGGATTACTTGGAAAAAGACACTTTAGCTACAGTACAAAGTTTCTACAGAAACACCTGCTAGCAGGAACCTGGGATTAATAGCTGTCTTGGTTTGGACACCACCTGGTTTGTCACGCCAGGACAATAGCCTACAAGGTAAGCACATCATAATAATCTTGGTAGCTTTGCTGGAAAAACCACTGAAGTCTGCTTTAAGTAAGGGACAAAACTACAATGTTTGTCCAACAGGAAAGGTAGAGAAAGACGGGTTGAGAAACAGAGACAGCCACGAAAACTCCCTTACTTGGACAAGAGTTTCAGTGTAATTATTCTTTCTTGTTTATTTTTTCTCTCTCTCTCCATCCCTCTGATATACGGTCTTCCTGCTTCAGCAGAACTACTACTGACTGACTTCAGCTGCTGCCTTTGAGATGATTTAAATCACTAGGCCTTTAGCTGGTAGCCTGTCAAAACTGTTCTGTGCCCTTCATCCTTTTGCAGACCACAAGGGCCACACCAGCACAAAGCACCGGCAGCAGCAGCCCTGTGGTCACTCAAACTGGCACTGGTGAAGGCATCCCACTGAAAAACCTCTGCACAGCTGCAGCACACAGCTCAGTTTGGCTCCTGGACACAAAGAGGAGGATGATCAGGGAGAAGCGGCAGACAACACATCATGACATCTCTGGAGCCATTGAGAATGCTGCAACACCAGCAAATTTCTGCCTTGCTGCTTAAAAATCACTTCCACACACTTCCTTCCTGCACCATAGTGCTCTTAAGTCTCCAGTACACAAAACCAGAAATGGTAAAGCCTAACCAAAATGAAAAAAAATCTGCAAAACAGTGTGAACTTCAGCGTTCCCCAGTAGATATTAAGAAATATTTGCCAGACAAAAGAACTAAACTAAAGCACGATGAGGCCTTCAGGATTGGTTTGGGCAGCATTTTTAATCAAGCTGGTTTTACTGACATCCCTAGTCAGGCCTCTGAACATGGGTGTGCCACACTTTTTCATAAGAACTGCCTGTACAAGCTCAGGATGCTGTGCTTGTGGAAGTGAGGTTTCTGTCCTGGCACAGGACAGAATGGGAGCTTGCAGATTGCTTGAGGCAGGGAGCCCAGCAATGAGCAGACCTGGGGGAAACAGGCAGCAAACTCCCAGGAGATTCAGGGCTGAAGGACAGGCACTGAGATAGCATGCTTTACCATGGAAGCTTGTTCATTTTACTGCTTCTCAGATAGTTGGTGTATTGGTAAGGATGGGATAAGATGTATGGAGAAGGATGCAGGGGTGTTGCCCCCAAAAGAAATGCTGTTGCACACAGGCCAGACACACAATGGCTTCAGACCTTGCTGCAGAGGAGCTGCAGGGGTGGGTGCAGGAGGCTGCTAAAAGACAGTCTGCAACCACCTTTACCATGGTAAGCTGCAGCCCTGCAAACAGCCAAAACCCCCTTTGTATCCATCTGCTCTTTTCCCTTACCATCCTGCTTCTCTGCCTCCACATCACTGCAGTGACATGAGCTTCCCACGTGTGGACAGATCAGGTGGCCAATTGTGTTCTTGCACCGGGCACAAACCCAAGACACACTAAACATTGTTGCTGACATCCAGGGTCAGGTATGAAAGCACTGATGTGTCCTACAGTTGAGTGCTGGGTGCCTTCAAAGCATGGCATGGATGTTTCCTGCGCCTCAGCCTCCTGCAGTCCAGGGGAAATCTCCTAAGCACCGGCAGTCTCCCAGAAGAGCTGAAATTAGGTCATCCTGGGGCCTCTGTGTTACTGTGGGCTGTTTCAAACAGGTGATGCTGCTTGAGCTGCGCCACCAGTAACAGTCCTGATCTCTGGATACTAAGAGAGTCTGGGCTGACCTCCAGCCATCCTCATCTAACAGACACACCAGGGCCCGCCTGGAAGTTTGTGCAGCATCATGGCTAACACAGAGATCAAAATGGATTAACTTTCCCTGCTTTTCTTGGAGAGACCTTCAAGCTGCTGGAAGCGAAACAGAGTATTTCTTCAGCTGCAGGCACACCAAGAAGTGAAGATGGGTGACAGCACCTTCCCTAACTCTGCCAGGCTGCATCATCCCACACCCATGGTACAGAGCCCTGCATGGAGTCATTCCAGGGAGGTGTCAAGCCACTACAGAGCTGTCCAGAGGTGTGTGCAAAATTCTGCTGCTGAGAAAAAAATTAGAGTATGGAGGAAGAGGCGTTGTCAAAGTGCAGTAATTCCTTTTTCTGTTAAGTCAGCTAGACTGAGTAAGGTAAATCGTTTTCCAGGTGGGTCTTTCCTGCATTCTGTCAAGAAGCAATTGCTCATCCACTGAGTTGCATCATTTAGCTACTGAAGTAATGGAAAAAGGCATCTCTACCAGGAATCGTAGGCAAACCCACTATCCATGGTGGGAAGCTAATTATCTGGAAAAGAGAAGAAATAGAATTTGCACATATTTTCAGACTCTTTTAAAATGTTTCACCTGCTTGAAAGGCTGCTGAATTTCCTGTTTTCAACACTCTGCTGTGTGTTGACTGTTGCAGCTCTCTGTGCATGGACTTGCCATCACCTATTTTTGTATTAAAGAAGGATTTTTTCCCTCACAACTAAATAAGATGCCAAAAGCCCCCACTGTGGGAAAAATAAAGAGCAAAGCAGTGTTTTGCCAGATTTCCTATTTCATTACATGTTGGAGAAATATTTACAGAGAGACAGCCCAGCCATAATAACCTTCAAACACTTATTTTTTCCACATTTCTTCCCATCTTCTGACCCTCAGGTGCGGGTGAACAAGTGTCAGAGAACTAATGGGAGGAGCAAAATATCTACAAGCATAATGGGAGCATTAGGGCTCCAGAGCCCCCACTCAAAGGGAATCCACAGAGTTTCAGGGTGGCTGTTCATCTCCCCACAGCACTGCTGCTGGATCTGCGGCCAGTTGGAACACTGAGATGGTGGCATCCATCAGGGAGAGGAACAGGGCAAAATCAACAGAAGTTGGTCAGTCCCCTGAGCCATCCAGAGCTGGAGCAGAGGCTGGGCCTTGTCTGTGAGGTATGTTTGGGGCCAGGCACTCCTGTGCCCCCAGGAGCCTGGTACTACCAGCACAAATGCTGGTACAAACATCACTTGTATGACTTACAGCCTGAGCACCACTCCTGCAGCCCCCCAGCCCTGTCTCCCAAACAAGATGCAGAATCAGGCTGAGGAGAAAAAGAAGGTGACATTAAGGGGAGTGGATGGATGAAGGGGTTCTGTGTGAGGTAGGAAAGGTGGAAAGAAGTGTGGAATGCAAGAAGAGCAGGGGGAGTAGAGATCCTAATTTGTATGGAGACCAGTAGATCTGTGGTAAGGGTCTGTGTGCATGCATTTAGCTGAAGAAAACATGAGATAATGTGTTATTAGCCTGGCCCATAATAAAAGGAGATTACACAACGTTATTCTTGTCACAGGCAGAGTGTGTTCTCTGACATTCACAGCAGTCTGGCTTATTTTCACTGATTTCACACAAATGTTGGCAATTAACATCTTTCATTCCTGTGCTCTACGTCAGAAACAACA
Organism: Haemorhous mexicanus; assembly: GCF_027477595.1. Classification (NCBI taxonomy): domain Eukaryota; kingdom Metazoa; phylum Chordata; class Aves; order Passeriformes; family Fringillidae; genus Haemorhous; species Haemorhous mexicanus. The sequence continues at coordinate 37,056,867 of NC_082381.1, forward strand.
AGAGGTCTTCATCAGCTGTTGATGATTAAGGTCTAGCTTCATAATAGTCAGGCTCCTGGTATGGCTTTTCTTACTAAAATAGTATTACTTTCGTAAGGAAAATACCATTAAGAAGAGAGCCAAAAGCTTCTAAATGTGGTCCTGGTGATACAGCCATGAAGAAAAAGACATATGCTGCCTTCAAATAGCATCACACAAAAAATTTAGCATGGAAATACACTAGTGGAAGGGCAAATCAGCAGAATCATGTATGCTGTTGTTTGCCCAGAAGTGGGAAAAATTAATCAACAAGAACTGAGGACCAGAGAGACAGAGGAGAAAAGAAATATTTCTCCAGAGTAAAACAAGGTTATTGCTGATGCTGATACAGTGAAGTCTATCCAGCTGGGAAAAAAAAAAACAGGGATTATTGCACAAGCAATAAGGGTCTCAAGAAAAGCCTGTAGGAATTCCCAGAGGTCCAGAGTAGCCTGACAAGACAGTTTTACACCATACACAGCCATTGCAGTCGTCTGTCTCTCTGCCTTCCACATGTTGTCCACACGCCCTTGTCCAGAGTTACCACAGCTGCAGATTTGGCTGTGTTTTCACAATGGCTCCCATTTAATATTCAAGATTTTATAAAAATAGCCAAAGCATGGATCAAGTTCATCTCAGAGACTGCCTTGGATCAAGTGTGGTTGTAAGTTGAGAAGTGGAAGAATGGTTGTGCCAATATGTTTGACCAAATGTGGATTTTGGAGGAAGACTTCCCATAGTCCAAAAGAGGGGCTATGTGTTCTTAGGTGCAGAAAATGCCTGCACCTACATGGTAGTGGTCTGATATGACAATAATTTCACTTTGTGATGGTTTGATATCACAACAGGTGAGGTAAAATTCTGCCTTGTTCCAGCTCATCTGCTCTCTTATCATTTCACCAAGAATTTACTTCTGCAAGCTTTAGAAATATTAGCTATTTTAGTCTCACTTCATTTCAGAAGATATTTCTTCAGCTTTATGTAGTTTGGATTAATGATAAGTATTTGCCTTGGATGTATAAGGATTATTTTGCTTTGCATTTTGTCCTCAACTAAAAATTCCTCCCTCCTGAAACTGCAGAGGGTCATGGGCAAAGAGCAAATATGCTCATGCAAAATTCATTGCACCTGCATTGCTTCTGGTGTGCTGTAATGGTTTTGCCTGTTAACTGTAAGCAGACACTTCTGTCACTTGGTGTTTAGGCCAGACTGTAAACCCTGCCTGCCAGAAGAAACACACACAGAAACACTGTGCCACCTGGTCTGCTGGGAGGGCTTAATTTCCAAGGCCAGTGTCAGGTAAATAATAAATAATAAATGCAAGTGTCCATTTCTGCAAGGGCTGAGGAGTCTTCTTGTGTCTGTGGAAGCGTCTTCATGAAAGCACCACCCTGCTTTTCTGTTCCCTGCACAGGTGAACAGTGAGAGCACAAAGCAGTCTTGCAAAAGGCAGATATTAGCAGCTGGCAAGGTGGAGAGAGTAAAGACTCTCTCAACTCACAATAAATCGAGGAGGGTAAAGGTACCTGTAGCTAAAAATAACTCTCCCGGAAAAAAGGCTGCAGAACTCAGTTGGTAACACATCAGGTGTTGGTCTTTTGTTTTGACTAGAGGAACTGGCAAGCCCCAGGGTGCAAAAGGACAGCTGCTGAACGGGATGTTTGTAAGGATAGGATGGCAGGGCTGGCTAAATGGTTCAATAACAATAGCAAAGTCCACAGCCATGAGATGAGAGATCCTGAAGCACACAGTAACAGCTGCCTGTCCATGACAAGTCCTCCTGCAGGACTGTTCTCACTGCTGCTTGTATGTGAGTAACCTTCCCCTGCTGCAGAGGAGGATGCAGCCAGGGCTGTGACATGCAGCAAGGTTGGTCTCTCAAAGTAGGCACCATGCTGTGGGACAACAGAGAGACAGCAGAAACAGGCTGTGGGAAAAGGTAATTTGCAAAGCCAAAGCTTCTTCTCTTGGGAATCTGCCCTGGTTTAGTTGGGATAGAGTTAATTTTCTCCTTAGTAGCTGGTGCAGTGCTCTGTTTTGGATTCAGAGTGAAAATAATGTTGAAGAACACAGATGTCTTGTCTGTTGCTAAGCTTATCCTAAATGAAGGACTGTTCAATGTTTTGATCATGGAGTGATCTACAACAGTGGATCCACTGGCAGTTGATGTGATGCACCTTTCTCAGAAGGGGAAAAGCCTTTTTTGCACGTTAGCAGTGCTGATTGCTAGACTTTTAAACTAGATTGGAAGGGGGACTGGGAAAAAAATCAGTCTTGCCAGTGATCTGCAGCAGGATGCTGCACCAAAATTTGAGGGAGAAATTGTTGGTGAGATGGTTAAATTGTCTCCACAAGGTGACAGTTGCAATGAACCACACCTGAAACCCTCCTATACCAACACACACAGCATGAGGAACAAGGAAGAGGAAGCAGAAGCTTTGGCCCAGTCCCAGAGATACTCCATCACTGGGATAAGCAAAACCTGTGGGATGGGTCCTGTGACTGCTGTGCCACGATGGATAGTTGTAGACTCTTCAGCAGGAACAGGCTGGGCAGGTGAGGTAGAGGTGGTATGGCACTGTAAAGGAAAAGTAAAGGAGGGGCTGGAATGTGTATGGAGTTTGCAGTTCGCAGTGGCACACCTGAGAGCCTCTGGGTAAGGGTTAAGGGGTACATAAATAATGCAGATGTCCTTGTGGGAACCTGTTATGGGCCATGCAACCAGGACAATGACACTGATGAACTATTCTTTGAGAAACTAAGGGACACCTCCAAATCATCTGCCCTCGTCCTTATGGGGGACTTCAACTTGCCAGATGTTAACTGGAAATATCACACAGATGACACAATCAGGTCAGGAAGAGTGCTAAAATACCTGGGTTATAACCTCAAGATACAGTTATCGGATTTGTTGCCTATTATTAGAGAGGATCTCATGAGCAAAGTGGAGACGAGTGGCTGTCCAGGCCTCAGTGACCACAGAGCATCGAGTTGTTGTCAAGTGCCAGCAAAACCTCAGCTCTGGACGTGAGGAGAACAAACTTCAGGCTGCTCAGGGCACTAACGTGTAAAGTCCCTAGGGGAAATGCTTTTGCCAGCACCCATGGTCACTTTTCAAACATCACTCCCTAAGGGCATAGGAGCAGGCAATTCCCAAATACTGGAAGTCAAGCAGAAAAGGCAGAAGGCCAGCTTGCCTGAACAGGGATCTTCTTGTGAAGCCATGGCAAAACCAGCAGGTGTATGGACAGTGGAAGCAAGGTCAGGTGATATGGGAGCAATACAGAGATGGTTTATGCTATTGTAAGAATAAAATTCATTAAACCAAAGCTCAATTGAAGTTATAGCTAGCCAATACTGGGGGGAACAAAAAGAGTTTTAAAAAATATATTAATGGGTAAAAGGAGTGCAGAAATTACATCAGCCCATTACAGGATGAGGATGGTCACCTCCTAAACATGGGCACAGACAAGGCAGTTTAATGATTTCTTTGCTTTGGTTTTCAACACCAGTGACAGAATCTGGGAACTGCAGTGGCCTGAGCTGGAGGACCACAGCTGAGAGAATGATAAACTCCTAGTCAATCTTGAACTAGTGTGGGATTTGCTGCTCCAGCTGAATCCCTGTAAGTCTATGGTGCCTGATGGGATTCATCCAATAGCACTCAAAGAACCGGCTGATGTCATTGTGAGGTCTCTCTCAGTGATTTTTGAACAGCTTTGGAAACCCAGAGAGGTCCCAGCTGATTGGAATCTGGTGAATTGTCCAGATTTTCAAGAAGGGCAAGAAGGATGACCCTGGAAACTACAGGCCTATCAGTCTCACTTCAGTGTTCAGTCTTCAGTCAAATTACACAAAGATAATTTTGGGAGGTAATGAAAAACACCTGAAGAGCAGCACAGTCACTGGTCACAGCCAGCATGGCTTCATGAGGGGAAAGTTCTGCTTATCAAACCTGATTTCCTTTCATGACAAGATAACCCACCTAGCTGATCTAGGGAAGCCAGTTGGTGTAATCTTCTTGGATTTCAGTAAAGCCCTTGATGCTGTCTCTTAGAGGATCCTTCTGGATAAACTGTCTGGCACACAGCTGGATAAACACATCATGTGGTGGGTGAGCAACCAGATCACAGGCCAGGCACAAAGGGTTAATGTGAATGGGGTGACACCAGACTGGTCACCTGTCACTGGGGGGTTCCACAGGGCTCCAGGCTCAGCCCTGTGCTCTTCAACAGCTTCATCAATGGCTTGGACACAGGACAGGAAGGGTTACTAAGTAGGGTCACAGGTGATACAAAACTGGGAGGAGCAGCTGACTCCCTCAAAGGCAGGGAGGCCCTGCAGAGACACCTTGCCGAATGAGAGGATGGGGCAGGCACCAAATGTATGAAATTCAGCAAGGGCAGGTGCTGGGGTCTGCACCTGCAATGGGGCAACCCTGGATGTACAGAGAGACAAACTAATGACAGGCTGGAAAGCAGAAATGAGTGTAGGAAAGGGACCTGGGGGTTCTGGTCAATGACCAGGTGAACCTGAGCCCACAGTGCCCTGGCAGCCAGGAGGGCCCCCGTGTCCTGGGGGGCATCAGGCACAGCATCACAGCCGGGCAAGGGAGGGGATTGTCCCGCTCTGCTCTGCTCTGGGGCAGCCTCACCTCGAGTGCTGGGGGCAGTTCTGGGTGCCACAACACAAAAAAGACACTGAGCTGTGAGAGAGTGTCCAAAGGAGGCCCCGAGGAAGGTGAAGGACCTCGGGGTGAAGCTGTGTGAGGAGTGGCTGAGGTCACTTGGTCTGTTCAGCCTGGAGGAGACTGAGGGCAGACCTCACTGCAGGTACAACTTCTTGTGAGGGAAGAGGAGGGGCAGGCACTGATCTCTTCTCTCTGGTGACAGTGACAGGACCCAAGGGAGTGGGCTGTAGTTGTGTGATGTGAGGTTTAGATTGGAATTTTACTTTACTTTCCAATTCTCCTCCCCATCAAGGGGGCAGGGGAGAGTGAGTGATCATCTGTATGGTCCTTAGTTGCTGTCTAGGTTTAAACCACAAGAGAGTCCCAACTTTGCACATGCTGTGAAAACTCTAAAGCGTTTCCACCTTCAACTGGCTGCTCTAGTAGACTGCCCTCCAACAATGCACGTACCCCTAAGATTGCTCTGTGCCTCTTTCAGCCTCTCCTGCTTCTTCTTCAGCACACACCTGCCTCCTGCGACTACCACAGGACACTGAAGGATCCTCTGCCCAGAAAACCCAGGGCCTAATTTACCCTGCAAGCCTGGTCAGCATGCCTAGATTTCCATTAACTGATAGTGACTAGTCAGCCATTGCAGAAAAATCTGTGTGGGACCGTGATGGAGGTTCACAAGTCCGTGGCTTCAGTGGTGACTCATCTTGGAAAGACCTAGATTAGTTGGTGGAAATTAGACCCAAACTTTCCATTGATAGCCCTGCTGTGACTCTCCTCTGAACTGCAGCAATACAGGCAAGGCAGATAAGGCCTAAATCTTGCAACTTTGTGTGAACGACATTAACCTTTGGCAGCTGTACTTGAATCATATTAACCCCTGCTAGCTGTATGGAAAGAAGCTGCTCACACAGGAGCAGCAGGTTTACAAGATTAACACTTACAGGGAAAAGGGGAACAGACTGACTTATACGGAAAGTATCTTGTTGAGATAAAAATGGCTTTCAACAGAAGACACTAGAAGATTTCTATCATAATGAGTAGAACACACAGTTTGAGTCTTAATGTCACCAAGACAATGCCTCTGTTCTGGAGCTGAGTCCTCAGAGGAGCAGCAGGCAAACATAAGCACCAGCAGAGGATATTTTGGGAGGCTACAGAGTAAACAGCAGAGGATGAAGGAGTACATGAATGGCAGGCAGACCCCAGCACAGGGGAGACCAAAGTCTCTGCCATCACAGAAGAAAGCCTACAGTGGCATGAACATCCAGCATGCTGCAAAGGGCTCTGATGGCAATCACTGTCTGGATCATGTCAAAGGTTAGAGGAGGCAGCTCTGGGAATAATTACTTTAGAGCAGCAGCAGTCATTGTTCAACCACAACCTTAAAGGTGAAGATAAGGTTTAATGAAACTGCAAAGCGAATTAATCTGAGTAGTTGTGCAATCCAGCTGTAGTAATAAGGAAAACTGCAGCCTGTGCAAACATGTTATGACATGCACATAATGACTACAACATGCAGTTTGAGTCTTACGATTAGCAAGCCAATGCATCTGCAGCAAAGCCATCCCTAGTGTAAATTCTTGTACCAAACACACACACACACACACACACACACACACACTTCCATCCCCCCCATTCACCCCTGTTCTCTGGCTGTTCAGCCAATGAGGCTCAGCTACACTGACCATCATACCACTTCAAGTCAAACCACAGCATCAAAGTCTCAGGATGTTGCACCTTTTCACTGAATCTTACATCCTGTAGCATTATTTCAAACTTCTTTTCCATATTCCCCTTTACATACCAACCTCTCTCCACTTTCCACTTTAGGATCCACTCTGCAGCCTGCTTCACCTTACTCTTGAGTTAATTCCTTCCAAGTAGTATCAGACACAGCTACCACATGGTTGCTTGCAACTACAGGATAAACCATGTTGAAACTCTTAATATATAAGATATATATAAAAAATTAAGGAAAACAGTACACTGAGCCATAAACTCAACAGGACCACAGCGCAGTCATCTAGAATATCACTGGGCTGCATCACTGGTGCTGTGTACATCAGGGCTAAACCCAGTATATTGAAAATATCAGAGAACTTGAGAAAAAAAAAAAAAAAAAAGGAAAAACCTCACTTTATGCTCTTATGAGACAGTCCTTGTTTCCTCCTCCTTTGAACTACTTCCCACAAGACTCACTGAAGCAAGGAAATGCTGAATGCGTTTGTCCTTCTCTGGCCAAGACTCAAGTACACCCTTCAGATGACAGCCTTTAGCTGAGAGAATGAATTCAGGGAATTACTATGCTTGCTAGACTAAAAACCACACACACTTTTATTGTACATAAGTATATGTAGGCATCTCTATGCTGATGCAAGTCTAAGAACTGAAGATTATTTTTGAAGTGTCAAAGGACATTGCTTTAAACCTGTTGTTTAAAACTATGCTTCAGACATATGTTTATATGTTTTAAAAACAGCTATCCTGGATTGTCCTGGATTGTCCTGGATTGTTGTAAATGGCACTGAAGCATTGCCACTCCAGAGCACACAAAACAGAGCATCCACCTCCAGAAAGTGCAGGCAGACAAGCAAAAGGCATTCAGCCTGCAGCCCAAGCTGGCTTCATTGTCAGCTTCTGGTTTTTGGGTTTGTTTCTTTACATTGGGGGAGTGGGGGAATTCGTGTATTTCGGGATAAATTTGGGAATTTGTATGTCTGAGCGAGACATCTAATCCAACACATAAGTGGCATTTTCTGAAGGAACATGATGAATATGTGCAAATTCCTCTTAGACAAAACCAGTTGTTCTTGAATTAGACAAAGGGCAGTCATTTAAACCATTGTTACAGCTGCCTTCAAATGCATTCCTGACCATGTAAAGTCAAAATGTGCAGCACCGAGGGCAAGCACTTTCCTGAAAGGAAACAAATGACATCTGTGGTCACAAAATTTGCAAATTAGCTACCACTCAATCAATTTTGAGAGGAACATGTTAGGTGTCATGCCTGGAGTCAGAATTTCAAGTTGAGACATCAGCTGCAAAAGATACATTTTTCCCTCAGGTTTTTTTTCACCCCCTACAAGGAGATTATGTCTACAGCCCTGTGAGTTCCATGTTTCCAGAGATCAGATGTTGCATTTTCAACTTCCCCTTTGGCTTCTCATCTCAGAAGATCTAAGCCCTTCTTCTATTCCAAGTTGTTGCACATAAAAAAAACAGAAGTGATTTAAAAATCACAAGCATATCAGTACAGAACTCACACACTGACAAATTATGAAACAGACATAAAACTTCCTTAAAACCACAAAATCACAATTAGTTGAAATTTCGGTTTACACAGAATTTAGAACATTCCAGTTCTCAAACACTCTCAAATACATTAGAACTAGCTCAAGCAGGCCAGGTCCAAGCCTGAAAGTGTGGCATTAGGATTTCAACAGGAGTACATTTAGTGTGCATTTCAGTAAGGTTGCTGCTGTAGTGATAGACAGCCTTGCTGCTCTGGGCAGCCCCATTCTACAAGACAGGTGACACTGAAAAAGGGAATAAGCTGTTTCAATACAATGACTTGCAGCTCATCCCTTGAAGTGTAAAATTGGCTGCAACTGCTCAGGTGTGTCCCCTGTTAGGTGTGCTACAATAGCCTTCACAAGAGGCTTACACCTGCAGCCAGGCTGTTAGCTGTGTCAATGCAGCTGCAACAGCTAATTGCAAAAGTAGCATTCTATTTCACCTGCACGTTTTACAGGTGCTCTGCAAAGTGAGAGGCTGCGTTTGAGCAGAGTGTGCAGGTGAAGGAAAACACCTGGGTTTGCCTCAGACACTCTCTTGCTCTGGGTTTGCTCTGTGCCAGCCACTTGGAAGGCTTGATCCATGAATAGTGCTCCCCACTGTGAGTGAGATAATGCAACAAACCAAAAGTCAAATTACTCCTTTCACATACTAAGCTACTTTCTCCAGCCCAAAAAACTTCTGTATTTCAGGTCTGTTTCAATACATCAGACAACCAACCAAACATGCACCTATATCTTTTCTTCAGTCTTGTTCCCATTTCTAGTGAAGAAAAACCAAGGCACAGACCCTGTCCCACCTGCTGAATGCTTCTGGTGCCTGCCCCCAAAAAAAAAATTGTGTTCTGCTCAGGATGAAGTCAAGCAAAGGGATATTTTGTTTTGCATTTTGATGATGAATGCTGGTGCTTGGATCTGGCAGCATGGTTTGGAATTAAAGGAGTGACACTACAGTAGTGGTTTTCAATTTGTTTTTGTATCCAAAGCTTCCAGGTTTTCTAGTAGAAGCAGAGACCTGTATCTGGCAAGTGAAGCCCTTGAGCAATAGGTTTCTTCCACTGATTTATTTTCTGCTGGCCTGGTAGGCAGAAAACCACCAGTGCAGTGCAGGGTAGCAGAGAAACCACAACCTGACATTTACTTGCAAATGAAATTGTTAAAGTGCACTGAAAATGAAACTCTCCAAACATGCAATGTTCAACTGAGTTCAGCAGAGAGATTGAAATGAAAATGAAAAACTCACACAGCTGAATCCCTCTCACTGAATTGAAAGGAGAAAATCTCAGAATCATTCAGTTGGAAGAGACCTTTAAGATCAGCCCTAACACCTCAACTAAACCATGGCACCGAGGGCCCCATCCAATCCCAGCTGCTTTCTGTTGGTTCATGCTTTTGATGGTTTCTGATGCAGGTTTCTCTACCTTTTTTTTCTGGGCTTCCTGTATGACAGACATGGATATACTGGACCAAGTCCAGAAAGATGACAAAGGGCCTGGAGCTGTATTTCCAAGCATTCCTGGCACTTCTCTGCAGAAGAATCAGTAACCTTGCGAGCATGCTGGACATATGCAAGGACTACCCTCTGAAGGCCAAGCCCAGGGACAACTAGCTCATGCCATTTGCAATTACCAAACACCACATAATTTGTAATTTGCCCTAGACCCAGTATTCTTATTAAATTTAAACTGTGAAACCAGCATAAACTCCCAGTAGATCAAAAATATTGAGTTCAAGAATACAGATGTGCATATTCTAGTTATCTTCCTCTAGCACATGCCACAAGACAACAGGTGACAACACGCAGTGTCACACGCTCTGGACCTCTCTGTGAGACTGGCAATGAGCCCAAGGTGCCAAAGCTGACATCCCTTACTCTCTCTGTGTAGGAGGGTCAGTACCTGCTGTGCATGGTGCCCCCAGTGCCTTGGGGCATGCGCTGGGCCCTGGCCCCACCGAGCAGTGACTTCCAGCCATCCTGGCCACCCGGCCCCACAGCACTGAACAGCCTCAGAAAACCTCGTAGAGAAAAAAAAAAACCAAAACCAAGCCCTTTTTTCGGCATTTACCAGAAGAGCACAATGACTCCTAGACAGGAGATCTGGAAGCTGGTAGTCAAAGGGATCAATGGTGTTTGCAACTTTTGGGGTTTGAGGGCAGGAGCCCATTTCTTCCTTTTCTTGGGAAAGCACAGTGCCAGCTGCACTGCAGGAAATGCTTCCCATGGCAGTGCTTTCTCCCATTGGTTTTGCCCATTCTGCAAGATCCACCGTCTCCATGGTACTCCTACCCCTCACACTGGTCAGCCTCAGCCACTGGCCAGCAGATCCAGGATCTGTCTCCAAGATCTCTAGAAATGCATTTTTGTGCACTTTGTTAAGTCAAAATTCTATCTAGACCTTTCCAGATACACTTCTATAACTCCTCAGGCCCAGAAAGTTTTCCTTTGGTGCTTTGCCTTTACTTGGACTTTTGGAGGGAGGTAAGGAAAATAGAAAATTTCAGGACTCCTAGAAAGTAGCAGCTTTACCAACTCCTCTCCAAAATAGACACGCTCTTGTTTCTCTTTTAAGTGAAAACATTTGCTAAATTACTTACTGCATTGATTTTTATGCATGCTCATTACTTCACAGGAAAAAATCTCAGGAAGAAAAACTGTAAGTAGGCAAAAGTATTTCCTCTCTTACAAATCAGAAAAAACACAACTGTGATATGACAGGCAGGATAAAGATGCTAAGGCCTAATTTCTACACTAAGGCCTCTCAGGTCACCAATGTTACGCTGGTTGCACCATTAAAGGCTGCACCACCTACAATTTTTTCCGTAGCCATTTCCTGCAAGCCAGCTATGGCATGTGAATATGTGAGAGCAGTTTGCAAGGAGGTGCTGATGCCTAAAAGGCAGGCTGCCTGCTGTCCCCATACAGCCTGTTTGGTCCACATGGGTCTTCCTGCAAACAAAAACTGGAGCCTAGATGTGTCTGCCTGAAGTGGTCTTGTCTAGGGTGGGGTGTCAGGAGAAAAAAACCCCTCTGTCACCATTTGCAGCACAAACTCAAGGGCCAGTTTTCTCCGCTAAAGCTGTCAACAATGCCACTGTTGCTGTGGAGTGTGGAAGAGAGAGGACAAGATGTCCCAAGGTCTGCTTGCACCATGCCCAGTTTTTCTGTAAATGCTGATAGCAAATGCTGAACAAAATCCACACTACAGCCACAGCCAGGGATATTTTGGCTTGGCACATGACTTCTCTCAAGAAGTGTTTTAATGAAAGGCCCCTCTACCAGGCAGAATTGTTAAGCCTTATTCCACAAGCCTGTCCCAGGTCATTGCTATGCACCAGTATGTAAGAGTTTCCTTTTGGGCTGCAATCCAAAGTTTTTTGACTGATTTCATGCAGAACTTTCCATAATTTAGAAGTTTGAGGATTTTTTTCTCTTTCTTTTTTTTTTTTTCCCCAATGCATAAGTAGAAACATTTCTTTGAAAAAATTTCCTTCTAAAACTATCTCAGCTTACGGAATCGTGCTGCAGGTAGCTTCGATGCCTGCATATTCCACAGACTTACTTCTTTTATTTCTTGCATAAAGCTTTAATTTATGACTCATCACACAGTAAAGCTGTGGTAGAAAGAGGCCAAGGACTGTTTCAAGACAAATAGACTAAAGATATGCCTGTGCAATCTGCTTCCTTTCTCAGAAAGACTATGTTGTTGCTTTTCTCTCTTATTTTCCTTTCTGTTCTGTTCAGCAGGGTGAAATCTATCAGTGCTGCTGGTGAAACAAAAATCTGACTGGCAACAGTGATGACCAACAACAGACTTGCACCAATTTACATTGGTCAGAGAGTAATTTTACTTTATGCTGGAGTCTCAGATCTCACCTCCCACTCCTTTTATCAGGCCTTACAATGGAGGGGACCTGAGCTTAGCCATTTTGCCTTGCTTTGCAGCTAAAACAGTCTACTGTGACTGTAGTAAGCTCTGATATTGTGCAAATAGTAGCCTGTTTGTCCTGGCTGACTGTTGTGGCATTGTAAAACTTATTGCTAGAACCTTTGGCTAGTGTTCAGAAGATTAATCAGGGATGGGCCAGCAGCACGTTTGCCCACTGACAGAAGGTCTATCTCACAACATTGCTATCTAGGTGGCTCTGGGACATTGCTCATGTGCATGTGAGTTTAACTGGTCTTTAACCCTCTTCTGATAATCAGCAGTTTCCTGGGATGTGAGGTGTTGCCCTCCAGGTGCCAGTCTCATTGATATCTTGGGAGGACATACATGGGAAATATTTGCTTTACACAGCTACACCTGAGATCCAGTCTGTGGTTAAACACTGTCACCCCTGGTGCTGATAATTTGCTATTTCTTCTGGCATTTGTGAACACTTTTCATGCTCCAAAATGCAAGTCCAAAATGTCTGAGAAAACCTACAAGCTGGTCAGCAGCTCCAGAGAGGTGTGAACCTTCTCTCTAGCATCAGGGATTACAGGCTCTTGTCATTTCTCTGGAGACAAACTAAGCTTTAGAGGAACTGGACTTGCACAGAACAGATGCATTATCTGGCAGTGGGTTGGATTAAGCTGCTAAGTATTGCTATTTCCTATCCAGACAGCAAGGGGATGAGTAATGTGTACACAACAAAAGCAGCTGGGCAGAGGATGTTTTTCATGTGCTTCTCTTAAGTGGCAGCACTGACAAATCTTGCATTACTGCTCCAAGCATAACTCTGTTCACTATGCTTCAAAAAGCCCCTCATTCTGGAAACTGCATTACTTTCATCCTTTGTGGAAAGAACAAAAAAATAAGAAAAAAGGACCTCTGTGGTATTCAGCATGTGCCAAGTGAATAACCAGCACTGTTGTGCAATGCCACAGCACCATTTGCTGGGAGGAGAGGTTGCTGGTTTTTCCCACCTGACCTCACAGCAGAGACTTCCAAGAGCACAAAAAATTAAAGGCAGCTTTTGTGAGAGTCACTAACAGGTTTACTACCCTTGGTAGGAGAGGCCCATCACCAAGGTGTCTGGAGAGTGGGTACCTGTTTTTGGGAGCCTGCTGTGCTACAAATGGGGCCCTGAGCAGCGCAGCACCACTGGCAGCTAGATGATCAGAGCTGGCCATAGGGCAGAATAAGGAACAGGGAACTCTCTGATTAAAGGATACTAGTTACTCCTAACCTTTACCACAGGGTCCTGCCCTCTGTGTGAATATAAGACAGTTGGCTCTGTCTGAACTCCAGATTCAGCAAAATTTTTAGGCAACAACTCGTCTCACAAATGTTGTCCACACCTCCTGCAGGCTGCCCTACAGATCCTGAACGTGATGCTCAGACCCTGCAGGGGCATGCAGGACCCTGTGACACATCTCAGAGTGCTGGTGCTGTGCAGGCTGTGGGGACCTGATACTGAACTGGCACCTCTGAACTGGATAGCAAAGAGACTTCAGCAGGGTCAGCTCCTTGGAGAATGGAAACCTAATTATACAACCTGGACACTGGTTCCCAAGGACACAACAGGGTGGCAGCACCTCTTGCACTGGCAGCACCAGCTGCACATGGTGATTGTGCCAACTCTGCCACTTCTGCCTCTTTGTGCTCCCTCCTCCAGCAAGAGAGCACAGTAGCAAAATCCACTCCATGGACCACAGCAGAGGCTCAACCTGTGCAGTGCCATGAGGGAAAATGGATTGTGCCGACTACTTGATTTCAGTGGCATCGCTGATGGAGAGGGATGCCACTTAATTCTGCTTCCCTGTGCAGTGATAACTCCAGCAGGGTTGAAGGAGGACTCCTAAGAATATAATTCCAAATTACTTCCTCCCAGCCCCAGGAAGGAGAAGAGGAACACATGCTTTAAGGAATTAGAAAAGGCCTTCACGTCTCCATCTGCTCTCCTTGTCTTTCTCTGAATTTGCCTGAAAGCTTTTCCCCCAGCTTCTGCCCACAGAAGCCTCCTGGCTGCCACACTAGGAAGCTTGCAGCTAACTGTGTGCATAATGTTGCTCCATCCATCCTGGCTCAGACAGAAGAGGTCCAGATAGCTGCATTCCCTCTAAGTGAAAGAGTTATTTGCCCAGCCGAGGCCTGATCCTGGTGGGAGTCAAGGCTGTCTGTTGGCAGCAGGAGGAACCACACTCTGGGACAGCCATTTCCTAGCAAAGGAAGTTGGGAAGGATGAGTAACCTAAAACCAGCTGAAGGCATCCTCAGACCTGCCTCTGGCCCAGTATAATTGGCACTGATTACAGGTTTGCACAATCTGTAGCCAAGAGTTCTCATTTTTAGATTGCTCAAGGTTTACATGTAGTTAGTTAACGTGGAAAAAGGACACCTGAGGAATGTCTGTTTGGCCTGGGCTGCCCAAAATATACTGTCACCTGCTCAGCAACTCCCTTGCTCCCAGAACCACAGTGGCCATGGCACCACATGTCCCATAGGCTCCACTTCCCAAAAGTAGAGCAAAAGGACATACACAGCATCGGGGCTGTGCTCTTGGCTGACTGGGCAAAGGGCTGCTAATGAGAAAAACAACAGCAGGCAGTGATACTAGAGCAGGCTTTCCAAAAAGCTTACATCACAAGAGTTGTTCAGTCACCAGAGAAACAATGCAAGAAATAGGCAAGAGAACAGTGCTATTTGCAAAGTACATCTAAAAAGCTAATTCAATATCCCTTCTTGGGTCATCATGACTAAATACTGATGACAAAAATAATATTAGAAACAGCCTAGAAGAAAAACAGCTTAGTACATGGCATGGGTTAAAAGCACTCACCTTCAGCCTGCATTGGTTCAGATTATGGTTCTGAGATCGGAGATTAGGAGGAAGTTCATGGGTTGTGATCATGCACAGCAGGAGCTTTGGGTCTTCACAGCATTTACTTAGACATCAATGAAGCCTCAGGGTCCTGAGCCTGGTCCCTGCCCTTGCAGGATGCTGCCACCTCCTCAGGTACACAGCAAATACCACAGCAAGGTTTTCTCAGTGCCCTTTGTCCCAGGCACGAATGCAGTGCTATGGGAGGCGTGTAGGATTTTGACAGATGTGTTTCCGAGAAAAAAATATTGATCTTCTCCCGTGGCAATGTCCAGAGGCTTTGTCTGACTTCATCAGCATAAGTTACTTTGTATGCATTACTTTGTCAGGACAGACACAAAATTTTGTGCTCTTTCCTGAGCAGGAAACATAGCCTGAGACAGCAAATCTAAGGTACACACACAGGGTGATGTAAGTCTAGAGGACACATTTGCAAAAGAAGGCACCCTAGAAAGGCAAGTTTCAATAAGATATCAGTTAGGAAAAAGCAGTAATAGCCAAAAAACATTAATTCCAAGTAACACTGCTGCAAATACCACTACCACCATTCAAACAAAACACAAAGAGAACACATCCACTGCCTTATGCACCATTAAGTCAGTCAAACCAGAATAAAGAGGGTGGAAGGTACTAGATTTTTTAAATGGCAGCATTTTATACTCCTTTCCTCTCTTTCACACTGGAACAAATTAAGACAATGAGGAATCCAACCCTGCAGCTGCCAGATAGATAATAAAGCTTCTCAGGAATAGACTGTATTGCCTGGTGGAAAAATTCAAAGCTAAAAACTGGTTTGTTTATGTTTCTTTAATATCTGGTACTCAGCTGAAAGAATACTGTGTTTGAACAAAAGGTCTTTTTAGCAATTAGGAATTCTAACACACCCAGACAGCGCTCAGGTAAGCATGGAATCTACATTTTTTTCATTTACTAGCATAAAAATTTCATATCTTTAATATAAAATAAAAGGGAAGAAATTAATCAAGTCCCCATTTTCCTTTTATTTCTATTTTTAAACAAAACCTATGATATAGCAATCACATCTAATGTTTATTTAAATTTATTTAAAATCTATCCTGCTAAAGAATAAAAACTAATTATTAATTTGAAAGTAAATGTGTTTCATTTGAACATGTATATATTGTGTATAAACAAAACATGCACAGGGTTAATGTTTCTTAGCTAGCTTAGAGCTAAAACTAATCCAATATGCAACTCAAATTCCCACAGCTTAATACATTTTATGACTAAGCTGCTGCTTTAATGGCCAGTCATAAAATCTAAATCACTTAACCCAACACGCAAAGCCCAGCATGTGCACTGAAATCTGTGCTAAGCCACTAAAGGCATTGCTGTCTGAGGGTGTGAGCCTACTGCAGCTTATACTGGTGTTGGTCACTGCAGTGGCTTCCCTCTGCCAGCCACCAGATCCTCCACTGAGGTCTTCCAACTTTAGAGCAACAAACAAGTACACAAACAGAAAAATCGACCCCAAAACTGCCAAACCTGACTCCTTCCCTTCCTTTGCAACTGGATTTAGTTTGCCAAAACAGGCTTGCAAAGGGTTTATCAATCCCTGCAGCCAGCACAATGGAGTGGCTTTCACTAACGTCTGACCTCCTTGGCCTGTGCCCCAATGTACCTGAGCCTGGACGGTGGAAGATGCTCAGATTTCTGCTGTGGAGGATGTGCTTCAAAGCTTACAATTTGCAGTGCCTTGTCAAGCTGAAGAGCCCTTGGCCACTGGACAGCCAGCATGTTGGTTTGTCTAAGCCAGGAGAGTTGCACTTCTCAGGGACACAGGTGCTGGACACGCTGCATCTCCTTGCACCATCTTTCTCGGTGCCAGGATAGCTAGGCAAAAACACAACACAGAAGACAATCCTTTGTTTTATCCTCCAGCTTGGCTTCAAATCATCTCTGGAGCATCCAGGACTCCATTCCAGCAGTCCCTGACAACACTGACTAGGTTTTCAGCAATGGGTTCAATGGGCACAGAGGCTGGAGGCGCCCTGAGCTCAGCTGAAAGCCATGCTACACCCACCACACGCGCTGTCTGCTCCCACTGTTTACCATCCCCCCGGGCATGGAGGCAGTGGGACAGACTGACAGGTGGTCAGCAGGATGGTGACAATCAAGGCACCCTGGCTGCCTCTGCATCTCCTCCATCGAGGAGCAGGTTCATGCCACATGCAAGTCCTCCAGGAGGGTGCACATCAGCAACACATGGTTGGCTTCTGTGTGAGCTGGTACCTCCTAGAAATGGAGAAGGGCAAAGGTGGAGAGAACCATGTCAGGCCTTGCACCAGGCCCAGAGATGAGGAAATGCACCTCAGTCCCATGGATAGGTGGTTGGACAGGGAGCAGCAGCCTGTACCTGTACTTGGCTGGCAGAGAAGAAATAGGAAGGAAGAGCAGAGAGAGCTAACCTAGAGGTAGAGAAAACAGCAACAGGAAATCTAGAAGTAAGATACTGGCCTTGGAAATATTGGGCAGGGGAAGGGGAAACCTAGCAGAGGGACTGGAGGCAAATAGGAATTGTTGTTGTGGAGTACAAGATGTTGATTCCCTCACCCAGACAAGACGACTCATATCCAACATGCAATGAAGGCACTCAGACTCTCTGCTTGGATACATCAAGGATTAACAAAACTCGTTTATTCTCTTTTTCACCCAGGTATTTCAGGAATTAGTGATGCAGCCAGTAGTCACAGCCAGTGATTACCATCAGTAATCCATCTGTATTGTTTCCATTTCAGACCAAGAAAGATATATTTTGCTTTTGGTTTACACAAATAGATTTTTTTTTCCATATTTATACGGAAGTAAAATAACTTCAGATTCAGGCTCCCTTTTTACACCATCTTCATGTACATGTGAAAGCCAGGAGGTCATGCTGTCATCTAGATGGACCTGGTCTGGCTGGAGAAATGGCCCAACAGGAACATCATGAAGTTCAGCAAGGAGGAGTTTAAAATCCTGAACCCAGATGGGAACAGCTGGAGCCTGGGGGCTGACAATCTGAAAAGCAGCTTGGCAGAAAAGGAAGGAAAGTCTTGGTGGACACCAAGCTGAACTTTAGCTTCAGTGTGCCCTTTCCACAGAGAAGGCAAATGGTGTCTTGGGCTGCACAGAAAGGAGTGATGACAGCTGGCTGAGGAATGGGATCCTTCCCACTACTCAGCACTGGTGAGGTCACAACTCAAGCAAGTCCATGGGAATGCCACAAGCACAATGAATGAGCTGAAGAATCTGACATATGAGGAGAAGCTGAGAGAGCTAGGACTGCTCAGTGTGGAGAAGAGAAAGCTCAAGAGCATCTTATCTGCATGTACAAATATCTGATGAGGGTGAAGGAGAAGGAGACAGACTTTTTTCTCCGTGCACAGTGCCAGGCCTAGAGACAGTGGGCACAAACTGAAACACAGGAGATATTGCTTTTGGACTTTCTGAAACACTTTTGCTGTGAGAGTGGATGCTCAGCATGGCCAGAGATTTTTTTTGTCTGCATGCTCAAAATCCACCTGGACCCAGCCCTGAGCAACCAGCTCACACATCCAGTCTTGAATGGAGCGGGGGGCAAGAAGTTCCTATTCTGCAAGAGTGCTTCTAGTAAGCTGTTTGAAGCAGCAGTGATCACCAATCTTCTACTGAAAATCCAGTACCCATTTTTACTGAGGAGATCCTTGTGGTAGCACAGACACTCTCTGGCTGGAAGCAGAAATTTCTTTGTCACACAAAGTTTTCTTAGAGTAGTGCCTTCTGATTTGTTGCCTGTGGACTTGTGGATATCTGTGGAGTACTCCTAGAGGACACAGAGATAGTAACTAAACAAAGTGAGCTTGTCACAAAAGGACTAAAGCATACCATACAGGAAAAAAATCCTTAAGGATCTATAAGCTGGGCACATAAAGGAAAATGGACATTTGTGCTGATCTGATCAAACTCAAGTGAGTAGTGATGCACCTTTTTCCATGCAAAACAACAGGTTTCAGCTAAATATGGAGAATAGCCCAGAAACTGGAAACAAGGTTTAGATGTGTAGCAAGGACTGTTTTTTCACAGGAATATTACAGCAAGACTTTTCAAACAATGTCTTTTTCTCTAAATAAATGCTAAGGAAATAGTATTTCGCTCCCTCCCCCCACTCCTTTTATTACCACCTTGGCAGGAACCAGTTTTCAAAAGCAGCTGCCAAGCATCAGTGTACCAGACTTACACCATCTTCACACTGTTGTACACGGAGGTTAGGTTCTCCAGCCTGGAACGCAGTATGTCCTTTAGTGCTCTCTGATTTTCACACGTTGCTAGCAGCAGGGAGGAGATGGTAAAATTCCCTTGACAGGAGGAAACGCATTTATCCACTGATTGCAGTATTGCAGTGGGAGCAAATGGCTCCCACAGGTGCAGCGGACATCAAAATTGGCTGCAGTGCAAACCAGATGAAGGCAGCAGAGCACTGAAATAGTAGAGCTTCAGTCCCTTCAGACACTTGCCATCTCCCACCCAGAAAAATGAAGAAAACTGTGTCCAGCCTATTTATGACAACGTCAGCTTTCTGGGGACTGAGAAGCTCAAAACATTTCACAGCCTACAAGGGGGAAAAGACCCCATGATGTTGGGAGTTATAAATTAGACAAAGTCCATGGTGGTTTTTTTTTAGAGGGAAGTCTGCTGGATTTTGGAGCAGCAGTATCTTAAAGAATAAAGTATTCTTTATTCTCTAACATACTTTCCTTTAGGATATAATCTGTGTTTAGGCTTGAAAGAGCAGCAGGAAATGCTACCTACTCATGCAACGCAAATCATAATTTTGTGGCTAGAAACTTGGCTTCTGTGACCCTACTAATCAGCTATCACCACCCATTTGAAGGACTTGAAGGGCAATTTTCTCTGGATACTTGTAGCATTTTGACATTGAAAACCCAATGGGTACATGGCTTCCTGGCATAAGTCAACTCTGGCTACTCTGCTGTGATGCCACAAAAACCAGCCTCGAGACAGACTGTATGGACAAGTGCAGTCCTTCCTGCTACACAGACTTGGCTTATGACTTCATATGCTCATGAAGAATGACTCCACTGTTCGCAGTAACGTACTGCCTGAGGCAAAATTGCACCAGACTCTCTTTTAATCACTGGACAGAGAGCTGGAAATGCCAAATTTTACTTTTGATGTTCATTTCAGCTATGTTTTTAAACTAAATGAAATAATCTCTTTAGTCATCACCTGTTGCATACAAAAGCAATCTGTTTGACAGGCAAAGCACGAAAATATTATGCAGTTATATTCTGGCTGCAGAAAGATTGTTTTTATGTACACACATAAAAATATGAATGCCAAATATGACTGTTGACTCCTAGCAGAGCTAGCGCATTGCTGACGCACTGTGATGAGATCATTGTTTGTGTCAGTCTGCATACAGACAAGATATGCTTCACGATCACGTGCACTTATCTCTGCAGGAGGATGCCTGAAACACACCAAAATTTTAAGCCTGAGATTTTAAGTTCTAGTGAGAGGGTTCCTAGTTCATACCACCAGTGTGGAACTCACAGAGCTACACTCCTTCCAACATCTGCCTCCTCTCTACTAGACACACTGTCTGTTTTAGACACCCTGGTCCCACGGCATCAGCAGAGATCCTTCATGGTACAGGCACCACCATATCACAGAGTTAACATTTTCATCTCAAATAAAGTCTGTGGCTGCAGTTATTCCCAAATAAGGGGAAAGTCCAAACCTGCCTGCTCCAGCTGGAGCTCCCTCCCTGCTCAGCCAATGGCCCAACAGTGACAAGTTGTCCCTATCCTCCCTGCCAATCATCTGCAGGAGGGCAAGCTGAATGCCTAGAGACATGGGAAGCCAAAATAAAGCAGCCTTGGAGAGGTTTGTAAACCAGAGACAACAGGCGTAAGTTCCCACGTCTTGCAGAGTGAGCTGCAATCCCTGCAGAAATGCTTTCCTTCTTTTCCAGCCATACAACATAACCCTTAAACAAATCATGCTGAAAGCCTCCTAAAATCCATGGAAACAGGCTTATCCTAGATGTCTAGCCTTCTGGAATATCTCAGAGGTCTCCAGCCTTTCTCTGAGCGAGGACTCTTAAAATTTAAAGAATCTTTCTAAATATTCACCTCTTTTATTCTTCCTTGTTACCTAGTATGTTGCAAAGGTGGCCAGATTTGCCCATACTTCATTCTGGAGCATTAGTCACAAGCAAATTTAACACTGCATTCACCTCTCATTGCTGTTATTTCTCCTTCCCATGTTTCTCTCCTTGGGAAAACTCTTTTATAAAGACCCTCAGGAACAACAGTTGCCCCAAAAAGGGAGGAGCAGAAGCCAATGAAACTGAACAGAAAGGAGGCAAGTGACAAAAGTATGTGCCTTGTCTTGCTCAGATGTGGGGTGCTGCCAGCTAAGGAAGCAGAGTTTCTGAATTCTTAGTAGAAGATGCAAAACCTAGATGGATAAAACATTGTTCAAGCTTATAAGTAAAAAGTCCAGGAAGAAAATGCCAGGTTTTGGGCTTTCCTCTGTCTGCTTACTGAGACGTGAAATGGAATCATGAGCCACTGGATACTAGACCCAGTGGCTCATGATTTATTTAACTTTGTAAGCTAGCAAATCATTAATTTATCTGTATGGTCCACTTGCAGAAAGAATAGGTTTGTCAAATTCAAGGCTTCTTACAAGGTTTTATTCTGGCATTAGTACATATCTATATATAAAAGTTCATACATAAAAATGCATGCACCTATACCTTTATGTATGTAGTGTGTACATGCAATAGAAAAACAAAAATTGTACGTACAGATTCCTCCAAAGGCTTCATAGTTTCTATTTTCTCATTTCTCTAGGGTTAGGGAGTCACTTTTGAATGTGTTACTGCATTTTACATGTGTACTCTACAGGCCTGTGTTTATCTCATCACCTCTTCCAGCGTTTTGGTATCAGAGAAAAGGCAAAGTTATTGCCACCAAAAATAAGTTACTGTTCAACATGTAAAAATACGCTCTTCCAGGCATCAGGCAAGCCTTGAAAGAAGAAAAGCTATTCATCATACAGTAAAGGCAGGGGGAGGGCTAGCAGAGCTTTAAATTGGCTTGAGCTCACTTCCACCCTGTGAGCAGATCTAAGTTTGACAGAGGCCCAGAGGATGAAAAGACAAAGTCAAGAATAATAATTCACTTCATGTGAAAGCCCAGTGAAGAGATTTCTTTTGACAGCTCCTGCTTTGTGCTCCCTGTGAATTTACTGGCTTCCTGCACAGGGACATGAGCCTGACCTTTCCCATTCACCCACAAACTGGCTGTACATATAAAATGGCTGTTAATTCCAGCTGGCACATGGGCTTTTGGCTGAGGCCCTTCCTTCCTGTCTGAAACTGGGGAAAAAAAGTGTTGGGGGAATGTGTGGAGGGATGAGACAGAAAGAAGCTGCAATCCATAAACTTCTAGCGCAGGGCTCCCTGGTCTGCATTTCCTAATGGAGCATCTGCAGTCACACCAACAATTTAGCAAAAATCATTAGGTCTGATTCAGATCAAGAAGAATCCTATTCTCCCCAGAAACACAAACCACATATAAACAGCAGTCCACTCTTGATCTGATGAGAATTCAAGAAATAAAGCATTCCAAATGCTGTGTTGAAAAGCATTTAAAATACTTCACTTTTTGCAGTCTCTTAGGTTACAGAATTAAGATGGCTAGTTATTTTAACCTCAGCTAAACGTAAAGATGGGCAGCACAAACATCTTCCACTTAAAAGGGTTGTTTGACACTTGTCCCTTCAGATGGACCATGCAGGGCTCCAGCATAGAACTTTTGCAGGACACTAACCCAGATCTGCCATTGAAAAGGAAACCTTTGCAAGGTCACAGCCTTGCAAGGTTACAGCTGAACATCAGCAAAGCCTTAGGATCCACAAGA
Source organism: Haemorhous mexicanus (assembly GCF_027477595.1). NCBI lineage: Eukaryota > Metazoa > Chordata > Aves > Passeriformes > Fringillidae > Haemorhous > Haemorhous mexicanus. The sequence goes on from NC_082381.1 coordinate 37,079,599, forward strand.
CTGGCTGGTAGGCTTACATTTAATGTTGGATTTGTAGGGAAACTGGACACTGATTACAGGTAGGACTTAAAACTGAAAACACAGCCACCTGTCCTTAGAAACTGCTACAAAGAAACATTTAGAGACCTGCCAAATAAACAAAAGCAGAATGTGGTGAATTTAACCATAAGAATTATCACTTATTCTCAATTGTGGCATAGCTGGCAATTGAAATTGGTTTGTGCAGTGCAGAACAGATAACAACCTTTTAAGCAGTCCAACTCTAAAGGCTCAGAATCAGCAGGATGCACAAAGTCAGCACCGTTTGGTTCTGTGGTTGCTGGTTTCCTTGGTTGTGGTGGTTTTTGGTTTGGTTTTGTTTGTTTGGTGGGGGTTTCTTGTTTGTTTGTTGTGTTTCGGGTTGGTTTTATGATTTTTTTTTTGTTAAAAGCACATCCCAGGACCCTGATTTCAATTACAGTGCAGTTTTACAACACTAACATAAGAATCTTTCATATATTCTCCAAAGCCAACATAAAAGCAGAGATGACTTTGTGGAGGGAAGTTCTCATCTGCCCAGATAACTGCATTATAACACTAAGTACTGCCTATGACACAGATTTTAGTTTAGGAGATAAGAAAAAACCTTATTTAAACCTGTGCATTCACTCTGAATATCAAAGTAGTAAACCATTTAGAATAATCTGATCATTAGTTCAAAACTAACACATTCTCAGACCCAAAAGATGGAGTAAATTTGAAATTATTGCCATTCCATACAGTGCTATTCTCTCTTCTAAGTATTATTTATGCAAGCATAGACACTATAAAAGCAGAAATCTTTTTGTATAACTATTAAAACACTATTAAAATTTTATCTGCTATATTAAATTTAAGTCTTCCCCAGTGTCAACAGCTATCATCATTATCAGTGCTGTTGGGGAACAAGTTGGAAGAACAGCTGGAGCTCAAACTCACCCTAAAATTAGATGATCAGAAATTAGGTGTGAGGCTTAAAAGGTTTTAAGATGAATGTAACAGCTTCCAGAAGTGATTTGTGAAAACAGGTGGTTAGAGACAAGCTTTTCCAGCTGTCAAAACAGACTTGAGAGGAAATGTAGGTAGCCAGCATTCAGCAGGAAACAGGAGAGTGGCAAAAGGAATTCAAGGGAGAAAGACTTCAGCTGAAAGTACAGAATAAAACAACAACATTATTTTAGCAGTAGGCAGGAAAGTAGTGAAATGACTGAGGGAAGAGGATTTAAGTATTGCGCTGTGTGGCTGCAAACGTACTGAGCACAAAATACACTTGGGAGCATTTAAGTTTCTATAAATAGTTTTCAAGTAATTCCAGCGGTGTTTGTTTACACCATGCATGCAGGATTCCAACAACCCTTTCATAAACACAGTCTCTTACTAAGTTTCACATGATCTTCATAAATGGTAGGGAAGAGACAAAAAACAGCCAAGTTAGATGGCAGGGCAAGTTCAGAGTGCTTTTGAGTTAGTGCACCTGAAAGCAAAGGATCAACATTATTTCTCACGCGGAATATGTTTTGTGGCAAAAGTCTCTAAAATCTGAATCCAAGCTAGTTACAATAGATATGGAACTATGCTCACTTGTACAGTAGATATGGAACTATGCTGTTCACTTGTAAAATTTTTGTGCACTGAAGCCACTCTGAAAAATTAAGAGTAACTCAAAATCAGTTTAGCACATTTGAGTCAATTTCAGTCAAATATAAAATCCAAAAGAGATGGTGTAGTTGTAAAAAAAAATTTAAAGGCACATCCCTTTACTGCTATGAAGATTATTTAGAAATATAATCTAACAAAACTGCCATAAGCACTTAAATCTGTCACATAACAGCATCATTGAAGAAAGAAAAAAAAGTACTCCAAATAGATTGTATTCAAAATTTATTTTTAAATAAAGGAAAAAACAATACAATTATTTAAAATAAACAAGGTGTATTCTACACAGCTGTAAATCAACATAACTTTTACATAAACTGTTTTTAACTTTTAAAAGTTCTGTTGCAGCATTGTCTACAACATTTGACACTGTTGGTTTCCATTTCATCATCAACCAAACAATACCCAAATGAAACCATTTGCTTAAGTGAAGCTTTATTTTTCACAGCCAAAGTTGGCTCTACTAATACCAAAGCACCTGTTAAACAATTATCCCCACCAAGTTTTTTAAACGGAAGTCTGTTCAGCCTTTTTTTTTTTGGTTCTGTTCCATTGCCTGCATAGAAATCAGCATAAAGCTAAGTAGCAAGCTAAGCTTCACTTCAGCAGTGCAATGAATGGCATCAAACTTCATGAAACAAAGATACAAACATTGTCAGTAAAATTCAACTATGTCAAAAACAATATTAAAAAAAGAATGTTTTTGTGGGTCACAACTAGACTAGGTTTCAGTGTAAATCTTTCCTCAGGAAAAGTGCTTCTTCCTGATTCACATGAAAAGAATGAAGCATGCATCACAAGCCTTTGTTCATACAGAAATGCCCATTAAAAAAGTTCAATGTTACCATAAGGCAAAAGAGATATTAAGGTGGATGAAGCATCTTGGCCCAGAGTATGTTTTACAACAAATACCTATGCATTACACTTGTGTAGCATATGATGGGTAGGGGATTGGCTCAGTAAGGTAAAAATCCATTTTTTATAAATAAATACATGTCATTATTGCTAATATGCTACACATCATCATCCAACTTTTAAAGCTGCTTTGTTGACATGACCTTGTTATTAGCAGTTCACGTTTATGGTGACAATATGTTATTCCATATGAAGAAAAGTAAAGCAGCACAAATACAATTATGAAAACAAAAGGCTTATGCAACAGTCTTCTCTAGCTTTGCTATTTTTTTTTAATTAAAAAGTGTTCAAAGAAAACAAGTCCAGTTCACCACAAATTAGGAAATATCACAATGAGGTTGAAAACCAAATTACAGAGAACAGAGAGAGGAAAACCATGGCATGCATTATAATCTAGTCCTTTTAGTCATACCACTGGAATACAGAAGTCCAATTTAAAGGCTAGACTAACAGGCAAACAGCCAAGAGTAAACTTAGTTTGATATCTAAATTAAGACTACAGTTTTAATCAGTAACAGCAAACTCACCCGGCCCTTTAATATATTCACAATATCTACTGCAATTGAATACTTAATTATGACTAGTATAGGTATGTATGTTCACTTTACAAAGATATTAAATACCTGCATCATGAAATTACATTCTTAAGACATTGTGTAAGAAAATAGCTCATGTGTGAAATGTTTTTGAAATGTATTTCTGCTCCCTACTGTCCCGCACACACCCCCAATACCCTCCCCCACCCCCCACCACGAAAGCATTCACTCACAGGGAAAAACAAACACCCCTTAAAAAAGGATGGAAGTACTGAGGGGATCACCTTGGCTAGTTACAGCACAGTGCTTAACGAGGTTCAAGAGACAGAACCAGATCTGACTTGGCCAAAAGATGCCCATAATACGTGCCTGACCAGTAATCCTTCCAACTCATTCTTATCAAACTCAGTCCACTTTTGGTTACTGCAATGATTAAAATATTTCCTATATACATATAAACACAAGACTACAGGTTTACTTTAGTTTGTTTTTGCAAAGCAGTTAAGTCTTTCTATTCATATTGTTCTGCAGCAACTACAAGAGGTAGGCATAAAACATTTCAGAGCTTCTTTCCCAAGGTCCCATTACTGGCTCAATTTAGTGGGATAAAACAAAAATCAGCTGTACCTCTTTGATTTTACTAGGTACAGCCTTGTGCAATCCAGCAGGAAAATAGCTATGTGAACCCTAGATTCGCTAGCCTAGCATACCAAGGAGTAAGAAGCTGTTCATATCCCAGAGGATATTTTTTTAAAAAAAGTCTACTGCAGAGCATTTAAATAGAAAGCAGATGTCAGGACCGATTCTCCCTATTTTTATTTGTACATAGAAGGAAGGTACCATTTGGCCAAGACTACATATGTATTTTCACAGATGCAAGTGCCATGCAAAAATAAATTGAAGAACAGATATCAAACATACAAGTAATAAAACTACTGAAGGTAGATCTTCTTGGAAGTATATAAACAACTTATAATACTTTTCATTCCCCCTTCACTTTTTGACATTCACAGCTACAAATGTGTGGCTATACATCAATAATTTCTTCTGCAGTGCCTCCACAACGTAATCTGTAGCGCCCCGTCCTCCAGCTAATGGTGGGGTCCCACAAAGCAGATAGGAAAATATAAATTGTCATGGATTCTCTGATGAACCAAGCTACTGCATAATCAAGTTTTGAAAAACACAGAGCACCACCCTAGAAATAATAAAAAGCAAGGTATTTAATCATACTGATAATTCAAGAGAAATTTTAAAGTAACTTAAAACCTTTTAAAAATGTTTTATAAAGCTTATTAGGCAGATTTATGTATCAATAGCACCCTTCATTAAAACCCAAAAATATTTTCTTGTTCAAGATACAATTACCCATATTAAGTGTTTTCTACAACATTAGAAGAACAAATACTGTTCACATTTGTGGCACCTTTCTATGTTAAAAGTTTTATGAGGCCTTGGAAGTAGGTAACAGATTCTCCTTGCAAGGCTCTCCTTGCCCATTATTAACAAAATGAAGTGAAAAATGTATGTATGAGTCCACATACACCTCAACAAATATAAGACAAAGTGACAACTAAAATAAAATAAAATAAAATAATACCCCCCCTCCCCAAAAATGAAATCCCACAAAGCTTCTGCTCTTGTACTATCAAATGAGCTTAAAATTTCTGCATATGCCCATGCAGAGCAGATTTGGAATATGAAAATTAATTAACGTCACAGACAAATTTTCAGAGCATAGTCAGAGGTAAGTCCAGAATTTTGTAGAATACAAAATGACAACCAAAACTACTTCTTCCTTTTCATGATACTGTAACTGAACCTAGAAGACTGACGAGTAACAGGATTGGATCTGTTATTTCCTGCATGTCAATAGAATTATTTATGGTTGTAATTAAGCTTAGCTTTTTGCTGAAACCAATGGCAATGAGTAATTTTAGTAACCTCCTGGAAAAAAAAGTTACATACCTGAACACCTTTTAGTTGAATGTAGTCAAATATAAACCATGCCAAGCAGTGACACATGAAAAATACCATTATATCCCATCTAAACACATGATGGGCTGCCCATCCAATAACTAGACTGGCAACAAAGCACTCTGAGATTGGCTCACAAATTATTGTGGCAGGCAACATATTAATTCGTAATTTGGCCCACCTAGAAAAGAAAAACAAATCAGTTTTGACTTTGCATTATTCATTACCTCCTCCTCCCCTGCCTCACTAAATGAGCCATCATGGTATTTTCTAAAACGCTTATCAAATTTAATTAGCCCCTTCAAACAAAATACTGCAAAAAACCTCCCCTTCAAAGATGCTATGGATAGCATTTTAAAGATACTAAGGGCAGGGGTGTATTAATTTTTTTTAACACTTGTAGCAGTCATTCTTCTGTGGAAAGTCAGCACCTCTCTCCCAGCACTAACAAAGAAGCATGCATCAAGCTGTGCACTGAACTTTAGCACACTGGGCATCAGATCAAATTAGCTTGAAAAATGTATTCCCTCTCATTATCAGGTTGTCCCCATCAGAAGAAGGGGGCAGGGATGGGTGGGAGAGGAAGTAAAGATCAAAATCTTACCTGATCATTCTGGACTGAAATTGAGAAATAGAATATGAACCAGAGTTTTGCATAGCAACTTGCGTGGCCATTGCAAATTTCCAGCCCCTGAAAAAGGAATTTGTTACAATAAAAATGTGTAAATAAGAGATGCAAAAACCAACTAGATAACAAGCAGAAGAATTTTATTAGGCTTGAGAAGTTTCTTTGGCATATGTGCCCTATTATTACAATGGGTGTAGGCAAAAAAAAAACAAAACAACAAAACAAAACAAAACAAAACAAAACAAAAAAAAAAAAAAACCAAAAAAAAAAAACCCCTGTATTTCAACAAGACTCTTCTTTGGAAAAAAAACTAAGAACTTAAAACAAGAACTTAAACTCCGAACTTAAACTAAGTCCTGAAACTTTTCTCTAGAAGAATTGACAATGATATGCCTTAATTATTTCTAAAAGCCTTATACTGATAGGACAAAGCACATGTCATTAACATGCTTGCTATATATAAGTGAAGCTGACGTGAACACCTATAGTTACAGTATGTGCCATGTGTTTAAAAAAAACCCAAAAAGCAAACAAAAAGAAAGATTTAAACTACACTTAAAGGAATAAGCTTACTTCAGAGTCATCTTACCGGTCAGCTATAGCTTTGGCCATAAAGTAATCTTCTGCAATATACTGTGCAAAAGCTATCAGTCCTCCAGCTTGGTCCAAGACATCCTTCCTCATCAAGCATGACATTCCTGTTACGCACTTAAAGCCAGTTAAGTTGGCTGAAATATATGACCTTGGATGTGAAGTTCCAAAATAGACCTGTCAAAAGAACAAAAGGCATTTAAAACTCTGTATGTAAGTACTACACTGACAACTTTTTCCTCTGGAAACATATGGAGGGCAAAAAACACTAGGTGTGACCAATTATGATGATGTATTTGGAAAGATCTTTAGTACTACTTTAAAAAACCTAGTGTATCACCAGATCTGAGAAATCTACTGGTGATATTGCCTGTACTTTTGCAAATCTATAACCAGGTTTTAAATCCACATATTGAACTACTGCACTTCATTTTGTATTTAATTTCTAATTTACTGAGGTTTTTCTCAGGAAATGTATGTATTAAAAATCCATTAAGTAACCAACTAATCACTAAGATTAATGTATTATGTGGTGATAACTGACAGACATGCTCTTGGCCTTCCTCCTGTGAAAATTAACTGCATTCCTGCACAGATGTTCTTAGAAAATTACTATATGACTCTACAGAAGCATGGGAAACTTGTTTACTTAGCACATTTGCAAACAAAAACAATGAAGAAAAAACTCAGATTGTGAGAAAATCTTTTTACAAGATTCAGTAGATGAAGACTAGGAATGACCTACAAAACAGAGGGAATGAGTGCTAGTGCCTCTCATTATTATTTAGTGTAGACTGCCTTCACACTGGTACAGTAACTCATTCAAGAAAAGGCATGCCTATCTTGCAGTATACAGGATCAGCAGGCAAAAAGCTCTTCCAGGAATATAGGAGCAGGAGTTGTAATTCTTGCTTTTACAAGTAGCAGCACTAGGAAATCTGTGCTATAGACCTCTGCTTTTCTCTTGTAAGAAAAAAATCAGACTTTGTATCATTAAAAAAAAGGAAAAAAAAGGAAGAAAAAAAAAAGCAGCACAAAACCATCCCTTATTTAGATCAATAATGGAGTACTGAATTTCACCATACTTTCATCTTTCACATTTCTGTCTTTCATCCATACAGTTAGCTTTGGGGCCAAAATATCTTATACATGCCAGCTCCAAATAAAAAATTATTAGATTACATGCCTTGAGACACAAGGAACAAAAAAGCAAACTCAACCTCTTCATTCTACCAAAGAGAACTTACTGAGAAAGACGAGAGGGAAGAATAGAACAGAATGAGTAATATGAAGATGGTGGATAGGAATCAACCTTTCACTTTCTCTTTCACAATGCAATTATGAGACATGAAATAGCACTACAGAACAAGAGTCAGAATAAACCAGATACAGATCCTGTAACAAACAGATCTATGCAGCTTCCTGGTATAGAAAATTACAGGTTTTAAAAACTTATATGGACTCAAAAAAAAAAATGGAAACGTTGATTTAAGAAATCTGTTCTCACTAGAATACTATTATATTAAGGTTTAGTAAATATATGAGTCTAGCTCCTGCTCAGGTAGTCTCTCAGATGAAAATTACAGAACACTGAGGCAGTATTACAGGAAAATAGGATATAAGCCTTGCTTTTATTCTACTTTCCATAAAGGCTCTGTTTGTAAATCCTGCTGGAAGTAAGATACTGTGTGAGCTAAACTTAGCTTAGATTTGTCATGACCATTTTTGTGTGCTTTTTCAGATATCAAAATAGAATTAATTAGTCCTTCTGACTAAGCACTAGAAAGGATTCATCAGTTCAATTCTTCAGTTTTTTAATAATTTTAAATATAAACTCAAAAATATGTATCTTGTAATCTTTACTGCTCATATTGTAAACTTAAACATTGAATCAACAGACAGAGCACCACAGAGGAATTCTGGAGCACTTAGAAGCTGTCCTAGTTACCCTGAGTTGGAAGTGTGACTGCAGCTAAAAATAATCATTTCCTCACTCACAGAGTACAAGAGGCACAACACAGCTTTCACTCAGCAAGGTTTTGTAAGCAAAAAGAATAAAACAAGATTCCCCCCCAACACTGCACTCACCTGTTCAAGGGTAGCAGCAAATCCCTGTCTGTCTGCAACATAGGGAAGCCCATGGACCAAGCCCACTTTTTCAGTCATTTGATTGGCCATATCTGTCAGTGTGTCTGGTGTTACTAAGTGACAAATGAAAAAATGACACTTGATGGAGCAACTCTGTCATTAGCAGGCTACTGCAGCGAGACACTAATTCTCATTTTATTACCAGTATCAAGAGTACATATGCTGTGATGCATCCTATCTTATAAAAATGGTTTCTTAAAAATAATATTAGTGATTAACAATTATTATGATAGACAAAAAATAAAATGGAAAGAGTCCAAATAATATTTTTAGAGGCATTTTCTCCTCTAATTAGAGGCTAATCTTTTATTTGACAAAAACATTTCTTTGCAGACTTTTAACTTTAATTTCTACTTATAGTCTCAGTTAAAATAGTCTCCAAAATCTGCTTGCTTATGGTGAATAAGCACAGTTTAACAGTTAGCACATATACACCTACCTCTGATTCCACTATCACAAATCCATATGAGATCATATTTGGCAACTTCATAGCCAGGCATTAAGTTATTAATCTTGGGGTTGATGCCAACCTTCTTACCACCTAAAAAATACAAACATCATACAAAATTAACGCATGGGGAGTTTTTGGAATTCAGATTCAATATCCAAAATATTTAAATATATGAACTGAAGAAGCGTAAATTTTTACCCACCAATTCTTAAAGTCCACTTTTATACAAGATATCTACATTTTAAGTATATCTTCACTTCTATATTTTATAATTGGAAAAATAAAAGGAAAAAATATTCAAATGCTTCCTTAAAATGGCAGGGTAGCAAGATTAATGTAATTAAAGGAACATTAGTACTATAAAGCTTGTTACTACATTCTTGTAAGGTAAACATCATTCATCTCTTATTCTTTGAGACTACGATTACGAAGATTGTATTGTACAGTAATTTCAGCAGAAAAATTAAAAAGGAGCAGAATAAAGTGAGACACACTCCTTTACATCCAACTGACAGACATGGTAAAGTTGTTTTTTTTATATCAGAGAAAAAAAATCAATTACATTTTACTACCTTGTTCTAATACCCCTTTCCTCCACTAATTCAAATACGAAGTGAAGAAAGAGCCATACAGCCTAAGCAGAGTAAAAAGGATTGTTGCAGGACCTCAAGCTCAAATACAGCCACAACTCTGAGTCACTTTCTGCACATTCAGTTCAGTGCAAAGACAGGATTTAAACTGTTGTTTTGGAATTAGGAGGAAAAATTGCAGGGGGTTACCCAAACCATTCCTTCTAAAGTTTTCTTGGACTTTTGTCACGGACTGACTACAAACTTACTTTTTACTGCAAACTGGTGATTAAACTTCAGAAACAACATGGGCTGAACAAGACAACTATTTATTTAAGTCTGTATACATATGGAGTCTTCAACTCCATGTAGAGTATTCCATATGGAGCTGAAGACCTATCATTTTACAAGTCAGAGTCCCACCTTCAAGTTGCACTGCTTACCTATAAACAGTCTAGCATCAACATTTGGGTATTTGCCAAGGAGCTTTTTGCACACATCAATAGCTGGATCATCATGATCTTGTACACAGAGTAGTACTTCATACTAGTAAAAACAAAAATGTATACACTCACATATATATTTACATACATACAGCTAACATCCATACCCTCTATGAAATAAAGCTTAAGAGTGTAGTAAGCTAAAAAAATAAAGAGTGCTGTTATAGAATCAAAAACAAAGGGGTTGTTTTACAGCTAAATGAGTCTAGTTTTTTAATGCACAGCCAAGTACTTGTGAAAAAACAACCAAGGCTGTGTTTCAATGAACTCTTTTACTGATGAACATTACTTCTGCTGTTATTGAAGGGTTTCTATTAGTCATGAAATAAGATGTTCTGGTGTTCAAGGTAAAATTCTTGTTTCCCCTTCCACTTTTGCTCACATACAAATTTTAAATCCAATATTACATTCAGTGAAATGACAGCACCTGAAATACTAAAAAATGGGGTTATGACACACTGCATATATGACTGCATACCACTGAACTACATCTTCCATTCCTTTACTTTATAGATACACATATGCAGAACAGAGCTGGAAGACAACCCACAGAGATCAGTATATGTACATATGTATACTTAGTTGTACAACAAAGTTCAGGAACATGTATATGAAACATATCTGTATTCTCTTATTAATAGAATAATGGCTGAAAAAACAAGTGGTAAGGGAAAACTAGCTGCTACATGCTTATACAAGTTAGTGATAGTGGGCGAAGAAATAAATCACTTGATAAAGGTACTTCTGCTTTTGCAATGAAGCACATACTTCATACTTCATATAACTTTTTTTTTACCCTGTTAAAATTAGAGCTATTAAAGCTCCAATACAAAGACTAAAATATAAAAAATCTGATCAAGATACCCAGAAGCCATTTTTACAGTCCAAGACTGAAAAATTCAATCACAAGAAGAACCAATTTTCTTGGACATTTGTAGTAGTTCCTGTAAAAAAGAATCCCAACTAGCAATCAAAACAGTTCTTATTCTCCCTTATACTATTTTGTCATTTCACTAAACTTTATTTTCACTAAACTACTTAAGCAAAAACTACCTGAATTTTGAAAGCTTCCTATTAGCTCTATGATGAAAATTTTTGATGTTCTTGTTCAGTAAGGTAAAGTATCTAATACAACAGAAGATATTAAGTTAAATATATATATTTCAAATTAATAAATGGCATTTTTTTACACAAAAGCCTGATCTACTCTAACTCCATTCAGAATATTGAGGAAATTTAAAATCAATTAAATGGGAGTTAAAATTTGTTCTAGCACTACAAACTATCAGGCAAATATCTTTACCTCTCAGAATGCAAACCTAAAGTCAATTTGGCTAAGGAGCATGCAGTGTTTGACTTCTACCATCTTACAGCAAGGAAAATGGATTTTAAGAGCAGACAGGTCCTCTCATAACAACAGAATCTTGATAGCATGAACACCATAGAAATAAATAACTGAGGAAATTATCTTTTTACTGCACATTGAATTAAATTTGTAAAATAAAACTGGTTTTCCAAGTCATTATACAATCAATCTTCAATCCACAGCAGTAATGACACTTCTATATCCATATTCTCCAAGAAATTCAACCAGAAGTAAACCAGATATTTCAGACTACAATACTTGAAAAGAGAAAAATTCAAAACAAATGGCCTTTGTATGCAGTAGCAAAGTAAAAAAAAACCACACACTTATTGACACAAACAATACCATCAGATTAATTTGAATTTCACATGAATAGAGAAACTTTTGCAAAATTACAATATGCACAGTAGGTGAGAACTCTTCACTGATAACAACATTATGTTTAAGTCCTGCAGTTTTGAGACAGTATAACTGGATTCCATTCAAGAGAAGAGTATTTCACACATGGAGTATCACAGAAGAGAATCATTATCACTGCAGGTTGAATTCAGCTTCACTGGAAAAAGTTTCAGATTAATCTTTCATAGTGATTTTTCACTGCACAGCTGAACTTTGAATACCAGGCAATCTCTTGAAGTAGTTCTGGACAGTAACTATAGAAAGTTTTTCGACAGTTTGGGGACCTTACTCATACTGTCTAATCTGTGCTGCAGTAAACTGAAGCATTCCCACATGCATTTTCACTCTCCTTGGAAAAAATATGATTATCTACTATTATCTGAAACTCAGATTTGTGTGGAGTAGCAACATTTTAAGATTATTATCCATGTGTTTCCAGAACTAAGGACGAAGACAACCTCTTGTAAAGCAAGATCCAACATAACTGGTTTTTTTAATTATTAAACAAGTTTTATTTGTAGCCAAATGTTTGAGCTGCATAATGTTTGGATGTTCATTATAGGTCATATAACAGTTTATGGTATTGCTGAACCTTCTTTGCACTGTTTGCAATATTGGCATAGGCAGCTTGCCTCAAGTATGCTTTAAAACGTGCTTGGCCACACTTTATTGCATTTTCTTGAGCTGAAAGAATTCATATGTTCATGTCTGAAGTTTTTCAAAAGGCTCGAAGCTTCATTACAGAAAAAATTTCCAATTTCTGATTAGTTCCAAGTGCTAGGGATTTTTATTTTTATATTTTACCCTGCCTACTTAGGTGTCAGTTTAAGGCTCTCAGAATACACAAACACTTACTGTACAGCTCACACAAATCTTTGACCTTTTACAATTGGAGAAGCAGTGTAAGATGCAGTTTTGAGAAGAATTGAGAAAAGAAGTTTTTATATTAAAGCTAAATTTTAAATTTCAGAATTCAGCAGACAGAAATTCAGTAAAAAAATGTACCTCTTCCTACCCACAGGAGCATACTTCAAATATTGAATGATACAGCAAACATTCACAGACTTCTTTTAAGCTCTTTAGAGCAAGGAGAGCATCTGACACACTTACAATTACATTACTTATTGCTTGTATTACACATTCAAACAGTGCTCAACAGCAAATGTGAGCTTTTATGAAGTATTTGCTTCCCAACACTAACACAGAGCTTAGAGATTACCCTACCCATCAACAACTGGTGAGATAGTGTATCTCACCACTGAGCAACTCTTCATTAGATGAGCCATCAGTAAGAACCACCAAAAAGTTTCAGGCTATCAGTTAAAGTGTTCTCTATTGGAGGATCTCTTAGAGAGAAGCAGTCAACCAGGAGAATTTCTTGCCTCTCAAGTAAGCTCCTGCAGCAGTATGAAACACTTAAATTTATAAACACCACAACACAGGAATATTGATTAAGTAAACCTTAGAGGATTGTAGTGTATGTTTCACCCTTAAGCCTTCGACATGCTCCTCAATAGACAGCTCTTCAAAAAGAAGTGTTGTTTGCAACACGTAAAATATGTGATAATACATCTTCTACAGAAGGAAGAACAATACAAGACAACCAAGCAGCATAGCTCCCATCCAAGCTTGTCATGTGACTTTTTGAGACACAGGGAAAAAAACTACACAAAATAATGTACGTACTTTAGGATAATCCAGCTCAAAGAAGGTTTCTAGGTTGTTGATCAGGTTAGGATCCACGCCTTTTAACGGCTTTAGAAGGGAAACACCAGGAAGCTTGCTATATGGCTGTTTGTCCGTGGCTTTCTTATTGAGGTGGAGGCGTCTGTAATGAGAAACAGCATATAACACCACTTAAGAAAATATGCCAGAGAAAGGCGTTCAAAATACAATCAGAACTAAGAAAGCTTTGGAGTTAAAATCGCTGCTAAAATAATTAAATCTAGTTGTTGAAACAACAGCTGTTTTTCTATCCAATAGTTGATGTCAACAGCTGATGTCAAAGACAATGCCTAAAAAAACCTTAGCATGACATGCAGTTTACATTCAGCTTTATTTAACTTAATAGGTATTTCAGATTAATGCATTTTACACAATGCATTTTTGAGCAATAAGAATATGACCTTTCTTCTAACTGCAGCAGAGATGAGAATTTTCTGCCTTCCTTCACAGCATTAAAACTTGCAGAATGTGAAAAACAAAGTTCACACTTGAGAATTTTTTAAGAGTTTAATACAGGATTAAAAAAAAAAAAAATACAAATATCCAGAGCTGAGGTGTTTTTGGCGATGGGATAGAAAACACATACATATTCATGAGTTCCGTTCATTACTACAACATTCTTTTAGATGTTTCAGGGATTTTCCTGCTCAGTTTCTAACCTTTGACTTGTCTGCATGCCATCCTGTTGATTAGTTCAATACAGTTTATTTCTTCTTGTGGCTTTACACCCTGATAACAAGGGTCAATAAATTCTTCTTTTCTTGGTGTACTCATTTTAGCTGGAGTTACCTTGTCTTTCAGATAAGATAGTCCCTGAATGTGGGAAATTAATTATTTTACACCATTTGCTGAGTTAGTTACATGAAAAAGCACTTTAACATCCTACAGTCCCTATTAGGTTATAGTCTAAGAAATTTTATCTACCTATGTGTGTGTGTGTATATATATATATATATATTTCACTACTATTTAAAGGAGCTACATGGTGCCTACATAAACTGAGAGACTATACTATGCCAAAAGAAGTTAAAAGTAAGTAGATATTGTACCATATCAAAATACTTCTGATTAATAACAACATGCAAACGCTAATACATAAATGCAAAAGCCAATATAATATTGTAATTTTATAATATAGTATTGTAACAAAATAATAATGAAAAACAATTTACTGTAAACAAGTCAAAAAGGGCTCAGGTGCTTTTTCCTGCATCAAGTTATGCAAAATTCAGAGCAAACTGAAAACACAGGTGCAACAGCTGATCCTACTGATCAGTTTGTTAACAACTTCGAGAAAAGATTAAGGATCAAAACTGTAGTTTAAAAGCCTGACACCAGGCTGGGTCAGAAACATAGATAAACTTTTACACAAAATTTCAAACAGTCTCTGGTAATTCCACATGAATCAGAATTGTTTAGGCTTTGAAAAAGACATTTAAGATAATTAAGTCACACTGTTAACCCAGCACTACCAAGTGCACGACTAAACCACGTCCCTAACTGCCACAATGAATACATAAAATGTATGGCAATAACATCACAACTCATTATGTTTAATCCTACACTCCTGTGTAAACTAACACAAAATTGAATCTGAAAGACTGATGAGTATTGGAGACTGAATGTTATAATTTATGGCTTAAACATCTTCATGAAGGACTTTCACTGAAATAGTGAAACTGTGTTACAAAAAGACCTCCACACCCTGAACAGACCTTCTGACTGAGGCAGTGAACTGCTCGCTGATGGAGATAAGACACAGTAAACTCAGGTCTCGGAAAGAAGAATACATTCACACAGGACTCCAGCTCAGCACCTTCAGGGAGGAGATGGCATCCCCAAGCCAGACAGACCCTGGCACCAAAGGCTGGGGGGAGGAGAGCTTTTGGGTGCCTGCTGGGAAGCCTCTGGAGAGGGACAGTGACTGCCCATCCTCAGCTGGGCAGAGGGATCCCCGGAGGGGCCCCTTCCCCCCGGGAACAGCTTGTTCACAGCCGGGGGCGTCATGGCCCACCAAAGGCCCCCAGAGGGTCCCCAGACCTGCACCACAGCGCTGCAGGTGATGCACCAGACCCTCAGTGCTGCAAGGGACAGCGTCAAACTGGCCCCTGCCAGGGGGCCCCTGGGCGTTCCCACCTGCCCAAGGTGGGGATGAACCCACGGAATTCGGAACCCTTCGGCGTGTGGCAGCGGCCACAGGGGACCCTCACCACCGAGAGGATCAGACAGAGGGGAGAAACGAGATGTCTTTGGGACCCTCAGATGGGTGACATGCTTCCCCCTAACCCCTGTCACTCTCCCCCTGTCCCCCCACCCCCCATGCACACCTCTTTCTTTCTTTCTTTCCTCTTCCCTTCTCTTTGCTTCTTCTACTATTACATAAAATGCATCATTTTTTGGTACCAGCACCTAGCCTGGTTTGGTTTTAATCACATTTTTTGGGTATCTTTCAAAACTTTCTGGGTCCAATCTCTTTTATTCACAGAAGCTTCATTTTTTTTGGTTTTCTGTGGTAAACCACATTGTAACAATGGGCCAGTATACAATCAATTTTGCATCAAGAAAATACATATACACAAGCAACTGAAGGACAAGTATCTGTAGAAACAAAATTTGTAAACTAAGATATGTACCACATACTGGAACTCTCTAGGATGAAGAGTAATCATATTGAAAGACTATTTTCTTGCAATTTGTATCCAATGATATCAACCCTCATCTTCACCAAGTAAAATTACTGAACTATGAAGAAGCTCCAGAAAGAGAAGAGACTCCAGTAGATCTCTAGCTATTTTTTCCCCTGAAGTGGGACAGTGTCATTTGATACCCAAGCAGCCCTAGCCAGCACATTTGCCTTTAGGTAGGTTAGCGGCTAGACATCATGAGCATGCTACAGAAAATAAACAAGGGGTTGACCAAAAAGACAGAAGAACAAAGCAGATTATGTCCTAGTGCTGTTTTTGAGTCTAGGCCTGGGCTCTTCAGAGGTAAATTGAAATAGTCTTGCTGACCATTTAACTGCCAAGGGATGGTCAGACCAAAAGAAAAAAAAAGGCAGTAATTCAGATAGCTACCCCAGGCAGAAATTTGCCTTGCAATGTTCAAAAACATAACAGGAAATAAGGCCTTTAGTGCCAATAAAAAGGGAGAGTGTCAACTTTGACCAGGAGGGTCAGAAAGTAAATAATGCAAGGGAGAAAAAAAAAAGTGTAGCAATGCATAGAGCTTTGTACAGCAACAAAAGCTGTGACAAACAGGAAGCACTATAAGGAAGTGTCAGTGTACTAAGTTGTGAAGATAGCTCTGAGGCAGGACTGTGGTGAGTAAGCATGAAGCAAAAAAACTGCAGACTCTTGCAAAGCAACATATTACAAACCATGCTGGCAGTATTATGAGGGTGACTGAATTACAGTAAGAGAAAGAAAGAGATGCACACAAACAAGACATGCAGCATTATCACAATCCATTCAGCTCTGAAGCATACAGTTTTGACAGCAACTGGCAAGACTGTCCCTAACATTCTATCTTAAGACTTCAGTTCATGTGCTATTCATAACACTGCACAAAAGGGGCAGCCTGCCCTTTTGAAAGGACTGAGGCATTGTGACACCACAGTAACTGTGGTGCTCTGCTAGAGTCCATGTACCAAGCAGCAAATTAACAGTAAACCACATCATTTTACACTGGGGACTATTTGTGAAGTGGCATATTCTGAGAAAGAATTAAATTGAAAACCTACCAGAGAAACAGGCCAACCATTAAAAAAGTTACAGTGCTGAAATTCAGGCTAATTTCACGTATGTGAAAGTAAAAACAACAGACTAAATTTTAGGATCATTAACACTGTTGATGCAAGTACATTTTAAATTAATCTGCTACAGTCTATGTAGCAAAGTCTCCAAAGAGAGGTAAGATGAAGATGGTGGTTTTGAGCACTAACTTGTGCTTATGCTGGTTCACTTCTCTCAGACACACGTTGTGATCACAAAGGTCTTAATTCCTACATTACTCTGCATGTCTAACACATACAGTTCAAAATTACAAAGCTAAGCAATCCTTTCTCAAAGGTTCATACCGTGTACAGGGTAATATATGTTATTTTGCATTGATATTAGTTCCAAGCAGTCAAAACCACCAATGACCTCTGAACTCTAAAACAGCTGCTGGCAGAGCAGTGTTCGTAAGCACTTTCAGATAACATGTATGAACATAGCCAGGTTATATTTAAGTCCACATTTATCAAATTAATCAGCCTGCAGTCCATAGGTAGAGAAAGACTTTTTTTTTATACAGCCTGCTACTGGCATACATAGATGAGGAAAGAAAAAAGAAAAAGCAGCCATATGGAAATCATGTCAAGGGCTGCAGATTCACTATCCAGCATCATGGAAAAAGCACCTGTAAAATCTTCTCTAACTTGGTTGCTTATCACAATATAATTAACCCACAGAAGCCTGTACCCCAGATTTCCTCTCGGCAGAGGGGAAAAAAGTCTCCAAAGACAAATTCCCCACAAGTTATCACTGTTCAGAATGAATTCTTGCTAATCTGTACCAAATTATGCAACCAAAAAAAAAAAAAAAAAGGCCAAGACAACACTTCCTCTCCCCTCATTAAGGGCAGAAGAGTATTACCACAGAATGACTTGGGCTGTAAGGGACCTTAGAGGCCATCTAGTTCCAATGCTCTGTCATGGGCAGGGACACCTTCCACTGGATTAGGTGGCCAACAGCCCTGCTCAGCCTGGCCTTGAACATTACCAGGGATAGGGCATCCACAGCTTCTTGGGGCAACCTGTTCCAATGCCTCACCTCCCTCACAGTAAAGAATTTCTTCCCAATATCTAATCTTACCTACTCCACCAGTTTGAAGCCACTCCCCCTTCTCTTATCACTACATGACCTTGTAGAAAGTCCCTTGCCATCTCTTCTAGCACAACCAAAAACCTTGCTACAGAAGACAAGCTGCTGGGTCTCCCAGACATACACATTTTAAACACAGCTAAAAAAACCTCGACAGTCCTTATTCCCTCATGTCAACCTTCCTCAGCAGCTGGTTCAACTAAAGATCAACTAAAGAACTATCTGTTAGAGGGAGGTAAGCAAATCTTGATGAGAAATTTTTAACAGATACTTAAATATTGCCAGACAGCAAAACAAGATGCAGAAAGCACTTATGACATTCCTTGAAGACTGTGGTTTCACAGACCATCAAGATAAGATAGCAGATTACTACTTCTGAAAGGGACTTGTTTTTCCTGCTTGAATTTTTAGTGATCTGAAACATCTCAAACAAGTCTTTGTGGAGTGTTGGTCTGCTATGGAATAGAGAGTATAAGATCTCATCCTAAACAGGAATAAGAAAATGTGAGATTATTCTCCTTTTGGTAACAGAAAGGTTAAAAGGATGAGCTCCTCCTATCTTCTCACTTTACATATTACATATATAATGAAATATATTTATCTATGTAACTACATATTTAACCATGTATATATAATTAAAACACACCCAAAAGCTGGTACCTTTATCCACAAAAGAAAAAACAATGAAATATGCTACTGGTATATCACATTGGTCAGTACATTAAATACAACTGAAAAAGACTGGAGGACTTCAAAAAGTACTATATTCATGAAAGTTCATTGCTTCACCAAGACTAATATTAGCAGACCTAAAATCTTACCCTTAATGTAATAGTATAAAGATAGTTCCACATAAGAAGTCATAGACAGGTAACAAAAAAGTTCCAGTATCTCAGAGCAGTAACTTTTTATACAGTCATCTGATCCTTTTAAAATTAAGTAACCAAGAATCCTTTTTATACAGAAATAGGACTTCCATATGAAAAATAATGTTCACAGAATAATCTCCTTGGGACAACTGGTTATGGGGCCAGAACACAAATAGTTCCTCCTATATCCTTCCAGTTGCAAAGAAGGATGAGAGAAGAAGCATCACAGGAAGATCAAGCAGAATATAATACCGGGCTCTATAATTGATGTCATCAGCAGAATTCTGGGTTTCTTGATCCATGGTTGGTTTATGTGACACCATGGGCTGCTGGCAACAGATGGGGTATACCTGTCTCAAAGAGGGGGAAAGGATTTTTGCATAGGTATTATCACAGCTCATTGTAGGAGCTTGAAACTAATTTAAAGGGGGAAGGGATAAATATCAGGCATGGTAGAAATAAGCTTGGGGACAACCTGTCAGTATTTAAAGGACAGTGTGCTAGTGAGGTCTGTCAGCTGGCCATCTCAGTGCAGGCGGGGATTGAGATCTATGTTGCAGCAAAGACACAAGAGTTACTGATGTCCTAGAAACAACAGAAGTGTTTGAAAACTGTCACAAACCTCCAAAAAAAGGCAGCAGGATTAATTGTCCAGCTGAAGTGCATCTACAGCAATGCATGCAGCATAGGCCACTAACAGGAGGAGCTGGAAGCCATTGTGCAGCTGGAAAACTATGACATAGCTATCACCATGGAAGCACGGTACAACAACTCAAGTGCTACAATGGATGGCTACAAGCCCTTCACAAGGGATAAGCAGGGAATGAGAGATGGTGGGGTAGCCAGTGTGTTAGGGACTGTTTTGGTTGTCTAGGGTTTAATGATGGTGATGACAGGGTTAAGTGTTTATCAGCAGTAATCAAGGTAATAGGCCAAAAAGGCAGAAACCTGGGTGGGAGTTATAGACCACCCAACCAGGAAAAAGAAACAGATTAATTATTCTACAAGCAGCTGGGAAAAGTCTCAATCATTAGCCCTTTTTCTCATGGGTACTTCAATTTAACAGATGTCTGCTGGGAATACAATACAGCAAAGAAGAAACAGTCTAGGAGGTTCCTGGAGTGTGCAGAAGATACCAATGGTGTCAGGAAGCTGAGTGAGCCCACTGAGGGGCCCCCCCACTGGATCTTTTGTTTGTAGTCTGTGGACTGGTGGATGCTGGGATGATTGGAGGCTGTCTGCAGCTCAGCAATCAAAAAATGATGGAGTTTCTAATTCTTGTAAAAAAAGGAAGGGTCAGCAGAGCTGCCACCTAGGACTTCCAGAGGGCAGACTTTGGCCTGTTTAGGAGATTGTTCAACAGAGGACCTTGGGAGGCTATCCTCACATTAGACACAGCCAGCAGGCCATCCCCATGTGCCAAAAGACAAGGCAGAGAAGATGAATGACCTGGCTAAAGGAGGAGCTTTGGCTGGAACTCAGGATGAAAAGGAGAGCTTATGACCTTTGAAAGACAATGCCGGCAGCTCTGGTGTCATTAAGTTATGGACAGAGAAAACTAGATGGGCCAAAACACAATTAGAACTTGATTTTGCTACTGCCATAGAAGACTTTGTATATATGTATGTATATATATATATATATACACATTAGCAACAAGAGGAGAGCTGAGGAAAACCTCCATCCTTTACTGGATGCAGAGGGAAACAAACTGGGAAATTATAAGGAAAGGCTCAGATACTGTCTTTGTTTCAGTTTCTAATAGTGAGAACAGTTATTCTCCAGGTAACAAGGTCCCTGAGTGAAAAGAAATGAGCAGGGAGCAGAACGAAGGCCCCATAACCTGGGACAAACCTTAGACATACAAGTGCCTCAGGCCACATGGGATCCATGCAGGGCTACTGAGGGAGCTCAAGGAGTGCACACCAAGCCTCTTTCCATCACTGACCAGCAGTCCTGGCTAATGAGGGAAGCCCCAGTTCACTGGAGGCTACCCAACATGACAGCCACCTGCAAGAAGGGCTGGAAGGAGGATCTGGGGAGCTAACTACAGGCCTGTCAGCCTGACCTCAGTGCTGGAGACGGTTCTGATGCAGATTATCATCATATGGCATGTACAGGACAACCTGGGGATCAGCACAGATTTAGGAAAGGCAGGTCCTATTTGAGCAACCTCATCACCTTCTGTGACAAGGTGACCCACTTGGTAGATGAGGGAAGGGCCATAGGTGTTTTCTACCTTGGCTCAGTAAGGCCACTGAAACCATTTCCCACAGCATTCTCCCGGAAGGAACTGGCTCCCCCTGTCTTGGACAGATGCACTGTTTGCTGGGTTAACAACTGCTTGGATGGCCAGGCCAGAAAATGGTGGGGAATGCACTTAAATCCAATTAGCATCCAGTCAGCAGTTGTGTTCCCTGGGGATCAGTATCAGATCCAGTCCTATTTAATATCTCTATCACTGATCAGGATGAGGGGATTGAGTGCACTCTCAGTAAGTTTGCAGATGACACCAAGTTGATCTGCTGGAGGGCTCTGCAGAGGGATCTGGACAGCCTGGATTGGCTGGCCAAGGTCAGTTGTAAGAGGTTAAACAAGGCCAAGTGCCAGGTCCTGCACTTGGGTCACAACAGAGCTGCAGGCTGGAGAGGGAAGAGCTGGAAATCAGCCCAGAGGTGAAGGACCTGGGAGTGCTGGTCGACAGCAGCTGAACATGAGCCAGCCTTGTGTCCATGGTGGCCAAGAAGGCCAATAGTGTCCTCCTGGCCTGTACCAGCAGTAGTGTGGTCAGCAGGACCAGGACAGGGACTGTCCCCCTGTACAGTGGTGAAGCTGTGCCGTGAGTGCTGTGCTCAGTTTTGGGTCCCTCACTACAAGAAGAGCACTGAGGTGCTGGAGTGTGTCCAGAGAAGGGCAAAGGAGCTGGGGAAGGGCTTGGAACACAAGTCTGATGAGAAGAGACTGAGGGAGCTGAGGGTGTTCATCCTGGAGAAAAGGAGACTTAGAGGTGACTTTAACATTCTCTACAACTTCCTTAAAGGAGACTGTAGTGACATGGGGGTCAGTCTCTGGTCCCAGCAACAAGTGACAAGACAAGAGGAAGGGCCTCAAGTTGGTTATGTTTAGGTTGAATATTAGGAAAAATTTCTTCACCAAAGGCTTAGCAAGCATTGGAATGGGCCATCCAAGGAAGTGGCGGAGTTACCAAACCTGGAGATAGTTAAAAGGTGCGTAGATATGGCACTTAGGTACACGGTTCAGTGGTGGACATGACAGTGTTCAGTTAACAGTTGGACTTGATGATCTTGGAGAGCTTTTCCAACCTAAACTATTCTATGACTCCATATGTTGCTATGTTTCCTAAGGGAATAATATTTTTCTATACATAATATTATATAATAAATATGAATATAATTACATTTTGTATAATAAATATCTATGTGCAGGTTTTTGTCTGCATGTGAAGGTGGGAGGAACTGGGCATATATAAGCAACCATTGTCATAGCTCTAGTAGATCCCATCAGGAAGCAAAACATGGAGGCAGAGAAACACAAGAGAACTCTGCAATGATACAAGTAAGGCTGAATAACATACTATTATCAAGTATCTGTTTCTCATACTTCTCTGTCCAGATTTAAGCCCACAGAAATACTACTGCTGCATTACTGTGAAAGCCTAGTACAGTGTTACTCTTTTTTATGGACCTCACAGACATCAGAGCTTTAAAAACTGAAAGACAGATCAAACAGAAAACCCAGAAACACCTGTGGCCACTGGTCTCTTAGTAAACTGAAAGAATTATTCCTAAAGCAAGAATTAAACACCTTGGTCTTGTTTTAAACCATTCCACCCCTTGAGAGGAGCTTTACAATGTAGCTGAACCAGTTTAAGTGCAGGCTACTGCTCAGAGGCACTCCCTCTTTCCCCCTTTCTCCTCTTTTTCTGGCATTTCCTGTGCTGGCAGTTGTCTGATCCCACAGTAAACTAGCTGAGATTCATAAACCACCACATAACTATTACTCAACATATAATGTTAGAATTTCATCAGTTCAACCTAGCAAGCTTGAAAGGATGCAGCAAGATAACCATGCAGCTTCACAGGCAGCAAAGGTCCCCCAGCAATCCTTCTGCAGCGCTGCCATCAATACCAGCCAAGCAAGACATCGTGTCAGTACTGATGCACATACAATCCTGCTTCAAATCACTCTCACAACTGAAAGTTAAATCTGGATTTTGTTTTCTTCCACTTCAGATTGTCTTCTGCCAAATTAGAGTTCAGGCATCTCATGGAAGGCTGCACAAAGCTCCAGAGTATGTTCAAGAAGGCTCTGAATGTGCTGCCAGGATCACAGGAGAGGAGCAGGAATAGGGTCTCCTTCTACCTCATGCATCAGCAGGATTCCAGAAGAGCTGAGCCAACAATAGATTTGGCTCAGGCCCCTAAAAACTATCCCACAACCAACTCCACATCATAGTTTTCCCTCACAGCACTCACTCCCTTAGAGGTTGCTCCTTATCTGCCAGAAAAAGCTAACTTAAGTTAATTAGTAACAGAAAACAATGCCTGTGTTCAAAAGTGACTCTTGAATTAATACTTCAGGCATACCCCTCTTCGACCTTTCTTGACTGAAAGGAAGACATCAGCCTATAGAAATATGCTAGTGCCAGGCACCCTTGCTTAGCTGCTGGCCTGGGTCAAACCATTGCACCAGGCAGTCATTGCTCTCAGAGAGGCATTCCTTCCCATCCTCCACTTTTGTCACCTGCTCACATCCAATTCAACAGCCATACGGACACATGGCAAGTCAATCCACCCACTCACCAGCCTGACAGTTACACAACCCTCAGATCCAACTATTAGGAGGAGTAGAAACAGGCAGCTGCGGACAACAAGGAAAGGACTTCAGGGGAGACCCTAATGTAATTAAAAACATTTAACAAGTCACTTGGCCTTGATAAAATGTTTAGAGATAGGGGGAAGTATAAGAGTCTGAAAGAAGAACATGCCAGGTGTGATTCAGGTAAGCACTTTGTAGCAGACTTCTTGTGGCTGTCTGCCAGCAGAAAAACAGTCATAGGTTTGTTAATGCCTGCAAAACCACTGAAAACAAAAAATGCAATCCTGCCTTTTGCATACTAGGGGTTTATGTTGAAAAGCATGTTACAATTGAGCTTCATCACATGCCAGCTGAGTGTACAAGGCAAATACAACACTTCATTCAATTCCAATGCATATTTTCTCCTGTCCTACACATAACCTCCACAGACAAAGTGAAAATGATCTTACAATGTAATGCACTGAAATCACAATGGGTAGTGGAGAGGAAGACAAATCATTAAAAAATTAAGCAAAAAAAAGCTCAAGAATCTAAACTTTACAAAAAAAAGGGTCAAATTAGAGGTCTTGAACTGGAATTTATCAAGAAAGAACATAGATTGTGATCACTGTTATTTTTCAGAAGGTAAATGTTCTCAAAAACCAAACACCAATTTGCTTTTTCAATTTTGGAAAGGAGTTGTTCAATCAGTGGCTAAGAATAAGGACAAAAATGACAAAATCTAGAACAGTTGAAGTCCTATCTAGTAGTATTTGCCATTTCAAATTTAAAACCTCCATGCACTACTGAAATTCTTTAACCAGCATTTTCCAAGTATTACAATTAAGTCACATTCAGTACCTGCAATCCATAACTTGATACAGTCTTTTCTAAAACAGGGGGGAATTGAATGGGGGGGAATCGAAAATGCTTTCAAATCTGTTTTACAGTTTCAAGTAGAAAAAACCCCAACCCTATCTTTTAGGAGTAAGAAAGAGCAAACACTAGAGACCTCAGCTTAAAGCCAGCAAACACACTTCCTCTCCAGCTCCCCTCCCACTCCCTCAGGATAAAGGGAGAAAGAAACAGCCATACAATAGGCTGTGCCTGAACCTGAAGCAATAGGAACCCTTTTAGTGACCGAATCTTTGATAGCTCACAATTCAGCAAGTTGAATGGAGTTAACAAAGACATAGCAAGACAACACACCCATTACTGCGTCTTGCTAACCATTAAAATAAACACACCGTTTTTCCTTGTAGTCTGTCTGCAGTCTGACATCAAAACAGCAGCCTATTCCCTGAATCTGCTTTCCCACACCCTCAGCCCACTTGTGGCTATAAAACAGGCAGCACCACAAGACAAATTGGATCGGCCTGCTGATCAAACAGGGAACTACCCCACAGAAAAAACTCGCTTGCTGATCTGAGTCACCACATAGCCACATGCTCACTAAAGGCAGATTAGAATGGCAGAAATGTTTAGAAAAGTATAACAGAAGGAAGGGATTTAGATTATCCCCTTGAGCATCAAATCAAGATTCACTAAGGCATAGAAACAGAAATGTTTTTGGCACTCCTTGCAACAAATACTGAGCAAGTTTAGAGAACTGCTGCATCCAACACAATTCGTGTTTTGTTTATGAAAGCATCTCCAGGGGATGGCCTTAACTCTGGGCCAGAAAAACCAACCACAGAAGACAGCTTTTAATACAGGATCAACCCATCAGTCTTCAGCAGCTTCTAAAACACAAAGCTTTACAACAATTTTATTTTGAGACTATTCAATTTGGCTTTCTGACTTTTATTCTGAAAATCTCTTAATATTAAACTAGCTCAGCCTCAATTATTTCATAAAGCACAAGTTTAAATTACAACATGATTTGCTAAACATTATGTAATGTGCATCCTACAGACCCCGGGTTGCTCCTTGCTCCTTTTGTGCAGTTTTTTCCGGTTTCTTCTCCCTCAAAACTTCCGAAACAATTCACTGCCAGTAGCAGAATTATGTTAGCGGCTTATCAGAAACTATATTAACAACCACACTGCAGGTACCATGCCAACATTTTTTCTTTATTTTCAGTGTAGGACAGTCTGATTTTTATTTCATTAACTCAGCAACAAGTGTTTCCAGAGTACAAAACAGCATACTGCTGAAAAAGACACTGAAACACCAATTCATACAAGTCTGAGCGCACAGTCTGGGACCAGGTTACCCACAGCTGTGGTAATAAAAAAGCTGTAAATCTTGTCTGGACTACACAATTGTCAGTGAGAGGGTCACTGCCCTCATGCTGCAAATGGCTTGGAAAGCTTGAATAAGTCTCCTGTACGAAACATCAGAAACAGAAGGAAGCAATTACATAAAAACAAAAATGCATTGAAAGAAAATATAAAGCTAAAATAACACTTCTACACTCAACATCATGTTTGACTGCATTTCAGAAGGGTAATTTTTTTTTTTTAACATTTCTGACAGGTACAAACCAGAAAAACTAACTTCGCAAATTTTACCTGTTTTATGTCTACAAAAACCCCACAATACTTGGCTTGTGCTGTCAAAAAATTTACTGCCCTCACCACTACACAACCTGCACAAAAGAATCTTCTTGGAAATGCAGGCATAAAACATATGTATTATCTCTCTTAAAAATGCTTCAAAAAAAATGTGAACTAACAATTTTGAACTCAATTTGGACCCAATTTTTAACTCAAAGTATTTCAATATAAAACACATGGGATATTTGCACAATAAAAGCTCAGTACATTGACCAGTATCTGGTTTTCATGAGCTTGAATATTTTAACAATGTGTGCATATGACCAGACAAGTGATACTTCCGCTTTATAAAATAAGGTGTAGCATACCACCCATTATTAAACCAAAGCAGCAGTCATCTGGGAAATCACTGCAACATGGGCAAATTGAATCAAGATCAAGGCAAGTGCTTAACAAGAATAGGACAGCTGCAAACAACATAAAAGTGAATGGTTAACCTCATTTACAGATTCCCCCTCATAGAGTTATTATTAACAAATCCAAGATGAGCCCTATCAACAGAGGGGGAAGAAAACAAAACAATTTGTAGCTTACAAAGTGGTATTTCCAAGAGCAGAAGTCAAGCGGTCAAAACCTGAGCAGATCAGCTACCAGCACAAATGGGCAAGGATAGGTTGTTAGTTATCCTGCTACTTTAATGAAAAAAGATTGGTCCACTAGAAACACCCAGCAGGTGTTCAAAAAACTGCCACAAGAAATAAAACAATCCCTCAGGAAAGTAGCACTGGCAAGAAAGCCCAAATCTTCCACTTAGCACAATGCATCCCATCAGTTTTCTATTCTACAAGTTTACACTTGTAAGAATGTTTTTTACCTTAGTTGTCCAAAGAACAGTAGAAAACTTTATACATGCTGAAACTGAAATAATTTGATTCAGGGTATGAATTCACCCAGACTACTTATGAGAAGATATAGTCTTCAATATGTCCTCATAACCTACTATTAAAAGTAATGTATAGAAGAAATTGCAAAACAAGTCACCTTGCAATTTGCAAAATGAAAATATTTTTTTAGTCTATAAGAAAATCTCTCACAATAAAGTAATCAGTAACTTATTTTAAACAGTAGTCTTCAGTAAAATGCAAAACCAATATTAAATGTGTCAAAACTATGGTATTTTATTTCCGTTAAAAAGCAATTTAAAAATCCTAATGAACTCTGACACCACTATTTAGCATTACACCATTCTCAGGGACAGAAATACCGAAGGGAGCTCTAGTAAACCAGTAAATCTAGTTATGTGCTCAGCATGTCATGGAGCAGCTAGGACAGAAATTTCAGATTTCAATTTTTAGAGAAATTTATCTACCATTCTACTCATCCACCTTAATCAAAATTTGTGCTTTTATGGAAACAGTTCATGTAAAACATCAACTTCTTTAAAATCTTTGTATCCTGACAAAATCTGACAGATATTTTTCCCCATCCCACTATTCAGCTTCTTCCATTCCAGCTCACATACAAAGCTGGATGCTTTTTTGCCCTATAAGAGCTCCACTAACTCAACCTGTTTCATTTCTATATTACATACTCCAAATCTTACAGCCTTCTATCTTCCCCTTCCACACAAACCACTCCAAGAGATGTGACAAGTAGGCTTTAAAATCAAAATACATCCATTGTACTATCTTTTCTCTTCTCAACATAAGTACACCATCCACCACTGCCATGATTCCTCTCCTTTAAATGAACACTAGACAATCCTTAATCTAGGCTTTGGTTTCTTGCATTTTGGTAAATCATTCAGGGACACTAATACCTTAATGTTTACCCCAAATTTTATAGTCTGTCTCATCCTCCTGACTCTCCTATTAAAGAACTGGCCTGCCTTGACTGCCTTCAACATTATTGGTTTCCTCCCACACTTACCACTCTCAGATTTCTGGTCCTGCACTCTTTTGTTTTCCCCATTTATCAAGCCTGTAATACAGAAACTCATCCAACCACAATCTTAGTATACAAAAGAATCACCTCCTGTTTTTTTCAGATGTCTTCCACTAAGGATTAACTAAATTTAAGCCCTATGATTACATGGGCTAAGGTTAACTTAGTTTCAGCTAAGGTAAGCTGAAGGTAAACCTCAGCTTGTTTCAAACAAGCACCACATAAAACTTACAGCCTCCACACAACCTTTCTTAGTTTATTTCTCTCTAATAGTCCAAACAGTCACCTCAGTGTCATCTTTCACACAAAAAAAATCACCATACAACAGAGGTCTAATGTTTACCCCAAAGGCCTCTGGAGGTCAGCTACTCCAAACACCTGGCTCAAAACGGGGTAACTAGATTAGGTTGCTAAGGACCAGCCAGTTTTTCCTATCTCCACAAACTCTCCAGAAAGCCTGTTTCAAGGTTCAGCCATGAGTGTCTTCTTTGCCTTAAGTTACAGTCTTCCACTTGAATTTGTCCTTGTTGCTTTTCATCTTGTCACACAGCACCACTGACATGAGCCCTGGACCTCACACCCTTCACTCCCCCAAACAATCGGGTACTCACACACATGGACAGGACCCCTCCGAGCCTTCTCCAGGCAGAGTTCCAGCTCTCAGTGCCTCCTTGAGTGAAGGGTGCTGCAGTCCCACCATCACCCATGCAGCCCTAATCTAGACTTGCTCCAGCATACCCATGACTCATATTGGAGAGACCAAAACTGTGCTCTGCACTCCAGACAGCCTTTCTGGTGCTGTGCAGAACAGAAGGATCACCTTCCTCAACCTGCTAACAATGCAGCAATGGCTTTCTCACCAAAAGCATGCCACTGTTCTTCATAATGAAACTGATGTCTGGTAGGCTGATTGGCACCAATCAGCACTCCTATGTCCTTCTCTGCCAAGCTGTTTCCAAGCCTCTCAGTCCTTATCCTGTGCTGATGGAGTTACTTCTGCCAGGTGTAGGACATGGCACTTTCCTGTGTTGAGCTTCATGAGCTTCCTGTCAGACCATTTCTCCAGCCAGTCTGGGTCTCTCTGAAGGCACCATCATGGTGTATTAGTCACCCTCTCCAGTTCTGTACTATGAGCAAACTTGATGTTCATGTCACATAGTCCATATCTCAATGAAGATGACAAATGGCCCCAGCAATCATTGACACCTGTTCATTTTGTCCATCTCAAACTTAACATTCCTTCAACAGTTTCCATCTTCTATCACAAGCTATTATTATCATATCAATGCAACATGTATACAGCAAACTATGAAAATTTGTTTCAGCTTCAAGCAAAATATGGAACTTTACCTTCAATTGGCATTTCCCACCTAAAGCACTCCACTTTCCTTCACAGTGTTGAAAAAAATGGCTTTCACCTCTAAGTTGCTAGAGATTGTCCCACTCTGCTGTGCACTGGTGCAGCCTCCCCCCAAGTCCTGTGTGCAGTTTTGGGCACAACAATCAAAAAAAAGTATATATAAAGCTATTAGAGAATATCCAAAGGAGAGCAACAAAGATGAAGGGTCTGGAGAGGAAACCTTCTGAGGAGTGGCTGAAGTCAGTTCAGCCTGGAGGAGACTGAGGGAGGAGCGCACTGCAGGTACAGCTGCTTGTGAGGGGAAGAGGAGGGGCAGGCACTGATCTATCGTGACAGTGACAGGACCTGAGGAAATGGCCTGAAGGTCAAGGAGGGTTTAAGCTGGATATTAGAAAAAGATTCCCCTGCAAGGACACAGTCAAAGCATCAAGCCTGCTGGAGCTAAAGAAGTGTTTGCACTTCTTTAGCTCCAGCCATGTGGCGTGACTCTCAAGGCTGGTCCTGTGCAGGAAGAAGAGCTCAACTTCTGTGATCCTTGTGGGTCCCTTCCAACTCAGGATATTCTGTTTATTCTGGCTTCTGTGTTTCCATGCCCTATCAATTTCTTTTGTTCCTCCCCAGTAACTATACTTGACTTCCAATCTTTGAGTTGCTATCTTTCAGATTTGCCTCGCTACAATGTTGTTATCCGCTTGCCGAAAACCCACACAACATCAAGTTTTATGGATGTAACACCTGCAGCAAACACCTTGGGATTTCTGCATAAAGTAGGGCCCATCATTAATGCACAGATCATGGGCAAAAAGGGTTACTCAGGGAAAAATCAGGAAGATGAAATGTCACCTCAGATCAAACATAAGCTTCAGATAACTTTCCAACTCTTCCTGCCTCTCCAATGTCCCAGTTTATGGTCAAACACTTAGGTATTTATTTTGCTTGCTTTTAACCCTCTAAGAATTTTTGCAAAAAGACACTGCTAATCAGATCATGAATTTGCTTCATTCCCTGTTCCACACATACAAGATGACAGACAACAATCTGTTTGTTGTTAGAGTCACCAACACTCTACAACATCCTTGTCATCAGCTACATAACTGGAAAAACTACGTACCTTGAGGAAGATAACCTGCATAGGACATTTAAGTGCAAGTTGTTCAAGTTGAATAAAAGTTCATTTAAGTCACCTACCCAAAACCACACATGGTATTCTGCATGTGCTAGACATATGCCAGCCCCTTCCTGGAGAAGCTCCAGTACAATCACGCTTTGCAGTTCTCCAAGTTTGGTTATCATCAGGAGGTAAGGGTACCTCTCACCTCATTAAAGAGTAGCTGGATTATCTCCATCAGAGTCTATCAAAGCGGTTGTTCACTTATGTCTGGTAACACTTGATAGTAACAGGAGAGTTCTCCAAACATTGCCTTTTAAATTAGATTTAAACAGCTACAACCTACCTAGCTCCTATCTGCAACAAGATGTGTCTGCAGCAGTTCCACAAATCAAAGAAAATGCAACTCCATCATGGCTAATTGCATAACTAGTGCTGCTCTTAACAGTGATCTTACCCAGTCTATTGCCAGACCTGGAAAATACAATAAAGTTTAAAAGATGAGACAGTCCCACCAACACACAAAAAAGGTGAAAATGAGATGCCAATGAGCAGCAGAGAGATTAGAGTGGGATAAACCTGGACACAAAATAGACTGACCGGCAAGAGATGGTCAAAGAGTAAAAAAGGGCTGACAAGACAAACAGGCTCAAGGGAAATAAAATTTTTATTTTCTTAAGAATTAAGATCACAATTACAATGCAATGAGGAATTATTAACCAAAATGTTACCTTCACATTAAAAAAAAAGCAGCAGCTAAACATCAGCTCTGTGGAGATTTTTGCTTAGGTTTGGAAGCCATATTTAAGCCTTTTGATGTTGCAGAAGTACCTCAGGAAACTTGAGTTTTATGCATCTGTGCAAACTGAATTTCCTCCTAGTGTCCATACACATAATGCTATTAATTACTTTTAGTTATGTCTGGGTTTCTTATTACCTGTATATGTTTCTGAAAACTCTTGATTTTCACTCAGCAGACAAGGCCCAGTTTTACCCAAAATGACACATAAATGGAGAATTCATTATTTCTTCATTTACTACTGTAACTAAAAGCTTTTTAAAATAATTGTCTAAAACCAGCAGTATGTTTACCAATTAAGGGTCATGAACTACCCTTCCCACTTACACCTAGGAACCAAGAAAATGAGCAACCTCAATATCAACTGACTGTGGCTGCCTTAAAGTGATTTCCATTAAGTGCTGTAATCAGAATTGCCACTGTGGGACAAGTGGGACAAGAACAATGAAGACTCAAAGCCAGAACATGACTTCACATGAGTTCAGGTTTTTTTACCAGTTAAATAAAGACAAAAAGATAAATAAATAGCTTAAGAGAGTTGACAAATATTATGTAACATCTCTAATATCATTACTGAGGACCCAGACAATGGCATCAAGTGCACAGTATGTTCACAATGACACTAAATTGGCCAGGAGTGTTGATTTGCTGGAGGGTAGAAAGACTCTGGAGAGGGATTTGGATCAATAGGCCAGGATCAATTGTGAGGTGGTGTTCCACCCAGGCAGAAGCAGTGGGGGCTGTGAGTGAGCTGCTGTGGGTACTTAATTTCTATCTGGGCTTAAACCATGACAGTGGTTCAACCAGGTGAGCTGCTGGGTCCTGCTCAGGAGTCAAACAACCCCATGCAGTGCTACACGCTGAGGGCAGAGTAGCTGGAAAGGTGCCCAGTAGAGGGACCTGGAGGTCCTCATCAACACCTGCCGGCACATGAGCCAGACATGTGTCCAGGAGGCCAAGAAAGCCAATGGAATCCTGGCTTATATCAGGCATAGTGTGGCCTGCAGGACCAGGGCAGTGACTGTCCCTCTTTACTTGGTACTTGTATCCTGTGCTCAGTTTTGGGCTCTCACAACAAGGAAGACATCGAGGCGCTGGAGCTTGTCTAGAGATGGGCAACAAAGCCGAAGAAGGGTCTAGAGAGTAAGTCCTGTGAGAAGCAGCTGAGGGAGCTGTGGTTGTTCACACTGGAGAAGAGGAGGCTCAGGGAGATCTTATTGCTCTCCACAGCTCTGAAAGGAGGGCGTAGCCAGGTGGGGGGTGATGTCTTCTAGGTAACTACAGACAGGACAAGTGGACATGGCCTCAAGCTCTGTCAGAGGAAGTTCAGGTTGGACATCAGGAAGAATTTCTTCACAGAAAGGGTTGTCAGGCACTGGAATGGACTGGCCAGGGAGGTTGCAGGGTCACCTTTCCCAGGGATATTCAAGAAATTGACATAGCACTTGGTGCTAAGGCTTAATTGATGCAATGATGATCAGTCAAAGGTTGGAATCAATGATTGTGAAGGTCTTTTCCAACCTAGATGTTTCTGTGTTTCAAACCCATTCAAAGTAGAGGAAAGAGGTGGCAACAACCAGATTTTGCAAATATAGAATGGAAGAACAATACCTTAGATATCCAAACCCTACAACTTTGAATATAAGTATAGTATGAACCAATGCAAAAGAAATATTGACTTGATCTTGATCTCAACAACTGCTGA
This sequence comes from Haemorhous mexicanus, assembly GCF_027477595.1. Lineage (NCBI taxonomy): Eukaryota > Metazoa > Chordata > Aves > Passeriformes > Fringillidae > Haemorhous > Haemorhous mexicanus. The sequence continues at coordinate 37,113,044 of NC_082381.1, forward strand.
AAGCATTTCAAGACAAAAAAGCTTACTTTCTTGAATACCTCCATTTACCTACTTAATTCACACATTCTAAGTGTTTTACTAAATCAAACTCCTTAAATACCAATGGGAAACCACAGAAGGATGACTGTCTAGTCCACAACAGCTTTACTGACATGTTACAACATTATCATAATACTCCAGTGGCACAGATGGGACTTTCCAACTCACCAATACAGCATGGCTACACACAGTGTAGATTGAGTACAAGCAGTACCTCAATGACTTCAAAAAAATTAAACCAACAATACTGTCTGTAAGGAGAAATCAGGAAGACTAATTACTTTCATCCTTCTTCTTTACTGCCTGTAATAGGAACAATGTGTTATTCAGTATATGCCAAATATCATCTAATTCTATTCTAATACCACATCTTCCAACATAAAAAGCAGTTTCTGTCTATAAGTGAAGATCCTTTCTTACCTCAGGGCTTTCAGAAGGGGTGCAGTGCGCTGTGCCATCCAGAATAAAACTAGTCTCTATGAGATGAAGGGCACTAGTAACAGTGTCCAGCCACCAGCATTTTCAGCCATAACACCAGCAATCATCATTTATCTGGAGCCCTACCCCATAAAGATGCTCCAGCACTCAAAGCAAATACCACTGATCACCTCCTTCACCTTCCCTTCCCAGGACTATCTTGCTTGCAGGACCAGGCCATTCCTCCACGTGCAGCTCCCTCAGACAACCTCCCAGCCATCCTCCCTTGCACAGGCAATGCTAACAAGTGGCACAAACGCACCAGCACAGTGCCCTCTCCAGCCACCGGCTACATCCCATCACCTACTGTTTCCCAGCACCACCACAGATGTGCAAGGACATTTGCTTGGGATGGTATCCCCCACTTCTTTATTTTCATTTATGAGGGCAGCTGTGTGGTGACACTGCGTGGAGCTGTGGTCCTTTTCCCTCAGATCTGCCAAATCACTGTAACCAGGGCAGCTCCTCCACAACCGCCTGTGAGCCCAGAACAGTTTGCAATTTGGTCACCACAGTGCTACCAGCTGCTCACTTCCAACCACAGGACACTGTTTTGCTGATCTGAACTCTAACTATCCCCATTGACATCAGCCCATTACTCTGTCAAAGTCAGCTCCTGACCCTGGCCCTACTGACAGGGCAATTCCAGAGCCATGCTGGAAGCAGAACAGGAGCCTCAGAGGCTGAGACTGGATCATCCCACTTCTTACCCACTCCATCCACAACTGACAAGTTTTCCACCTGTTAACACACAATTTAATTTAATGCACTTTTAATTCCCCTTAACAAAAAACACAGCTCCTTCCAGAGTTCACCCCACTGCAAATACTCTAGATGCAGGCCATACCAGATTCAGCTGCTGCCTGCATTCCCTACCAACTACTGCTACAGGCAAAACTGCCTCAACTCAGGCAATTCAATTTAAACTACTGGCAACCATCAGGCAACTAATTATCAATTTGGGTACTGAGGAAAAAAAGACAACCTAACTTTTAGGGAAGTACTTCTTGTCCCCCTTCCCCAGGCTCTGCTTCAGTAAGAAATATTTCCCCCTCACCCTTCTATGTGAACTGCTCATTTGCATGGTTCCTTCCCCTCAGTCCTCCCCAGCCCTTCAACAAGATGACACAGGATGCAAGGGTCAGCAGATAATGGTTTTTCTGCCATGCCTTACTTCTTATTCATTTTCTTCCACAGCTGGTTTTTCTTAAGCTGTTACTCTGCTCTAGCAGGTGTAACCACTCACAAGTGACTGCTGTTCCTTGTGAGCAGTTACCTTTGCCAAAGGCTGCAATCCCTTTGGCAAAGTCTGTACCCCAGTATGGGCCTGCCACGGGCTGCAGTCTCCTCAGGGGAGAGTCAGCCATGGGGCTGCAGCCCCTCAGGGCATCTCTACACCAGCATGGGCTGCCCACAGGTGACAGTCCCTTCAGGAGTGCCTCACCTGCAGCCCAGAGTGCACTCAGGAGTGTCCCTGCTCCAGTACTGCCTCCATAGGAAGCAGTCCCTTTGAGGGGATAGCTCCTGTGGCATCATCTGCCCAAAAGTGTACTCTTCCCTCTAGCTCTTCCCTGTTCTTTCTTCTCACATCTTAGCATATCTCATCCTTCTGCCTCCTGTTCATCCACTTGCACATCTTGCCCATTTGTGTCTCCTGCCCATTTCAGTTGTCACTTACTCATAGAAGAGCTATGAGCAGCAGAACCACACATGCTCACTTGACAGGCTGAGATTTAAGCATGCAATAGACAGTTTTAATCATCTTTAAAGCTGAACAAAATCAGCCAGGCCCAAAGTAGTCTTTTCCCCCATTAAGCACCCTTTCTGCCCCCCAGTATTGAAATCCTGCCACTTGTGTCCAACCCATACAGGTATTTTTCAAGAAAGAAGTCAATTATCCGAGTGAATATAAGATCTAAGGATAACTGAACTACAGTAAAAGAAAATAGAACTATTAGAACTTATCTTCACATTTTAAAAAAACAAACACCCCTCCCAAAAACAAACCAAACAAAAAACCAACAAAAAAACCACAAAAGGAATTAAAAAAAGAAAAAAAGAAAAAAAAAGTAAGCAGAAGCAAATCTTTGGTACCCATAAGTTCAATTCAGAAAGTGTGGACTGCATGAGTGAAGAGTGAAGCGGAGTGAGAACTGGCTGAACAGCAGATCCCAGATTCTTAACCAGTGGCACAGGCCCTAGCTGGAGGCCCATCACTCATGATGACACCCAAGGTCCAGTAGTGGGCCCAGTCTTGTTTAATTTATCCATCAGTGACTTAGGTGAAGGGGCAGAGGCCTCCTCAGCACTTTCACTGACACACGAAGCTGGGAGGAGTGGCCGATAGCCCAGAGGGCTGTGCAGCCCTTCAGAAGGATCTCAGCAGCCTGGAGAGATGGGCACTGAGGAACCTCCTGAAATTCAGCAAAGGCAAGTGCAGGGTCCTGCCCCTGGGGAGGAACAAGCCCAGGCACCAGCACAGCCTGGGGGTGACCTGCTGGGAAGCAGCTCTGCGGAGAAGGAGCTGCGGGTCCTGCTGCACAACAAGCTCTCCATGAGCCAGCAGTGCCCTGGTGGCCAAGAAGGCCAGTGACATCCTGGGCTGCAATATGAGCACAGTGCCAGCAGGCTCAGGGAGGTGACCCTGCCCCTCTGCTCAGCCCTGGTGCAGCCTCACCTGGGATGCTGTGTCCAGTTCTTGGCTCCTGAGTACAAGAGAGACAATATAGAGTGTCCAGCAGAGAACTCCGAAGATGATTAAGGGACTGGAGCATCCCTCACATGAGGAAAGGCTGAGGGAGCTGGGCCTCTTCAATGTTGAAAATAGATGACTGAAAGGGGACCCAATCAGTGTCTGTGAGTACCTGAAGGGAGGGTGCCAAGCGGATGGAGCCAGGCCCTTCTCAGTGGTGCCAAGCAATAGGACAAAAGCCAGAAACTGGTGCAAAGGAAGTACCACCTAAATATTAGAAAGGACTTTTTTAATGTGTGGGTGACTGAGCACTGGAACAGGTTGCCCAGAGAGCTTGTGGAGTCTCCCTCACTGGAGATATTCAAGAATTGTCTGGACGCAGTCCTGTGCTATGTGCTCTAAAATCCTAGATGATCCACTGTGGTCCTTTCCAACCTGACCCATTCTGTGAGCTTTGCTCTCAGTAAGGGCTGAGGTTTATCACAGGTACCTATCAGATGCAGTAAAGCAGCAAGAAAGGAGAACAGATAAGCACAAAGAAAGCAAACAGAAATTCAGGTATTTTCTAATCCTAGTAGTGATGCAAGAGTAGCCTTTTACTTAAGAGAGCAAAACAACTATCTACAAAGAGATGGATTCCTAATCCTTTCCCCACATACCCACAGAAAATCCTCTGCCAGGTTCTATCTGCTTTGTCAGTCACTAAAATGCAAACACTGCTCACAATCTCCAAAGGCATTTTTTACTTGGACTTATCCGAGAAGGATCTGACTCACTACATATACTTGTTTTACTAGCACTATCATTATTTCTCAATAGAAAAAAGAAGTGTGCTTATGGCTGGCAGAGAGTGCTGTGCTCTTTCAGTTGTTCCACCGCACAGTCTTTGCAGTCAAACATCATACATTTGGTAACTCCTGTGCACCCTCGTCTCCCACTACCACCGGGAAAGCCACACTTTACAAGTGTATACCACAACACAACAACCACCAAGCTTTCCCCAGCAGCACTAAGGGCTACGGAGCAAAGATCACCGCACCGAGCAAGACGCAGAAAACCAGAGGACGGTTTTTACCCGAAGACCGACAGCAGGGACACAGCCGTGCCCTAAGCACGGCCAGCCCGACCCCCGGCTCTCTCAGCGGGGTCTGCGGGAGCCACTCCGCAGGCAGGCAGGCGGGTCCCCGGGCTGACACCCGGGGCAGGGGAGCCGCCAGCCCGGGGCGGAGGCGGCGCGGCGGACGGGGCCCGCTGCCCGGGCGCTCCGGGCGCGATGGCGGGTGGGTGACGGAACAACGCCGGCGCCATCCCCCCGCACCCCAGCGCTTACGTGTAGATGATGGACATGAAGTGCATGAGCCAGAGCACGACGAAGAGGATGAGCCCGAAGATGGCGAGTCCCTCCGAGGCCAGGGCCAGCACCGCCATCCCCGGGGGGCGCGGCGGCCCGGGCAGGAGCCGGCGGCGGAGCGGAGCGGAGCGAGGCGGGGGCGCGGGCGGCCCGGGGGCGGCGGGGCGGCGGTTGCTGCGGGCGGACTCTGGGGCGGCTCCGGAGGCGCCGCTGCTGCTCCGCACCGGCCTGCGCGCGGCAGCCACTGGCACCCCGAGAGCCGCCGCCGCCGCCTTTCTGTCAGCGCAGGAGGCGGGGCGGGCGGGCACATCCGTTACCGGCCCGGCCCCCGCCCGCCGCCGCTGCCGCCTGACCTTGGGTCCGTCCCCCTCGGGCCGCCCAGGGAGGTGCGGGGCCGCGGCGGCAGGCGAAGGGCGGCGGTACCCCGCCCCGCCCGCTCCGGCCGCCGGGGAGGGGTGCGGGAGCGGCGGAGGCGCTGGTTCCGTATCGTCCAACTTTGGTGTTGGCGGCTGAGGAGACCGCAGCCCTTTGTGCACAGAGGCGGGGATCGGGGGCAGACGGGTATTGCCGGTGTTGCCGAGCATCTTTGAAGAGAGTCTGTGGGAGCTGGAGCTGTTCAGTCTGGAAAAAGGAAGACTGAGAGGAGATCTCATTAATGCATATAAATATCCCAAAAGTGGGTGCCAAGACCAAGGTGCCAGAGTCTTTTCAGCGAGGCCCAGCGACAGGACAGGGAACAGTGGCCATAAACTAAAATAGAAGTTTCACCAAGAAGTTCATCTCAACGTGAGAAATAACTTCTTTACACATGTAGAACACTGGAACAGGCTACGCAAAGGAAGTCATGGAGTTTCCTTGTCCTGAGACATTCTAAACCCACCTGCACTTGTTCCTGGTTCATCTGTTCTAGGAGACCCTGCCTTGGCAGGGGTGTTCGACGGGATGATCTCCAGAGGTGCCTCCCAACACTAACTGCTCTCTGATTCTGAGATCTAGTTCAGGGGCTCTGATATAGGGCTGCATGGCCTTTGTTGTTTTTCTTTATTGCTTTTGAGTCCGAATACTTACTTGGTGATGTTGAATGCTGCAGGACAGGATTGCTATTTCTAGCATAGGTGTGCACCTGTAAGTTGCTGGCAGCACTGAACTCTGTGAGTCAGAGCAGCTGCACCAAGGACTGGGGTAATTCCAGCAGTCATACTGACATCTCTGGAGCCCAAGCAGTGCTAAAGCAACCTGGTGACTACCAGCCTTGGCTACGTTTGAGTTAGTGCCCAGTTAATGAAAGAGTACGTTGCTCATTGCTAATCCTGTGAGCCAGCTATTCTTGCCTTTATTTCATTACAGTGTTTATGGCAATTCCTATTACTGTGATGTGGCTTCATTTTTGGGGGGGTTCATATGCAGAAACCTCCCAACACTTCTGTTTTCTTTTACAGTTCAGCATTGTTGATCTGGGGTGAGAAATATCAATTCATCTCTTTTTTTTTTCTTTTTTTTCTTTTTTTTTTTTTTTTTTTTTTTTTTTTGCTTATTGTGTAATAGGCAAACATGCATTGCATTAGCTGTTTTAAATTTAACTCCATTAATCTGGGGTATGCTGTGGGAGGATAAAATGACTTGACTGGCTGTTCTTTGACTATACTGAGCTTTTCAGAATAAGCATAGCCTTACATAAGGGACTATGTTTACCTGTACATGAGAAGGTATACTTTTTCTCAGGAGTCTTCACCAATAACACAAGCTGAACATTGCAGTGTATGCATGTTCTCTAATTTTTTTTTTTTTCCTCCACAGCTCTCTCTTATTAATGTAGGTTCAGGAGTGTTCATAAATTCTGCTAAGACCTCAGTTGTGGTTTTGAAAAGTATTCTAGCCACCACAACAACTGTAGAAAGAATTGGGTTTCAAGTTAGCTCTAGTTGTATGTGAGAAGTTAAGATATAGTAATTTAAAGGCAACTTAAAAAGGGATCTCATCTGGTGTGGAATTGACCAAATTAAAAGTATAATTTAAAACTAAAAGTGAAAAGCTACTAATAACTGGTGAGAAGAGGTGAGGTATCAGTCCATTCTAGTGCAAAGACTGCCTGTATAGTCTGTAGTTCCTGGTTAATGTTAGTTTCCACATAAATAAATCATGGGGCCAGCAACATGCCTTTTCACTGGCTTCAGTGATTTCTTATTATAACTTCCTTAAAAATAACTTTTCAAGTAAAACAAATTACCTTAATTTTCAAATTCCCCTATTGTGTTTGTATGTCATTTGTAACTGAAAGTGGCAGTTTTTTTCCTAATTGTTCCTTCATTTAGAGTCTAATGATCACATTTATATTAATTTAGGATTGCCTCAATGAGCTTTATAGGCATTTTTTAGCCATGATTTGAATTGCTATGCTCAATGTTGGCACAGTCGCAAGACAAGTTGAGTCAGAGAATTCAGAGCTGATATGTATTAATTGTTGGAATATAGCTCATATAACCCTTACCTGGTTGTCTTGCATCTCTCTTCTAAGGCAGAAACAGCCTATGCAAAAGATAGTCTTGGCTTAAAATATGACAGTACAGGGAATTGAGGGAGATTGAGGGCCTGTCTCCAGTAATCAGTAAAGCAAATAATCAGAGTTTATTAAACTGAAGCAGTAAAGCTTATTTTTTTGTCCTAGAAGGTGTTTGCCTGGGAGATTAGATTGAGAGGCTGCTTGTTGTGCAACAGGTAGGGTCAATGACACCACGCAAACAAACTTTGCTGAGGCTTCTTCATAAATGAAATGAATAGAGGTACTGACTCCTGTACTTCAGCCAGCAACACTGATGAATGAGCAGTCCTCAAGCAGTGTTTTGTGGGGAAACACCAAGCTAAGTCAAATAACTTTGTCTAGAAAAGGATCCACCTTTCTGTCATCCTCTCTGGGATGTCATTTTGCCTCTGGTTCTATGGGGAGAAAGAGCTCTCTCATGAGGTGTTTAAGGTAAAAAGCTGCAGCACGCAATGTTCAAGTTGATGTGAGGTTTAAAACTAGAATCTTCAGTATACTTTCAGAATTGTAATGGAGGAAAATCAGGTATAGTAAAGCCTTCAACCTGAGCAATTTCTCTAGTAAAATTTGCTGCCACATGGATTCTTTCAGCAGGCATATTAAGATTAGTGGGGAAGCAAAGAGTAAAGGTTGCCTGAAGCATGGGGCTGCCTGGAGTTGTGACAGTTCAGTAGCAGGGGAGGTGTACTTGGTCTCCCCTCTGTAAGCATGGAGTGCAACAATTCACAGAGAGCAGTGTTCTTCAAGCAGGACAAATCTGCCTACTCAAAGGTGCCTCATTATGCCTTGGGGCATGATACACCCTGGTGTTTTAATTCAGTGCTTGGGACTTAATGCAAATGTGTACTATGTTTAAATTAAAAACAAAATCAGCCTTCCCATGAGCTATAGAGCTGCTGTTCTTGGTTCATTCATCATTTTGCCAAAATATTGATTCATTTTAACAGCGTTTGAGTGTAGTTTGTTGCAGACTGAAAAAGATTATTTAATACAAATCTTCGTCATAAAGGTCTTAGGTGGCCTAGATATGTGACTTGTTCCAACAACAAAAATGATGCAATAGAAACACTCATGTAATTTTGAACTGATAAAAAGGGATAAATATAATTAGTTAACAAAGGAACAATAGTGGATTAACCTGTAATGATACTGGTATTAATGCTGAGAAGGCTGTGGAAACCAAAACCACTAAAGTTTTTCTTACTGGTATACCTTTGAAAGGTTTTAACCCTATACAGACCTCCCAGTTTTCTTCTCAACCATCAGTGTCTGTTGAAAACTATTGCTTACATAAGCTTTGGAGAGATAAAATTGATCTGAGTGTCCATCCTCAGGTGGCAAGACAGCTTGTCACCTAGATTTCAGTTAAAATTGTATTTAAAATCTGCTGAAATGCTATATCAGAATTTTTATTAGTGTTTCAAGTACATTTTCTCCAGTTCACTTTGCTATTAATGTTTCCATTTAGAATGGTACACTGAGGTTCTGGGCAAATAGAAGGCAAGAATAAATTTGCTTTCTCTTGCTTATATGTAATTTTCCTTATGAAAATATAAAATAAGGAGACAGTGGAAGTTTTCTCTTTGCTTAATGATTAGATCCATTAGTGCATGTGCACTCTGAACTGCACTGCTTTGTAAAATGCTTTATTATAAAGGGAACTTGCATTGGTAAGGATTGTGTGTATTCAAAACTTGGTTCTAGTAATTTAAACTCTGTGATGTCTGTCTTCTTTTATTAAAAATCCATTTTTGTTCCTTTGAATTAAATCAAAGAAATGTGTGTATTGGCATGTTTTTTACAATATAAATACACTGCCTAGCATCTTCCTCTTAAATGTTTACATTAAGAATAAAGTTTGCAGTTATTAGTTGGATTTGAAAGAGAAATCTATGCAATAGCTCCCTGCTTGTTAGCCTCCATGCCTAACTGAGTTTAGAACTTATATTGAAGTCCTAGAGCACTTGTGTATATAAAAGCCTGTCTAGGAGGGGCAAGAGAGGGAGACCAAAAAGAGACAGTTCTGCCAGTATCCTCTTTGTTTGACAGTAACAAGCAATCTGATCTGCTTGTATGAAGTGGCTTGTGAGGTTTAACAAATGTAGTTGTAGGCTAGCCCATAACACAGTCTTTGTCTTGTCTGTTACTGTGTCTCAAAAAATTAAACACCAGAAAAAACAGACCAGAGCTCTTATGCCCAAGGACTGAAATAGTCAAAACTACAGGTTGCAGTGAAACCTCAAAGTAGAAGTCTGAAAGGAATAAAGCCTCAGTACTTTTGATCTTGAGAAATAATTTTGTCATAAACAATGAAAGCAGTTTTTAAAAAAAACTCAAACAATGTTTCAGCTCTATGTATTTTTCTTGACAAGTTGATCCAGGCTGATTAACCTATAAACCTCCCAAGTATTGCTGTCAGAAATAACTAGGCTTGTGCACTCAGCAATAAATTGTGGAATAGTTGGAGAATAGTTACATTTAGATAATCAAGGTAAATAATTTTGCAGTCACAGAATAGTTGGGTTTGGAATAGACCTCTGGAGATCATTTATTCCAACTTACTGCTTGAACAGGGTCATTGAGAGTAATGAGTTTGGAGTCAGTCTTCATTACTCCACCCAACCAGGTATTTGTGTGCATTGATAACATTTCCCCAGGGCCTTCTGCAAGTTGAACAATCCTGACTCTCTTGTCACTGCTCATTTCAGATGCTTCAGTATCTGTCATCTTTGTGACCCTCAGCTGGTCTATTTCCATGCTGCTGCATGCAGTGGCAATGCACATAACAGTGAAAGCCACGAGGATGTTGGCCTTCATTGTCTAAAGGGTGCATTGCTGCTTATGGTCAACTTTGTGTTCACCAGCACACCGGTTTCTTCTCTGCAAAGTTGCCTTCCAGACAGTTTGCCCTCAGTGTGTACTGCCTTGGGTTTTTCCTCCCCAGGGGGAAATGGGCTTGTAATGTTCTTCCATGAGTTCTGCCTGAATTCCATGTAATTATTCTCAGCCCATCCATCCAGACTGTCAAAATCTCTCTGAATGTCAATCCACCCATGTATGTTATTAGCCACATCTCCCAGTTTTATATCATTTGAAAACTTTCTGAGGGTTCAAACAGCACTGGCCCCACTTATTGACACTTGGTGCATTCCAAGAGTGACTGGCTTCCAGCTGGAGTTCTTGCCACTGATCACAAGGCCTGGAGCCTGGCTGCCCAAGCCAGCTTTCAGTTTACGTCACCACACCCTTATCTGGTTTATTCCTTGTCATTTTGTCTAGGAATATATTGTGGGAGATAGTCATAAAAGCCTTCCTGAAGTTCAGATTCATAACATCCAGTTATCACCCCTTATTCACAAAACTAGTCATCTGTTCACAGAAAGCGCATAGAAGGTTGATTCCCACTGCATAAGTCCATGCCAGCTACTCCCAATCGCTTTATTGTTCTTTGTTTAGAAATGGTTTCCAGGATAGTTGATCCATTGCCTTCCAACCAATGAGGTGAGGCCAATCAGCCTGTAGTTTCATGGCTGTAGCTTGTGGCCCTGCTGGAAACAGGAGAGACATTTGCTTTCTCCTAGTCTTCAGGAACCTACCATGTTCTGCTGATGTGTCAAAGACAATCAGGAGAGGCCCACTGCTTCAGCACTCATGTGCATCTATCAGGTGGAATGGTGTCCTGATCTTCCTCCACTGAGGATAGGCACTGAGTAGTTCAGTCATATCCACAGCCTTTGTCACCACGTATCCTCCCTGCTCTAGTAGTGTTCTGTGATCTTTCTTTTGCTACAGGGTACTTCACTGTCCTTCACATTCTTCATCAGATTCAGCTCTGTGGCTTTCCCTCTGTGCTCAGAAAGAGTGTCTGTATTCCTTCAGAGCTGCCAGTCCCACCTCTTCTAAGATTCCATTTTTACTTAATTTTGATGAGGAGACCTTGCTTATTCATACAGGTCATTCCAACCTTTTTCCTTTATATGCTCTGAATATAAAGCATTTCTTTACTGCTCTTTCCTGACTCTCCTTCAAAGTTCTTATTCTTCACTTCAGCAGCCACATTTTGTAAGGGTTTGTTCTCCAAGACCCACCTCCAAATGTCTACTCTGGCTTGTCCTCTGTTATGTACTCCAGAGTCTCTCCTTTTAATTTACAATTATCAGTGAGCAAGAACAATGGGGCTTTATTATAAGTGTTAACAGGTAATTTTTTTTCAATTTTTATTTGCTCCCTTTTTATTCCTTTACCTTCTCTTTTCTCCATTTTTATTTTTAAATTTTCAGAACAAGGATTTTCCCTCTGAAATGAAAAGACATTTTTTTTCAATATACAGACTGTCACAAAATTGTCATATCTACACACCAGTGTATTTTTATTTTTTAAAAAATGTCCTATAAACAAATTACATGCTCCTTCTAGGGCATATTATGCTATCCTTACCTCCTGGAAACCAAAACCATCTGGACACAGTATTTTGATTATTGTGGAGCCACAGGCCAGGATGGCCAGGAATCTCTCCCTGTGTGGTCGTATGAGAAAAAGAGGGTGCTGATCGGGGTGAGAGCATCTGATTGAAAAAGTGTGATAGTTATGACATTTTTCATATCTGAAGTACAAAAGGAAACAGGAAATCTATCTATATCTATATCTCTATATATTTCACAGAATCACAGAATCAGCTAGGTTGGAAAAGACCTTTGAGATCATCGAGTCCAACCTCTGACCTAACACCACCTTGTCAACTCGACCACGGCACTGAATGCCACATCTAGTGTTTCCTTAAACATCTGCAGGGACAGTGACTCCACCACCTCCAGTGTTTTAAAAGTCATATCTCTAAGGAGTATTAAGCAAACAGGTTCCTTTTAAGAACAAAATCTGTTGCAGATATTATTACCAAAAAAAATCAGTAAAATAAAGCTCCTAATTACCAATGTGGCATTAAGAAGCAGGCATTCTTTATTATGGCACTGGATGCACACGGGATATCTCTACCAGTTGAGCTGAGTATAGAAATGCTCTTGCTTTTATACTGAATTTTACATAATATTAATTGATTTTCCTGGAATAAACATACATGTGATAATTATTTCCCTGAAATTATTATTATTGAAAGTTCCCTCCCCTTTGCACATGTGTTTTTATGCCCTGGGGTTTCCTCTGGTGGTCCTAAATGCTAAAGTTACAGCTGACTGCTGTATAAAGTTGGGCGTTACTACCCAAACATGGAAGTAACTTCATTATTTTGCACCTCTTCTTGGTTAGCATTTAACATGATCCTGCAGAATAAACATTGGCTTATTTGTTCCATTGGCTACTGGTTTTGCAGCATAAGCATTGTATTTTCCCACCAGCTGAGCAAATAATTCTTCATCTGACAACAGTATGCGTACATGGAATTTCACATGCTGAGCAGAATATATCTCAAAATATAATTGTTGGTTTTAACCAAGAAACATGTTAGAGAAATACTGAGTACAAGTATAGAGAGGGAAGAAGAAGGTAAATCACCGTAATTAAGAAGGTAATTATCTGTTTGGGTAATGTTTTAAATTTACACTTTTCATTAATACTTTTGAGAATTAAGTTGGATTTTTTCACAAGTATCTTAAAAACATACTTACTGGTAATTGTCCAGTTGTATACACACCATGCATGGACTTTTCACGAGGACTATAAGTTATTGTTATATTTATGGAACTCAATTGGCCCTTGGCATCATCTCATAATGGCCAATATCTTCTATGGATATCTCAGTTTTATAAAGATAAGGAAAAAATCCAGCAAAATTGCAAATTTATTAGCTAGCTACATATTTCATGATTTTCAGAAGAGTAAGCATTCATTTTACAGGTGAGTTTCTGAGTCTGCATCAGTGCAAACCTTCTTGGAAATTAAAAATGCTGAGTGCAAGTTAAAGGTATACTACTGCTATTAGAAACATGTAATCAAATTTCTTTTTCCACCTGCTAGACCCAAGCAGACACTCAGGGTTCTTTGCATCTCTCAACCCTTTTTACTGCAAAACTGTTGCATTCTTGTTAACCCTAGCAAGGATAGCCAAGAGCTATTCTAAAGTTTTAGTGGATTCAATGAAGGGCAGGTTGTTTTGGGGATTAGAAACCAAAGACATACATCAAGGGCTTGAACTGGGGGAAAGAATTTAGTCAGGGAGCAACACAACAGAAATTGTGGTCAGAGAGCCCCCTTGGGGATCAAAAACATGAGTGTTTTTGTAAGCCAAGAGCAAAAGCCAAAAAGGGTGAAACAGAATCTACCACAGAAGTGAGCTGAATAGTGATGTTTCATGGCTGAATGGGACACTATATCTAAAGGTAATGTTTGTTGCTTCCAAGAACAAGTATTTGATGCTCTGTGGAAACTCAGGGCACCAGGAATATTTCTCTGTCTGCTCTAGGGTGTCATGATCCCCCAGGGAGCACTGACTTTGACCCTCATTCATGGAGAAAGTTTCCTAGACTTCAAGATAGACTAGAATCCACAAAAGTGGGAAATAGTTTATAGAGAGCAGTGTAGGTATATCACTTGCTGAGAAATTTAGGTTTGGGGTTTTTAGTATGTTGTGGATGGAAGCGAGATGGAGGGCACAGGGTGTCATCCTGGGTTTCTTCTTCATGCTTCTTCTTCCTTCTTCTTCGTGGGTTTGGGTGGCATTTTGTAATTGGACAGAAAAGTCCACATTGCGGGCTCTTTGGGATCAGTTTTTGGGTTAAAAGGGAAAATAATCTAGGCATCCTTTCTTAATTGGACAGTTTAGTCTTAAAAGACCTTGTAACAAGAGATAGTTAAATTTTGTGCCTTGCTGCTGAACTCATGGTTGTGAGACTGTTTTACTGATAAGAAATAATAAACACCTGAGTCCAAGCATGAACTACTGTCTCAAGTGTCTTCAATCCAGACCCAGAGAAACCAGGATCCTGACAATACTCCAAGAATACATATAGACACAATAAATTTAAATTGTTCTATGGATACTGACACTGAGATTAGGCCTTAAGAAACTCCTGGGCCCCAACAGTGGCACCACGGTACAAAAATGGTGGCTAGGGTAGGAGCTGGTACCTGAGCTCAGTCAAAGCAGATCCAGGAGCAGCTGGAAAGCTCATAGTCCTTTCTCACTACTACAGCCATGACTGCCTGTAAGCAAAACTGCCTTGGCCAGACAGGTGAGCAAAATTGTAAAGATGTTTTGGTCATTACTTATTAAAGCTTAGAGGGTGGAGGGACTAAGTGCTTTAGAAAGACATTTGTCTTAGAAATCAGGATCAGCCCCGCCTTGAAGCTGAGTGCCCAGCAATTTCTCAAGTCGACATTAAGACACTGACGACAAGATAACTTGTGATTGAATACAGTCCAGGATATCTCACAGGGTTTCCTACTCATGTCTCAAGGGCTGCAATTACAGCATACACCATTAGCTTCATCAGAGGCATCCCTAAGGAATGCCTCTTTTCCAAATGGCTGGGAAGATATGATTTGTATTTGAATCTTTCCCAACCACTACAGAATTGTCAAGCATCCAGGAATCACTCTGCACTCATTTATGGAGTGCTGGGATCTGCTTCCTGATATCTGTGAGTATTTGCATGTAGTTTCCCACAATATGAGTGGAGGTACAGACTGAAGATGAACAGAAAGGTTATGTGTAAGTAGCCAGAATGCACTGAGACATCTGTTCTAGCCACGTATTTGGTTCTCATCGCAACGAGTCACAGTTTCATAGCACTGTTTGAAAGGGACATCTTGACTTCTTCAGTTTCTGCCTGGGTGCTGCTGAAAGAACCTGAGGACCGTGCAACCTAAAGACAGAAATACACAGCTAAAATTGTCGAGGAAAGTTTGTCTGGCATTTTAAAAATATTGTTTTAAAAAACTATTTTAAAACGCAATTCCTGAAGTGGTTTATAAACAGTTGTTTCTAAATAGTTGTTAACACGATATTTCAATCAGATACTAATTATATGAGTTGCTCATGTAGCTGTTATTGCTGCTCCCCCATCTCACCACAATGCTTTCTGATATTCCAGTTCCTTTATTTTGTGAAACTAAGCTCAATAATAGAGGTCACAGGAACATGACAAAAGCCGCTATGGAAATATATTTCACAACCACATTGAGCAAGTCTTCCCAACTCTTTTTTGGGAACAACTCTTATTTACCATGTCTAATACAGGTATACATCCTGCAAAAGCTGTACTTGCATTTCTTTAAAGGATTTGCAAGTAACAGGCCCCTGTACCTGAGAAGCTTTGCTGTTCCAAATTGTGTTATGTGTTTATAGCCTAGTCCAGACCTGTTATTTCAAACAGAGAAATGTGTTTTTTTCCAGAACAAAAGAACTGTTTTGCTCAGGACTTGCAGTAGCAGAGCCATTTTCCCAGTTGTGTGCTGAACTGGGCTGATAGGTCATGACTTCAGTAGGCTACTCAGCAGGCTACTCCTACATGTCTGAGAGGTGCACAGGGTTTGGTGAGCAGAGACTAGCTGAAACAGTGCAGTCCTTCATGCAGAGTGTTTGCAGTTGGTGCCTTGGATGTTCCTTACCTAGCTCACAGGGATCATCTCTTCTGACCTTTGCCCGTTTTCCATAGCAGTTACAGACTCTTGCACAGGGATATGCATCCAGTTAGAAGCAATCAGGGTGACCTGAGATGTCTGATCTGCCAAGTTTCCTGTGTTGCCGGTCATTTGTATTTTTGCTGTGGTTATTTAATTACCACTTCCACAGTGAAGCAGCTCAGTGGCTCAGAAGACTAACATACATTGACTCGAGACAGGCACAGTTTGAAACCTGAGTTTTCAGTTTCTCTCTAGATAACCAATATAAATGATGCTATCTGAGTTTCTGTTTTTAAAAACATTCAGTATTTCCATAGCATTTTCCTGTTCTTTGCAAAGGAGAGATCATCATCCTTAGCTGCGCTGTTACATTGTCCTTGGCTTATTTCTTCAAAATGTGAGGAAAACTGCTGAGGAAATTATCAACTTTCAGTCACTATTTAAGCCCATTACAAAAGCACTACAGTTTTATGTTCTTCTAAAGTTCTTTGCAAATGAATATTCTTATATCAGGTGCACAACAGGTGAGAGAGAAGGCTGAATTTTGATTTCTTACAATTACAATGGAGTCAGCTCTGATAAAAGAACTCTATTTTTTAAATAGAATTTGTTAATTTGTGAATTAACAAATTCTATGTACATTCTCCTTTCTCTAAGCAGAACCTGTTTTAGTTTGTTGCAAATACTAAGTTGTTAGGTGTTGTGTGAACTAGTTTCATGCTGGGGACTGCTCAGAAGTAGAAGAGATAGAGGCTTACTAGAGCTCTCAGCATCATGGTCTTTTCAGGGAGTGACTTCTCTTTTACTCAGGAGTTCTCTTCAGTTCAGTTTTCATGTTGACCCAGAGGGTGACTGTTATATCAAGATGTACGGATTGGAATTAACGTGATTTGGTGTGGATAAATGGTAGAATGCTCTCCAAAAGGATGTTCCTGAAATGGAATATCGACTCACCTACTTCTGGAATCAACTGGTCTTAGCAACCACCAGTGTCTGTCTTCAGCCTTGCGTACATTTGTAAGAGCAGAGTCTTGCCAGGAACAGAAGTATAAGCAGTTGGTTGTTTTTGAGTTAAGGTTAGTGATATCAATCTGGACATCAAGGATGAAACAGTGGGAACAGCTGCAGTATCCATCAAAATTTCACCCCAAATTTCTTCCCAACTTTCCTCTAAACCAGGACAACCTTGTTCAGGAGCATGATCTGTTTCAGATACTGACAAAAGTGAACAAACAAATGATTGGGTAATTTGCCCCAGTTTCATTTAAGTTTGAGACCTCAGCCCAGAGAGTGAAAGTGAAAGCCACGGAGTTTTTGATCTCTCTTGTTTGTCTGCAAGCCTTCTACTTGTCTGTTGTGCCAAAAATCCCTGTGGTACAAAAAACCTGCTCTTGGATCGGTCTTATCTTGAGTGCACTTGAAGATGTCATGAAAGCATTGGCACTGTGTCTGGGAGACACAGCTGCTGTGCCCTTTTCCCTCAGGACAAAAAGTTCAGTCCTTTACCAGTGAGTCATAACTGGGTGGATCAGCTGTAATACAGGGAACAGGTTAATTCTGCGTGCTCGTCATCATGAGCCATTGTTGCATTGCATCACGTATTCCAAACCCATGGTGTCAGTGTAAGGTGTGACAGTTGATTTTGATAAGTAGGAAGCAAGAGTCTACAAATTACTACATCCTCCATGGACTCCAAAGGACTATTGCAAGAATATATATTCTCATCCATTTCTTTGTGACTTGTTCTGGTTTTTATTATGGCTAAAGGTTCTTTTCAGGCATGTAATTTTTGTAAGTTTGAATATGGAAAATTCTGTTTCTGTGTATCACAACCATAAGGTCCTGGGTAATTCAGAAAACCAGTAGGCATTTTGTTTTCAGCTGGCTTCATCACAGTTGAATCAGAAATATTTTATGCATCCCCTCCTAGTAACCTGTCCTTTGCTCTTTCATTCTTTTTCCCTCTCAAGCAAATAGAAATACTACTCAGGCACCAAATGTTTTGTGTGTGAGAGAGAGTACAAACATTAGATATGGTTAAATGGGCAATGTTTCTCTGCAGTCTAAAGCCATTTCCTTGTTTGCATACGTGTTTGTGTGTCCAATATGGTCTTACCTTGCTTTTCATTGGGCTGTGACATTCTGTTTCTCAAGGCCATGAGAGAGCAGGCAGCTCAGCTAAGAGACTTGTATCACATGAACAGGTGTGGCTTTGAAAGAAACTCCAGACTATTTCCAGCAGGAACTTATTCACCACTGAGTCTTTTCACAGTTAGCTACTTGTGAGAGTGGGGCTGATAAACAAACTCTCATTGGGCAATACAGCTATGCTTGGCATGAAGTAATCAGCTTTTCCAAAGGCTAGAAAAAAAATTCCTCTGGCTGATCCAGACATTTACACGGCAAATTACTCTTTGGTTAGGGGGCTCAAAGAAATTGGAATATATTGACTGCAGTGCTTCTCTCCATCCCTAGGGAATAAGGAGCAGGTGTCAGACCTTTAATGGGGAGCAAGCATATCACACGGGGTCTGAGTGCAACCTCTTTGAGAAACTTTAGGGAAACTTAAAGGGGTGAGAGCACAGACCACTGGAGTCCTATGGGCAGAGTTTGGCACAGTGGTACAATTCTACACTTAGGTACTTAAAGGTTGTAGATGTATTAGAGTTAAGGCTCCAGCAAAAGTAGTCCCAAATATTCATCTGTACCTTTGCCTACAGGTATTCTACCTTGTATGGAGACCAATAAATATCTAGGAAATGTGAAAATGATGTGACAGACAAAGCCAATTAATTAAGGAATATTAAATTATGATTGTGAATACTTCCACAGCATTTGTCTTATTCTGAGAAATGCAAAATAAATTACTTCACTATGTTTTACCACATTAGTAAATACCCTCTTATTTAAAGGACAGATATCAGCACTTGGGTTAAGGGGAGGATAGGTTGGTAATATATGTTCATACATGCTATTATGCATTAAATATGTAGCCCATGACAAAGTATTGCTGAAGCAAAAGAGTAAGCAACACGTCAGCAGCTGTCCTAATTGGTGTCCCAAAGCTGACTCCACACTGATGCAATGCACTGACAGTTCTCACAATCACAGAATGCGTCAGGTTGGAAGGGACCACAGTGGATCATTTGTTCCAAGCTCCCTGCTCAAGCAGGGTCATACAAAGCACATGGCATATGATTATGTCCAGACGGTTCTTGAAAATGTCCAGTGGAGGAGACTCCACAGTCTCTCTGGGCAACATGCTGCAGTGCAAGATCACCTGCACAGTTGAGAAATCCTTCCTCATATTCCTCATTTATTCCCACTGCCCCTTGTCCTACTGCTTGGCACCACCAAGAAGGACCTGGATCCAGCTTCTTAACACCTTCCCTTCAAATACTTGATGGGGTCCCCTCTCAGTCCTCTCTTCTTGAGGCTGAACACGCCCAACTCTCTCAGCCTTTCCTCACACGAGAGATGCTCCAGTCCCTTAATCACCTTCATAGTCCTCTGCTGGGCCTGCTCCAGGAGTTGCATGTCTCTCTTGTACTGAGGAGCCCAGCACTGGACACAGCATTCCAGGTGAGGCCTTGCCAGGGGTGAATAGAGGGGCAGGGTCACCTCCCTTGACCTCCTGGCAATGCTCTCCATAATGCAGCCCAGGATGCTATTTTGGTATCCTAGTATTTAACCCTGACTGCAATGGAATATTCACCTATACCAGCCTAAAGCCTGGCCCAACATTAAAAAGACCCACTTCTAGATATTAAAGTAAGTCCATGCTTCATGTCCAAGAAATAATTGAAATTTTCTTATTTGTCCTAGAAATGTTCTGAAGTTTTAAAGAAACCTCAGTGCCCGCCCTTTTGCAAAGACTGAAACAGAACAAATCCAATTTTTGCTCTCCTGAATCATACTGTGGTACCTAAAATATATGATGTTTCACATCTGATCATGCCAATTAATTTATATTTATCTTTTCCTACTTTATCTATACTTATGAAATTGAATTTTTGCTAACAGATTATTTCCTTTGACACAGGGAATACCAACATTCTTATATATCTGTTTGTAATTTTTACCCACATTTCTGAGAGCTAGGAAAATCATTCCCAATGCTACAATTTCCAATTAATGCAATTTTTAAATGTTTACTGTGATAAAATCATGGGTACTTACATGCAAAATCTTCTAGATTTTTTTAGTATAATTCATTTCACTTCTGCTCTAAGTATGTTGCATATTCTGTGGTACTACAAAGAGACCAGACTGTTCCTCAAGCAGTTTCTTGTCAGATTTTAGTCATTATTCTACAAAGGCAATAAACAAAGATGGGGCAATAAATAAGGGAAATTAAGATTACAGCTAAAAGATTTAATTGTAATACTGTGGAGTATAAAGATGTTCATTTCATATATAGAAATCCAATTCATAGTCCCTCTAGAGCAACAGAACAAATATAAAATACTAGAGCATAAAGCACCTATTTAAGCACAGTAGCTGAATCAGTTTTGCTGTGATAATTTTGGCAAATAAGAATGCAAGTAATTGCCATGTACCCAGAAATACAAATTATTCAAAAATTACAAAATTATTTTTCTATTTAAGGTACAAAAACACTTTCTAAGATGCCCCTAAATTCGGGCTTAATTTTAAATCATGCTCTCCTTAAGAAAGTAACCTCTGTGTCCCTTTCATTGGGCACATTACCAAGATCTTCTGTTTGTTATCAACTTAAAAGTAAAGGCAGGTTCAGTGGATGCGTTGGTAGAACACTGAAATAAACCTCAGCAACTTTAAAAGCTTTGTAAACAGCAAAAAATGGCTTCAGGGCATACAGAATACTAAATATTTGTTACAACAGTCTTGAGCTGCTTTCTGATTCTGAAGGTTAGTGTTTTGTGAAATGTTTTCATTGAAAAAGAATCTTTCTTTCTTTCTTTCTTTCTTTCTTATTCTTTCTAAGAAATTTGGTAACATTAGAGTGGTTCCAATCTGCCAGCTCCAATGAATTAAGGCTTGTTTTTCAAGACACTAAAGAAGAATAAATAAATTATGAAGATTAATTTTATTCTAGTATATTGTTTCTTAGTTTAATATCCAAATAAGACTGTTACTTTCTGATATTCATATCTCAACACTTTCCCTCTTTAGTCCCAAAGCTTGCTGCACTTCTCTTATTTTTCTAATCTACCCATTTTTTTTTCTGAATGGGAATCTGTTCTAACATCCAGCTTTCTTAGTGTAAAGCACCAGGTCTGTCTATTGTACAGATATTCAGAGACACGTTGCATCCTCTTTGGAACCACAAAGGAAACAACATGTTAAAAACCCTTTCCACCCAAGAACTGGGCTCATATTCGGTGGCAAAGGGCTCCATAAGAACATCTCCAAAGCACAAAGGTAATATGAGAGGTGACATTGATACTGCAAATGCCACACATTTTTTGCTGTGCTATATATAGATTACTGTCTACGGATTCAACTTTTGGCTTCAATACACTTAATATCCAGATGTCTCTGAGCAAAGTAAATGCTCCCTGAATTCTTTCTGCATTTTTGTGTGCTATGCACTTCTTCTAATTGAATCTGTGAATCTGTAATTCTCGTTTTTATGAACCTCATCCTTTACACATGAGAGTAAGAGAAGAGTGCCCATCTGACTTCAAAGGGCTTTCCTCTGCCCTGCACCCTGGCTGTGCTGCCCAATATCTGCAGTGGACACTCTGCTCTGACTTTGTCCCTCTTTCTCTCCCTTCAGAAGATCACTCCCATTATACAGCTGAAGGAGATCTGTTCCTGAAGAAATGGGCTGAAATGAGCTTGAAGTAAGAGGGCAGGGAAGGTAAAGGCCTACTTTAAAATATGAGAATGAGTACTCCAAAAGTCTGTAAAAGACTTGGTATAATTTATTTGCTGTGTTTGATGTAAATGACTGGAACAGTGATATAGGAATGAAGAGCCAGATGTTCAAAGAGCTATCTTGATCTTCAGAGGCTGGAGAACCTCAAAACCTATGTCTTCTCAGTGACCCTGCTGCCCGAGCACTTCCCTTGTTCCAATGCTCACTTTTAGAGCCTTCTATTTGCATTTACTGACACAGCACATAGATTCTTGTGCTCTCACTGCTCACTGTAACTTGATCCTAAAATTTCCAGCCATCCAGTTCTTTGTGCTGTGTGTTCAATAGTTAGGAGCCTACACTGCCTAAACTCTGTTTTATGAGTAATTTCTTCATTTCAGTCTAACTTCATCTCTCTTACTACCTGCTTGAGATGTCTTTTCAGACCATTGACTTCTAAAGAGAGCTATTAAGGCACTGCAGTCTCACTGATACAAATGACAGGAAAATTAAGTACATGGTAAGTCATACTTAAAATACAGGTTTGAGATTGTCTACCATAGATGTAGGCCAAGCAAAAAGAAGCTCTTCAGGTACTTAGTCCTGGAGAACTAGCTGAAGTCCCGAAAGCCTTCTGGTGTGTTTCTACAGGCTACACATCTGCTTAGACCCTTTTCAGCACATGCAGCTTTTTCCAGCTTCTTCACCATCCCATTTGTTTCCTGCAAAGAAGGTTTCTAAGGAGGTCTGTGGCTCAGAGAACACTGACCTCTGTTTCTCAATGCTCAGAGAACACTGACCTCTGTTTCTCAATGCCATGCCTTCTGTCTTCTGAAGTGCCTGCATAGAAAAATTCTCTCCTGGATAGATATAGCAGTTTTCCTTTTATTACCACTTTTTCTTTAAATCTGTTGTAAAGGAGAAAAGATCTCACATACCTGAGAAGAGGGACCCCATAGCAAAAGAAAAAGAGGATGAAATTGTATTGTAGTAAAGTAAAACAAAAAGCTGAGGTTATTGTTTTAAAAAATCCTAAACCAACCAAATGGAAAAAAAAAAATAATTCAGCCTGGGTCAGCAACAGAAAAAGGGGATCAAGTCAGAGACGTGCAGGCCTTCATAAACATTGACAGTCACCAGAATGTAGTACAGAAAAATAGGTGGCAAGAGTGTTTGGAAACATTCCCATGTGCTGTGTGGTTTTGTGGCACCCTGTCAAAGCCCACGTGTGTGTCTAGCTTGCAATAAGCACTGCGTGTGCAGCTTACCAAAGAGAGACACCCTAATCATGTTTTGCAAGTTGGATTTCTCACTGAAATGAATTAGTGGCCAGCTGGCACAGCAATGTGCAGGAATGTTTGGTCCACAGAATAATATATTTCTGCTGATATGTAATGAAGGGCAACACTAGTAGAAGTCATTACTAGCTAAGAACTTTGCTGAGAATATCTGCAGCAACACTTGTGTATCTCTAATGGCTGTGATTACAATGCACACAGTGCCAACCATGCCATCAGCAATACACAGGAGAGAAAATAAACCTCTTCCTCCTTTCCCAAGGTTCAACATGTTTTTTCAACTTTTTCTTCTAATTTATATCCACTTACATGACTTCTTAATTTTTTTATTTTGTATTTTTAGGTATTTGAGATCTAGAAAAATCTCCTTTTTGCACAACAGACAGGACTAAAATGCTGTACTTATTTGCAGCCAGTTCAGAGACAAGTAGGGTTTTGTTTCTATTCATGTTGTCAGGGCAGTGGTTTTCCACCACCAAGATCACACTTGCTGTCATCTTACAGAAGCTTTTCCCCATTACAAATATTAACCATGAACCCTACAATTATGTGGTCTCTGTGTCTTTAGAGTCATGCCTTTTAAAGATTTTAGAAACTTACCAAATTTTTGCCCCATCTTGCTTTTCCACTGTGTGCTAAGCCCCCTCTCCGCCACAGCAGATGGTCAGTGATAATCTAGTTTAACTCTCCATTTCCTTCCCCTTCTATATACACAGTAGATTTCTGACAAAACTTCTTAAAAGTAAGACAATCATATTTATGTAACATGTTTTGAAATCTTAACTCTTAGGAAAAAAGCTAATTTGACTCACTGTCAGATTACATGAATTGAAATGGTGTGAAATTTGGTAATGATTAAACAAAACCTGACCACATTGATCTGAAGTTTATGGCCACTGAGACCATGAATTTTGATTCCAATCAGACTAAATTCCTTGGATCTGGAATTTAGGGGAGAGGGAGCTGGGAAAATGCTATTTATAAGCAATTTAACTCAGAGCTTGGGAAAAAGTAAATTACATCTGTTTGCTGAGGGACATGAGCAAAACTTTAACACAAGATGCTGTGACTAAGATTTTAATTTCTCTCTATGATTTTACATTTATTTTGCTTTATTTGGTTTTGATTGTAGCCAGAGGCCCAGCATTCACAGAGCTCCTTAGTTTGACAGGCATTTTAGAAAATTAAAACCTTTCTGTATGGATGAAAAAAGCAATCCCAACTTGAGATTAATGTATACCATTCATATCAAAAGTTAAGCATTTTCAGTGCTGTAATTATTTACACAGCAGTACAGGTATTAGAGAATTTTACTGGAAGAAGGCAGGGCATTCTAAGCTCTTTAGTTTTGCCCAGTGCTTTCTGATACTTTACTATCCCCATGGCATTTTGATGAGCCTAAGTGCCAATAGAGTCTTTTTATCAAGTTCATGTTGTATAAGAGTATATGAACATGCAGAGACTTGCTTCACTAATTGCAAGGTGAAGCAACCATGTCCCATTTCCTGTTACCAAGTGTATTGCTATCTATAGAGCTCAGCAGTTTATAAATATTGCTACAGCTTCTTATCAGAACTACATCAGCCACAGCATTTCATAACCGTTCCATATGAAAGTGTTCCCAGGTACGAGGGTGTGTTCAAGAAGGCCTGGGAAGAACACTGCCTGAGCCCATGTTAAGCAACAGCAAATGATTAGCCATCTCTTCCTGCACTTGTACATCAACCCCCGCTCTCGTGTGCATTTCCCGTATGATGAGAGATGATCCTGAAGACCCGTGAGCAGATATGGCTGCAGTACTGGCCTGCACTGCAAAACCTGACAGCAGTGCCTCAGAATTGTTTTCACACTCCTGGCCTCTTCTGTTCTGAAGTGACTGCTATATTGGGTGAGGAAACAGTAAAAAGCATATCTGTAACCTTTTCCTCTTTCTGCTCTCCTTTTCCTAAATGTTAACATTAACTGTTCCCTTTTTCATCTCTTTTCAGCTTGCAAGCTGTTTAGGAACAACAATTTATTCTCACAACTGTTCAAGGAGGCAAGTGGATACAGTTACCACATTTTGCTGAAAGGATAATTGAAATGCAAAGTTCAGTGGCCTTCTTAAGGTGATAAAATTAAGGTTTATTTTTGTTCAGTTTTTTGAACAATTCAGAGAAAGGAATCTCAAAAGCATTAATCTACTTCACCCAGCTGTAAATGAGATTCATTGACTCCAGACTAAATTACTTTTCTTCTTGTCAGCCAGAGAGATCAGCAGTTGGTGAAATTTCACTTAGCAGTCCAGCTATCCCCCTCCAGTACCAATACCCTCATCCTTCTCTATGACAGCTGCACTCAACAGCATCACTCTGCACAAGCTTTACTGCAAATCACTTTGAAAGCAAGTTTGTAGTGCATGTGCAAAGTCTTCCATCAGTGCTCTTTAATTCAATGTAAACCTGTCTTCTGTGATTCCCTTTGCTCTGGTGATGGACTTCTAAAGCTACCTAGCAATGAGCAGTAGGAGCACTTGCACAGTGATTCACCTTGGAGTTAAAGACAGTAATTTCACTCTTCTCACAGATGTTTTACTCCCTTTGTAGCAATACGACCCAGCCACACAACATAAAAATAAATCCCCAAATCCCTGAGCTTCTGCATTCCTGTTTTCATCTTCCCGTCTTATCAGCAATAGAATAGGGTAGAACTGCAATGTCTTGCCTTAGTTTCATGGCTAAACAACACTAACATGCCAAGCCATCATCAAAAATATCAGCATGCAATGGTCGTCACTCCATGTGCTAGCAAAAGTATCAAACCGCATTTGCCAAATATATTCCTTGAAGTACTACTTTAAAAGAGACAGTAGATGAAACAATTTTTGAGCTTGTCAAAGTTGAGAATTTCCAGGAAGACAAAAATCAAATAATTCCCCAGAACTTAGCAACTAGTTTCTGCTAGAAAATTTTTTTCATGATTTTGCTCAAAAATTAACACAGTTTCCTTTAATCCTAGTAGGATTAATTCAGGAATGTTACAAGAACAAACTCAGCATCAAGAACAGTGGTTTCAAATTTTCATATTATAATTAATGCTTCATAAAATTAATGTTTCATAAAATTCTAGGTTACAACTTTATACTCTACAAATTAACAAATAAACTGTACAAATCTAAGAAGTTGCCTTTAAGAAAAAGTAAATTTCCTTCTTTTAGATTAATAGAAGGATTCAATCCATAGATCTCTTTTTTCACTGATATATATATATTTCTGTTAATAAAATACATTTAAAGTGACATTTGTCCTTGTCTATTGACAAGTCATGATGTATTGGTTTTCATACTTCAGAGGCAACATTCCCTCATTTGGTACAATTTTAGCAGGACTGAAGGCTGTGTCAGCAAACAGAGCCTCAGGAAGCTTTGCCCCAACCTTCATTTCTACTGAGCAAAAAATATACTTCTAGTGTGGCAATAAAGGAGCAGAAGCTGGTATAATGCACTTAAGAGCCCAAGAAATACAGTAAATTACAAGGAAAAACCAAGAGTGTGGCCAGGTCCAGTTTTTCATGCTCTGGCCAAAATTAAGGAAGCATTGCTGCTTCTTACTTTCACATGTAGTTTGTCTGTTGCTTGCAATTTACCCAGTCAAGCAAATTTTGCCCTTAATATGGCAATTTCAATAATGCCTGGAGCTATCATAAGTGTGATATGTACTTTCACTTGAATTTTGCTCTCTATGGACTGACGGGACCAATACACTAAAAATAAATACCTTGTTTCTTCAGGTATACTGATTTATTTTCAAGAGACTACAGTTTCTTCCCTCCTATCTCCCTTTATTCTGTCTTTTTCAGGCCACATAGACTGCTTGCAGCCACTGTTATCAACTGGTTTTGCTGAACTTTCTGAATCTTTCCGTTCTCAATTACTAGCAACAAAGTTACAGGTTCCCATGGAAGCAATGGAGCAAATAATGGAAAACTTATTGAAGAACTGCCTGAGCCCAAGCTGTAAGTGGAGTTTCATGCTTGCATCCTGCTTGTTCAAGGGTCTTTGCTTGAAGTGACCATGTAAAGTGTTAGAAAACAAGTAAATGATAGCAGACTGACTTTGGGGATAAGAATTATTAAGAGGCTTACACATTTTTATGCAGCTACTCAGCTCATTC
Organism: Haemorhous mexicanus; assembly: GCF_027477595.1. Taxonomy (NCBI): domain Eukaryota; kingdom Metazoa; phylum Chordata; class Aves; order Passeriformes; family Fringillidae; genus Haemorhous; species Haemorhous mexicanus. The sequence goes on from NC_082381.1 coordinate 37,140,010, forward strand.
ATTATTCCTGTTGATTTTACACAAAAAGCTGTTTTTGAAATTAACACTTAAGTAAAAGTAGCCCATATTTCTCTGCTCCTCATGTGATAAATACTATTGAGACTGGGCAATGTGACCTTCTCCTTCCAGCCACTACATTATCCTGCCAGAACATTAAAAATAAAAAGAAATTTATCCAATTATGTTTTTGCATATCAATAACCTTAGCAATGGTATCTTCATTTTTTGCTGCTACGAGGTGTGGGGCAGGATCTATGCCACCTCTAAATCCTAAGCTCACTGCCAGGTCTATGTCCTCTGAATAAATTAAAGCTTAGGATCCTTCTGTTCTTTCTCCTTTCCTGAATAAATTGATGTCTTCCTGTTCTGCATCAGCACTGGCTCAGTCAGAGGGGGGCTGGCTCAATGCAGGCTCTTGTCATTGTGAATTCATGGGTGTTGGGTTTCTGCTTCATCCAGCATACAAGCAAACCTGGGACACAGCACTTCTGACAGAGTACCTAAGGACTGCAGCTGGTGTCTTGGTCACCCGTGGTTTACATCAGGTTTATGTCATGGGCTGTGGCAGGGCTCGAGGGTCATCACTGTCACAGTGGCATCAGCTGACCATGCAGTGCACGGTGTCTCTAATCCTTACCCCAGAGCTTACCCCAAGCTCTATAGTATTCAGATTTTTATCTACAGATCAACTCAGGATAAGGATGGTTGCCATCATTCAACTAAAACTGCAAAATATTTTTTTTTTAATGGGTAAAATTTTGAAAAATATATGACTTGAGATTTATAACGTGCTATTTAAAAAGGGAGGATTCCACAGCTCTTTATGAACTACAGACATAAACTCCCTTAAACCTCAGCTGCTGGCACACAGGGGTCAGTTACTGTTCTTAGTTACTATTTACATTGTGAGTAACGTATAGAAACTCCGGGCATGGATAGGGATGCCACAGTGATTGATGTTGCACTGACAAATAATGAAAAGGTAGCCCTTGCTCTAAAGATCCTAATGTTTATTATGCCATACTCTACAAAGGAAGAAGTGACAAAGATAATAAACCAAACTTGGGATGCAGCTCTTTGCTGTCTGGACAGCTGGGCACTGGTGGTGCCAGACATGTGTATCTGCTGCTGGGGCACACAGAACTATGCTCACCTTACACTTTTCTCTGTGTGGACCCTACTGCAAAAGCAGGTGTAAACACCTGTGCAGGTGTTTTTCAGACAACAAACTGGGGATGTAGATATTAAAGAAAGAAATTTGGGGTAAAAATGTTTAATTTTCATGAAGTTTCTCTCTTACCCAAGAAATACCCATCCCCACAGAAGGCTCTAAAGAATGCATTCATCTATTCTGCCACTGTCCTTAACCAGGGCTGCAGTAGCTGCAGACCAGAGGTGAGGTTGCTGGCTGTTGGAACTCCAGAGGCTGTTCTGAGGGCAGATATGTTCCCACAAGATGTCTTGTGTTTATGCCAGAGCATATAAACCCTTTATATGGACAACTCATTGCAGTTACATAATAACTTCCCCACAGCTAGTGGTGACTAAGGCCCTGCTGATCTCAGAGTTAACAGCAGACAGAGCAGGAAGATATTCTCCCTTCTCTGTGACATTCAAAACAGTAAGTACTTCAGGAAGAGATTTGCAAACAGAAATTTGTTCAAAACACACATTCCTAATCAGGTTCCTGCCCTGGATGTCAGGAGATGCTGGAATCCACCTATTCCGTCAACATGAGGTGAAACATTCTCAGAGCCAGAAGCCAGCTGAGACCTACTACCTCTGTAAGTACTGTGTTATTTCCAACACAAGGGATTAAATAAAATTTTAAAAAAAGGATAAACAACTGATCTTAACTCTTTTTAGTTTGAGCCTTTCTTTCCTATTTTTTGTCACCTTCGCTAGCAAATAAACTCGCTTCTGATTGAAGCAAAAGCTTAGACTGTACTGTAACCACTGGACTACAGACTGCAAGTCAAATATCAACCATTACAAGAGTCAGAGAAGAAGTTGTCTTATAGTAGTGCTTTAACCCTCCAGGAATTCTATTTTGTGTGGTACTACATGCACTTATCGAGGGGCAGTCCCATCTCCAAAGAGCTAAACACTCAGCTGTAGAAGACAAGATGAAAAGAAGAATAACTATGTTTTAAACGTATGGATTTAGAGAAAATAAAGTCTAAACTCGAACTTCAAGAAAAATAATCCCTAGATTCAGTTACCTATATCTGAAGAAGGCACAAGCTAAATATCTAACTGAGCCCATAGTTTTCTTCTGATGTAAATGGAGAGAGGGCCATGTCCGCCAAGGAGCACACAGCTCATACATGTGAATAAAAACCCCCTTTTCAGGAACAATTTACACAATTAGTTTTAATTAGGCATTACTGCAACAATAGTTGGTTGGGTTTAATCATTCTGTTTGACTTGCCCAAAGACACATCAGAAATTAATGCTGGAGTATGACCCAGAGTCATCTGTCCTCTTGGATATCCTGGTTTTTACTTAATGTGCTGTTTCACTTCCCTTCTGATCCAGCAGAAAATTCAAGTAGTTGATGTAACTTAAGAAGTAAATGGGAATTAACACAAAGTGTTAGTATTCTTGGGTCATTTCTGTTTGTATCTGCTCTAGTTAAAGGTCTTTCTTTTCACAATAATTCATCAATAATACTTCTGGAAAAATTCTATGGCATTTCATTTTAATCTGAAGCACAGCAAGTTTCACTAATGTTCTATTTTCTGTGAAATACAGCTTTAAAATATATTGGTATTCAAGTATGAGACCAAAGCTGCACTTAAAAACAGGGTACAGTAGACATCAAGAGAAAATATCTTTTCTCTGTACTGTTTTAATCATTACGTGCTTACAAAAATGCTCTGTCTACTATTTTTGTGTGATCCTCCCCTGTCCTCTGAGAGTAAGAATTGGGCTGGCATTTGGTTTAGGAGATAGCCAGCATTGTGTAATTTCTTTCCCTTTCTGAGGAATGCAAATGTCTGGGTGTCAGAGGCTTGAGGACTGACATTCTTGTCACCCATGTTAACTTCTAATGATGAACTGAAAGTTCAGACAGAAAAGATAAGGGATTTTTGATCACTCTCTGAGATCCTCTGACCCCCATTGCACAAAGACTGATAGTGAGGTGGCCCTACTGTGCTGACTGGCCCTCAAATAATTTAGCAGTCTGTCACAAACTGGTGTTTCTGGTGTTGTAAGCAGAGCAGTCCTCACATGGGACAAACTGGTTCAGATTGGGTTCTGGTTCAGATTGAGATTTTACACACAGAAACTCTAAAAGCTGCTGGTCAAAAATGTGCAAGTATCAATTCATATCACTGATTTTCCAAGAAAAGAGGTGTTAATGAAAACTACATTACACTGGTGTCTGCAAGAAGCACAGAATCATTTTCTAATACTGTGCATACACACGTACTGGACAGAAGTCTGTGGTTCTGCAGACACAGATACATCTCTGATTCTGACAGCAGATTGTCCAGCTTACTCAAGTTCCTTAGAGGATCACAGAGTTTCCTATGATACTTCTCATGACAAGACATATTGCTACAAACTCTTCATGCAGAGAAAATGTAGAGTAGTTGCATGGACAGTGACAACATTTCGAACTATTTTGTTATACAGTTTCCCCACCACAATAAAGGAAAGAATATGGGAGAGAAGGAGGAATTGTTTGCACCTGGTGAGTTAATACAATGATCATTTTGCAAAATCATTAGTGGGTGGAACCATACAATTACAACAACAATAAACATTAACCAAGGAAAGGAATAAGAGACTATACTTAATTGATCTGAGGACTTGCAAGTTAATGAACCAGGCCAGTTATGCCAACTTTTCTCCTAATTTAGGACGTATTACCAAGTTCATTAGGCACTGAAGTATAACTTCAGGATCATCAGCCATCAGAGACCACTGGAGGGACACCTGGGACAAGAGAATGCTTGTGCCAGTGAGAGGAAACACAAGCTAATGACTCCGGGGAAACCGTTATCATATACATATTTCTTCTGAAAAACCTATCTAGTATCTTTAATATAGTAGGTACACAGGAACCTTTTCTGTACTCAGGATGCATGGTATTTCAGAGGAAATACCCCCTCATGTGTCTGGTGCTAAATAAAGAATGCTTGTTTCTTAATGCTGCATTGGTGTTAAAAATTTTTATTGCACTGATTTTTGCTAAAAGAGAGATGCCAAGTGCACTGCTCTACTGAAGAAGCTTTTTGCAGAGTGCAAAATTAGAAAAGGATACTTTCACTAGAAAGAAATATTTTTAGCCATGTGCCTCAGCAGAGGAGTCATTTAGGATGCTTTCTGTAAATTCTGGGTGGATTGTCTGAGAATAGTCAACTGTGTGTGATCTTCATCTATGGTCTTTCAAAGCTGGGAAAGAGTGTGCTGTGATGAATCTTGCAGGTTTATGTTGCAGGTAATAAAGAGCACCTGTGATCTTAGGCTGAGGAATGGTGACAACAAGCCTCATTTTTTTTCTTCATTTATGAATTACTACCCTGTTATTTTCTACCTAGGTTGCTGAAGGTTTTAGGTCATTAGTGCTTGGGCTAAAAAACCATATGTTTGTAAATACCTTCCTTGCTTTGTTTTATTCAAGTAAATATTCTTATTACAACAAGTATTTCAAACTTACAGTCACATATTTACTGCTTTTTTGGAGATTTTCCAACTTATAAAATGTGGCAACTTTCTCAGAGTTTGCTGTGATGTCCAAATCACAGGCACACCTGTGCAGGATCTACCATCTCTTTTTGCCTCACCTTCTGCACTTACAACACTCCCATAATTATGGCTTAAAGAGAGAATATATACAAATTATTCAAATGTTTGCCTTCTTGTTCCTTTGGGCGTTGCTAATTCCTCACCAACCTTTCCTTAATCAAACTCATAGCTGTTTTCAAAAGGGGCTCATCTCCAGATACATGTCTATGTTGGCAAACTGACCAGCTAGAAACCATCAGTAAAAGGCACACAGCAGAGTCTATATAAAAATTTAGTAAAAAAAGGCTCAGATAGACAAGTAATAATAACTCATATACCAACAGTCTGGGTATTTCAACTTCCTCACCCATCTTCCTTGGAAATCATGTTGAATGAGACTTAACAGTTTGAAAAGATCTGTCTCTTTGCAGACCCCAGCTAACTTTATGATTCGGTAAGCTGTGCTGCTATTAAAATCACCAATGTGTATGAGCCATCATACACTGAGAATGCAGAGCCATCACAAAACCAGAATGCAGAAAGCCCATAACTGCTAGAATTCCCAAGCTGCAATTTTCCCAAACACACCATGCTGCAATTATCTATCTTTTGGCTTTAAAGATGAAGACATGTGGTTAAACACATCTGTATATCTATTGCCCATTTTACCATTGAAGTCATGAGTCCCAACACAAAAAATGATGGTTTGGTTTAAAAATTGTGAATTCTGCATTTTTTTCTTAGTGAAACAAATGTGTGTCTAGTTGCATTCAGAGCTTTTACTCTCCTTAAACTGAACTTTTGACCATTTATCAATGTAGCTTCTCTTTGTTTGTATCATACTAGTGGAAAAATCTTGGGGGGGGAAGCATCATGTTAAGAGAAAAAATGTTGCAGAAAAGCAGTGCAAAATGTGGGAAGAAATCATATGCTAAGAGGAAGAATATTGCATAAAAGTGTTGCACAACGTGGGAAGAATCAACTCACTCCTGTCATTGATGATTATTATTCTTTGCAATGTGTTTGCTACACTCAATCTGCCTGGTGATCTTATAGTTAGGATCCAGTTTTATCACCTGTGTCATTTGCATGAAAATACTACAAGCCAGTTGCACCAGAAAGTACTTTTGCTGATGAAATCTAAATGTACAGCCTTCAGTTCAAAGAAGGCCTTTAGTGCAAAGCCAGTCCTGTGGCCAACAGTGAAACTGCGATTATACTCAGAGCTCCTGATATATCTTACTTAAGTCAGTGTCTTTCCTTTTCTTTCCCATCCCACAATAAAAAAAAAAGGTCAATTTGAGTAAAAGATAAGTGCACAAAACTGCCTTTTTCCCATTCCCGTACTTATTTATGGCACATCTTCTCAATCACTATGTGCAAAGGACCAAAACATTTCAGCTAACATATGCAGCAAAGATTGACAGGCAAAGCTTGGTAGCCTTAGAAGGAGATTTCCTAAAATATCTCAGTAGATCAAATAACTATCTTACAATGAAATCAAGGAAGGTTTGATAATTGTGCATGGGAGTACCTTTATATCTTATTATTATGCAAATACATTTAGAAATCCAAACTGCACATAGGCTTAGCTGCTATGAAATGGTAGTTGGTACAGTGTTAATTTAAAATTAACAGGCAGGACTGATACAGAGTAACAAAAAGCCACTTTGAGTTATAAGAACAAATCCAAAGCTTGAAGGAGCAGAAATTTTCTTCTCAAAGGTGCTATAAACAGTACAGTCTAAGTGGAGGGAATTATGCCCTCTGTTTCCCACATGGGCTGGAGGGAAAGGGCACCAACAAAGAAACATGGTATTTGAGATAAGTCATAAGTCATTTGAGAACAAACAAAACAAAACAAAACAAAAAATTCATTCTGTGCATCTCTGTTAAGTGTTGGTGCAGTTTGATACTAGCTAAGAATTCTCTTCAGCAGGCTGTTTGGAGTAAAGAGTTAGCTCATGGTGTTAGCCCTTGCTTGGAGCAATGACAGATGTGAATCTGAAGTATCATTTAGCTCTTGATAAGTAGTCTTATGTTGCAAATTTCCGTTCTGAAGTGGGGAGGCAAAGCCAGTTCAAGAGGATTTAACAAGGTGAAACGCCCTTGGGTCACAACCTCATTCTGCACTGCAGGCTGGGGCAGAGCGGCTGGAAAACTGCCTATCAAGAAAGGACCTGGGGGTGCTGGTCAATGAGGGCCTGAACGTGACCCAGCATAGGCAGCCAAGAAGGCCAACAGCATCCTGGCCTGCATCAGCAACAATGTGGCCAGCAGGAGGAGGGCAGTGACTGTCCCCCTGGACTGGCACTGCTGAGGCCACAGGTCAAGGGCTACATCCAGCTCCGGGCCCTTCACTACATGAAATAGCTTGAGTGAGTCCAGAGAAGGGCAACAGACCTGGTAAAGGGTCTGGAACAGAAGTTGTATGAGGAGCAGCTGAGGGAGCTGGGGGTGTTTAGCTGGGAGGAGACTCAGGGGAGATCGCATCATGCATTGCAGCGGCTGGAAAGGAGGGCGGAGCCAGGTGGGAGTCAGTCTCTTCTACCTGGCAACCCGTGACAGGACAAGAAGAAACAGCTGTGAGAGGGGAGGATTAGGTTGGATATTGTAAAATATTTCTTCTCCAGACGTGTTGTCAAACATTGAAACAGAGTGCCCATGGAAGTAATGGAATCACCATCCCAGAAGTATTCAAAAAACATGTAGATGTGGTGTTTGTAGTGATGTAATGGTTGAGTGTGGTGGTGCTGGGTTAACAGCTGGTTTCAATGATCTTAGAGATCTTTTTCTTCATTAACAATTCTGTGATCTTTTAGCTTTGTCACTGTGTTTTAAAAGACAAACTCCATTACCACATCTGATTGAATTTGTCCATAATTTTATATATACATACACACACACACACACACACACACACACACACACACACACACAAAAACACAAACACACACACTTTCTCTCTCTCTCTCTCTGGGAATATTAACACTACTTAGCTGTGACAATTTGTGAATGTAAAATTGTTAATTTTCTAAAAACCTGTATAGAGAAAACATTACAAAAACAGAAAATAAATACATGTAATTAGTGGGGCAGGGTGCTTTGAAACCATCTTTTTGAGAAGGTTAAGGTGGAACATGTAAGAGTTTGAGAGAAGGGTATGAATGTATTAATGAAGCTTTGCCTCTCCGTTTCTTTTAACTTGGTTTGTGCTTTCAGAGTGCAGCATTTGAAAAAAAAATTAAATAGATGTCTAATGGAATGTAGCATCAGCTAATGTGATACCTATATTGAGAACAATGGACCACACCTGAATGTGTCCCTATAGCATTTTCAGCCAACTATTTACCTATCGCAAAGATGCTCTTCAAGTAAGACATTATTTTTTAAGCATCAATACAGTACTCCATTCAGAACTTTAAAGATCATTGAAGAACATAAGTTCAAGAAAAAAAAAAATCCATTTCAGGCTAGTTTCAATTACATGATAACATCTTTTATTATGTGCTTATAGTTCAGATCTAATCTCTACCACAACCTTTCAGATGTTTAATGCAAAGCATAGAAAGAAAAATATATACTTGCAATTGATATAGGCTAAGAGAGAAGCTTTCATGCAGACTGAAATTATTTGACATGCACTTAGGCAATCTGTATCTGCTGTCATAGAGAACAATGACAAGATACCTAAAAACACAAGAATACAAAAGAAAAAAAATATCAAATAGGGAAATCACAGATAGGGACTAAGCATTACTTAAATTTTTTTCTGCCTTCATCTATGGTGAAAGGTCTTCATGGATGTATTACTGCCTTCCTGATTTATCTGGTAGTTACACCTATGTATTAGAGACTGAGACTTTCATTATTTGAGGATAATTAATCATTAAAAAAAAGTTGGTTGTCTGCTAGAGATCAAATACAAACTATGGATATTATAGTTGTCCAGGGAATTTTTATATGTAATTGCAAAATTGCTCTCTCTCTAAGCCACCTTATCACTCATGCATGGTGCTTAGTTTAGGTCTAAAATGAGGTCACAGAATAATTTAAATGTGAAACTACTCTTTGTATTTGCAAATTTGTATTCAGGCTTTTGGTTCAACCCCTTCTCAAAACAAAAGAAACTAGAGTAAGTCACCTGGGATCCAAAAATGGAGAACCCAACAGCCTGTCTCAGTGCTGCCTTTACTTCAGTGATGAAATTTTCCTGAGAAGGTCCTGCTTCCCTGCTTTTCCTGGCCTGCTGCTTGTCAGTTGTAGGCCCTCCCACATTCCTAATCACTGCCATACAGCTGTCTGGGGGCTTAAAAAATTATCCTGGTCATGGATCAACCATTTCTTCCAATCTGAGACCCGGATAATTTCAGAAGCAAGTCTGTACTCCCTAACAGTTTATGTGTTTACACTTCATCCCATCATTGTAGTATCTGAATGCCATGTCATTTGACAAGCCTTACAAAGGTTCCATCTTGCCAGAATTAAGGGATGGAACTCACCAACTATTATATCTATCATAAGGAAATCAAATATGGGGGGAGGGAATAATGCCCAGTTAATGGACAGGCACACAAGACGGCCCAGTACAATACATGAGGCACCAGTAAAATACAAACAATAAATACTAACCAAAATAACACCAGCTCTTACTCATCTTTCCCACAAGAAAAGAGGAAGTGGAGTTAAGTGGCTGGCTACCTTGTCTGCTTAAAAAAAAAGCAGCTCTCAGGGTGAGGGAACAGTTCAGACGAACTATAATTTTAACTACTGCTGAAGACAGTGGTCAAATTATCCAGCTGCCCTACTTCTCTCTCCACTCTTCTGTGCTTGCTGCTCCTCTTCCAACACTATTGCTGCTTGTTTGACCAGCTTGATCACAGGGTTAAGCTGACATAACACCGGCCCTATCAAATAAGTAAATGAATGGTTTTATCCTTGTTTGGCTTCCTAAACTAACTCATCTCACCACTTGACTCATGCAGTTTGCTCTAGTTTTTGTGCACTGTTTAACCCTCCAAACATGACAGTAGTACCCTATCTCATATATCAGAAAACATCAGCATTAGCCAGAATGTGTTGGTTTAATTTTTTAGTATTAGATCTGAGGGTAATAACTTTAAGGGCAGCATGTGACACTGAGGAAGTGTTTTGTTTAATCACTTGGCACAGAGCTTCTGAAGACAGACATTTTTTTCCTGTAAGTTTGGAAAAAAATACTCAGCAATTTCTACATCAAGTCTGTACCTCCTGCTTGAGCATTTCTGCACTGCTTTTCAACAAACCTCCAATGCTGGCGATGAAGAATCTCCGAGAAAGTATTATTTCCAGGCATTAACTGGCTTTATTGTTAAAAATTCCTGCCTTACTTCAAGACTGAATTGAAGCAGTTTTAACTTCCACACAGTGGTTCTTCTTGTACTGTTGGTCCCTTGACACTGGTGTTTATTCTGTACAACTGTGGAAACAGCACAAGAAAAAGCACTTTTATAGTGTTATCAGTCTTAAATTTTGCTGAGAAGATGTACATTCCCATTAATCTTCATAATGTCTTCTTCACCTCTTCCCAGGGTCTCCCAAGAGAGCTGTCAGGGAAGACACCTCAGGTGTACCTTTTGGAATTTGTTGCTCTGCAAGGTTCATGCAGTCACACCACCCAAAACCTAGAATGACTTTTTTTTTCTGAGGACAACACATGCAGCTTCATATATATTATGCAGGGGTTGGAGGGAGGCTGTGGGGTGGAGTTTACCATTATCTGAAGTGCCAGATGATGGCCACAGCTAGACAAAAAACGTCAGGCGGTTGTGACCACAGCATAGGAGTGATACCAAGATGTCTGTTCTTGGATACTCAAATGATCCATCAGCCTCATCAGCAGACTTATAATCTGGGACCTTTTTCTAAGGTTGGACTGGAACAATCAGCTGATTTTACACATTTTTTGCAGGTGGAAGGTAATATTCTGTTGGATCGTTTGGGCATATGTCATCAAATCAATTTGCTTACAAGGTCAGGGTGTCTTCACTACATGTTGAGAACACAGGAAAAATGGAGTCCAGGTTTGCACTGGCACCCATGTAAGCCTTCCTGGTTGGTGCCAAAGGCTACTCCATTAGAATCTCGTGTATTCTGAAGGCTAAAGGGCATACTTATGGATGCCTACAAGCCTATGAGAGAAGCTTTGTCTCATAGCATTAAACTTCCACGCTTTCATGCACAAAGTCTGCCTTCTCAGCCTTAGAACTGCAGAAGATACTTGTGACAGTCAGTGAGAGAGCCCCATAAGAAAACCAGAAAGTAATCCTGTCAAGTGCATTTGTTTTAGGTTTATGTATCAGCAAAACTTCACTAATTATTTTGCCTTTAGTGTAATACATATTAAAGAGAAACTGACTTGGCTCAGTATGACCATACTATCCCAAAACCTCAGGACCCTCACACACAGGACAAACCCCTACAGGGCAGGAACATTACCCCCTGTGAGATCTGCAGCTGCATAGTGTATGTGCTGCAATACTCTGCAAATGTATGCTAACTAATATTATATCTAATAAAATTTTATTAAATATATTAATAAAGGAATAACCAATGTCCCCAAAATTTCCTAGAAAGAAAAATCCTGGAATATCTTTCTTGGCTTTTATGTTAGGTATGAGTTAGTGATGAAATAACCTTCACCATCTTTAAAAAAATTTGTGTGTTACAAGGCTTAGTAAGTTTCTAAGATACTCCCACAATTTAGTCACATGGTAAAACCAGCTGCCCCATACAGCTGCACGAATGTGTGTTCTCACAGCCAGTCGTGCTGAGCCTCCTTTTGTGTGTTGCTCACTAGCAGCAGCAGCTGGGATGACAAACCTTGCAAGTGTTTAAGACAGTGAGCAAATTTCATGCTCTGAATTTCCCAGTCCATTAACCTCCAGCTGTCTTGGCTCAGTGGGACATTCTACTACCTGAAAACCTCATCAAACTTACCAACAGGACAAGCCCTACTGATGGCTGACCAGCAGCATTGTACCCAAAGAAGTCTGAGGCAATGATATGCTGCCACAAGAAAAATGCCCTTCATAGCCCAGTCTTAGCAGGGCAGCTGAGTCCTGCCCTCTTCCCTTCCAACTCTGCCTTTTTACAACAATGAAGGAAATGATTCAATGAAGAAGGGGCTAAACTCAAATCCAGTTATCTGTTTCCCATGGTGACTTCTGTAATCCCTCATCTTCATAGGTACTCTTTATAGTCCTTTAGAGAACAGGGACTGGGTAAGCACTCTGCAAGCCAAAGTCATGGTTTTGTATATATGTACAGTCCATGACAAAAATTAATTGACTATTCCAGGCATGCTGATGGCACACATCGACTGCACAACTGTGAAACACAGTATGCCAACACTGTCTGCAAACCACTCTTTGGTCTACTCTTACACATTGTACTGGAAAGCCTTGCTGTCAACATTCAGTGAACCCTTTGTGAGTGGAGGTCAAATAACAACATTTTCACATGAAAGAGACCTGGCACAAAGTAAGCTTTATCATATTGCTACATTCAAGAGCTGTTCAACTGAGGATTATTGGGTGCTACACATTTAATTCTGCTACAGTGTCAGGAAAAGCCCTCTCAGCCTTAGTTCCCTTATGATTCCTATGATATACTCTGTAGGCTTCTGACTTTATGGACATTTCTTTTTGGAAACATGTGTTTTAAACATGTGTCATACAGGTTTTAATATCATAGATGGGGATTTCAGATTTACTGATTCCTTTTGTTTCTCTGTTTTGTCTGCCACATTTTCTAAAACTTCCTTCTTTTCCTGATTTAGACAATGCCTCCTCAAAATCAAAACATCTCTGGGTTGCTGGGTACATTTCCAAGATTAGCCAGTCCTGCTAACTCCTGAGCAGTTTCCTGTGGAACTGCACATTGACTGCAACACCATTCAGTATGAATTTGTGAGACACAATGTGCATCTGCAAAAAGCGTTCATCAATGATATCAACAGGCTTAATATATGCATACTAGTAAGAAAGGTGCCTATTACCTTTCACCTGTAATCAATCCTCCCATTTCCATTTTCTTGTTATCTTTTTCAATCATATTCAACCTAAATTTCAGTCTCTTTGGGATGGATTCTTTCATTTATCTGTTCACTATGACAATAGAAGGATTTCACATAACTAGCCACAAAATCTGGGTTGGAGCTTCTTATCACCAAGTTTCACATAGCTAAGTACTGAGCAGGAGGGAGTGGATTTTGGCAGGCCAAGGAAAAATACAAATGGGCTTATCTTTGTCCTGCATTGTGATAAATCTTCCAGCCATGTAAAAGTGTCATCTCAAGACCCAGATCCTCAGGATGTGAAAACTAAATGAAATATGAGTGCAGAGTACGAATCACTGGGAGCTGAGTCATCGACACACAGAGTTTTGTAATATTAAAAATTTTTCTCTCTTCCAAAAAGATCCTACTGAGTAAATACTTCAGCATATAATACTGATCCTGACTAAATCAAAACCTGATTTGCCTGTAAGCACATTTGAAGCTGAAGCTCACTCACTCATGAAATCTACATTCCCAGTGCAGCATACTAGTGCCCTGGTTTACACTCATATCTTCCAACTGCAAGAACAAGTATCAGTCACAGCAAGAATGTTCATCTTAGCAAAAAAAAAAGGAAATTGCTCGATCAGTGTAAGACTGCACAAAGCACAATGATGGACGACATGAAGCTTGGGGAATGGTGTAGCTGACTTATTTTGAAGAGTGAATTTTATCTTTGCTTTCTTATATTTCAGCGTCTCCAGCATCAGCTATCCCGGCCATCAGGTAGGGACATAGCTCCCCTCAGAAAATGACCATCAAAACTGAAGAAAGTCTTTGCTTGTTTGATTTTTTTCCCAGCAGAAACAAAGACTCTATTCCCCCTGTGTTCCTGTGTTCTGTGTAATTCTGCGTCTATGGATTGCTTCTCTGCCTCTGGATGCCTGCCAAAAGAAATCATAAACGGGATTACTTTGTTGCTCAATCTTGCTCTTGTAGCTTTTAGTAAAGTGCTGAACTTCCCAAAAGCCATTTTACATTACAGGTGCTTTGAGGCTGTGACACTCCACCCCAAAAGAACAGAAGGAACCTTCTGGCTCCCTTCACTATCTGCTATCTTACAGGACAGCTTTAAGAATAAAAAAGATCAAGAAGTTTTCCTTCAGGTAAAAGTTAGATATTAAAAATCCAACAAAAATAACAGCAACAAAAAAAAAAAAAAAAAAAAAAAAAAAAAAAAACACCAAAACAACAAAAAACCCCCAAAACCAAACAAAACTGCTTGAAACTGTGACGTTGGCCATTAATTTCAGTCCAATGTCATATTAGTTACATGGGAATTCCAACAGTTTTCAAACTTCTGACAGTGAGTGAGGCACCAAAAGCATGACATGACATATCAACATTGCAGAAGACAATATGTCAGAGTCTTGTAACTATGCTCCTGTTCTCCCTGCAGGACTGATGGAACATGCAATTAGGCTCTGGAAGTGTAACATCACCAGTGTTATGCAAACACTCCTTACGTGACTGTATCATTCTTACACCCATGTACATTACAAATCATGCAGTGCAAGAAGCTTTCTCATTCAAATAACTTACTAATTTTATAATTTAACACTGCTGTATGGTATTGCAAGGAAAATATACATGATGAATGGAATGGATGGGCATCGGGAACTGGATGTCAGAATGGGATTACATGGTATGCTGTGAGGGTCCAAGTCTTGCTACTTTTCCTTGAGTTTAAGGAAAGGTTGTTTGATTTTTAAGCATCTTCCTTTATGAACTTGGATGGAACTTCCTGAGCAAAAAAATGTGCAGTAGTGTGAGTTATTGTAAACCAAGTAGGCCTAAGACAGGAGTAAGGAGTATTAGCAGGAATTAGAGATGAAGCCTACTAACTAAAGTTGCTCTCTCCTGCTGACTTTCTGTCAACACAAAAATGATCCCTCTACTCAAATAACAGTACAAGTGTCTCCAGCTGATTAGAAGAAATAGGCTTAGACACTGCTACTGACACAGAACTGAAGGAGGGTAGATAAAAGGACACATGAAGGCACTCAAAACATACCTTGTACAAATTCATCTCAGACTCAGGGCACTCCCAGCACGAAAGCTCAGATGACATACATAGCAGGGATGGAACACTCTTGTGAAACAGAAGCAACTGCTGCTTGTCACTGTAAGCACAGTCCAGTGGTATTACGGACACATGACAAACTCTCTTTCAGACAGCTATTGCCATATGTGAAATTTTTGCTACTGCTACAGCTTCCAAAGCTGTGTTTCTTCCATCTTTTCCCTAAGAACAAAGTAATTACATCCTATTCGGACAGTTTCTGCATATAAGCTGTTCCAACTACATTGACAACCCTAAGAATTTGCACCAGTTACATTTTCCTATTTTCCCTCGACTCTAGCTGTTAACATCAAATGTAATATTTCAGCAGGAAACCAGGCAACATCTCTTTAATTAATTTCTGTGGTATAAAAAATCTGACCTTATGTACTGCAGCAAAAATAAGAAAGAACTCCAGAAGAGAACATTAATTACCCTCTCACTACACCAAATAATTTGTTCAAATACATTCATAAGCTGAAACTTGACTTAAAAAAAAATTTCAATAATTATGACACGATTCTGAAAGTATTTTCTGTTGCAATACATTACTCAAAGTCAGGCTTGGATAAGAATAAGAATTGGCACCAGAAGTGAGAAGATGGTGCTTAGATAAGGCAAAGCACATTGCATGCTTTTAGTTTTACCTCTGTTTCTTGGGCAACTAACATCCTCAAAATTGCCAGTCCCCAGAGTATATTAGACACTGTCTGTTAATAAAATCTTCTGGCTACCATCAGTAACATACATTTTAGGACCTTTACTTTAAAACAATCTATCCCTGCTAAGAAGCATCTTTAGAATCTATTTTCTATGTGATAATTTCTTTTGTTTTCCCTTTAAAAAAAATACCAAACCCTTTTCACCAGATTTTACACATCATCATAAAGAGAATGTATTGGTGCTTACAAATATTTAGTAAAGGCAACAATTTGGAAAATATTTTACTCAATGCTTACAATGTCAGCAATACAACACTTTGGCAAACAGTGGGTGATGGGTTTTAAGTAGTTAAACTTTTATGGCTTTTTAATGTCAACTCAAAACAAGTCTCCCTCTGTGGTCCATCAGATGTGGAAAATGAAGCCACACAGATGACAAAAGTATGGAGAAAGCAAGTAAAAATGCCCGGCAACTCACAGATATTTTGAAATGTTAAATGTAGCTTCCTACATTAAACCCTTTTACATCCAGTCTGGTCTCATGTCTCCTCCAACAGCTACCAATAATCATTACATCTGCTGAGGGAGTAAATAGATAATACGTGTTGGTGTGGCAACACCGAATGAATGGTAAAAGGTAAAGGGGAAACGAATAAGTCTGTCATTATTAGTCCACGTGAGGTTTTCTGGCCATAATGCTGCCTTTCACCACCATGGGGTGTTTGAGGGATAGTTAAAAAATGGTAGCAGGAATATTATCAGCACAGTCCTAAGGCAGACATCTTGATATCTCCTAAACTCATATAAATTCTGAGCTTGATCATTATGTCAAAGATTCTGTCTAGTTAAAAAAAAGGAGCTCTCCTTGGAACTACCACTGCTGTTACAAAGCCTTGAAATATTTAATTGCAGAGCTGTACGTATTCTAGCTCTTAAAAAACATATCTTTTAGAGCCTATTTTTTAGAGGCCCTACCCTATCAGCCTATTTTTTAGAGGCCCTACCAGACATCACAGTTCCTGAGTGTATTCCAAATAGCCATTAGTGTGTTATCTGATGTATTATGTCACAGCCTTGCAAAAAACCAGCATTTGTTTTGGATTATAATGGCCAAGAATCCGTCAACATCTTAAGATTCTGGAAGTGTTCAGTGAGCAGTTAAGCTTATATAAAAAGAATTCACAACCAGCTGTTAGTCCTCATGAGATCATGATGTCAGTCCCTGCTCACTGCCCACTGTAGTACAGACTGGGACACTTACCTCATAAACGAAGAATTTTTCATTGCAGGTTCTTACTTCCTTAGACTCTCCTGCTAGGGGTATTTATCCATTCTAACAACCACAGGGGGCTGCTGATTCCTTTGACAGAGAGGAAGACCAATTTAATTTTGTTCTTTTTTCTCATTATCACCTGAAGTGCTTGACAGAAAGAGCAGGCCATCCTTCCAGCAGCAGAGATGGAATTATTCAATGCTCAGACTTGTTCCCCTGCCCTCCCATTTTTAAGTCACATTTGTAAGCACAGTAGACACTCCTGAGATGGTATCTGATCTACAGTCCTGTCATTAATCTGATAGTTAACTGGCTTTCAGAGCTGGAAGATACTATGACCTGTCAAACTTAGTATGCGGAATGTCAACAACTTGGCTTCATTTCCGCTCAGACCAGAAGATGTTGAGTCTGACTGTGATAAGAAAGCATCTGGAGGAACTGTCAAAAATCTCTGAAAACCCCATTTATCCAGGAAAACTGCTCCATCATTGTTAAAATAGCCAAAACGTTCAGATATTTTCTAGGTACAGCTGTGCTTTTCACTGTAACACCAGAAATATCTTCCTGTAATTCCTGCATAAAAAATTATTCTTTTCTCTATGATTTAGTGCATATCAATGCCATTAAAGCCATTAAGAACAGGCTACAACAATGCATTCTCCCTGTTCAGGAGACTTAGGAAAACTCATGGAGTATAACACTTCCTACCTCTGTCAGCGTCTCTTTGTTTCTGTTACAGTTTTAAATCCTAATAAGTACAGTTTGTCATGTTTAACTGAAGTGCTACTGTAAAAAACTGCTAGACATTAGCCAAAGTAAAGATATTTGGAGACACAAATAATATTTCTGTGTATTTACTACAGTTACTCATTTTATGTGCAAAAATGCTCAGTAGAAGAGATCTCCATATTTTAACCCATATGTAAGCCTAAGTAAAAAAACATACATCACTCAAGCAAATAGATTTTTTATTTTTACATTAGAATGCAACACTTGATAAGCTGAGCCTCACAGATTTGCTTTTAGCATTCTATCAGCTACTTCAGTCTACAAATACATCACAAATTATTTGACTTAACAAATTATAATTTCAACTGTGTTATTCAAAATTTGTTAATTTGCTATTCATTAAAAAACCCAGTGACATCAGCGATAAATATTGTGACTTTAATAAATAAATACTGTTATGCTGAAGCACTTAGCTTCTCCATGCCCAAATCCCAAGACACTTTGTTCAAGATGACTGCCCAAGATGTTAGAGCAGTTTTGGTCAGCCACAGACCTATCCTGGAGAGAACTATTCAAGCTATTTACAAATACTTACTGAAGTCAAGAGAATAAAAAACTGCAGCTTATCAGCAACCCCATGTCAGTATTATGAATAGCCTGACTGTTGTCCTTTTTATTAAGAATTTCATTAATACCTAAATTTTCACAGTTCTGGATACACAGGAGAACAAAAAATGTAAATGCCCCAGATCCATCATCAAATGAGCTTACAGAAAATAACAACCACTACAAATACTTAGCAAGCGCAGAAAATATGCATGAAACAATGCCTGAGAGACTTAGTTGGTGTAATAACCACGCAGAGACTTGGAAAACTGTCTTCAGTAAAGAGAACCACCCAATAACACACGGAGGTTTTGTGGTCATCTTTGCTCCTTCTGCAGTTTTCTGTTTGGTTTCCTCCACCTGCACACAATATCCAGTTTCAGCTAATTCCTGTTTGAGTTGCTATGTCACTAAGGACATTGCATTGCCTTGCCTGAGTCTGGACCTCTATATTTCATAACACTGTAATCTTACTATAATTCACAAATGTTGTAAAACCTCAAAATACAATCCCTGCTTTCCTCCTGTTGCCTTGGATTTAGTGAGACTTTCCTAAAACACACAGCGGAGGGGTGTACCCTTGACCTCTTCAGCCACTCTGCTGTAAGCATGTTGCCTCCTTTCTCTTTTCAGCCCTTCACCTTTCCTCTACTGATAGCTTGGGCTAAAGACTAGCTGTTTTTCAGAAGGTGTGGATGTCCCATCCCTGGAAGTATTTAAGGCCAGGTTGGATAGGGCTTTGAGCAACCTAGTCTAGAAGACAGATATGTCCATGGCAGGGAGGTTGGACTAGAGGATCTTTTAAGGGCTCTCCCAGCCCAAACCATTCTGTGACTCTTTTGTGCAGGTATCACAAAGTCCTGTGACATTAATCCTCCACTCACACAGTGGGGCAAGCTACTATTGAGCTTGTAGAGGAAATGTTAAACATAGAGAGTTTCCCAGCAATTATCTAGATGCAGTGAAGGCTTATGTAATTAAGCATTAAGTGCAGGTAGTCTACTGATCTGGTCTGAGAGCTGCAGCATTTAATGGAGGACAGTATTTCAGATTTCTGTCTCTATGTGAGGTGCTACCCTTAAGCACTATATATGTGCATTACATATTTCCATTAGGCAGAATTTATTTTGCCATAACCTGGCAAAAGTTTCAGAAGCTGCTTTGAAGATGCAGAGACAGGAATGGCAGCATGACAACATGGTAGGGAAGACATGGATGTTGAGCTTTTTTTAATGGCAGATGCTCACTGCAGAATGGTGTTTCTAGGCCAGAAATGCAACCCAAGACTGCTGGGATTATCCATCCAACTTCACACTTTGCATGTATTTGAGTTCTGAGATAGGCTCGGGTAGCTAAGGGGAAGAATAATTCCCTTCCCCAGCCGAGCAATGAAATACACAACACTCCTCCATGCACTGAAATACAGAGCGCCTATATTGACTTTGCAGGGAGCCTGACACTAAACTCCTTGAATTAAACAATGTATCTGTCTCCAGGGTGATTAAAAACACACATGGCCACTGAAAGGTCCAGAATTTCCTAAGCTTACTACCTGTGCATAACAGAAAGGACTGGCTATTGCTGTTCAGATTTAGACTCAAGTCACCATAACTAAGTTTCCCAGGAACTTTTGGAAATATTGTTGCAGTTGTCTCAGACAGGTAAGTTACCTCACTGAGAAACACTGAAACAAATATAGCCATTTTGCCTTGTACTTTTCAATGAAATGATGCTCAAAGGCAAAGTCTTGGTCAAAAGGTAGATATTCTCTGAGGCAGTGCTTTATGCTTTCACCCCATTTCTACAGCTAGCATACCTGTGGCAAAGTATTATACTACATTATCCCACTACAAAATTTCTTAGACCAATTTGTAAAATGAACAATAACAAAGCTCTAATCTTAAAGGTATCACAGAAAAAAAACATCTCACTCATGTTGTTTAAATTTTTATGTGTCTCCAGGGTTGTCTGTGGCTAGCACATCTTCATAAGATCATCTTTGTGTTCATCTTTTAAACTGTGTGTTCAACTCTTAAATTACTTTCTTCCACCATGCAAATGGGCTGGAGTCACCCTCTAGTGTCACTCACTCTGATGCCTGCTCTGGTTAGTATAAGATAAGGTTTGCAAATGTGTTTCAAAAAACATTCTAAAATGTTTTTATTACAATGGTATTAATTATTTACTTGAACTTCTTTCAGGGCTTAGTGAGATACATGTGACAGAAGTGTTCTTCACACTTTCATACCAAAAAAAAAAAAAGAAAGGAAAAAAGGTGAAAATATTACCTGATACTTCCTCCTCAACAAATGGGATTTGGAAAAACAATGCAGAAATCTTTAGTGTTATATGCCACCGACCACATACCACACATACATGGTTTTTCTCAGAAGATGGAATGATAATTTGCAGTGTTTGGGAGATGTTAAACAAGTTCAAAAAATTTCTGTGTCAGTATAATCATTTAGTTGTCATAAAGTTTTTATTTTCTCTCAAAAGAAAGCAAATAAAGCAGCAAAGAAAATACATCAAAATTCCATGAAAGCATTGTACTTTTATTTCAGGGGCTATCACTAAAGCCAATTTCCCTTATGAGATTTTTTCCTTCTGACAGACTTTGTGCTGATACAAAGACCTCTTGAAGAAGATACCTGGAGATAAGAAGCCCTTCTTTTTCAGTCCCTGTGGGATTTTTCTGCCTACAATTTGCTCTTGCAAGAGAAAATTGTTCACCTAGATGTGTGACAACGACAGCCCCTAGTGGAGCTCAATCATGTCCACAGCAGCCTTTCACAAAATCTCTTCCACAACCACTGCTGGATTTGTAACACATGGATGTACATATTTCTACAAATGATGAATGAATATGGCAGCCTCTTTTGATTTTTCATGCATTCTAGCTAGAAATTAGCCACGTGTCCTATGTCATCAAGTTTTTTATTTTTCTCTCATCACCATTTTTAGACTTACTAATTATATTTTCCAGATACTTTTTTTCTGAAATGAAAATCAGGATAAGGCTTCATTGCTTATATCATTCCGCTAATTCACAAGTTAAAAAAAAAAATCTATTTGTTCTTTGTTTTCACTTAAAGTGTTATGGCATTAGTTACTGGCAGATGCTGACTCAGATGCTCTGAGATGGTTTCTAGATAACTGAAGGGGAATTAGAGCCTTCAACAGCAGGTGCAGCTCTTGCCTGGTCTTGGAAGCATCCATTTCTCATCCTGCTGAGTCTCCTTGCCCTGCTGCAGTGGTAGGACACACATTGTCTCTCTGACACTCATGGTCTCCTTGAGTCTCTCCCCCAAGAATAGAACTCAGCAAGCTTGGTCTGCAGTAGGGGCTGATCCTGAGGAAAAGAACCCAAGCCAGAGGTGGAGTTGGGCAGGTAGGGAAGGGGCTGTGGATGAGTTGCTCACACAGGGTGAGGAGGAGGTGGTGGTCTCTCCAGTGCCTCACCTCCCTGAGAACATCCCTGTGTCCCTACAGGCTGCCACATGTGGAGCACATCCCCAGGCTGCATCAGCCTCTTGGGAAGGGCTGCTCCACATCCAGGCTCCTGCAGCATGGCTGGAGGCCATGAGCCTAGCTGGGGCTTCACACCCCTCCTGACCCTGAAGGGAAATAAGGGGATGCACCAACATGCCCTGGCACAGGGCAGCAGGAGTCCCTGTCCCCTGCCTCAGCAGCCACCGTCTCACAGTGCTTTTCCCAGGAAGAGGAAGGAGCCCTGCTGGAAGCATGCAGGGTGGAATGTGAACACCAGGAAGGCTGCAGGCCATGCAGTGGCACTGCAGCAGCTGAGGCAGCACAAAGAGCTTCTGCACCAGGCAAATACCCCCTCATCTTTCCTCTTCAGCCTGGGGCCTCTGTGCCAGGGGCCTGAACCTTTGCCAACAGCTTCTCTTTCTCATGGGGATGGGGTGGGAAAACATGCATTACTCTATATTCCAACTGGAGAGGATCACTTCTGAATGAAGTATTTCAACTGCAAGTTCATGGGCTCTGTATTGTGCCTATTTGGCCTAACAATTAATCTCCTGATTCTTAGAGAGTTGAATAAAAATCTACTATAAATATATAAATACCAAGAAAACTATAAATTACCTGCATTTGCATTTTTCATAAGAATATCTGTCTAGGAAACACTAGCAATATGCCTGTGACTGAGTTAAACCCATCCTCAGAGTTAAAAATAATATTTTAAAACCCCAATTACCCCCAACAGCAGTAAAGAAAGCATCTGTCATATGCTTTTTATTTAACTTTTTCACTCACAGGAATCTATAAATATTGGTGGAATTCCTGGAACTGAAGTAAAAAGCCTAAATTTTGTTTTCCTCAGAGAAACCAACACTCTTCTGGAACTGAACCTGCAATGAGTTCTTGGAGGAGATGCATTTTTCCAGACTTCCCAAAGTACTATACCAAGTAGCTGAATGCACCCGCTGCAGCATTGTCAAGGGTTTTTACACTCTGGATGTGTTCTTTGTGGGTATCCACCTCCATGGTAAAAGGAGGAGAATGCATGGATGGACAATAAAATGGCTTTGCATCACCAACAACAGTAAGGTGTCATTTCAGCAAGCAGAAGTCTCTAGTTACAGGCTAGGATGTGTGTAAAGTAGGATGGTGTGATGTGAGCTAGGGCAAGGGAGATGGGGCCTTTGCACAGCTTCTCCTGAAATCTTTGTCATTCCAGGGACTAGTCAGAGTCTGGACACTGCAGAAATCTGACACTAAACTGCCTTGTGAGAAACACAACAATTTGTTCAACAAGCAGCAGCTCGAGGCTTGTGAGAGCAATTTAGGCAGCCATTAAAAGAAAAAAAGAAAAAAAAAAAAGAAAAAAAAAAAAAGAAAAAGAAAACCCCTTTTTCCCCGTAAGCTGTGACTGACATTTCACAGGTTTTCAGAACATAGAAGAGTAAGTATTTCTCTTCTGCAGGTAACAGGCAGCAGGTCAGCCGTTCAGGTACGATCCCTTTGAAAACTAACCCGGTCCCGTCCTTTTAACTTCTTCTCCCATGCAAGCTGCTACCGGGGGAACAGAAGAAGTTACTTAACTGCTTTTGCTTATGCATTTACTGCTTTAAAAATATTTTCAGCTTTGAAAATCATGTAAGCTGATCATGTAATCGGCCAACTCCTGAGGATTCCCCTTTGTTCAGGCAACGACTTGGGACGCTCCGTTCCTGAGGGAAGGGCGGGAGGCGGGAGCAGCGGCAGCCAGTCAGAGGGGACAAGGTCAGCAAGATAGCCAATCAGAGGTGAACTCTCGGGGAGACAGCCAATCAAAGGGCTGGGTTCGCCGTCCCCCGAGCGGGCGGGGCGAAAGCGCCGCGGCGCCGAGGGGAGGGCGGTCGTGAGGGGTTGAGGTGGGTGTCTGGTTGGTTCCTGTTCGTAGATTTAAAAACATTTGATGCTGGCAGAAGTACCTCGTCCGGCATATTTCGTTTACTGAACGTGGTGTTCCCTCGAGTTCTTGGAGAGTGAAGCAGGGTCGTACTCGTTGTTTTTTGTTTAAGAATTTTGAAGACTTCCTTGTAGGCTCACAGACTGGTATTTCTAGGTCCCACTTTTTCAGTTTTAAAAGTGGATATTTGGAACGTACCCGGATGTAGCCCGGATCGTTGCTTACTGATTGACACACTCTTAAGGAACTAATGGTACGTGGAGTGACTACTGAGCAGTTCACTACTTCTAGGTGTATTAATTCCAGTTTTATCACTGAGAGTACTAGTTGCAATTCTGTAGCTAATACTTGAATTATCGCATGGTTATATTGCTATAAAGAAGTTTTAGTCAGTGATACACATCAGTCATGCTAAAGTGCAGTTCTGTCCACTGCCCTCCAACGCTTAACAGTAAGGTGTGGATCCATCCCTCCTTACAAACCCATCCCTGCTTACTCCACTGTCCCGCAACAAATCTGTGGGTGTCGATCTGTTGGAGGGTCCAGCAGGCTGTCCAAAGGGTTTTCTCTAGCATCTTGTGATTTTGGCCTGCTTCTTAAAACTATCCACACTCCTTCCCTTAGGAGGTACCCTTCTACTTTGTTCTCTGTATGATTATGTGTATCTTTTTACCTGTTTTGTTTTTTTGCCTGAACCTTCCTTTTTAGTTCTCCTGCACTACTTTTCTCTGTCCTGACTCCTTTCAAGTAGCCAACTACCCCCTAGTTACTTTTTCCTCTACCACAGAATTGGTTCAAATTCTTTTACATCCATATCTGTATATGGTATTTCCAGATTTGTTTGTTAGGCAGTTTTAGCCTCATGTCCTGATTCTTACTGGTACATACAGGAAGATTGCCTTCTGTCACAGGTTTCCTTTATGGCCCTACAATTCATTTTTATTGAAATTCAGTTGCATCATACACTTTTTGATGTAATTATCTGACTTTCTCTTTGAGTTCCCTACCTATTTTCAATTACGAAAAAGTACTGTCTTACCTTGTGAAGATCCAGCTACAATATATCCTATTTTGCATTCACTCTGTCTCTCTAGCCTTGTATAGTTTTTGCCTCACTCCTGGTTCCCCTCAGAAGCATGAACTGACTTAGAGACCTGGTGTTCCATCAGGACCTCGTGCTCTCAGCTAGCCTATACAATATCTCCTTTTTTCTTGTAAAACTGGAAGCAGGGGGAAAAGTCCCCTCACAAATACATGAGGCAGTGAGAAGTTAATAGTCTAGACAGTTGAATTAATGCCTTTAAAAATGAATTTATAATCCATTTTTAAAAAATCACTGAATCAGTTAATTTAAGCGTTATTACTTAAGGGAGATAATTTGTATTGCCTATATTCACTGAATGGTACTAGAGGTTTTCTGACAAATAAACACCAAGAAGCATAGCTAGGAAAATTAAAAAAAAAAAAAAAAAAAAAAAAAAAAAAAAAAAAAGCAAGCCCAGTTCTTTCAGAAAAAACAAATAAAATGTTCATGGTCTATAGTTGGTCGGTTACATCTTCCTTCCAGAGGAAGAATATTGATCACTTTGTGTAGCCTTCTGCTACAGGAAATTCAATCCATTGTGCATGTACTACAAATTATGAAGCTATTCATGTTGAACCTGAAATTCAACCTCCTCTTTCAACATTTTAAGATGATACAAAAAGTTTTTAACTGATCCATATTGTCTGTGTCTTCCAGACAGTTGAAATGTTGAAAACATCACAAAACAAGATGTTTGCATCTTTGAAGTATCACGCAACAGACTATTTATATGAGGTATGGTTTTATTGTTTCTCTTAATAGTCAGAACAAAATATAGCAAATTTAGTGAAATTGAGAAAAGATTGTGCTAAAAAATTGAGTGCACATTAAAAAAGATAACAAAAACTACTTTTTTCAAATTCTCTTTCAGAGAGGTTTTTGTGCTGCACTTTGTGGGCTAACATAGTGAAGTGATTACAGGCTTTTTAAATTAAAAAATTTGGGTACAATTTTGCACAGACTGTAAAGCATCAGTTATTTTTAGTGTCTGTTGCATTTACTTATAATGGTCTAGTTATGCACATACAAATTTCATGTTTAGAGCTTTCTTTGGAGAATACACTGTGCCTTCTAATAAATTAAATTAATTACTTTCTGGAGAAATAATCCAACTTTCTAGCTACTTTAGTGTGTATTAGAATAGTGATACACAATGCTGTATTCCTTAATGATTGCAGGGAAAAATTTTTGCAATGTTTTAAATTAAATTCGTGGAAAGGAGATTTTTTTTTTCCCCCCACACAAACAATCACTACTTCACACACTACAAATGCCAGAAGGGGGCATTTGTAGTGTGTGAGCAGAACAATATAGCAAGACGTGATGCCTTCAGGAGTTCAGGGAGAGCAGAAGGACGCACAGAAGCGCTCCTAGCACGTATTTGGAGAATTGCAGCCTGGGAAGTGGTCCTGCTGCAGTACTTGCGGTTAAACTGCGATCCATGTTATGAAGCATTGCCAACATCCCTTTCCTTAGAGTACAGCAGGTGTTCTGTATAGTGCCTGTGTATGTCCCTGTGTTTTCTTAGATTGTAGCAACCAGAACTCCTTTTTCTATTTAATTCCAGCAGTGTGCAGTCTGTCATGCAGTCTTTGTGTAGATATCTTCTCAATGTAGTTCCATTCAGCCTGATCACCAGTTGTTTCCATGTTATCTACAAATAAAAAATTAGATGTTATCAAAACATGTCATGGGCTATATGCAAAAGAGAATTACATGGCTTTTCTTGCCTGAGTTTTGAGGAGGATGGTGCTGACATCAGGACAGCTGAAAACTTGTAGAAGAGAAATGCTGAGTGATCTGCAGAATGGCTGCTGTGGAGCAGTATAAATCTTGCTCTGTGGTGCTACCAGAAGGGTTCAATGGATGTGATCATACATTTAAAGGTATACAGATCTGACTGTGCAAGGGAGATGGTGTGCTCAAACTGCAGCTTCTTGTTCCTATGCCTAGTTGCTACCCTCTAGAAAAAATTACATTGATTTTTCCTCTATCAATTGCACTTGACTAAAGCTTACAGCTTTTAGGAAACACTGGAATTCAATGACCTTTTATCGAACTGTTTCCTGCACATAGCTCACTCAACTGGATGTGGAATCCTGCTACTAATATACTTGTTATGCACTTTTATGAATTCCAGGTATAGTTTTTCCAGCTTCCCTTTTTAAGTATCTTTGAAGAAAGGAGCCTTCATCCGAGACACAAGAGTTAGATACTTCATGCTCCTGAGTGTTGTAGATGTGATTGCAAAGTCATCTTGGTAGTGCAAGGTTTTCTAGTTATAAACTGACAATACATGCAAACTGAATGGAATTGGGATAATATCTTTCATTTGGAAGAGAAATGTGCAGAGACCTTTATATTTTCTTGATACACAAGGGTAAACATGCACTGATTGAATGCTATAGCTATTAATAATGGCTTTGAAAAACACTTTTATATATTTGAGAATGGCAAGAAAGGATGTGTCTTATCAGACTTTATGAAGTGAACTAATTCAGCTTAAACTTCACACTTAGAACTGTTTAATTTAAAATATTTTGTGAAATGCACAACTTTCCTGGCTGAAGGCTATTACCTGTGATGATAGCTCTAGGATGTATTTCTTCCACTTCACAAATATCAGTGAGAGGAAACAATTTTAGCTATTAAGCTAAAGTTAGCCTTAGTAAAACTACATAGTAGTGTTTCAAATTTCTTTCTGATCTCTGTTTTATTATTGCATGTACTTATTTGCTCAGTAGCTTCTACTTTTACAGTAGCAGTAGCATTCTTCTTTAACCTATAAGTCCTTTGACAAATTTTTTGTACCCATTCTGACAGCTTCTTTTAATGAGGAGAAGTGTTATCCGTAGCATTTCCTGTTCCTGTTATCTCTATTAGGAAATTTACTGGCTGCCCTTTATTTTATGATAAATGCAGTTGTTTCAGCAGTAACTTCAATACAGATTACCTAAACTAATATGTGGCCAGTAAAGCGTAGAAGACATAGGTCCAGCTGCCCATAGTTGTCTGCTTCTGTCTTCTTTATTCAGAATTTGTGAAAGAGATCAGTGAAGAAATGCCATGCTTTGACTTAGGCAAGAGGGACTCCATTCGATCAGATCTGTTTTTTCACAAGAGCCTTTTAAGGAAAAGATGCTATGATGGCATGAGTTTTTGGGGTTTTTTAATTAAAATTAACTAGCATTTACAAAATTGTAACTATCCCACAAATGATTAAACGGAAACGGAGAAAGGATTTGTATTGGTGAAGTGACAGTATTTGTTTTCATTGCTTCTCATGTGTTTGTTTTTTGTTTGTCATGTTGGTTTATTTTGGCTTGTGGTTTTGGGGTTTTTTGCCCCTAAGTTTTCTCTTTTCTTACTGGAAGCTTTGCAAAGTACACCAATAGCTTTAGTGATTAGTCTGGTTGCAGTCCAAGTCAGTGAAATATTTCAGGTATTTCTAATCTATCACCTGAGATTTCTAGCAGTACAACCTATATTTGACTTGACATAATATGTTGGAATGGCTGGGCAGTTCTGGGACCTGAAGCAACACAGCTGAAGTGAAGCAGTGGGTTTACAGCTAGAGAAAAATTTCTGGTTTTATTAATTATGTTCTTCCACATGACTATAGCTAGTTCTCTTTTCCAATATGCCTTTTACTCCACAGACTTTTAAAGAACAACTTCTTTCTTCTTCTTTCAATAAACTTGTTAAACACAAATGTGTAAGTATAATTTTTCTTTGCTTCCTGAACTTACCGGTTATTCTTTGGTTCTGTGCTCTTTATACAGTACTGGCCATAGGTTTCTATGACAAAGGAGCTGTAAGGTAGTTTATTGAACTTGGTATTCAGTGAAAAGTTACTAAACTTGCCACATAGAGTATTTCATTCCAGAATTCAATTGATTACTGTTCCTGGTTTTAGAGAAAATGAAAGGCTTTAAAAGGGCTTTCATTAGCTCATAATGACACATGAAAGACAAGAGGCCTTGAAATATTAATAGCACTTGAAACTGCAGTAGTAGGAATGATACTAAATTGTTTCTGGTCGGCTTATCCATGTGTCCATTCAGGAGATCATTCCAAGTGTTAAGGTAAGCACTTGTAATTGCACATTCAAAGCTTAGTTAAAGGGTAGCTAAGGGTATGTTCAATTCTTCGTACTCAGACACGTAGGTTAAAAGTTAAATAGCAAATCAGGTAAATGTTAGTATCTTCTCTTAAAAAGAAGAAAACCCGTGAAAGCAGTGGGAATGTTTGAAGAGGCAGTGCGCAAAAAGAATGGAGCTGTCTCTCTCATGATTTTATCACATGCCTTTTTTTTATTCAGAGCATGGCAAGGCAGAAGTTTTCCATCTGGAAATTATCACTTTGCTTTCCTCCCTGTTTACATCAAGATGAAAAGTATCATCTCAGTGGACTCTTTGCTGATGATAAGTATAGGAAGCCATGGACTAGAAGTATGTAATATAATCCTTAAGTTTAGTTTAGATTTACTGTAGATTAAAGAAAAACTTGTGTTTATCCATAATAAGATAAATCTGCTAAAAAAAAATATTTCCAGACATAGCACTGTGCCCTTTCTTATAGCTCTTGAAGGCAGAAAATCTTCATTGCCCAAATTGAAGCAAATGGGTGATGGATATTTATTTGAGTGGCACCATAAATGAGATGATATTTGATAAGTTTGTAGAGATCTCTGGATAGATTTCTTTCCAGAGAAATGTTTGTGGAAGAAAAGCAATGATCAGAGATAAGTAAAATACCAAACCTGATTCCTTGGGAGAGGTTTGGAAGATGATGCTGAGGTTATGAGATGTGACAAAAAATGAAGTCTTCAAATGACAGACAAAGGGAAATATATGCATAAAAGTGTTTGCAACTTACTTGTGCATTTGTATCACCTTTGCTAATGGAAACTAAGGGTGTTGTTTCTTCTATATGTCAAGTGTAAAGTTTGATTAGCCTCAACAATGATTTAATCAATGTATAAAAACTAATTTTAATATTTGCTGCATGACTTTTTCTCTGCTTTTCATCTTAGTTGGTTCAACACAGAACATGATGGCTATTTCAGTGTTGGATCAATGGAAGAAAAGTTTACCTGTGGAGGATTTCCTGGAAAAGTCAGTAACTTTAAGTTAAAAACATTCATGATTTCTTTGATATCACTGATGTATTTTTTGAATTATACGTTAATGATGAAAACAGAATATGAAGATGTTTCCTGACAGTAGCAAGTGTGCTGGAGCTGTACACTCTATCAGACAGCTTAGAGATGGGTTTTTTCACTAAAAGTAGCATTGTGTTTTTATGGAGTTCACTAGTTCTTTATATAATTTTTAATGGTTGTGTAATCTATTTATGACATTGGAGAAAGTCTCTGAAAACTGCATGAAGATGAAAATAAGCTGTTTCCCCTCTCCTCTGTGAGACAATTATCTTATGTAACTGTACAAGCATAGCTACGTGACTCGAAAATATTTTTCCATACTTAAAATAGTCTGCATTAAAATATTTGCCATTTTCTAGAAAAGCCTTAGGAAAGAGGTGGTCTGTATAGTCTCAGAAAAATAACTCAGGTTTGTTCTAGCTATAAAGCTGTAGTGAAACCTAGTGATTTCAGTGAAGTTCTAACTTGGGCAGTGTTTTAAGGTTAATGGATTTTCAGAGGCTTATGCCATGTGAAACTTTTGATATTAGTTATTATCAGTACCACATGGTTTTTGCTTGTCAACTATAATACTTATAGCTTAAAAATTAATTTCTGAACTACAGTCAAAATGTTGTAAAATAGTTGATTTTTATAAGATGGGTAGCAGAGATTCCCCTCTAATGCTTTACACATGAAGTCCTGTGCTCAATTTCAGAGGTGTACTTACACACTGATTGTTTTTATGAGCCTTATCTTAAGATGACTAGCAAATAGCAAGATGATGTAATGCTAAGTATTATTTAAAATATGAATAAATCAATAGCATGCAAAATTGAGAGATCAGTTGTCTGAAATGAGAATAGTAAGTACAATAACCGTAGATGAGCTGATTTGGGTGCTTCAGAAATGTCAGCACTTGTCACAGTTACTTTATTGTTGCAGTCAATTTATATAGGTAGCACAGCATTAACACGTTTCAATAAACTATTGTAACTGTTTTTTCCAGATGCATGTTTAGCTCAGGAAAGTCATGGGGGTTTTTTTCCTTTCTGTAGTCAAACTACTTCCCACTTATTTGGCAAACAGTAGGGAGGTTTTCTTAATAAGTAGTACTGAGGTTAGTATGAAAAGTTACAGGAAATAGAAGTGGTTTCATTTCTTCACTTACCCTGTATTTTTCCTATTGCTGTTACTTGCAATTTCTTCATGGTTTTTGAAACAGAAGTGTACATATAACCCAGCAGCAAATTTTTGTCACAAACCTTATGACATCAATAGGTTTGATGCTTTTTTTATTTTTGTGCAATTTTATGCTGGGTGTAAACTTAAAGGACTTTTTCTTGAGGGAAAATTGAATGTGTAGTTTGACCATGGATCCAGTGACAGAGAGAACTCTAAATTCCAGTCTTCTTCAGTGAATATGGTGATAATCAAAGTTCTTAGAGCATCTAAGTGCTGTTGATTCACTGAGGAGTCAGGGAAGTTACAACATTGATTTTGCTACAGCTTAAGCATCAAGTTTTTTTTTTCTGTGTTTTTTTAGGAAACCTATCTCCTCTGTAGAGTTTCAGACTAATAATGATTTGATAGAAGTTATTCCAAGTTCAAATCCTTGCTCTCAGACTGACACAGAAGAATCTTTTTTACTTATGAATAATGCTTTTAAGGAAGACTCCATCCAAGACAAATATTTGAAGATTTACTATGCCACTGAATTTAAAGAACCACAGCGAGGTAAAATGTTCAATTTGCTGTTTTCTGAGTTTTGGTTCAGTAATCTTGTTAACTTTTGTAATTTTTTACATATGTTCCAGAGAAATTGATGAGATCATTTGGGTGATCAAAAACTTTGCAGTGGCATAAGATATAACCACAAAAGACAGATTTATTCCCTGGAGAAGCAAGGCGTGTTTTAATAGCTCAAGAGAGATGCAAGCCAAAAGAAGTTTAAGATAGATTTGTTTGTGGATATCTGTTTGAGTTAGCATCATAAAACAGTTACAGTTTGGTGGGAGCATAATCAGTATCCATCATTTTCAGGCACTGTGAGAGAACAGAGGGTTATTACTGACAGGGAATCATCCAAGTGAAAGGGAGATGTGGGAATAAGGAGACATCCATATTGTTAAAAAATAAGGAAGAAGGACAAAAAAATTCCTTTGCCCTTCTATATGTATTATATATGTGTAAAATGTGTGTGTAAATTCATATGTATTTCATACTGCAAATGTAAGGGATTGTCAAATGTGGTTACTGCATCACTTCTGTCTCAGGGGAGCAGTAGTTTAAACACAAAAGAAATAGAATAATGTGATGGCTTGGGTTGGAAAGGACCTTTTACGGGAGTTAACTCCCCTGTAATTAGCTCAGGTTGGTCAGATCCTCATCCAACTCACCTTAAACACCTCACCTCTGGGGATGGAACTGCCTCACTACTAGGGATGGGGCATCAATCTTGTTGTAAGAAACTGCTTCCTTATATCTAATTTAACTTATCCCTCTTTAAGTTTAAAACTTAGGACCTTAAAGGTCTATCCCCACCTTTCCTATAAGCCTTCTTAAAGTACTGAGAAGCCACAGTAAGGTTTTTCTGGAGCCATCTCCTCTTCAGGCTGAATATATGTCGATTCTCTCAGACTTTTCTCACAGGAGAGGTGTTTCTTTCCTCTGATTGTTTTTGTGATTCTTCCTCTGGACATGCTCCAAGAGGTCCATGTTTCTTTTTCTCCTGAGGACCCCAGAGGTGGAGGGAAGGTTCCAGGTGGGCTCTCACCAGACCAGAGCAGAGGAACAGAATCCCCTCCCTCCCCTGCTGCCCATGCTGCTTTGGCTGCAGTCCAGGACATGTTTGGCTTTCTGGGCTGGGAGTACCCGTGGCTGGGTCATGTCCAGCCTCTCACCCACCAGCACCCCCCAGTCCTGCTCACAGGGCTGCTCTAGATTTGTTCATTTCCTAGCCTGTGTTGATACAATCTCATCTTTCTTGAAATCACAGTAATTTGCAACCATTTTTGTAATATTTTTTCTTCATAGTTAGGGAATCTGCAATTAGATTTAGACGCATTTGGAGAGAGTGCATCATTTCTACATTTAAAATTGCACTGAGCTAAGTTTCTTGACCAGAACCTACTTCGGAAGTTCCTTTATCATACTTGAAAGTGCAAGCAAAGAAACAAAAAATACCTTTTGTTTTTAACAGGTATTATGTAAGATAAAAGAAAAAGCTAAGGAAAACTAGAGGTTATCATGTGAACTGCAGAAGTCTAGACTTGCACTTTAAGTGTTTTAGGATTTAAGTTTAAAGTAAAAAGCAGTTATTGTTTTGCTGACATTTATAGTATTCCAACAGTTGCTCAACAATTCTTTATTCTGATAATTCTTAGTATTTTTATCTTGTTTTATAATGTTTTTTCTTCTATTTTGTCAGATTTATATTTGGAAGAGGAGTTTGTTTTTGTTGATAATCTTGAAAGTTTTCGTAAAAAATTGCCAACTTTATCTATACTTCTGAGCAGACTACAGTTTTTTTTAGTGAAAGATCCCCTTTTAGATTCTGAAGGACAGTTTTTAACAGCAGAGAATATTTTCAGGTACCTACAAATTTCTGTATAATATTAAACATAAAACATAGTCTGTGTATAATGCCATTAACATTTTTATGTGTGTTGTATTTTACCTTTGTAGCTAGTTTATGTTTGCAACAGGTAAAGACTTCAGCTTTTCATCTTAGGAAAAAATGAGGAGGGTGAACTTTGTATGCATTAAGAAAACTGGATTAATGAAATTGTCATTTTTACATTCTATAGGTGTGAAACACAATCAGGATATTAGTTTTGGAATACTGAAAAAATGTGCATCTTTAAGGGACTTAGTCCTTCCTCAAACTGACTGATTCCCTATCATGAAACTATCGCTAAATATAGTAGGGCTAGGATTTTACACATGCTTCCATGTTCCTTTTTTCTCTTCTCTCAGATGTGCTGCCAGTAAATCCATGCTCTTTCCCAGTTGAATTGTATTCCTTCAAGTTCAAATATTAATTATTCTTATGGTTTTGCTCAGTTTTGTATTGCTAGGTTGATTGAATTTAATTGAATGATACCTATGTCATGAATTTGAACAAACCAGTACATTTAAACAGGTATGCTGTATCAAAAATGGGCAAAGTATTTTGTTAATATACTCATCATGTATATACATTCATACAGTCTGGCTAATTCTTGTGCTGATTTACTTCGTGTCTGGACTACTTGTATTGCTTCCTTTGCACTAGGAAGCATTGCATGAATGAGAGGCAAGGTAAAACAGCTTTTAACTGAGCCAGATGTACCCATACAGTAGAACAAGGAGGAATGGAGTTGTTTGCCTATTTTTCCAAAGATGAGCCCCAGTCTTGCAGTGAATCTTGGATGTAAGACTGTGTGAGTACTGTAAATACCCAGTGAAGAGAACGTGATCCAAATTCTATAATGACTTTCAGAAATACCAGTAATGGGAGAAAAAATGCTAGTGTGAAGCTTTACAGAAATAGCTCTGACCTCCTGACCTGTGGTTGACTAGCAAAAACGTGGACCTGTCCAAGATGGGAGTCCAGATCTCCTAATGCAGCACACAGGGAGATGCATTTAGAGAAAGGGAGTCAGTTAGACAGACTTCAGCTTGAGTTCAAATTCATGAGCATCCCAAGGCTGGACACAGAGCAGTTTGTAGTCTGCAGTCTAAGATATTCCTCTGGTTACTACCCTAAAAAGTCACTACAGGTTTAGTGCCTGTAATTGACACAAATGCCTGATGAAGTGTTTTCTTTCTACCTGACAAATCTTCATCCCTGTGCTGCATGTGTCCTTGCCTTTCAATGCAAGTAGTAGCTTCATTCCTGAGTTTTACTTCAAGTGTTTTAAAGTTTTTCAGTTAAACCAGGAACATACTTTTAGTTTTCACTTTAACAAGTAATAGGCACACTGCCTTCTTTCATGCTGAATCTTTCCTGAAAATAGGAATGGTGGCAAAAGATAAATAAGGCAAATAGATTACAGAGATTTTCTGTCCAGTAAAAAAATTTTACTTTGGAAGAAATTAGATCTGCAGCTTTTGCAGAAAGTGCTTTTACATGAGGGGACTTTTGTGCTGGGAGGCTGAAGAATTATAATATGAAGGTTTTTTGCTGTAAGTGTTTAAGGCAGACCCTAATATTAAGCATTTCTACTCTGCATATAATGTGTTATTTCTTAAAAATTTTCTTTGGTTGATTACACAAATCAGTACAGCATCACTTGGAATTGCCTTCTTAGAAAAGGCATGGATTTAGAAAAACTTTTGCCATGTATATGGCTGTCAAAACTATTGCCAAGAGTTTCAGTCTTAGACTTTAGGTAATACAAAGAAGTCACTTGGTTTCTTTTATGATCTTTTAAAGAGAATGTTTGACTTTCCAAAATGGAATGAAGATGGAAGAAAGTCAAAATGAATTGCAGGGGATTAAAGAGAGTTTCCGTACTGTATCTATGAAAGATGAAGAGGTATAATCCTGTTGTTTCATACTGTATATTACATTAGTGGTTATTCTATGTTATGCATGTGTGTTTGCTCACCTGCAAGTCATCTTACAAAGTTCTTTTCATATTTGCCAAATATTTTGAGCTTTCATGTTTCCAAGATTAGAAAACACTGGTATTATTTGTGGGTTTTTAATTCTTAGATGCTGTTTTTAGGAATCTCTGCTCTGACAAGCTGTTTGTCTTGGTACCTGATGTGTTTGCAGTTTAATGTAGATACTTGTTACACTAAGAATAAAAATTAATTAGAACAGGAAGCCATGGCATGAGCTTGGGAAAGGGAAGGCTGCAAGACATGTTCTGGGATTCGGGGGGCCAGCTTGGCTTTTCTTTTAAAGAGGTCAAATCTATTTTTTGCTCCATTTTTCAAAATTCTAAAAAGCAAACTTTCAGTGAAATAAATGAGGATTGTACTTGGTTGGGAGCTGTAAATTAAGGCACACTTTTTATATTCCACTGACTCAATCGGAAGTTGTGTAACATTGTATTTTACCCTGTATTGAGCAAAGCTTTGTGTGTGCTGTGTAAATGTCAAATGATTTCTCTCCTAAGAGCTCCTAAATTGGTTTAGAATTAAGTTATTTGAAGATTTTTAGAGCTTTGACAGTGCAGTCATATGAAAGGAAATTTACTGGCCATTCTGTTGTGATTAATATTTTTTCAGTATTTCCTGTTGCCTGTTGGTTTAGAATTTGGCAAACCGAACAATGGCAGATCTGATTGTGTTAAGATTCCATCATACTTGGAACTAAAAGAGTTGTTAAATTTAGCCCCAGTCATTGTAAATGATGAAGACCTTTGCAAACAAGTGATCAGAGAAGGTGAGGGTTGGTTTTCTTAAGTGCTTGACCTGATTTTCCTTTCATTTGAACACATTTAACACAATCAAGCTCTTTTATATTGAGTTCACTTAAAAATTACTCCACAGCTTATCAGATGAGAATTTCTGTGGATGATCTAGAACCTCTGTTACACCCAAATTTCTCGTATTAGAAAGGTCTCCGTAAGGGTGGTAAAGGACTTGCCATTGACTCAGTCCAGGGCTGTGTTGTAATCTGGAACACAATAGTAATATGAGCTGTGATTTGTGATATATAATCAATACAATCGATATAATTTGGTGTTGTGCTCTCTAATACGTTTCTAAGTTTACTTTCAGAGACATCCCTAAGAGGATTATTTGCAGAACAGTCATACCATAAAAAATACTTTTGTTGCATTATAATTGCAAACAAAAAAGCAGATTTCTGGGGGGAAAGCGGTTAAATATTTCCATGGATAACAGGATTATTCTCAATGACAGTAATAGTTTCTTCAAAGGAATTTTAGAAAAATTACTGAATGCTTTTAGACTACTGATAAATAAAACTTTGATGACAGTTATTAGCTAATGGATTGATTTGTATGACAGTATTTTGTTTTGTTAAAAGAAAAAGGCATTGCATGTGGGTTGGTTTCTTGCTGTTTTTTTTAATAGTAAAAATAAATAATTTTCCACTTTTTTGGTGGACAGGAAGCATCTCAAAGAAGGAGGCTTAATGCTTCTGAAGATGGAGGATGTGTGCTGAATTCTGTGTCTCATAGGGCAGCAGTTTGAAGTAAACCAGTCTCTTACTGAAGACAGAAACAAAACTTTTAAAAGTGGATATTTGACTAAAATGGTTTCATGTGCATTCTCCAATATATTTAGTATGTGTCATGTTTCAAGATGAGATTTCAGAGATTAGAGGATTCCATAAATAAAAGTCAACCTATTGTGGGT
Source organism: Haemorhous mexicanus (assembly GCF_027477595.1). Classification (NCBI taxonomy): domain Eukaryota; kingdom Metazoa; phylum Chordata; class Aves; order Passeriformes; family Fringillidae; genus Haemorhous; species Haemorhous mexicanus. The sequence continues at coordinate 37,177,143 of NC_082381.1, forward strand.
GGTTTTGTTTTAGTCCTTTTCTGGTAGCAAAAGAATCTACATACACATACTCCTAGTAGACTATATTCAGGCTACTTAGTTGTTCTGGAAATTATTGTAGTCATAAGATCTTGGGATAATTCAGATAGTGACTATACAATGTTGTGGGGGATTTTTTTTTTTGTCAGTTAAGGGACAAGACTGAGCACTGCTCTAATCAGCTAAAGCATCTGGGGTTACTAAGCATGACTAATTTTTCATAACAATATATCATGGAGGTTCAATAAAAAGACTGAAAGGTATGACAGGAAAAATTAATAAATGGTTCATTTATGGCACCTTTTAAAATCTGTTTTCAGATCTCAAAGCAGAAATTACATACAAAATAGAAATTTCCACATACTCTGCCATTCCACAAGAGGCTTGCTCCAGTATTAGCACAAGTATGTTGGAATTCTGTGAGTCAGGTAGGAAGATCTTTATAAATCAAGGGGTGATATTTAAGATAAATTCTTCAAGTAGTTTCTCTAATATTCTGTTTGTGGGAGAACATGTACTACATAGGTAAGAAGATTCACTTTTATGTAGTCTATTATTTTATACCCGCACCATAAGGAGGTGGGGGTGCCATGCTCCTTTGTAGAGCTTTATAGTCTAAACACAAGCAACTTTACAATTCCTTTGTATTGCTTTTGGCGGTGAGCAATGTCTATAACTTTTGCACTTTATTAGATTTTTAGATCTTGTTTTATCTAGCAACTCATCTACTGAGAGAGGGCAGATGAAAGTTAAGGCAGATTGATTAAAATTGTGGAGTTTAAAGTTTGTAAAAGTCTGATATAAATGCTTTCAAAGGAGGGTGGTGGAGAACAATTCAAGTAGCAGTGTTGTGTTTGTAAGTTATAGAGATTTAAAACTCCTGTGTAGACATCCTGTTTTGCAAATGGTTCAGTAATTACGTGTGACTAGGAAGTTAAGCCAGAGCTGTTTTCTACAGAAATAAACTCCTACTGTTGAGAATTTGCTATGTGCATTGAATCCTCACTTCTCTTATACTGAGATTAGGAAATACACCCTGTGTGTCCACCTTTATTAGGTTGAAAACCCAAGTCATGGTGTTTACACCATCGACCAGTGCTGAGCAGCTTTGGTGTCTCGCTGCTCATCCTCGTCATCCAACCTTACTTAAAGCTTTTTCGGGTTCCAGGCATAACCTTTCAAAATAATGTGCAGTCTTTGCCAGCCCTACTGAATTCACTGCTAAATTCTAGCTGACTAAGTGAGGCAGAAAAATGGCTGTGCTGGTGACATTTTTCACCTTTCATTTAATGTAGAAGAGCCTGCACAAAGAGTAACATTTACAAATAAATGTGATCTGAGCATGATGATACATGTACGTCTCATCCTCATGTATATACTGCCTATGAAAAGATCTCTCCATTGTTGTATTGGACAGCAGCAGTATTATCCATCAGTGCTTGTTCACTTGACAGTTTTCCATACAGAAGTTACTAAAATACTCAAGAAATTTTGGGCTTTCTCCAGACCAAGACTTTTCTTATTGTCTTAGTTCCAAAAAGTTTTGAATTTAGCTGATAGTTGTCCCCTGCAGGCTAATAGTACTAATAGTACCGTGCTTTAGATACTATATTGTAGCGGAAATATGTTTGGAACTATCGTACCATTTCAAAGTGTCTGATATAAAAGCTCAATGCAAACACACCAAGTTCCACCAGGATAAAGTTAAGCTTATTTTACATCTGGAGATTATTGTCTAGCATGATAAACTGTAATCTGTGTGTAGTCTGCTCTCTGACTGCTCTTTACTTCTAAAGCTTACAAGCAGGAGGGGCTTAAGTGCGGTAGATCTAACTCTTCCCTTGTATGTAGTACTAATAAATTGACTGTGATCTTCTCTAGGTTATTGTCCATTCTTCTGCAGTAAATGAGTTGTCAAGCCATCTTGAATTGTCTTTTAAAAAAAGTGGCTGTGTTAGTCCTTATTACCAGTTGCTCTCTTAGCTCTGTTCTTCAATGAGGCAGAATTCTATTGTTGGGCTGCAATCAACTTCTATCTCTCTCTCCCTCTTTTTTTTTTTTTTTTTCCAGGATAGACTCAGGTCTGTAGGATAGAGACCTACAAGTGTGTGCAATCATAAATAACTAGAAGACTGTCAGGTATCTCAGCTGAAACCTGACACCCAATACAGAAACTTCTGCTATGAAGCAGTCTTCTCCTTCTAATTAATTTTGCTCTTTATGAGTTACCAGAAGTGAAATACGTTTGCTTGAATTCAGTGAGGAAGCAGTCATAAGATTAAGCAGTCTTTTTCTAGTCACTGAGTTTGTTTAAAAAAGGCATTGAGAGACAAGATAATTCTCTGAGTCAGCAATGTTCTGAGAAGGGGAATGTTACTCTGAGTGTAGGCAGAGTTTAACTAATGTAGCTGATAAAGAATTCCAGTCTCAAAAGCATAAATAACTAGACAAGAACAAATATGAATAGTATTGCTAAAAGAGAAAGAATATTATTTTTAGATAACAGCAGGTATTTTTGCTGTCCTGAGATCAGCTTCTGTCCTATTCAAAGGAAAGTCCTAAAATTGTTGCTCCTCACAAAAACTGGTTTGTGAGCTGAAGTTCACAGGATGAGTTCATTGAACCTTTTTTGTTCTAAGTGGGAAAGAAGTTATACTGACTTGAAGTGTGTTGCTTTATTTTGTACCCACTTTAATTTCTTACCTTTTTTCCCCTGTTTTTCTGATATGTTTGTGTCCTCTGCCTTTCTATCACTGTCCCTTACCCTTCCTGCCTAACAATCAGCTTGTTAGATCCTTCAAGGAGAAGCTGTGAGCAGCTGGACAGGTGACTGATTCATAGGTGCTTTGTGCCAATTGTCCAGGCAATGTGGATATGATGATTATATCTACTTGCTGCCTGTTGGAATTAATATTGAATTCATTATAAGTGTTTTTCCTTGTGGAGGCACTGATTTATTCACAATTTTTCTGCCTTAGTTTTCACAAAACATGAAACAACTGTGGTTTTTGTGATTTTTACTTTTGGGTTACTAGAATGCCAGAGAGATTAATACCAGGGCAATTATGTGAACCACCAAAATCAATGAAGTTGCAAATTTGTAATAAGACTTGAATAAAACCCAATAATCATTTATATGTCCACATTTAATATGACTGGGAGGAAGAAGAAAAGAATGTTTAAAGTGACTTGTAGAGGACTTTTAACATGCCAGGTTGGTTTGTATGCTACTTAAAAAAAAAAAAAAAACTGGTGTTGTAATTAATTTCAGTGATCATCCCTAGAAATTTCAATGAGAACTAATTCTGCTTGAAAGAGGTTTTGGTTTTGTTTTGGGTTTTTTTTGGTTTTTTTTCATTAAAATCCTGACTGTTTTTGAAGTTCTTGAGGCTGTTTTTACAGCAACCACAATATTGCCTATAGTCTCTCTCCCACTTACTTTACTTAATTTATGGAGGAATCGTCTAAGAAGGGTAACAGGCATAAATATCAAAATCTCAGCCATGGATTTAATTATAATCTTATCTGTGAAGTGTATATACTCAGAACTACGTCAAGGAATGTGATCTACAGTTATTTCCCCAAAATATCTGGAAATTAGATGTGAAATATTTGGGGCATATAGCTTATTGAATTGTCCCTTGAAAATATTTTCTATTTTAATCCAGAACTTCACTTGTGTAAGATTCATAAGCATGTGCATTTCATTCACAAGTAGCTTTGTGATTTTGATTTTTATTTTTGTTTTGGCTGGGGCTTTATGCAATTTCCAGCTGAATATATTCCATATTTGAAAGATGAAATGGAAGTGCCTTTAACTCCTCCATGCAGACAACAAAGATCATGGGTTAGTTTTCTGTGCAGAAGACTTCAAGAAGAACCTATTTCTCTCTCTGGTAACAGGTAATAAAACCTTGGTAGTGACAAATTAGTTCATAAATCCTCAAAATAATGAAAAAATAACTTCACAGTATTTATGAATTGGTACTTACATTCTTTGAGCTGCATATATATTGTGTTTTGTGTGAAAGAGTGATGGAATGCACCGTCCATATGTGGGGTTTTCTAGAGGAGCCTGAAAAAGGAAAGGAAGTTACTTCCATAGGCCTCTTTCTCTGGGGGGATTTTATAGCCTGAAAATCCAGTCTTGCTTTTGCAATACGCGACAGTAAATATTTAAAGCATTACAAGTATCTGTATGGGCATATGCATATATTTATACCTATGGCACTCATATATGAGGCAAAAGGATCACCTGCAAAATGTCCGGAAGATATATAGTAAGAAAGTGTTGTCTATTTTGGGGATACCTTCCAACAATAGATTTCAGGCCTTTTCATGCCAACGTACGATTAGGATTTCTCCATCTTTTTCTTCTCGTCTTATTTGAGACTAGCATTTCTTGCCTTGCTGTCTTTCTAACATATGCAGGAAGAATTTCAATATCCCTTTGGGACGGGAGCCATGGTCTGGACAGAATTTTCATTCAGTGCTGCTTTACTTCATGACCCAGCCCTGATGGCTCCTCCTCTTACTCTTTCCTATTGTCCTTTGTATGGATAGGAAAAAAAAATTTCAGGAATGAGTGAATGAATGAATGAACTGAAAATTTAAAGACAAATTATATCTTTAAAAGATAGTTTTATATAAATCAAAATTCAACAGATAATGCTGCTAAACTTCATACCTGCACATTTTTTATGTTCTTCATAGTATTTTGATTGCAGAGCCCTCTAGGGAATTCTTAGAATCTTTGGTATGGCAATCAGAGAAGTATCGGGATAATATGAGCTCTCTTTTGCTTGTCGGTAAGGATTTCTAATTGATGATCAATTTCTAACTGATGTTTGAAAGTTCCATGTACATGCAGAAATATAGCAGAAAAGATGTTATATTACAGAGCACATATTTTAGCCATTGACATTTGTATTATATGGTTATTTTAACACATATAAGAAGTTAGAGTGTGGCAACACAGAAGTTGGTGTGCCATGTATCCTTCTATGGAGATAATTTGAATCAAGCAAGAGTTTTATTTTTTTATGACAGTGTTCACTACTATTATATAAAATAACTAATAGTTGGAATTTGGTAATCTGTTTCACTCATTCCTGTGTGCTAATTTCCTTTAAATAATGTTTCAAAATATGTAGCAATCAATTCGATAGTACTGTTAATGGAAAATAATATTGTAATTTTGCAAGAGTAGAAGAGAAGCAGAATACACAAAACCAAAACAAGGTGCAGGCTATTCATGAAAAGGTCAGAATATATATTAGTACTATTCTTTCATTTCATTTTATTTGCCTTCATTTTACAAGTCTCAGGATTAAGTTATGTGTATTGACTTGTTTTGTTGTCCAATTCATTTGTTCATTGATTTATAGTTGAAAATAATGTATGGTATGCTTATTACTGTTTCAGGTTTTTTTTCCAGGTAAGGATTATGATAAGTCTTTGTAACCATGACAATAACCCAGAGATAATTAAAAAGATAATTCGTAACTTTAGTAATGCAGCTATGCATTATTAGATTTGAAAAGAAAAAATTGAAACCCTTGCCCCTCTTACTCACAGAACTCAGAAAAGCACACTTCCTCTGATAACCACTTTGCTCTTAAATCTATTGATGGACACAGAGTTACAAATGGAAGTATGAATAATAGATATATGTGATAGGCCAGGAGTACTTGGGAGCTTTCATTTCCAAGAGGACATTCTGTTTTCGTCTTTCTAGATTATTGATATTATATGTTAATTTCTGGTTCTTTTGTAGAGCATCCAGCTGTTAACCTTGCACATCAGCATCATTCACTGAGAGAGCTGCAGAAAAAGCTGCTACTTGAGGTTGAAGCGCCAATGTTTGGCTCACTAGAGAAGGGCTGGTGGCTTCATAGGGGTTTAAATCCAGCAGCTGTAGAAAGTTTGGAACAATTCAATATGGATGGACGTAATGCAAACAGTCTGCTTCCTACAGAAGTAGAAACATTCACACAATATACATCATACGAATTAGAAAGTAAGTATCTTCTTTTTTTAAAAAAGTGATAGAAAGGCAAAGATAGGTACTTAAACAGAGAATCATGCAAGGAGTTACAGATCTCCAAGAAAAAAGGAAATTAATTTTTTCTTATTCTCAAGAACAAAATGTTTTACATTAAAATGAAGGAAGGGCACTACTGCAATTAAGGTGTACTTTCACTAGCTTAGAAGAAATTGGAGGAAGAAAATTGTCGAACTACACAAAATCATTTTTTTTCTATTGCTGTGCAGATGAAGAATAGCCTCCACCAGTCATTTTTTAATTAAATAGTTTCGTAGAGGAAAATTTCTTAAGAAGTAGTCATTTTGCTTTGGAATATTTTAATAAAGCAGATATTCACATTGTCCTATCAGCACAAGGTCACTGGGGGGAGTATGTTACAGTGAAAATTCCTTATTTTGTGATGCTCTAGAGGGTTTTTTTATGCAGACTATTTCAAATTTGAACAGCTCATCCATGGACTTTTTTGCATACTTGTAATCTAACTTCAACAGAAAACCAAAAAGTTATTCAGAGATTTTGTTGTATAACAATGGCCAGACTGCAAGGTACCAATTGTGCCTTGGTTGTATACTACAGGGATTGACAGTAACATGGTATATTGTGAAACACATAGATGCTGCTCATGCAAGAACATTTCCAGTTAACTGCTTTTTACATTCTTTAATTGTTTAGCTACTGTGTTTCAGATGGATGTGCAGCCACAATGCAAAAAGAGTTGTATTTCTAGTGAAGCATATCTTCAGAGAGAACTGTTTGCATTCTTCTTTTTTCCCTCTAAAAAACAAAAATTGTCAATTTTTCTTCCTAATGAAATATATTGCATCTCACTTTCTTGAAATCCAGCATCAATAAAACTCATGTAGATGGTGAAAACTTCAAACAATAGCATGGCCTTCTGTATCTTAATACTGTGCATTTTTACTTAGGACTAGTCAGGTGGAAGTTTTCTGAAAAGGGATCCTAGCAATCTGAGAAGGCGCAAAGAAGTTTGTAAAAATGCCTTCTCTGTAAGTCATCCAAAGTCCTTAATTCCAATGAGGAGAAAGAAAAGAAAAAAATCTGTGTCGCAGCACATAAATTAAATTGTATTTTTTAGGATGGCTTGAGGAGAAGAATTCTGTCGCAAACCAAGAGCTTCTTTCTGCTGCAAGACATCAGTCAGAGAAAGAAGTTAATCCTGACTTGTCACTGCAGATTCAAAGGCAGAACTTTGCCATGAGTGCTCCATCACCTGCCAAAATTCAAAGCACAAGTACATCTGTGGCAGAGCTTACTGGAGGAAGCATAAGCAAGCTTAAGACAGAAGAGGCAATTTGCTTCTTAAACCAAGGAAAGAAAACCCCCAAACCATCTGAATCAGACAGCTGTAAAGATGTGTCTTCTAAACTAGACAAATCATCCTGTGGTGGAAAGCCTACATCACTTACACTTGCTTCTAAATGGGCCAGCGATGATTCAGATCTGAACAACTTTATTATGATGAGATCTAAATATACAGTCATTCAAAGAGAGGAAAAATATTATGGAGATAGACCTGAAAAAGGTATGTGAACCAGTTTATTCTGCATTTTTTCCAGATTTAATTATTCTCTATTTCACCAGTTACAACAGATGCTAGTTCATCCTAGTCAATTATTTGAAGTAAATTGGCAACATTTTTATGGTCTTAAATGTAACTGATTTTTTAGCTAAGTATCTTACCTTTTGTTGTTTTCCTTTAGATATATTAGAGGATTTTGGTTGGTTGGTTTACTTGGGATGAGCTGAGGGCGGGGGTGGTTTTTTTTTTTTTTTTTTTGAGACAGGATTTTTTTTGTTGGAAGTGATGTTTCAGAAAATAAATATTTTGGGCTTTTTCCTATTCTGACAAAGTAACTGTAGGTGGTACTTATTTCAGGAGATCTCTTCCATCCATATGTTCTAAATTGTATCTCCTGGCCACTTTGGAGAAGTAGTAATCCTCAAATCCATTGTAGTTATCAAATGGCAAATATCAGTACTCACTTCTGTAGCCTAGGAAATGAACAGGAAGTGTTCATCTGAGCCAGTAACGTTGGTGCAAACCCCATCAAATTGTCAAACAATACACCAGAACAGATATTAAGGAAAAAAGAAAATTGCTGGTAGGCCTGTTCTTGTTGATGGCAGTACTTGGGAAAGAGTATCAGGTATGTGTTCAACATTGAAGGAGTGCGAAATAGCAGAGAGAAAAAAAGAAGTCGAATTTTTTATTTGTTTTGAAAAAGAAATATCTGTGACTTAAAGTGGCAGGTAACAGTGGCATACCTCCAAATTCACTTTTCAGAATATAATTATATGAAAAAATTTTTGAGAAACTTTTTGGACTTGTATGGCATAATTTTTGCAATAACTTTTATCTATGTTTTAGTTAAATGTCTAGCATTTAAAAAAAACCAAAACCACACAGTTGTTACATAGAAGCCTCCGCAATAGTTCCTGTAGAGTTGGGATGTTTCTTTAATTCCAAGCTTATGTAATCCTTTGGGAGTAATTATTTTTTTGTAAAATTCATGTGTTTCTGACACTGTCGGAGATGCATAAAACTCTTCATGGCGTCAGAAAGCAATGCAGATTTTAGAAGTAAGAGACCGAGGTACCTGAAGTTTTATGCTGTCATCTAGTGGACCCTGACCAGAACTGCATTGCCTAACGAGGAGTCCAAGCTTATTGAAAGACAAGCTGTCACATTCACTAGTAGGCTTGGGAGCGTTTAAGAAGATTCAATGCAGATTAGGATATGTGTACAGGTAGACCACAGTGTGCAGATCACTTACACCTGCCATATAGAGAAGCCATTAAAATACAGGGGTCTGTGATAAGCCACATCGATGTAGAAATGATATAAAACATTGCATCATTTTGAATTAAAGTTTTTATCAAGGGTAATTCTAACTCTAACTGAAAATTAGAAAGGCCAGAAGTGCTCTTAAGGCCTCTTCGTTGCTTGACTTAGTTTTTTTTAAAGTTATCATTGTGTGTAATATTTAGAAAATACGCAGGAAGGTAATAGAAGAAACAACTCAGTGATCCAGTTTTGAACCCCAGCTATCTTTTCAAAATAAGGCAAGTTATCTAAGTTAACTAGAATAAAAATTCAATATTTTTTTGCCTTTTGTCTCTGCATTTTTAGTTTTTTTGCTGAGGAAAGTGGCATTCTTAACTAGAAAAATCAATAATATTTATGAGAATATTCTTATTCAATAAGAACCTCTCTCACAGAAAAATAATCAGAAATAAAGAGATAGAAGAAGCTTTGTGGCCAGAGTTGAATTTCATGCATCTATATGTATCAAGAAGAAGGGCAGGCTACTTAGGAATATTAACAATTTGCAAAAGATAGCTAGATGACAGGAGAAAAAATATTTTCAATATCCAGTTATTTTAATCCTTTTTTTTTCAATTTGCAACTTCTATGTGCTTTCTGCATGGCTTAAAGTATCTAAACTCTTGAACTCAGACTCACTGATGTATTTTTCATATTTTGAGCTCCTTATGGTCGTCAGCATCTTTTCTATCATGAATGGTTTTTCTCCATATAAAGGCATATGAGGTTTCCTGTGGAACTATATTATAGACCAGTAGTACCAGCCCCTGAACTTTCCCAGCTCTGTATTTCCACCCTCAGGAAGAGCAGTCTGATAATGCCTGACTTCTTGGGCTGTGAAGGCAAACAGGGCCTAATCTGGTTTTGGGTCTTGTGGATTTTTCTACTGTATAAGCCCAGGAAAACAATAAAGAATTCATGAAGAGAAAATGTATGTTTCACAGAAACAACTTCATTTGAAAGTATGTTTGCATGTAGAGTAATTTATAGAGCAGTTTTCTTATTTGAAAGCAGTTTTCTTATTTCAGCTTATTGAGCTGCTTTTGTGATACTAGCTAATATTCACTTGTGATTTCATTATTTAGTGATACAGCTTGAAGAGCAGCATATGAGTGTTCACAAAGAGGATGATTCTTTTTGTGAGACTGTAAAAACAGAGGAAAAAACCCAAGAGAATAAAGACAGTATCACTGTCAATATTCAACCATCAGGTATACACTATTTTGGAACTGCTTTATCTTCTCCCAGGTAGCAAGTGACAGGACCAGAGGAATGGCATCAAGCTGCACCAGATGAGGTTTATGTTGGATGTTGGGAAAACCTTCTTCACTGAAAAGGTGGTCAGGCAGGAACTGGCTTCTCAGGGTAATGGTGGACTCACCATTCCTGGCAGTGTTAAAAACACCTGAGTATGTGGCCCTTGGGGATATGGGTTAGTGGTGAACATGGTGGCACTGGGTTAGCAGTTGAGCTCAATGATCTTACTTATTCTATGATTCTATATAGTTTTGCAGTAGAAATTTATATAAAATAGTACAGCTCAGACAAATACAGAAATTATTAGACTTAGTCTCTTCTCTTTGTGGCTGAAAGTATTGCAAGTAGATGGATATTTATTTTGGCACAGATGTGAGAGCAGGCTATGGAGCCCCATCTTAAGACTAAAGCAAATTGCATGCAAGGTAAGAAAAGTAACTGGGACTTAGAGTTATGTCTGGTCAAAATTAGCAGGCATGAAATCTCTTAATGCCGTTTAGTACTTTCCATTTATTATTTTGCACCTTTTTGTCTGAGTAAATAAGAAACGGGGATGGAAGAGATCAGTAGTCATTTTGACAGGAAAGGTCTTTAACACAGTAGAAATCAGCAATGGATTTATCTCAGACATGACGGGGCCTTACCCCTTGAACTCTGGCTGTTGTATGAGGCATTGTATCAAAGAACATAACTGACAACACTTTTCTCATGCAGTAGAAATGGTAGAGGAGAACCTAGAAATATTTATCCAAGCTATTATATAGCCTTAAAAATGCCCAGCCCTAGGAAGTTGTAGGCCTAGCACAGATTAGTTGGGTTATACGTGGAAATGCATTCATTTGAGCCATGTGCTTAATAGGATTTTCTTTCACAGAACCAGTGAAAGAGTAGAGTAGTATTTTCATTTATTCCCATCTGAGATGGGAATCATAGCTTTAAGCTTGTTTTTAATTTTTTTTTGTTATAAATTTTAAAGCAAAATTCCTTTAATGCAGCAGGGGAGAGAAATTAAAGCATTTCTGCAGTAAAAACAAAAATCAGCATTTTGAAAATTACTATAATGTAGAAACAGGCTGCTGTAGAACAACTGAATAGTAGAACAATCTTAGTGTGAGTCACAGGAGTAGAAAATTCTAGCTTCTCCTCATGGAGTTTGATCATGTTATCAAATGCGTGGAACAATGTGGTTACCTGCTGTGAGGATCAGCTGATTGCTACCACTCAGGAGACTCTGTGGCAAGTTAACTTTTTTCCATTAATGTTGCAGCTTGCATGAACAAGATAAAGTTGTTAATGTTTTGCTAGGTCTTTAAAATATTCATGTCCAGTAGTGATAAGTGAAACAAAACTTCATTATTATTTTTTTTTACTGTGTTATCCAGAAAGCCAATGCCAGGCATACTGCCTCTTGGAAGAAGCAGCTATTCCTGTACTAAAAGATTTGACAGACCTGGGTGTACTTGCTTCTGTTACTTGGAGCTTTGACAGTGTTAAATTTGATCATACAAGGTTTTTCTTAAAACAGCAAGAGAAAGTGATATGTGATAATTTTAAACAAGGTATGTCTTTCAAACATCTGTTCTTTAAAACTAATACAGATTTAATTGGTGAGACGAGGTTCAAGATGTTTTATAAATTAATGGTAAATCTTTTAATAGTCTATCTTATAGAGTTACAACTAATTTCCTTTTGTATTTCAAAACTGTCTCCTCGTTCAGCTTTACATTTGTTAACATCAATATTACAATACCAAAGTTACAATACTAATTGGATTTCAATTTAAAAGATTTTACATATACTTCAGAAATGCTGTTTCTATAGCAAACAGTGTTCTTTTTTTTTTTTTTTTTTTTTTTTTTGGTCACACCTGCATAATGTCCATGTTAGAAATGAGGACAAAAAAAAAAATCCATAATTCTTTGGATTCCTTTTGACTTCATTTCTCTCCTATGTGGCATGTGAAAGCACTATAAAACCAGAAAAATTAGAAGGAAAGTAATCAAAGTCAGTGACCCCTTACAAAGATTTTTGACTGTAAAGAGTGTCTGGAAAACTTCATAACAAAGTAGAGACTGGTTCAAGGAACATTTAGGATGTTACTTGGTATTTTGTGTTATTTTTTGAGTTGTACAGCTCATAGTTGAGAACTAGTTGTAAGGATAACATAGTAGGCTGTCTACTACCTGCCAGGTTTCTATATTGTGTCATAAATTATGCAATAAACTCTTGCTGCCTCAATTTCATTGCTTTCTGTGTTGAATGTATTTTTCTCAAAAAAAAAACATTAACAGCCATGAAATGACAAATGAGAAGGCAAACAAAAAGAAACTGTAGTTGGCCCTACAGAATGACAGACTGTGATTAATAGAATCACTGTATTAAAATTATCAGCAGCAGTGTTTTCTTAATGTGAAGGAGTTTACAAAAAAGCAAACACCATCTTTACAAACGAGCGATAAACATGGTATCTATATCTGTATCAGTGAATCACAGAAAGGAAAACATTTGTGAGAAAAGTGTGCAGAAAATTACTACTGCTTCTCTGAATCAAGGAAAAAAATATGTAAGAGTCTGCATTTCAATTCAAGATTAATTTAAGAAAACTTATACTCTCAGATGTAGTTTACATGCTACAGACATTGCATTTTTCCCCAGCTAAAGCAGCAGAAGAAAGTAAGAACTTTCTTGCTGGAAGGTCCACAGAAAGAGAGAAAATATCCAATTCATTCCTAATGAATATTTCTCTGTTTCTGTATAAGATACAGAAATCTCCCTAGTAACATACTTCTTTTATTTCCTTCCTGGTTTTAAATAGTTTCACAATATCCAGTCTTATTCCACTTTCCCCAGATCGTGCTGGTATATTTGTTCCTTAATCTCTGTGTGAACACAGAAAACAATCACTTACTGTGATGGTAGTGATCTATTAGCAGATTACTATTCCCTTGCTGGTCTTTTATGCATCAAATATCACCAAGTGCTCCAGTGTTTCATCATAAAATGGTTTCTTACTGTGTTCTGTTTTTTCTAAATTACTTGTATTCCTCACTGAGTTTTTATGGTGATTGGTGTAAAGAGTTGGAGATAGTCCTTCACTAACAGAGCAGGACATTAACTTTCTGTCTTTTGGTGCAGAATAGTTGCAAGATCTTTGCCTTTCATGCAGTTTCCAGCTACGTCTTCTGTATGCTGTGTCCTTAAGTTGATTTTTCCTTCCCAAGTGTGTTGCTTGTCTTTTTGAATTAAAGTTATGTTAATCCCAGTGCACAGAACTAGCTACTATTTTTCACCTAGAATGCACCTTCAGCTGTAGTAATTTATTCTTTGATTATCTTCCTCAGCCTTTTTAAGCATCTTGAAGAATGTGTTTTGTTATTAAGCACACTTACTCTGTAGATGTGTTTTCAAAAATTTCTGGTTTATGATGATGAACTGCACCATTACCTGTGTGCAATTTTCAAAAATTCCTTCTGTCTTCAGACTAGAAATTCCTTCCTGTTCAATCAAGTCCTATAATATATATTCAAAATGGACACACAATACAGAATAGGAAGCCCATAAATTTGTTTGGTGTGTTTGGGGTTAAGAAGAAGCAAATGTCATTCAAATTTACTTTCTTGAGGGTGAAGATTCTCATAATAAGATGTTAATTAGGTGCAGAGAATTGCCACACTAAAATCAGTAAAGCAATGTGGTTTTAATGATATGCCATGCAGAACTGTTACCTCCTCCTCCAGAAGCATCATCTATCTGTACACACCTTTCAAAAACATTGGCCTGTGTGCCACTTGCCCTGGGACAGATGACCTGCGAAATGTTATGCTATATCTTAAGCTATTTGGCATGACCACCAGATCTGAAAGTTAAACTTTGAAGGTTATCTATGTTAACTGTGTTTAATGAAAATGCTTAGATACCAGGACCTTTTAAGCTGGCTACATATATATATATATATATATATATATATATATATATATATATATATACACACACACATATAAAATGTGACTTGTGACATCTTATGTAGACCACACCTCTGTCTTCTATTTGTATAGGTAAAATAGATGAGAAGGAGATCATGCTGTTCAGACACGCTGCTCTGGTACACCTGCTGGTGACAGTTCGAGATCTGCTGCTAACATGTGGCTTGGATACAGCTCTAGGTTTGTTTTCAGTCCTGAATAATGATACCCAGAAACCCAAAGCTTTGTATTCATTCTGCAGACAATCCCTCATGTTTGTAGCTGTGACTCTTTGCCATCATGACTAATAGACTGCTGTTTCTAATTCTATTCATAAAGAGCTTTCACATATCTAATATGTCTTGTATCTCAGAATGACAAATTTTCATGAGAATCTCTATGTGGAAACTGAGGAACATGCAAAAGTCCTTTTCTATTTACCATCTATCTTTTGTGAGTATGGAACACATTCCACATAAAATATTGCTAGGCTCCATGGAAGTGAGCTACTTAAATCTGAGAGCATTTTTAGCAAAATCTTAAATATTATCTAATGTGTCATGAGGAAAGAGGCTTGAACTTGGAACACTGGACTTATGTAGAAGCTTTTTTTTTTTTGAGCTTTTCTGGTCTTATTCAAATTTGGAATATGGCAATCCTTTGTAACCCAGTTTAATGCCTGAAATGATAATGCTGAGCTTGTCAAATTCCTGTAGTTGTGTGTTTCGAATTTTCAAATACCTCTCTCAGGATAGGTCTACAAGACATTGAAATCAGTGTTTATGAATGCCCTAGGAAAGTCAGACTCCTTATGTCTTTATAGGAGATAAAGTTGCTTCAGAGCATCTACCTTCAGTCTGAACTTTATGGATGGTGTTTCTTTGAAAGTGATGTAAAATGTAAAACATCTGCCATAAACTGAAGTGTAGGGGAAAATACTTTGTATTTCCTGAAATATTTCTAGCAATAAAGAGTAGGAAGAAGAATACAGAATGAATATATAAGTAGAAGCCTAAGTACATTAGGCTTCTACTTATATATTTTCTACTTGTACATTTTCTATCATTACTATAAACAATATAGAAGGATAGGAGGAAGAAAAATGAGCAGTTCTTCCTCTACTCTTTGTTGTAGCAGGAGCACTCCTAGATGATATTTCAGCGTTACAAAAGCGTCTGTGTTTCCAAACCTGAGCAACAGCTCACACAGGAATTTGTACAAGTTAAAAAAATCTGAAAAAAATTAGAAAATTGAGTGAGATACTAAGTAGACCTTGTAGTCTTCACGGTTGTGTTGTTGTGCTGTGTGATTCATCATGTAGTTATGTTGGATCTATCTTTTCTTTATGCATTTTCAGATAACCCCAGCATTGTTCACCATTTATACACAGAAGGCACTATTCTGAGTTGAAAGTAGTTGTGGTAGTATGGAGAGTGGTAAACACACAGGACAAGCAAGCTGTAGACAACACTGATAGAAATACTGTTGTTACTTAGTATAAACACTATGGATTAGTTAAGTATGAGAGTGTTGCTGCTAGCATCTGCAGTTTTAGGATGTTATCTTGTATAATTCTGTCTGGAGTTACATAGCAGATACTACATAAAGTGCAGCAGTCTTATAAACACCATTTATGTACCCAATTAGTGGTCATATTCTCCTTCCATATTGGGGAGCCATTAACATTCCATCTGTTTTTGTGTAAGATACCTTCACATAGATTTTAAATTGATGTGCAGATTGAACACAATGCTTGACAATTCTCTTTTGTCACTTCATTTACTTCTTTTGTTGCTTTATTAACAGGTTATTTGTCCAAGGCAAAGGATATCTATAAAAACATTTTAGAATCCTGTTTGAATAATATCTGGAGGCAGCTGAAGATTGTACAGTACAGCAGCCAGAAAAAACATGAAACGCATCCCAAAATAACAGCACTTCAGTGTGAAATGTTAAATTGGATGAAAAGTTGTGGAGAGAAGCACAGTGTTAAGGTTAACAAAGTAACCAATTTCTCTTAACAAGCAAAATTGTTCCAGATTACATGAGTAATTGCAAGATTGTGTTTGAACAAGGGTTCATTTATGAAAAAAGTCTAATAATTACCTCATGGTATCTATTAAATAAGGCTAAATAAATTTTAAGAACTCTATTGCAGCAGGACAAGTTTTGTTTGATCAAATCTCCCTTTGTTGCATGCGTGAAATAACATGCAAAAGAGTTTTAGCATTGCCAGGACTTTATCTTGTTGCAGGTGGTTTTGTTTTCTTGATAAGTTTATTGTATCAGTTATATCAGTTACTAAAAATTATAATATAGCCTTTTGTTTGAAAGCCTCAGTCATCTGGCAGAGAGAGAATCATAGCACAAGTCATGATTGTGTGCTTATATGACGACTTGGAGCACACATACGCCAAGGAGTGTGTGGATGGTCTTATCCACAGATAACCTCTGCTTAACCAGTGTATCTGGCCAACCTCCTGGCATTTGAATGATACAAGAAGCAAACATCTGTGAGTGATAGCTTTGGCATGGAAGAGAGAGTTTCGGAGGATATTCAAATTACCCAAAGATTCTCTTTTCTGGATGTGTGAATATTTTGGGTGATATGACACAGTGTCAAACACCACTTTCCTTTGCAAAATATTTATTATTTCTTTACATAAAACTGATCACATTAGGAAACGGAATGAAATGCATAGTGTTTAAAGTGTTCTAACTGTTTGGAATAGAAGTTATGATCCTAAACACAGCCAAAAAAGATCTTTAAGTTTATTTTAGCTAATTTCCATACTTCACTTCCTGAGGATTTATTCTTCTTGTGTTTAAGAGTTGCACTGGGAGCTCTGAATGTCTTTTGATTAAATTTTGCTGAGAAGAACAATATAACAACTTATTATATACTCTTTTTGAATTTAAAATTGAAGCAACAAAAATAAAATGGGGCTGATTGTCTTGTCTGTCCTTCAGCAGACACACTAGGATGATTTTGCATCCTTTTTGTCGTCTTAAGAGCTGCACGTTTTGCTTTGTGGTACTAGGATCATGTTGTAGTAGGAGGCGTATGAGAACTTGATGTCATTTTGAAGTCAGCTCAGTGGCAATTTGGCTTTTTTCTGAACTCCACTAGCCATGATTTTAAAAATTTTTTAGCTATAATTCCAGAGTTTTGACTTGCTTCCTTGACTTAGTCATGTACAGATATGCATGCAATATAATGCTATATATGATTTTATTCACAATTACTAATTGTTTCCTGTTTCCTAACATTCAGAGACAGGTTTTAACGAGCCAGACTAGGTAGAAGGAGTATTTCAGTTTAACAAGAAGTAAAAGTTGTATTCCATAAACTATTTACTGTTTTATCATATCACGTCAATATCAGTTAATATGATGTGAAATAGGATAGTTTCATTATCCTTTTATTAGCCAAAGTTGTTACTGATGCAGGATTGTAATGGGACATTTCCTTTGTAAGGAAGAAGTTACTGCTGGTTTAGAAAAAAGAAATTGCTCTTTGTTTCATTATCTTTTGTACTCATGATTAGATGGAAAATTACTCAAAATTTCATCTAGCTCACATGAACATATAATGTCTGCTTTTGAATTGTGTACAGAAAAGCAGGTCTGCTTTTATAAATGCAGTTGTCCAAAACTGCTTATAAAAATGCCAGTGGATTGTTGACTGGCTCTTCTTTGCACCTGCTTATGGAAATTGAAATCTGCCTCTGTCTGACCAGAAGTCCTTTTTTGACAAGATCTAATATGCTTTTAATATTTACACATACTATTATCTTATGTCTGTAAATCTTAAAAATTGGTCGATGCTATATGCCTTCTTTAAAATCTTATCTCATGTAAAATGGCATAAAAGTTCAGAGAGCCTGAACAACAGAAATCCTGTCAGAAAGTATGGTGATGTATTAAGGTACATATTCTTCTTTATATACTTAGTGTAACATGTTTAGTTTGTATCAGTTAAAATGATGGACAAGGTAAACACCTTCTCTGATGGGGATTTCTTTTAAGACTGTGTCAGTTTGTTAGATTCTAATTCTTTTCAACATTTTTGTGTTAAGCAATATTCAATGAGTCTCAGATCTCTGGCAGAAACACTTTTGGGACTCAATCTACAGGTTGGAAGATCTTCCTGATCAGTTTAGCAGTTCATGCTGTACCTCCCTTTGTTACATAAATACCTTGCAGGCTGAATTCTAGATATCTTCAGATTAAGTTTTGTCTCCATAAGGATAATTTTTCTAATGTGACAGATCTGTCTAGTACAATAGTAATAATGGGGTATAATATCTTTAGTGTCTTTAACTAGCATTCTTTATGAGTTCAGGAGCAAGTCAAGTCAAAAGCAAGGCAAGCGAGGTAGAAGCCTGGCCTGCCTGAGCAGGGATCTTCCAGAATTTAGGTGGAAAAGGAAGGTGTATGGAGTTGGGACGTCACTTATCAGCAGGTGACATGAAGGGACTTTAAAGATGCTGTCCACTCCTGTAGGGAGAAAATTTATGTGGCCAAAGCTCAATTGAAGTTCAAGCTGGCCAACACTGTGAAGAATGATGAAGAGAGCTTTTTAAATAAGTCAAGAGGAAAATAAGAACAAAAGACAACATCAGTCTGTTGCTCAACAAGGTTGGTCACCTCACAAATTGGGACATAGACAAAGCAGAGACATTCAATGCCTTCTTTTGCCTCTGTCTTCAACTCCCAGAGCCCAGTGTTAGAAGACTGTGACTGAGGATAATGTTGAACTCCCAGCCAATCCTGAACTTGTTTGAGACTTGCTGCTCCATTTGGATGTGCACAGACATATAGAGCCCAGTGAGGTTCATCCTAGGATACTGAAGGAGCTCAAAAATGTCATTGTGGGAACTCTTTCCATTATTTTTCAACTGTCTTGGGAGTCTGGAGAGATCCCAGCTGATTAGGAGATGTTAAATGTTGTTTCAATTTTCAAGAAGGGAAGGAAGGAAGCCTCTGGTAATTACAGACTTGTCTGTCCCACTTCAGTGCATGCTAAAATTATAGAAAAGTTTATTCTGGTAGTTACTGAAAAATGCTTGAGAATTGGCCATGGCCAGGACAGGGTCACAAGAGAAAAGTGCCCCTTAACCAACTTAATTTCCTTTCTTTTCGCACTTATGCCAAGGTGACCCACCTAGCTGATCAAGGGAAGCCAGTGAGTATAGTTTGCAACTTTAGCAAATGTCTCTCACAGTATTCTAGATGAATTGTTCATCGCAGAGCTAGACTAGTTCATAATACTGGGTTGGGTGAGCCGTTGACAGATGGGTTGAGCTCAAAGAATTACAGTGAAGGGAATTACATCAGGCTGGTGGCCAGTGACATTCCCCAGGACTCAGTTTTAGAGACAGTGTTCTTAAATGTTTTTTATGAGTTGACTGGACACAGGAATTAAAAGTACATTAAGTGATTTTACTGATGATACTAAATTCGGAGGAGATGGCCTAAACGAACTCTCTTGAGGATAGAAAGGCCTTACAGAAAAGTTAAACTAGAGAGCTGAGTACTCACCAGCTCTATGAAATATATGGAGACTAAGTGAAAATTCTCCTCCTGGGATGGGGCAATCATGATTATACATACAAATTGGGAAAGAGACTGGAGCCCAGTGGGAAGAGACTAGAAGTCTGGGTCAATGGCAAGTTGAGTCAGCAGTGCCCTGGCAGCCAGGAGGGCCCCCGTGTCCTGGGGTGCATCAGGCACAGCATCACAGCCAGGCAAAGGGATTGTCCTGCTCTGCTCTGCACTGGGGCAGCCTCACCTTGAGTGCTGGGGGCAGTTCTGGGTGCCACAATATAAGGAGGATATCAAACTTGTCTGTTTTGTCTGTCCAGAGGAAAGGGACCAAGATGATAGAAGACCTCAAGGGCAAGAAGAGGGGCAGCTGAGGTGATTTTTGTTGTTCCTTGTGGAGAAGGTGCATATCCTGAGGTGGCTGAGGGGTGACCCCATCACAGCCCACACCTTCCTGAAGCAAAACAGGAGAGGAAGCTGCATATCTCCTCTCTTTGGTGA
Source organism: Haemorhous mexicanus (assembly GCF_027477595.1). Lineage (NCBI taxonomy): Eukaryota > Metazoa > Chordata > Aves > Passeriformes > Fringillidae > Haemorhous > Haemorhous mexicanus. The sequence goes on from NC_082381.1 coordinate 37,197,319, forward strand.
CCAGTAATAGGACACAAGCAACTGGAATTAAGTGCTGTCAGAGGAAATTCAGGCACATTAGGCAAAAGATTCCTCACTTAGAGTATGGTCTTCTCTGGAACAGACTTCTGCATAAGTGGTTAAAGCACTAAGCCTATCTAAGTTCACGAAGCTCTTGGATATAGTCATATCGTTTAGTTTTAGGTACTCCTGTGAGAAGCAGGGAATTGGACTCCATCCTTATGGGTCCCTTCCAACTTGAAATATTCTTTGATTGCCATTGTGGAAAACTCCAAAGTTTCTGGTTTTGCCATCTGTTTATTCAATCTTGTGTTTTCTATGCAGACGAGAAAGAAAGATGTATGCAGACTGAAAGAAAAACATTTAACCTTACTTGAGTTTCTTTTAATTGTCTTCATACAGATACTAATCATTACAAGAGTGGACTCTGAAAGAGAAAAAGCTGCCTTCATTCACCCATTATCTAGGATAGAAGGTAAATGATTATTTTATGTGCATTTTTGAAAAAAAAAAATTAGCTGTTATTCTGTAGATTGCTGCATTCCTGTGTAAATGCTTGGTGCAGGTATTTCTCCCTTCTCATCAGGACCCTTTCTACATATTTTTCTTGACGTTTAATTTTCATAACTCTTCCATCAGCCTTTTATCTTTTAATTTTGTTTTCTCCCGTTTAAGAGTTCTGGTCTAATGTTTTCTGTTTCAAGAGAGTGATAATTTATCTGCTGAGTCAAAGATTTTTTTCAACAGAAGATGAAGGAGCTATGGACAGCCCATTGCCTAATTGTATTTGTATCTCTTCTCTTGATTGGATTGTCTCGTCATTTTTAGCTGATCATTAGTCACAAGCTTTCTTCCCTGCAAGCATATTCAGAGCAGTTAGATTTTAAAAGTCTTAACTAAACTCCCAAGCATAAAGCCTTGAATGAGTATTCAGGTACAGATACAAATTTTCCTTTGGCTATATGTTGCTGATCATTTGCTAATTTGTTAGATACATCAGCATAAGCTGTGTCAATCTATAAAGTTCAAGGCAAAAATATTCTGTTTCCAATATCCCACCTCCCCACTGATAAAAGCAACACTTTCATCACTTCAACATTTTACCTGTGAGTGATTTCACAAGTACAAACTTGTTCAACACTGCAAATTCAGTTAGTAAAGCAAACAGGTTTCAGGAAAATTATAATTTGAGCCTATAGCTATGTTTAGAACAAGTCACTGACTCCTTTTATATTGCTTTTTTTTAAATCCATTTTCACAAATCCTATTTGCTTGAACCTTATCAAGTGTCATGTATTGTACTGTTCTTTTGCCTTTAAAAATAAAGTTAGATTTCCTGTGCTGTTAAAAGAAGAAAGCCTGTCTTTTAGAATGTTTTGAAAGGGAGGAGGCATGTTCACAGTGCTTTTACTAATAATAATATTTAATGAAAAGAGCTTTATTTGTTTTAAGATCTTAAGAATTGTTTGCAAACACAAGTCAATCCAACTACGCTTTTGAAAAAAGGCACTTGTGTAGAACCAACATTCCTTCTTAGACACATCTTCCGGTTAAAATTTCAAATGTACAAAAAATGTAAAGAGATTTAACTTATAAAGAGGAAAATATTCTTCCTTTTGTATTACCCTTTAATTTTTCATTTTAAGGTAATAGGGTTGTGGTTTGTGAGACATTAAACTTGTTTGCATTACTTTTTCCTTGGGTTCTGAGAATGAAGTTTCTAAATCATTGCATTCAACAGTACAGTGCAGAAATTGTATAGAACTTCAGCAAGATAGACTACGTAATACCTAAAATTTTAATAACCTGTGTTTTGCTACTTTGCCACTTACTGTTGTGTGTTGATTCATAGTCTTAGAGGCTTATTTATTTAATCAACTGTTTAATTTATTTTTTTTAAGCAGGTTTGAAAGCTGTGGATTTGAATTCTGAGAAAAAAGGAAGCCCTTTAAGTTGTAAAGAGATCATAAACAAGTAAGTTAAAATCTTGATTCATGAGAACAAATTCTTTAGTCGAGACTAAGGTCAGTGAAACTTCGGTTACTTCAGTTCCTTTCCATGGGTCTTTCCAGTCTGGAGTAAAGTTTTCATGGTAGAATTAGTTTGATAGCAATAGTTTTCACCAGATTCATTTTTAGAGTTGACAGTTTTGTCCGCTCTAGAAAAATGCTTAGTGAGGCCTAGAGGAACTTTAGGAACAAACAATTGCATATTCTTTATATGTTGTTTTGCGTGTTTAGAAAAAGAGAAATATGTAGAGAGACATTATTTTTGCTTGTTATAGAAAAAGAGGGTGAAAGGGCATAACAGAAGAAATTACAAATTATGACATTTCTGAAATATATGATATTTTAGGCATATAATTGTAGGAGGAAGAATACAGCTTTTGATTTTTAAATTAACTTTTAAAGGAGTTGGAACCTTAGCCAGGAAGGGTAAATATATTTTTGTAAACAGACTTTAAGCAGTTAGAATTTGTCAAAGTAAAACTGAGTTTATTTTGTTCTGAGGGTATTTCTACCTGCATTTATTTTTATTCATAATTTCTTGGGGTTTTTTAAGTTTTAGTAGATATTCCTGCATTATTGTACATAATCAGCAAATTGGAGCTGACTTCCCTTGGACGCACTTCTCACTAGTAATGGAATATGATTATTCTGAAAATTCTGGCTGGAAAAATCTGTGCAAAAATCTGAATGTTACTTACATGACTTTTAAAACCACCCTCCCTGAAACAATACAAATGGGTAAGTGCTCTCCAGAATTGTAATAAGCAGTTAGACTGACCTATGAAAAGAAAACATTTTCTGTTCCATAAAATGCTACATTCTTATGCCTGTGGAAGAGAATGAGCAAAACATTATGAGGGCTAAAGCTCAACAAACAGAGTTAGGTTATCTATGCAGCAAGAAGGTGTTTTCATTCGAGTGTAAGCCTAGTTTTGGTCAGGATGTAGGAGTACATGTGGGTCTATAAGAGACTTGTGCCAAGTTCCTAAGTTGTTTACAGCTTCTGCAAGCTGTATCCACCCTTCCTCATTCTAAGGGAATGCTGCAGATCTAAAAAACTCTGAAGTTAAGCATAATTTCAAAAAGATTCAATTGAGTTTCATTTTGGGGAAAAAAAAAATGGATGGAGTGGAAGCATTTTATTGAAGATTAATTAAAGGTGCATTTTTGAGTGTCCATTTGTATCTGTAGTTTTTTGCTTATTAAACTGTTATCTTACATACAAAATGTTTCAGGGAATCATGGTGGTTCCTTTCTTCTGGAAGTACAGATTCCGTATGTATTTCTGACAACTGAAGGTCTTCTTAATATGCCAGATATTCTTCAGCTTTTTGAATCCAAGTGAGTGAAAGGAAGGGCTTCTGTGGGCTATTTATTTTCAGATTTGCAGCACATGTATGTTATTCTACTCTATCATGTATAAGTCATCTACTTGGCTATCACATACATTTCTGCAATTACACTAATAGCTCTTCCAGAGACAAGAATATAGTTTTTTCTGTTGAAGTTGATAACTTAGTTGATAACTACACACATGCCAACCAGAATGGAATTGGCCAATTTTTTACATTGTAGCTGGCATTTTTAAATCGGAACAACTTTTTAAATTGTCTGCTTTTCTCTGAAAATCATGGTGTTTGTAAACTTTTCTTTTGTGCTTCTTGGTCCTTGGAAAACTTTGTATTTAATTCTTCATAAAAGTTGCTTGGGGATTTTTCTGTTTTTGTTGTTTTTATCCACTGAAGCTATGCTGAATACTCAAACTGAACAATAGTAAAACATCTTATTTTCTGGTGCATCACAGTGTTTAGGAGAGGCTAAGTTCAAAATAAAAGCTAATTTATTAATAAAATTCATATCCACTATTCACCTAATTTTTAGTACTTTATAACCTGTAGGAATACTTCTAGGGTTGTAAATCATTGTGCTTCTTTATTATATCTTTGACATAATTTTCTTGAATTTTGTTCTCACCATAATAAATGCTTGGTAACGCTACCTTATATCTCATGGAGGGAAAGTAAAAAAAAGAAAAGAACGAATGAAAGAAACAAAGAAACACTGAAACAAAGAAATAGGAAGCAGAGCAGCAATATCTCTCAAACATATTGACAGAGATACAGATAGTTGATTTCACCATGTTGTGGGACAGACATGCCAGTTTTAATCCTGGCTGTATCTTTGAGTCAGCTGTGGAGCCATTTTTGGTCTGTGTCTAATTACAATTCAGTAAGGGAAAAAAAATATATGTCTTTGACATTTAAAATTTGAACACATAATCTGATATGCTTTTAAATTCTGACTTGTTCAAGTTCTCTGTTCAGCCTGGCCATAGGGAACAATGTTTTGTTACTTTTTCACTAGCTTCTTTTAGCACTGGTGAAGGAGTTAAATAGGTGAGCAAAGAGCTGTATGATTTCAGAAAAGGGAAGAGTTTACTTTTTAAAATGTCTGAATACACTGTCCATACAAGTTTCTAGAGGCCATACTGGCAGATTCAGGTTTAGGTCTCTTGTGTTTCCTAGTAAAACACAACACGAGCCTTTGCTGTTGGCAGTTCTAAGTCACTCAGAAACTTTAGGATCATACCAATGGCAATCAAGCAGTTTGCTTTGCTTTGTGCTGCACAGTCATGAAAGGAGAAAAGAAATGCAGTATGTAAAGTTAGAAGTTGCTAGTATCTATCTTAGTTTCTATATTACCTCTATTTTTTTGTAAACTCAAAGCCTGGATGTCAAGGTGATACTCCATGCAGTTAGCAATATAATTTAATTACTGCTACATTGATAGGTATTGTTCAAGTGTGTCTTGAAGTGAACTGAGTATTTGAGAAAGATCAAGACTATATAAGTTTAAAAACTGTATTAAAGGGTGTCTGTTATCCATTTCCTTTAAGAAAATGGTATTATTTTACTTGTCTTAGTTTTAATGAAATAATTTTACTTTTTTAGGTACAGCATTACCTTTGTTGAAAGAAGCAGCAGTTACTCCTTAAGGCTCTTTGGAAGTACAGATCAATATGTTGTGCTGACAGTAGATGAATGCACTGCTATCTTTCTGCAGGTACAAAATGAAATTACTGTGTCCAAGTTCTGTTATGTGTTCAGTCATTTCTAGGCCATAACTTCAGACTTCTGACACATCTGTTCTTCCCCATAATCATACTTAATTCATGCATTGTTTCACATCACAAATCATTAACCCTAAAAGTCTGTGCCAGTTTGACTAGTTTAAAATGTTCTCAGTTTCTTCACTGGTGTAACATTTGACCTGTGGTTTGATTATACAAAATGTAGTTAAAGGATGCATACTTCAAAAGAGGGTTGTATAAAGAAATTTTGCAGCAACCAATTAAATGTATTTGTGGCTCTATTCTCTTCCCAGTGTGCATATTAATTCCTTCCATTTCAGATGGTTATCTGAATTAATCTGTTGAATAATTTGTCCTAGTTTTAATAAAAAATAAGAGTTTAGGCAATAGCATACTACTTATATTCTGGTATGCAACAAGACAGATTACAGATAGAACTGTTTCTGAAAGATAGATACATAATAAAATAATTAATTAGTATTATAAGTACAGGATAGACATTCTTACAAGCTGCTGCAATTAGTGATGTTTTGTTTTATATAGTTAGTGTAGGAATGATATGATTTGTACAGGCCAATTGAGTACTTCGGAAGCTTATAACAATATTTTGCATTAATAAAGTTCACAAAAAATCTTGAGAACAGCCTAAAAAGGTATTGACGCTGTTTCTTTTTAGAGGAAGGAAGAAGAGGCATAAAGCTTTGAGTCAGCCTTTTGAAGTTCAAAGAAAATAAAAGCTGGGAATACAAACTAATTCTCCCAACTCCCATATGTGTCCTTAATGCTTACATTATTTAGCTGTATTTATGTTTGAACTAGTTTCTGCATATTATGTTGATACTCATTAAAAGCCTGGGGAAGCCATGATAATGTATTTATTTAGTTTTTACTCTTTATTTAAATTCCATGGTAGAGTGTCGAAGAACTAAATTATGAAGACTCCTGTGACACTGTACTATCAAGGCTGATGGCATTATCATTTCAATATATGTGCTGTTGGATTATTTTCTATTCCAGAGAAAGACTGAGTTTAGAGTAAGTTACTAAATTCTTTTGTTATCCTGGTATTTTTAAAACAAACTTGTCACTAATGAAAGCTGCTTATTAAAACAAGTTGATACTTGTTTATCTTTGAACTTCTCTGTGGGAATACATTTCTCTTTGAACAATACAAATACTGTAAGCTCATATTTCTAGTGTGCTTTGGATTTTTCACTTAGTTACAATGTTGTCATGCTCCTACTGAAAAACTCAGTGAAAATGTAAAAGTAATAGTGATCACTGGAGACCACCAAAAGCTTTTAAAAGTTCTTTTTTCTTTGTGAGACTATTTTCAATCTTACACAAATGATAAAAAAATGGTTGTTATAAAATAGCAGAGTTTGAGGCAGCCAATATTAACATGAGGTATATTTCAAATCAGCAGGTCCAGAAATTTCACAGCTCCAAAGGTATGAAATACTGGAATTATTCCTACATCTGTTTGAAGTAAATTAACCTCTACAAATGCATGGTTATGAATTACCGTGTTAATACCATTGTATATTATTTGCAACGGGGAAACATTCTTCAAGTGTTCTTCCAGTGCTTCAGTAGTTCTCTTTTTGCTATGGAAGCATACCTTCTGTTGACATAGTTCATAAACATTAATTTATTACCTCTTTTGAGATTTTTTTCCAAAAGCAAGTGGTAATTTTCTCTCTGTTTTTCCTCCAGTGTCTCCAGTTACTGACCTCGATCCAGACCTTTTGCTGCAGACTAGACTTGCTTTTCTGTAGACTGACTCTGTTTTCTTTCCTTACAGTCCATCCTTCAGCAGTCAGTCCCTTAATGTATTCTAGTTTTCTTTCCACAGATATTAATGTTCAAACGGTATCGGTATTCTGAATTCCAGGAAATTAAACAGATATTTATGAGGACATAGAACAAATGGTGTGAAATTATTACATGTGCATATTAAATATTAATGATCCAGTGAAACTGTTTTACAGGTACAGTCTCAAGGGAAATATTCTGCTTAACCTTGTCTTAATTTATGCCACTCTAATTGAACTTACACAGAAGTCAGAAGACTTTGAAGTGAAGGTAACTTTTTTTCTGTATTAATCTTTATGATATGCTATTTCTAAAAAGCTCAATCAAGTATGCCTTCTACATCAAAAACATAAAATAGCTCCAAATTACTCAAATAGGAGGTCTTAATTCAGTGCTGCTAAAGTCAGTGAAAAGACTGTGTTGATTGCAATACAAGTTTAATCCGAATCAAATAGCAGTTGAAATATTTTATAACTAGGAGTCAAAAAATGTGATCATGCCTTTAATAAATTATTAGAATATATATTAATCTTGCTTATGTCTTAATTTGAAGTTTCAGATCAATATTTTGTTGCTGATGTGACAGAAGGAAAGAAGAAATAATTTGCTGTCGGCTAGTGTGCTTTTTTAATGTGACAAGATAGGTTAACTTTTTTCTTTAAAAATCAGGAAATCTAGAATCTAGAAAATCTGTTTTAGTATCCAGAATAATCAGCATTAAAAGATGGGGCAGAAATTTCATTCAGCTTACCAAATTGTTGGTAACTTATATTTTTGAACAAAGTGATATCTTTTTAAGCACTTTTTTTCACTTATTTGCAGCCAATGTTGAGTGCAGATCTTTATGAAGTCATTATTATTTGCATATTAAAATTTGTATAAAATTTACCTGATTAAATGAAAGTTATGAGGATGAAGAGAAGATTAGGCTTTTTTTCATTTAATGTACTCACCAGTGTACCTTGTATGGAAATTACAGCTTCAAAGTGTTACACAGCTTCTTAAACTGTAGTAGGCATCTCACAATTGCCTGTTTTGTTAGGAACTCATGTTATGCCCAGAAACTTTATCACATAGAGAAGACCTGTAGGATAAATCAGTTAATTTCACCTACATAGCATCTGCATAAATAAGGAGTGTGATTTGCAGCCAGGTCAAAGGTTGGAGTTTTCCAGCATGATAAGCATGGATCAGGTTTAATTACTCAGCAGTACTGATTCTTGTGTTCAGGGTGACCTTTAGTTTACATGGCAATGTCTGGAGCAAATGAAGACACTCCTTAGAGTAAGTTTTAACCAAGAATATTATGTATCACTTTTAGGTAGTTCTTACACCAGGGATTGAAGAGACAGCACTGGTAATTCGTCAGATTGCTGACAACATTTTGATGGCATCTAATATCAGTCCTCATGAGTGGCTGGACAAATCCTGGCTTTCTGTATTGCCATCTGAGGTTTGCTTCTCTTCCCATGAATTGACAGTTTTCTTCCTGTTTCTAAGATTCATAAAGATTTAGGCTTTTTTCTTGTAGTTCTCTAAAAATATGTTTATTTTAATAAGCATTTTATATATATATTTGCAGATATATATACAAGCATATTTCTAGTATATATGCAAAGAGATATATAGAGATAGATAAATAGGTAGGTAGGTAGGTAGGTAGGTAGGTAGGTAGGTAGGTAGATAGATAGATAGATAGATAGATAGATAGATAGATAGATAGATAGATAGATAGATAGATAGATAGATATTTCCATCATCTTTGTCAGCACAATTAGATGCAACTTGGATTTTCCCTGTGCTTTCATAGTTAACCTGTAGGGAGGTTTATCTACCACCTCTACTTGCCAATTTGTGCAGTTCTACAGTTCTAGGCACTAGGTTTAAAAAACTACCCAAATTGTAAAAGAAAAAGATACAGTGGCTCACTTGGGCAGGAGGCCAGATTCAGTAGTGCTGATCCATTACTTAAGTCAATGGCATTGCTTGCTGACTTGCTTCAGTAACAGATGGTAAATACTTGTTTAACTCATATTCCAGTAAATGATGGAACAGGCCTATCAAACCCCATCAAATATATCCTTTAACTTGTACAGTAAGGTTCTCAAATGAAATGTATGGATTTGTTCATTTTATGTGACAGCTTTGAACTCTTTTAAAGCTGAGATTGTTTTTGGCTTTTGCAAAATTCAAAGGCATTATAAAACAGGTATTGGCATGGCCTTTCAAGAGTGAGGTATTGGATTGTAGGTTTTCAAATTTAGGGATTAAGGATACTGGTAAAAAATGTAGAGGAGTCATTGTGTCTGTTGAAGATACTTGATCTTGGCAGTGTTTTATGAAAGTCAGGAGCAGTAAGCTGACACTGGTAATAAGCTACTGTCAACTTGCTGCCGTGTTCGTGACATTCATACTCCCCCTGACAACTCCTGCTTTTGCCACCTGTTTCATTGTCATTAGCAAATACAGCTTTTGTAAAACAGAACCAGTTTTGTCTGTTTATGTTGATCTAGGTAATTCACTTTAAAATGGAGAATTAATAGTAAATCTGGTCATGCATTTTAAAATCAAGTTTAAGTTATTCACTGGTTTTAACCTTTAGAAAATAAACATCTTTAGACTTGCTTTTTGTTATGCAGAACTTACTCTTTTTCAGAAATTATACTAAAAAAATGAGTTTTTATTGGACTATAAAAGTGAACTATTTGAAAGCTGTCTTTCTATGATATACTCTAGGCCTTCTTCAATAAGATGTGACTTCGTAGAACAGGAAAAAAAAGGATAGAAAATTTATCAGATCTCATTCTAACAAAATAATTTCCATTTCCAGCCAGAGAAATGCCTGCTTACTTTTCCATGTATCAATCCTTTGGTTGCTCAGTTTATGTTAAAGAAGGGATCTTCATTGAATAGGTTATTTCTTGCAAGCTTTGATCAACTCCAGGAACTTCTGCCACAGGCTCCAAAAAAAGTTTTAAAGGTTGGTGAAAATTATTTTATGTACTATACCAATTTTTTTGCTCTGTTGTAATATGTGGTTGTTTTGTTGAGGTTTTTTTTTTTTAATCTGTTGCTACCTGTGCATTTGCTGGTGTTATTTAAAAATTAATTACAGGTTTTAGCATATCATTCATATCCCAAATGTTGAGTCTGCTGATTCTCAGCAGATTTTGTCAAGTCACCATTTTGTTTGTGGGAAGATAATGAGAGCATTTCCTTAACTGGAAAAATATTCATTAGATCAACTTCCTCCTTGAGCTTCACAGTATTGAGTAGTGTATCAGCATGCAAGGTTTTGTGTATTACTAATGTAAAAGATGTTTTCCAGTTAAGTATTTCCAGGGCTTCCATCCCTACTTCCTTCCTTCCTGCCTGCCTCCCTCCCTCCCTATAATGAAGCCACCACTTAGCATTCATAGCACTAAATGTTTGAGAGAGCCCTGGAGATGAAGAATTGTGTGCTCGTACTGTTCCTACTTTGGGGTCAAGTCTGGGAAAATTATAGACTGAATATAGTTGTCTAATTCAATGAAAAATACTCAAGTTTTATCATTCAAGAAAATGGCTGAGGACACCATTCATTTAAGGTGAAGCATTCCATTAAGGTGAAGGAGCAAGTAAACAGGTATTTGGGCACTGGATGTGAAATAGTGCATACTATTGTTTTAACTGTAAATGTGCAAAGCCATCTTCATTGACAAAAAAAGCTCAGTTAAATTCCTCTGTGATGCATGAGACGTGCCAATCCATTGCAGACACTGCTTCCTACACTCTTGGAGTAATGAAGGAGAATAAATTGTATTGTTAAGATACTGCTTCTCCTGTGTTTCAGGACAGAGGCTATAACTTAATCTGTTCATAGACATAAGACAGGTACATTGTGTAGTATACATGCCTCTCCTGCTTTGGCAAGTCTTTTTTTTTGTTCCAGTAAACAAAAATTTATGGATCTCAGAATCTTAACCACCGATTTTACTTTTCATACTTGGTAATGTAGACCAAGTAGTGATATACCATCAACATTCCTAACAAATACTTTCTTCATCATTTCAGCATTTCAGTGACATGATATCTTCATACAGCCTGAATACTGCCGCTCTAGAAAAAACAGTGAAAGTTGCATCACACCCAGAAAACCAGAATAACGTCAACACATTGTATCTTGATAATAAACAAAATTGTCAGATTTTAGAGCTGCTTGAAAAGGCACAAAACAGCACAGGTAATACCTTGAATGACTAGGAAAGTGTGTTTCCCTTGAAACCAAGTGAAAAATCTGAATGTATTAGAATTTTTATCCTCTAATCATGGTAAGGTCAGTTATTCTAATGAGACAGACTGCAGTCACAATGTTCAATGACATCTTGGTTTTCTGTAAAATGTAAAAAATAAGCTAATTTTTCATTCGCCATACAAAATGCTTCAAATTTTTCTCTACCAGGAACATCTCATATGAATTCTGAAGCCCTAATTCCTCCACTGAATCATCCTAAGGGTTTTTTAAAGTCTGATCTTCCAAGTTGTATGCAAAAGAAAGCATGCTCATCAGACATAATTACAAGGAGAAAGCTGGATTTCTTTGCTCTATCAAAGGACTATGAAGATTTTGCTCATCTAGAAGCTAAAAATTCTCCCCATGTTCAAAGACAGCCTTTCAGAATGCATGATCGCTCTGATCATTCTTCCAAAGACTCTGAAAAAGAGGATTTCTTTGCAGCTTTCAGTGACTGTGCACCTCAGGAGAGGTCTAAGAGTTTTCTAGACGAATTTAGAGACACGACATTTAAAAGCCCAGAAATTCAGATTGACCAGCCCCTGTGGAATGATTCTTCATCCACAGGCCCACGTAATTCATTTGCTCATGATTGCTTTCTCTCTAATTTCTTTGATGATGTGGATGAGCTTCAAAATCTGAATTTTAGCCAAATAGGTGAAACAATAGGTGAAACACCTAAAGGAAAGAGAAAACAAAGGCCTCCATTATTATGGACAAAAGAAAAAATTCAAACAGGTAGGTCCAAAGTAAGCTGAAGATTTTGCTGAAATTCTTTTTGTTACTCAACAGCAAAGTTGAAAGGAGTAAGACTATATTTTATCTTTTATTGAAATAGTTGTTAAATCAAATTCAGCCCAACAACTGCATGCTATCTTTGCTAAAACTTACTTGCATATGTATCTCTTTTGTGATTAAAGGTTCCTTACAGATTTTGTTTTGAGCATAAAGATGTTTTGGGGTATTTAAAAAAAAAAAAAGCCAAGCCAAATGAACTAGAATTGTGTTGCTGCCATTATTTTTCCCTGGTAAATATTGAAAAGCATAGTTCTTCAATAGTATAAGACTGAGCTTCTTTTCTTTCTGACAGTGCCTAAAATATAGATAATGATCATGCCAGAATTAATTTAAAAGTTATAGGAAGTATTATTTTGGAAACAGAGATTTAGACAAAATATTGTATTTTCTCCATAGGACAAAAAGGAGATTCAGCAAATCCCGAGAGTGAAATTCAGATTCTAATAATGGCTGTATTTTGCTGTTGGCACTAATGGAGTAAAAATGGCACAGTAAAAATCTTTTGAGTTTGTTCCATAAACTTCTTGGAATATTTTTTAGCTAGTATCTCCAGGGGTAAACTCTCCACTTGAAATCATTCCAAAGCTTATATTTTCAAAGAGATGGTATGATGATGTGTACTTCAAAATTTTGTTTACCCTGAAAGTATGTTCAGTCCTTATACAAAATAATTGGCTTCTCTCTTTTTGTACTTTTCTTATCCCTGGTTTACTCCATCAAATAGAGTAAGCTTGAAACATTTTTTAATAAACCATAATATGTATCCATGGTGTCTTGCAATTAAGACAGTCCCCGTCAGACTACCTATTGCTGGATCATTTATTGTAGTATTTTTTTTTTTAATTCTTCTATTTCCCTGCAAGTAAGGTGCCACATTTTTTTTAAAAAATCCAAGTTTAAGTTTGTTTTAAAAAAGTGCCTAACACCTAGTACAGATGACTTAATTTATGATTTGTCTGTTAGTGGCTGTCATTAGATCCCTTGGTGGTACAAGGTCAGTACAGCATTAGAATGCTTTCACTAATCAGATCAGACTCATTCATGAAAACCTAAGTAACTAATTTAAATCACTCTTTCATTGACTGCTTAGGGTAATTATGGAGGTAAAGACAGAAAAAGTTAATTGGATATAGTAAACTTCTTTTAATTTTCAGCCAGTGTAAATTTAAATGTTCATACAGAAGCTCTGAACAGACCTTTTGCTTCTCTGGAATTAAAATTCAGACCTGCAGTATTGCTGAGTAGGTAGCAAATATTCCAGTAACCTGTAACTGACACTGGCATAAAATGCTGCAATATATTTCTGTAGAACTCAGGGCAGATTCACCTGGTTCCACATTTTACAGTGTTCTGAAAATACTGTCATCTCCAACTGATAAGCTTTCTGTATTATTCTTGCCCAGTAGGACAACAGTATGCTTGAATGTGAATCAAATCAAAATGAGGAAAAGTGATTTTTGGTTTAGATTTTGGAAGAACAGGCTTGTTCTACTTTATAATTCTCTAACCAGGGGAAAAATAAGTATGTTAAATCGTTTTGCATGCTAATGCAAACCCATTCTCCCACCAAAAAAATTAAAAAACCAGTCAAACCAAAAAAACCCCATAGCTTCACCTTAATACAATAAAAGCCTCTGAGAGCAAAAATTTAAGAAATATGTACAGAGTCAAGTTAGAAAGACACACTGAGAATAAATCCAAATGATTTCTTCTGGTGTCAGATCAAACTCTCATTAAACCCCAGATAATTCATGACACCATACCAAGCCAGTATTTCCACTGGAACAGATCAAATCCTTAGGTCAGTTTTAGCATTTTCTGACAATACTTTTTATAAAGGCTAAATATATTTTCCTTACAGTAACTTGTTTTGAGTTAGCAACTTCTCAAATACGTTATTGTAAAAGCACTTGAATCTTAAGAACGTAAGTAGCTTTTTAAAACAACTTTGAAGCATGACTATGTCTGGTTAAAAATAACTAAATTTCAACAATTATAGAATAATTCTAAATGTATTATTAATGAAATAGAAATAAACAAATATTTTTGAAATATTGTGTTTAAGTATAGGTTGATTTATTTATTTTTGTATGTGGTCCTATATTCCTATTGCAGGACAAGATGCATAAAACAGGCCAGTAGCAGTAAGATGGAACAAATATAAATCTCTACACATTGTATTTTATGACAGCTGATACTTTCCTTAAGGAGCACACCCGTTAAAGCCAAAGTCTTCTACTGCTCCTGAGAAGCACACAGTTAAGTCTGCATACATGCTGTATTATCATGGTTTTTCTTTTTTCCACTTCTTTTTCAGATTCAGGATTTCCAGAAGGGCAGGAGTTCAAAAAAAGGAGATTGACATATGAACGAGTCCCTGGAAGAAGAGATGGACAAACACGTCTTAAATTCTTTTGAACAGAATTAGGATTTGCATATTGCATACTTTTTTGTTTTTTCGTTCTTGAACTCTTTAAAGGGAAATAAATTATTATTGTTAGTTTTTAGAAAGTAATTAGGATTTGGAAATACTCACTAGCTCAGGATTCTTCTGTATGTTTTTAAAGTGTTGCTAAACAAACTAGTTTCTTGAAGCTGGATAATTATTGCTTCTCTGTTGTCATGGGTGATATACAGCTACTTTATCACTCTTTATGTTTAAAAAAAAAAAAAAAGAAAGAAAAAGAAACAGATGCCAAGGCTCACCCTGGGTTTTCAAGGCACCTGTGTTTGCTCCCTGAGTCTGCTGCTTTTCCAGTGTAAAGATGGGCTAGATCTGCCAGAATCTCAAGGCATCTCAAGGCTTCTCAAAGTCTTAGATTTATTGCAATTATAGCTGTGACTTTTTGTAGCTGTCCCTTGAGCTCCATTCCACTTCTCTTCTTCTGACAGCTCCTTCAGGAATAAGTTTTTAATCATAATCAGTCTAGGAAAAAGCTCTTTGTTTTATGGACAACATGCTAAGACTGTTGAAATTTAGCATTCTCACAGATGTGATTCAGGGGACTAAGCTGTGACCCTTACCCTTTGCATAACCTGCTGGAGGCCATTTGTTGGCATCCATGTTTTTCAGCCTTCTGCAGGGCATTGGCAAGTAGGGGGATGAAAGTTATCTGGGAGGCAGATCCAGATATAGGATACAACTAGAAGGGGTGAAAGATTGAATTTAAAAAAAAAAAAAATTAAACAACTATCTATCTCAGTTGTAATCTAAAGAATGGGATAGAATAGTACCCAAACCCTCACTTTCCATCAAAAGATTTGGCAACAAAACTGGAAATATGTGTGGGAGCAATGGTAGACAGTAATTCCATTCTGCTACAGGAATGCATAAATGGTTTACACTGGCATGCCAGAATGTGTTTCTCTGTTCAGTGGCCTTCAGCTGAGGTTATTCAGGTTTCAACTCACCAATCTTCCTAAGTTTGATGCAGTAACAGAAATGGAGGGTGGACGTAATAAAAGAGGAACCACCAAGTTTAAGGTTAATGTTTGCACTTAAATACTTACTTGACATAAAGCCTTCATTAAGCACATATTCACTATTTGAGTAAATGAAACCAGCACTTAAGGAAGAAAGATTGGTCTCTCGGAGAAAACAGAGTGCTGTCTTTTGACTGGATTCTTAAAAGCTATGACTGCACTAACTGCAATTTTAGTTCACTGTAATATTCCTGAATTATTTGTACGCTGATTGTTTGCAGGATTTCAGAAAATACCTTTCACAAGTGGTAACATAAAAAGATTTCTAGTAAAATTGCAACAAGCCACGGTTTCCTAGAATAAGAGAAAGACTGAAATAAAAGTTGCAATTTGCTTACTATCCATGGCCCATTTTTGTGGTCACCTGACATAACTGTTTTACTTCTTTTGCATCATGGGTTATGTTGTTCAGAAGTACCTCCCAAAAAAACAGGAATCAGGTTTTTTTTAAGTACAGCTTTACAAAGCCTTAGTCACAGATGACCACAGTTTGAGAAAATTATAGCTGCTAGTGCCAAGCTATGTATTTATGTTCTCCTCTTCCACAGGCAAAGGCTGACACCAGAACTTCCATGCGAACAGTTGTGAAAGCATAGCATAGATAATCTGTAGATAACTTTGAAAACAAAGACATATTGTGTACATTAAATAAAAAAATTCAAGTGCTGTCTGTGTTAAGTTTCCATTAGGTAGAAAAGATGTCAGTGTACAGTTAAATTACTGGTAATGTAGTGGAAAATAAGGGAAAGGGCTTGCAATGACTATTGGTTTTTACTGTTTTTGTTTATGACAAATCTCAGTCTCTCAAAAATATGGACACACTGACAAATTTATAAATTATGACATTCTTCCCCCTCCTTTTTGTCTGTTTAATGTGGAATAAAATTACTGCTGAACTACAATAATGCACTTCCCCCACTCCCCCCTCCCCTCTACCCCACCCTCACCCTGCCAAATTACCTATTACTATGAATTAGGAACAACTAATTCTTAGACAAAAAGGCACTGTACAAAAATCCAATCTCCAGTCTTACAGGTAGGGACACTCCATTGCTGGAACAAGTTTATAAACATTTTAGTGACCAGGCAGGATGCAGCTGTAGATGGAGAAGAGCTGATCAGCTGGGAGAGATGACAGTGAGAAAAGGGGGCTTGCAGCTCCCAAGAGGCACTGAGCATACAAATGTGCACACCCATTCAATCTTCTTTACCCTGGGTGTCCTGTAGGACCTGCTGCCATCAGACAGTATCTGCACAGCAGATAGCCCTCTTGGATAGTCTTTGGTGAAGGAAGCTAAGATGCTGCACGCAGTTGCTCACCTGCAGTTGCTCCAGATGCAAGAGACCAGATGGAGTTGGGCAGGGCAGCCAAGATACAACAGTGGTTGACTGGCTGTCTAGCAGTTGTGGCTCTCTGCTGCACACTGTCATTTGGCCACTCCTTGCGCCAGCTCAGCAGCCACTTCAAAACCCAAGCTCCAAGTGACATTGCTGAGCCTGAAAGCATACGCAGCAGGGGTACTGGGGAGAGAAACAGGTGTGGGGGTGTGGAGATGAAGGGAGGTGTTATTGCAAGAGGGAAAAGAGATATGAAGGGCTTGCCTAGGAGGAACTAGGCAGCAGCCAAATGCTGGCTGTCCAAAGGCTTTTGACTCATCGGTATCTTTGCCATTTTGGCCTCAAACCAAGCCTCTGATGTCCTCTGTGCAACAGTAACTTGGTTTTCTCAAGACTTCTGTACCTGCGTCCAGTACTAACAGAAAAACTGCCATACTTAAATGGCCTGCAGTGAACGGAAGTCAGAGTGAAGAGAAGCTCTGAAGGAAGGATGCTCTCTTTTGCATTTAAAGGCACAATACATACTAGCAGTATTACAGCTCTCATGTTGCATCTTTCTGCAGGACATCAACATGAAAATATTTGACAAAGACTGAACTGCCTGGAGGACACTGTTGCGCCATTTCAGTTAACATTCATGAACATTAAGTACTCAGATTGCAGAGTTCTTTCTTACAGCTTCAAAATGTGTAAGTGAGCCTCAAAATATTGTTAGTATTTACATGGTCAACAGATATGAATGGGATTTTTCTACTAATAAGATACAGTTTCTAAAAATCCAACAGCAACCATCTCTTCCCAAAAGAGCAAAGAGCTTGAGGCCTTCACTCCCACTGCTAAATCCACATCTCCTCCTCTTTACAGTAGCTGCTCTTTGTTACAATTACACAATGAGTTCAAAGCCAAGAGGGATAGGATTTTTATTTCCAAACTTCTAAAAGATTAATACAAGCAATAGGAAGTACACAAAATTAAAAACCTATTTAAAAAGTTGTTCTTGTAAAAGTGCTCTATCAAAAAAGTGAAGGCAAATGACCAAGCACATCTTAGTAAATTCTGTGTATTGCAAACCGTGACAACAATGCATGCAATTATCTTTGGGTGTTCACAGATTCTTAGTGTCTGTTTGGTAACATTTTAAATACGTCAAGAAAATTCCACCCCAGCAGTACTGATACAAAGTAGAAGAAGGCTTACAGATAAGAAGTATTGCAAGAAACATGCTTTAGGAATCAGGCCTCTGTTACATATTGTGTTCAGCAGTTACTAAAATGTGTCATTTATGCACTGAGATGCGCTGCAAAAAAAAACTAAAGTAGGTTCCAGGTCTTGCTAATGGAAGCAAAATATCCCCTGAGGACATTACTTCAGCTCTAACAGCATTTAGCTTTATACTTTAATTATTCACTTTTAGGTTGTTTTATTTTGGAAAAAAAAATCCCCATGAGTAGTTTTTGCTATTATTCTGGTGTTAAGGTTTATCAAGATCAGAGTAAGTAATTTGATTAAAAATTCACATGTTTTTCATTTCTAAAATGTAAACTTCTCAAGTAATATTTTTATAGTTAGCATAGTGTAGTAAAAGTGGTGATGACTATGAAAAAACATTTACATTAAAAAACTTCAAGAACATTACTAAAAACCTTCAAGAATATTACTAAAATATAGTGGAATACAGATTCACAAGAACACACAAACAGATATCTAGGATGCTGTTTTAGCCACATAAAAGACAGAGACTTTTCTTGTGAAGGAAAGGCAGTTGTTATTCATGTCATGCTTGAAGGCAATTCTCCAATGACCTTGCCTACAAGAAGAAAAAAAAAAAAAAGGCTTATTAAATGCCATTTTCTTATTCTGATAGATGTAATTTCTCTTAAAAATTACAACATAAAAGTTCCTTTGCACTGAGAAAAACCAAATAACTTTCCTGTGCTGAATGTTGATATCCTCACAATATCATAAAATTTTTAACTGGCTTTTTTATTTTGCTCTGAATTTCTTATGATCCTAACTTAACACTAGAATAATAAACTAAATATTTGTTCTACCAGCAAAAAGTACCAAATGACATCTTGGGCTGAGCTATGCATTTTTAAAAGTATCATAAATTAATCATCAAGTTCTTCTGAGGAAATATTTTGTAATGTATCTGTATGATGTGATCACCTCAGAACATGTAGACACACACACAGGCCCCCAGAAAACCAAAAGGTAGAAAGGCTGCTTAAATAACAGAAGAACATATGCAATGGTATTAGGAATTTTATCTTATTTGCATGAAGAATTACAGGTAGCACCCAAATTAAGAAAATCTGCTTCTGCTTCACCCTCTCTAAATTTTTCCAGAAGAGCATCTCATGTTCAGTTGTTTCCTTTCTTTAGGTTCAATTCTGTTTTGTTAAACCTATGTAGCAACAATCAAAGCCATGCTCTTGATGAGGCAAAAGCTCAAGGAACAGTCGGCAGCAGCAAGGGGAAGATTTTATGAGTACATTATGCTCTAGCTTAAATTCTGCCCTTTGAGAAAACATCCATTTTTTCTTTAATAGCACGCTCATCAAAAGATCAGACTTCAGTGTTTCTTCCTCTCTCTCTCTCTGTAGATTTTTCAGCTCTTTAGCAGGAACTATTTTTATTTTTTCTTTTAAGGAGGAGTGACCGCTTCTGGATATCCTACTTCCACATTTGTGTGTCAAGCAAAATAAGTAGATTTTCCAAGCTATGGTGTGGTTCTGCCCAAGACCACTAGCATGCATGGTCTTAATTTCTCCTGCTGCAATCACTGATAACCTTTGTGACAAATGGGAGAGGCCAGACTGGGAATCTTGAAACTGGATCCCAAAGGTTTGCAAACATTGGACAGCCACCCACCCATCTACTCTGAAGGTGTTACAGGGGTACAGGCAATGCAGAGTTCAGGGAGCAGCTCATCCTTTAGATCTGTGCTGAAAAAGGTTACAAAGGACGTGACTACAGATTGCCTTAGCTCCTCTCTACTTCCAATGGTTTTGGTGCTGTACCAACAGTAAGAACAGGAAAAGCCTAAGGACAGACACAGCGAAATGAACTGCAATATGACATTAAAGACCTAAATGTATTTTAACATGATTCTTGCTTAAGCTGTGAGCTAGTCATCAGAACATATAAAATTGCCACAGCTTTGTCTTTCTTCAAGCTGGGTATGTAACTGTCTACTGTCTGGCTATGTCAAACACAGTCATGTATATTAGACTATTTTAATGACTTTGGATGCTGCTAATGACCTTATTGCTGCACAAACACAGAAACACAACTATCCCAACAAAAAAACAACTCATAAAGAAAACACCTCTAGAAAGAGCTGTAGAGAAGAGACATGCTTCCACTGCACCACCTAAAAAACCTAGAAAATCATTTGCAGAGCCAGCAGAGAAATTATGAACATTCAAGCAAGAACTCAACACTTAAACAAGTATCACCACGTGTCTTTGTCTCTCCAAGGGCTTGAGTTTCAAATTAGAGTGGTTGTCATGGCATCTGTGACTGTATTACCTGATTTCAGAGCAGAGCACAGGATCGGGGTTCACGGAAGGGATTGCTCCCTGCAGGAACCCCAACAAGCAAGGCATCTTTGCAGGCATTTTGCATACAGTACTGCTGGAGTTCTGCAGCTGCCTGAGAGACCTGAAAAGGAAAAAAACCAGAGAGAAAACTAATTCATTCACAAGCATCTATTAAGCATTTCCTCTTGAAGAGCTATTGTCAAACAGAGATGGAGTGCAGCCAAGTCACCTCTCAGATTCTAGAACATCAAGTAAATCAGCACAGAAGTACAATTTATAAAGCTATCATGAAGCACACATGAAATATTACACCAGTGATAAGCCAGAAGAATGTAGAGGACTGAGGTGCCAATGTAATGCAATTTCTTCCCAATAAAATGCTCAGAGCCATGATGATTTTACAATCTTCTGTGATGTTTGGAGGTTTATATTTGAACTCTTATATCCTCTGATAATTTATTTAAAGTATTTTCATTCCAAAGTTCTAAACAACACAGAAGTGAAAGCAAAAAGATTAGAATGAAAAGCTTTTGAAGTCCAAATCGTCGTCTTCCCCCAGCAGTGAAGTCAGAAATTCACATCCACACTCTGGCTCCCTACAAGGAGAGTCCAGAGCTGCAGAACAAGCCCAGGATCCCAAAGACAAAATGTCCTTAGCACTGAACTTCCCTGCTCTCCTTGCAGATGGCAAGTCAGTCATGGGCCTACATTTTTGAAGGAAAATGTAGAGGAATTTCCAGTTTCCCAGACACACATTAGGAACAGCTACAGGGCACTATCAAAACCTATGCTGTCTGA
The DNA here is from genome assembly GCF_027477595.1 of Haemorhous mexicanus. Taxonomy (NCBI): domain Eukaryota; kingdom Metazoa; phylum Chordata; class Aves; order Passeriformes; family Fringillidae; genus Haemorhous; species Haemorhous mexicanus. Next base: position 37,218,469 of record NC_082381.1, read on the forward strand.
TACATATTTTATAAAAGGAAATACTAAATATATTGATGGAACTGTAAGTTCCCCTCTGACCTCACCTCTGCCTTTGTTACAGGACTCCTGAAATACTGACATTTCTTCCTACACAACTCTGCAGTGTTGCCAAAACAATAACCAGAAGGACCATGCACACTTCCCAGCCTCCTGTCTGAAGGAACCACCCCAGAGCACCAATGGGATTTTGGTTCTTGGCCATCCTATCTAACAGCATCTGGAAACACATGGGAAGTCTGGCCTAGCACACACTTTTGTTTGCTATTTTGCTGCTCTCCTGTTCACTGTCTTCCAATTCTTCTCCAGGCTCTCCTCCAGGACGCTCATCCTAGTAACTGCCTGAATTTAGCCAGCAGCTGATGGCACTTCAGGGAGTTGTTATAAGAAGTTTTTTCCCCCTCAGCCTCCTTCTCTTGAGCAGAGTACAGGGAAAAGCATCTACAGCAAGGATTCCTACTAAGTCAGCAGGCTTTGTCACTCCTTCCTTACCTGAGGAGAAGCCCTTTCTGGAGGCTGCAGAGGTGTCCTGCCCTGTCCAGTCCTTTGGATCCCCTGCAACATTAGCACCCTTGCCTCAACCACAGCACCTGCCCCTTGTGGTGCCCAACTGTGCACCACGTGGCTATCAGGCAGAGATCCCAACACTGGTCAGGCCAAGGCCAAGTGGAGCTTTTTCCTTTGAGAGTTAGCAGTGCCTACAGCATCTCCTGGCACTTTGATGCCAAACCCTTCAACACAGACTGACCTATGTATATCCTGGTATATTCTCAAAAGATACAAACCTACTCTTAGTCCTACCTATGCCCCATAACATTCTTCTTTTCTCCTGCTCACACAGAAAATTTCTACAGTATTTCATCACATGACAAACACGCTCCCTTCAGCAGCCTCTGCATGCAAGATGTGTATGGGTACTTCTTCCTACTCAGTTTCCTCTTTCTGAAAATATTGTTCCTGTCTGCTTTTTTAGCCAGCAGGGTAAACAAAATCACCATTGGAACTTGGCAGTATGGAATGTATTTTTAAAAATCCTTTCATAACCAGCTTCCGACTGGAAACACATTGTCTATTCAAAGTAGCTGAAACAATGTTTTCTCCCATTTCAGTGCTTGCTAAAACTGAACTAAGTAGTTTTTATCTGCTGAATATATTTCACATTATTTTTGTACTGTATGTATAGAAACCCAGATGATACAATTTATATGACCCATTTTTATCATGTGTCATTTCAAAGCCATGAACAGGTTCCTAGAACAGCAACCTCCAAGGAGATTGCTGTGCATAGTGCTCCAAGAAATATGAGTCTAAGGTCCATCAAGGACAAGCCTCCCCGGATTACAAGAGCAAACTCATAAAAAAAATACGCAGCCTTGAGAAGTCCAGCTCCAGAAAATGTTACTGCCACAAAGTAACACCTGCAAACTACAAACTATATATTTTATAGCCACTCCCCACCCACAAAAAAGTAGTGGGTAGGAGTATATGAGTATTTTGAGTTTATGACTCAAAATGAGCAGGAACAGAGATCCAGGCATCAACAATAACTGGTGGGAAACCATTTCAGTGTTTGGCAATACTTCTCTTGCCACAGAGTCTACATTTCTACTCTGAAACATGTTATTTTTCACATATTCCCACACCTTGCTGTGGTGATAAGCACAGTAATCTTTAGTGAATCAAGCATCTGCTGATTCTGTTTTGTTACTAATATGTAGTAACAAAACCAAATTGATTGGAATGATATCCAAAAGCCAGAGTGGTTTCACCTCACAACAAGCACTTCAAATTTTCACCAGCCCAGGTCAGGAATAGTGGGAACAAGTATTTTGAATGATTTTTAAATCAATTAGCTAAGTTCCTGCAGCTCAATGTGTTGGCACTGTCGTCAGACTGAGGAAGCTAGTCTTTTGTGAGTGGCCAGAGAAAAATGGCGAATGCAAGCAGAGAGAGGAGAAAAGTGCAAGATATAAATTAATTTGACCTCCATCACTTCACAGACTATGCTGGATTTTGTGCGTGGTGAAGAACCCCCCACATCTGCTGGAAACCAAGCGCTGTCTCGGTCAGGTCACCAAACCTGAGGACCTGGCAGACGACAAGATCGCCTCATCGTGCTGCCTTTGTCTGGAAATGTGCAAGCAGGAGAAGATTCATGCATGCGTAGCAAATCGCCTGCCTTCCCCAACTGTGCCAGCGGGTACCACCCCGCACCGCCTCCCCCCGGAGATCCTGCCAGCGCCCCGAAGCAGGGGGGAGTCGGGCTGGCTCCGCTGCGAGGAACTACTCTCGGTTATCTTGTTTGCTGGTGCAGAACTAACGAGGAGCTGCTGTATTATTTATCACGGCTCCTTCCACCAGGGAACGGCACTCTCTCAATCCCTCCCGTCCGGCTGGGGCTCGAAGCCCGCCGGGCTCACGCACCCCTCGCCCCTTTTCTTCCCAGGGCGGGCGGCGCCGACCAGTGCGAAGGGAAAGGCAGGAGCGACTCCTCTCTCCCGCCCCGCCGCGGGGGTCGCTGCACCCCGCGCCTCACCCCGGTCCCGGGTGCCCCGCACCCCGGCTCACCTTGATCCTCTCCACGGCCGCCTCCAGCTTCAGCTGCTCCACCAGCCGCTGCATGGTGCTCAGGCTGCCGCCCGACGACATAGCGACGCCGCGGGCAAGACGGAGGGGATGAAGCGGGCAGGCAGCGCGATTCCGGCGGGCTCGGCTCGGCTCCCTCCGCCCCGGGGAGGGGCCGGGGCCGCTCCGCCCGCAGCCCCCGCGGACCGCCCCGGCTCTCAGCCGGACCCCGCTGCTCGCTGCCGCCTGCAGCGCCTTACAGCGGCGCTCGGTGCGGGCTGGAGCTGCTTTGCGGGAGGGAAACCTACAGCACGGCCGAAAAAAATAAAAGGGAAGGAAAGGAAACAAAAAATAAAGTGGGAAGGGTGGGGAGGGAGGGGAGAAGAAAAAAAAGGGGGAAATGGGAGGAAAACTAGGGAGGAAGAATAAGTGGAAAAAAGAAAAGAGGAAAAACGGGGGAAAGGAAAGAAAAAGAAAAAAGAGGAGAAAGGCAGAAAAGAAATGGAGGGAAAACAGGGAGAAGAGGAGGAGAAAGGGAATTCACAGAGTCATAGAATAATTTAGATCGCAAGGGAGTTTAAATATGGTCTAGTTCTAACCCCACTATTTTGGGCAAGGATGCCATCCACTACATCAGGTTACTCAGAACCCTATCAAACTTGGTCTTGAACACTGACAAAGATGGAGTTCTAAACATGTCTTCTGCCCACAGGCAGCCGTGAGGTTCCAGCTGCCTGGCAGCTGCTGCCAGTGTTGCTGCATCTCCCCACCCAGAGCTGTTCACCATTTTAGCAGTGACCTCTCACATAAATAAGTCCTCTCACTTTTTGGCAGGGATTTGACAGCTGTTAGTTTGCTGGCTTCTTTGAAAGTTGTTGGAATTAAGCTTATTGCCTAAAATGGTTGCTCTGAACATAAGACAGGATAACCAGGAGGTCAGGCCCAGCCAGAATGGGTTTCTGGAAGACAGGTCCTGGCTGACCAACCAAATGTCCTTGTGTAGCAAGGTGACACAACTAGAGAATGAGGGAAAGGCTGTGGATGTTGTCTATCTAGACTTCAGCAAAGCCTTTGACACCATCTCCCACAGCATTCTCCTGGAGAAACTGTCAGCTCATAATGTTTATGAGTGAACTCTTTGCTGAGTAAGGACTGGCTGGATGGCTGGGAGCAGAAAGTTGTGGTGAATGGAGTTAAATGCAGCAGGCAGCTGGTCACTAGTGGTGTTTTCCAGGGGTCAGTAGTTGGGTCAGCCCTGTTTTATGTCTTCATCACCCACCTGGATGGATGAGAGGATAAAGTCCACACCCAGCAAGTTCACAGATGACACCAAGTTGGATGGCAGTGTTGACCTATAGGGCAGGAAGGCTCCTCAGAGGGATCAGGACAGCCTGGATTGATGGACTAAGGCCAGTTGCGTGAGATTCCACAAGACCAAGTGCTGAGTTATGCCTTTGGGTCACAACACCCCAGGCAGTGCTACAGGCTGGAACAGAGTGTCTGGAAAGCTGCCTGGCAGAAAAGGATGTGGGGGTGCTGATCAAGAGCAGCTGAACATGGCCCAGCATGTGCCCAGGTGGCCAGGAAGGACAATGACATCCTGGTCCATAGCAGCAACAGTGTGGCCAGCAGGTCCAGGGCAGTGACTGTCCCTCTGTACTTAGCAATGGCGAGGCCACGCCTCATGTCGTGTGCCCAGTTCTGGGCCCCTCACAACAAGAAAAATATTGAGGCGCTGGTATTGCCAAATTTTTGGAACTCTGACATTTTAGGAACACAGACAAACGTTTAGGTCCAGAAATGAGATGCTTATTGTACTGAGGGTGCAAGATGGAAGTTTTCCTACAAATCAAGCACACCAAGGGGTAAAAACCAAGAGAATTCATACACAAAATTTTACATAAACCCGCCTATCCAATACCTAGATACCATCTACCTCATGCATTGTCATTTAGTTTGCACACCTTATGACTTGTCACCAGGCCTGCATGGGTCTCTTCTGGTGTCTCTAGTGGTCTCTCTTGGTCATTTGGGGAGATGTCCTCTATGAAGTTTCAAGCAAAGTTCATCTCAGGTCCAGCAGAACCTAATGGTATTTTCCAACTTTAATGATTCTGTAGTTCTGTAGGGACAACCAGGTGTGCACATGCTTGTTCCTCAGTCAGAGCCTCAGCATGGTCATGGAAAAGACACATTGAATCTTCTCCAAGATCCTAAATTTTCCAACCCTTTTCCCCGCAATGATCTCACAACTACACAGTACCAGCAATATTTGTTCATGAAGACATTTCTCTCTCAAGTCAATTCAACCTACACTGGCTATGCTAGGCCTACTATTGAAACTCTCAGCAGTCTCTGAATATTTATGCCCAGAAGACAGACATAATTTAGAATACCATGATAGTCTAGAAATGCCTAGTAGCCTCTGCTAATGAGGTGTCGCTGCAGTGCTGACAGCTTTCTAAAGACACCTGAGTTTTTTTTATCCTTTGTCACAGGAATGTGACTGCAGTGTCTCTGCCCAGCAAATTTTTGCTGCATTCTATGCATTTATGTCTGCATCTGATTATTTTCAAAGGGGTGACATGTCTAGAGAAGAGGGAACTCCAAAATGAACTCAGTAAAATGGCTAATTTCCAGCAGGTTGTATGATATGTCTGACTTCTCCAGGCACTTGATATCAAGCTCCATGTGTTACACGGCAAGATACAGCTCTGTCCTCTGCAAGGACTGTACCTCCATTGCACTGATTTCCACTGTACTATCAGGTCATGAAATTAATCTTGATTACAAGGAAGGTAGACATCAAGGGAAAACAGATCTGTGTTTCGGCTTCATATTTGCATAACCCAAATATTTTGCTTGGAAAAGGACAGAGCAAAAGGAGTCAGAAGGGCAAAAGCAGTGGAGCTATTAGCCTGTGAAACTGCATTCACAGGTTTAGATCCTCTTGAATACAATTGCCTTGTACATTTCCAGATATAACTGTCTTTTCTAATAATCAGCGCCACTGTGTTTGTGCTTAGCTTCATTCTCTATTTCTACCACAGCAACTTATTCTTCCCTCTTCCACTCTTGCAGGAGACTGATTGTGTTTTGGAGGATGAAGCAGCAGTACACCAAAGCTGTGGTCTCTCACTTCATACACATCTTTGCAGTATCCCCAAGATTGCTTCACAAAAGCAAGCACAGCTTTTTCTGCATACCTTCTTTAACAATTTTTAGATTTTAATTGATAATTAGATGCAAAATGAATTAAGTTCATTGCTACTCTACATTCAACAGAGATCAAGTCCAGCAGTTCCTCTTCAATTTTACTTCTGTGTACAGAGATTCAGCATAATACTTCTATCATGCTGTTCTGGCTTCAGCTGGGATAGAGATAATTTCTTCTCAGTAGCTGTTGCACTGCTGTGTTTTGGATGAGAATGGTGTTGATAACATACTGATGTTTTGGTTTTTGCTAAGTCCTGTTTATCCAAAGTCAAGGACTTTTTATTCCCTCCTTTCCTCATGCTCTCCCAAATCGGGAGGGCGTGTAGCAGAGACAGGTGACCCTTGAACAAAGGGATATTCCACGCCATGTCATGCCCAGTACCAAAACTGGGGGGAGTCACCAATCTGGGTTTGAGAAGAGGAGTCTGGAATCAGTCAGCAAGTGGTGAGCAATTGCATTGTGCATCACTTGCTTTTTTCCCTTTTTGTTATAATTGTTTTATTATTTTACATTATTTTCAATTATCAAATTGTTCTTATTTCAACATAAAAATTTTAATTCAGCACTCCTTCCCACCTCTCCAAACTGTCCAGCTTTTGGGCAGATCTCTAGGTAATGTTCTTAGTTATTTATCTGACCTTAAAGAAGACTTGAACCATTTACAATAACATGGCGGCTCCCAGTAAAAAGAGCAGTTGGGTTTCAAAGGTAGTCAAAGGATATTCAAAATCTTAAAAATTCTTGACTATGGTAATCAACCTAGAGGGCAAGGAAGGAAAAAAAGGAGAGGGAGAAAAAAATAGGAAGGTGCTCCCCCCATAAGTTGTTCCTCTGAGGAGAAAAATATAAAGATTATTAATTGCTCACAATGAAGAACTCCCAGAGCACAGAGACACCTGCAATGCTGAATACATACACCTGATTGGTGTCCTGGCCAGCAACACCATCATATCATAGTCCCATCCTACAAAATACACCACAGAGAACAAGTACTGCAAGTATCTCTGGTACAATACAAAATGTCACAAATAGGAGAGCAAATAAGTCCACATTGTAGCTAGCAACTGTTAAACTACTACAATGAATGTTTATAACAATTTTCTTTTAACACGCTTTCAGACCTGCCCTTATATCAGCCTTTTGGGTCCATAATCAGGTGCCAAAAAGATCATGGACCAGATCTGTGGTTAAGGCCAGATGGAAATTAGGCACAAAGCAACTTGTTCAACTCCACCCGCTCTCTCCACCTCCAATCCAGCACAATGGGGAGAAGGACCAGAGTAAAATTCATGCGTTGTGATAAGAACAGTTTAATAATTGAAAATACAGTAAAATAGAAGAAGAAGAAGAAGAAAGAAGAAGAAAGAAGAAGAAGAAGAAAACAAACAAGTGATCTACAATGCAATTGCTCACCACCTGCTGACTGATATCAAACTCCTCCTTCCCAAGCCCAGAACAGCTGCCATTTCAGGAAGTTCTCCCCACTTTATATACCAGGTATTACGTTCTCTGGTGTGGAATATCCCTTTGGGCATTTCAGGTCACTTGTCCCAGCTATGCTCCCTCCCAGTTTGGTTTTTTTCTGGCAGAGCATGAGATGAGGAGGGAGAAAAAAATCCTTGGCTTTGGATAAGCACAATTTAGCAAAAAGCAAAACATTTCTGTGTTATCAACACCATTCTCATTCTCAACCCAAAACATAGCAGTGTAACAGCTACTGAGAAGAAATTAACTCTGCCCTAGCTGTTACCTGAACAGCTGAATAGTTTGGAGTGGCAGGATGTGTGGGCTTTTATGAGCAAGTACATAGGGCAGTGGGCACCTTCAAGATGTTTGCACCTTACCTCTGAGCAAGTACAGAATCCAGAAACTAGTAAACTACTTTTTAAAAGTGTGCTGTCACCCTGGCAGCCCGGAGAGAACCCAAATCACTGCAACATGCTGTGGCCTGGCGCAGGCTTATTGAGCCATGGTCAACACTGCTCAGTAGTCTCAGGGGGAAAAGAAGATCTCTGAATCTGACAATGAGACAAAAACAGACCATGCAGCTCGTCCAGCCACTGTGAGACACTGCAGCCGCTCCAACCCCAGCAACTGGAACTGCCACTGAAACCACTGAAACAGAATCTACAGGTGCCAATGTCAGTTAGCCCTGTACAGAAGCAGAAGATATGTACAGGAAAGTCAGCCTTTAAAAAAGCTTTAGCAAAAACAGGACAGGAAGAATAAAAAGGACAAAGAAGCAGCACTGTCACAAGGGTGAATTACAGAGCCATCATCAAGGCCGTCACAGGAACTGGAAGAGAAGACAGAAGAGACAGCCACAACTTGATCCCTTTCTCTGAGTGACCTGTGGGAGATATGAGAATATTCAGTCATTGTCCAGGTGACCTGACTGCTCTTGTGCTGGGACAAAGGAGACAACAGTGTGGCTTTAAGAGAGTAAGGAAAGCAGAGAGCTGGGACCACTTGCTGAGAAACCCAGCATTGACAAAGCAGTTAGAAAAAAGACACAAGTCCTTTGTCTGTGGACATGCCTCTTATCGAATGTGAGGGCAAGGTGTCCCTATAAAGAAGATATTCCATATAACTTAGACAAATGGGCTGCAATAGAGAAAGGTATTAAATATCTGAGGGAATTAGCCATATGAGGAGTGATATATTTTGACCCGGACAATGTGCAGCTCACCCAGGTCCAGATGATGTCTTACGTCCACAGTTCATGGTGGAAACTTCTACAGAGTGCACCAACAGCATATGCCAACCCCTTATCAACAACAGTTTGGAAAGATGATGTACAACTGACCATGGGTGATTTTCGACATCCAGGAATACAAAGACAGTATTCCTTCCCCCATCACTGCAGCTGTGGAAAAGCTATCAAATAAACTGGTAGATAAACTGACTCAGGATTTCTGAGGGAATATGTCCTGCTCCTCACCTATAGGGGCCCCTATTTCAATGACTGACAGCAGGTGTCCTCTTGCTCAAGAAAGAGGATATAAAATGTACACACCACAGGGTACCCTGTGGTTTTACCAGCAGGACCATGGAGAGGATATGAGGAAGTGGGATGAACAATCCACCTTGATCCTAGATGCACAGGTGCAGGAATTGAAGGGGAAAACAAGCACAGTGCAATTTTTTTCTAGGGAACTTGCTGCTCTAGTCTCCAGCAGACAGTTTTCCAGGCAGAATGAAGGTCTGGTCATACTACTGACCCTATGGAGAGATGTTCTAATCCACTTCTACAAGATGTTAGTGGGGAACCTTCAGATCAGTATTAAAGGGGCCCTGCCTCTACCCAGGTGGAGGAGAGGGATGACTGGGTTTACTGGAATGTGTGGATTTGATGGCCTGGCACAACAGCCCCACAGGATTACAAGGCTTTGGTAGACACTGGTGCCCATTGTACCCTAATGCCATCAAGCTATACAGGGACAGGATCCATTTGTATTTCTGGAGTGACAGCTTACTCTGTTGGAGGCTAAGAGTAGTCCAACTGGGAATTAGAGGCAAAAGCACCCTAGTGTGCCTGGACCAGAGGGTCCATGCATCTTTGGCATAGACTGTGCCAGATGATATTTCAGAGATCCAAGAGGGGCATTGGTGGGCTTTTAGTATAACTTCTTCAGAGACAGAGGAAATTAAACAGTGGTCTACCTTACCTGGTCTCAGAGGACTCTCCTGTTGCTGAAGAGCAGCAGGTGCCAGCACCACCACAATGGTGCATGGGAGGTAATAAGGCTCCAAAGGAGACTCTGTAATTCCTACCCATGAGGTGGTTTGCTGGCTGGAGAGCCAAGGAGTGATCAGCAGGACCTCCTTACCCCTTAACAGCCCCAGCTGGCAAGTGTGAAAGTCTAATGGGGATGGAGACTAAGAGTAGATTATCATGGCCTGAGTGAATGCCACATCTGAGTGCTGCCACACCCAACATTCTGGAGCTTTAATACTAGCACGAGTCAAAGGCAGCCAAGTGGTGCCACCACTGGCATTGGTGACGTGTTTTTCTCAATCCCTCTGGCAGCAGAAAGAAGGCCACAGTTTGTTTTCACTTGGAGGGATGTCCAGTAGACCTGGAACTGACTGTGCCAGGGATGGAAACACAGCCCCACTATCTGCCATGGACTGATCCAGACTGCACTGGAGCAGGGAGAATCAGCACACCTGGACTATATTGATATTTTTGTTTGGAGGAATACTGGAGAGGTTTTTGAGAAAGGAAAAAAAATCCAAATCCTTCTATAGTCCATTTTCTCCATAAAAAAGGTAAGGTAAGGGGACCTGCATAAGACATGCAATTTTTAGGAATAAAATGGCAAGATGGACATCACCAGATCCCAATGGACATTATTAACAGGAAAACAGTGATGTGCCCACCAACTACCTAGAAATAAATACCAGCTCTTAGGCACTGTGGGATTTTAGAGAATGAACATTTCAAATTAGTCTGATTGTAAACTCCCTGTAGCATGTTACACAGAAGAAGAATGATTTTAAATGGGGCCTTGGGCAGCACAAGCCTTTGAATAAATCAAACAGGAGATAATTCATGGTGTATCCCTTAGGACAGTCTGAATAGGGCAAGATGTAAAAAATGTGCCTTTTATTGAAGCTGATGAGAATGGTTCTTTCTGGAGACTGACAGAAATGCCAGGTAAGGCTCAAGGCTGAACTCTAGGTTTTTGGAAGTGAGCATACAGAGGATGTGAGGCCTACTCTACTCCTACTACTAACTAAAAGGGAGATACAAGGCAGCTTATGGTGTCCAAGCCACTTTGAAGGTGATTGGTACTGAAGCACAGCTCCTCCTGGTACTCAGGTTGTATAGTGGGCTGGATATTAAAGGGAGGATCACCTCTACACATCATGCAAGCAATGCTGTATGGACTAAGTGTGTTGCATTGGTTGCACAATGAGCTTGGATAGGAAACCTCATCATCCAGGATTCTTAGAAGTGAACATGGACCGACCAGAAGGCAAAGATTTGGGAATGTCACCAGAAGGAGAGGTAATATGTGCTGGAGAGGCTCCACTATATAACACATTACCGGAAAGGAAGGAGCAGTATGCCTATTTTATTTTAGTCCTTGCTGACCTTGTGTGAAAGCACTGGAGATGGAAAGTGGCTGTATGGAGTCCCCATATGGTGGCAAAGGCCACCATTTAGATACCAGAGGATCTGCCAGCCAGGCTGGCCCTGCCCAAAGTTTTTTGTGGTGTAGAAGGGGATAAATTTCCTGTAGTGTATACTAAAAACATGCTGGGGAAAATGGTCTGGGTTATTCCTGCCCCAGGCAAAGGCAAACCCATCTGAGGGATTGCTTTTGCTCAAGGACCCAGGTGCACTTGGTGGGTAATGTTGGAGGATAGGGAAGTCCTGTGTGTGTCTCAAGGCAATTTGATTTTAGGTGAAAATAGACAATGAGTTAAATTGTGTGATGTTCATCACTACGCAACAGTCTATTACCACCTCTGTGTGTAGAAGCAGTAATAATAGCTACATGTGTATCACCTTACAGAGCACCTCATGGCATCTATCCAAATCACAACTGTTCTGGGGATCTGAGCCTGACTTCCCTCTGATCATCACACTCACAAAAACGAACTTTGATAAAACCAAAAAGTGCAGCACTACCGGGATCAGAACTGGCTCAAATATGCAGCGTGCAACAAACCCACACCTCATATCATCTTTTCTGCTTGAAAGACTCTTACCAAGGATGAAGGCCAAAGTCATGGATTAAATGAAGTCAACACACTTTTTTTTTTAATTGTGTGGATGTTTTATGAACACTTAACAGAGTGTTCCATTGACTAAGAGAATGATGTTTGTATATCTATTAAAAGAGATAAATAGGGAAGGTGATGGGATATTGGGGAGTGTGAAATTTGACATAATGCAGATGATATGGAATAAGCAGCAGATATTGTCTTGATTAGAGCTAGGCCAATTTCTTCTCAGTAGCTTCTGCAGTGCTGTGTTTTGGATTCAGAATGAGAATGGTGTTGATAACATAGTGATATTTTGGTTTTTGCTAAGTTGTGTTTGTCCAAAGTCAAGGACTTTTTCCCTCTTTGTCTCATGGTCTGAGAGTGAGAAGATACAAAAAAAAAAAAAAAAAAAAACTGGGAGGGAGCACAGCTGGGACAAGTGACCTAAACTGACCGAATGGATATTCCACACCAGAAAACATCATGTCTGGTATTTAAACTGTGGGGTTACCCAGAAGGCTGGCGGATCTGGGTACAGGAAGGGGAGTCTGCCATGTCAGTGGCTGGTGAGAAATTGCATCATGCATCAATTTTTTGCTTTATTATTTCCCATTATTATTGTATTTTACTGTATTTTCAATTATTAAACTGTTCTTGTCTCAACATACTAGTTTTACTTTGACTCTTGTCCCCATTCTACCAGGGTGGGGGGAAAAGAGCGGGGAGTTGAACAAGTGGTTATGAGGTGTTTCATCTCCAGCTGGACATCTCCAGCCAGGCAAAACTACAACACGTTTTTGAATATGTTAAACAGAACACTGAAATTACACTTCAAAAATGTGCAAAAGGTCAGGAGTAGCAAGTTCAAAGCCTGTGCTCCCAGAACCAGTCTCCACAGAAGGCAGCTAATAAGGCACTGTTTTCAGCAGTTTCCTTCCAAAGAACTCGATTTTACAAGTGTGATGACAGGAGAAAGACTATGCTCCCATCTTTCCTTCCCCAGTAAAATTACTGAAGAGGAATAAGGTAGCAGAATCCCTTTTACCAGCAAATCACAGAAACTCTCTGACCTGGGTTGTTACAGAGCAAACCACAAACTGCTGTTATGCATTATTTATTCTAAGTACTCAGAGGTCTGATCGGAAGAGATAAATGTAATGAATACTTAAGATTTAGAATTTAAAACTAATTAAGTCTGCATATATAAACTTTTATTTACATAAGGCATCAAAATTGCCCTTTTTAACAAAAGGGTCATTTTTCCCTTTAACCAATACTTTGGTGAAAGAAATGTCACATTTAATAAACTAATATTCACTGGTATACTTGTTCTGAACAAGCAGGTATAGTCCAATGTACAAGATGAAAAACCACAAAATATCCAAGCATAGTGTTTCATTAATTACTCTGTAGAACAAAGAATTAAGGTTTGTTTGCATCACAATGATGATCAATCATGCATCATTTATTCCCACAAAGAATAAAATCCATTTCCAAGTGAAGCAGGAATAGCAGTAGTCTTGTATAATCCCCATATTGTTTACATGAAAAACAACCAATTTGGCATCTTAGAAATTAGACTGAAAAGTAGGGAGAAAGAGAGGAAAACAGAAAATGGCCCTTGCTTCAGAATCCTTTATAAGCATTTTCAGTTTCCACTTGCAGAAACCCTTCATATTAAAGAGGAAAACTGGGACTTGCCAAGGTTTGAACTAAAAACATTTTCAGAAAGACCAGAGTTATGGTTTCATTGATGATGATTATGAAGTCTCTAGCAAAAATACGTTGTTTGGAATAATGAATTCCACATTGATATCCCCAAGTAAATGGCATATATACATTAGACTGAGCCTGTTTTAATAGGTCTGATTTATAAAAATGGTAAACCTGTATTATGCTTCTGCCTGATGTAATAGTTCCTGAGTTTTAGATCACTGCTAAGCCACAGCAGACAAAACTCTGAATGATGTAATGAAAAGTTTTGCAAATCACTTTCAGCAATAGCACACACTTTGTTCAGCAACTTTCAATCATCAATAAAAGTCAGTCTTCCAGGTCCTTCATTTTTCATCCACCGCCGGTATCTCTTCCATCGGGGATCCATGGCCATCTTCTTCTTTAACTCCTCCTCTTGCTCTCGTTTATACACCTGGTAAGACAGAGAGAAGTTTTTAATAAGGATGAAGAAACAGCTTAACTGAGCCTCAAGTGTGGTCTAAGTTTATTCTTCAATCGTTTGCCAGCTCATTGTTCTTACAAAAGACTGGATTGCAGCGTAGAAGCAGATCCTGACCAATATGAAGTGTTGGAGCACCTACAGCCTGAGAGCCAACTTCTTACTGCCCAAGATGCTTTGTTTTTTCTGAGAGCAGAACAACCTTCCTGTAAGCTCCAAAACATTTTTTTTTGCTAGAGAAGTAGATGCTCAATGAATTCAACAAAATACACACTAAGCAACTGCTCATGTTCTGAAAAGCTAATCTGTGAGTCCCTTCCAGCACACATGCTGTTCAATCCAGCTGTTCAGCTCCTCATTTTAGCTGTTCTCCCTTTTCAAAGTCATCATCTAACAGAATACCACTATGGAACTTTTTCTTCCCAAGTAAGGTTCACAAGAAAGTTGAGAATATCTCAATATCTCTGCATCCAGTATTTACAGTATTAAAAGATAAACAATTATATTCTGTCAAGAAATATTCCATCACTGCAATGGAATCAACAGTTACCAGCAAATGAATCTTAAAAAAAAAAAGCCACAAAAATGCAACAGTATCTGCATTTTTATTCTGGAAGGCAGTTTATGTAGATGGAGCCAGCATAAATCTCAAAATCATCCATGATTTTATAATCTCAGTGTCATGTGACTTAATCTGACTCAAAGGCCAATTAAACTTACAGTTCCACTATGTACAAACAAGATTTTAAAAATATATTATAGATGGCTACATGAATACACAAACTCAATGCTCAGTGATCATAATGGTTTTAAGAATCATTAGGAAACAGTAAAATTATTGTGGAGCCCTGTGTATTGAATTCCTGGTCTTTCCCATCCTAAGACACCAGAAACCTGAACAATATGAGATAGACATTTCCAGTGATGAAGGAAGAGACAAGCTTTTGGGGAGAAACACTACAGCATTATTTTTCAGCCTAGAAAATACTACGTTTCAAGTAAGGATATGGCAGTGCTACACAAAAGCAGAGCCAGCACAAGAACAGAATAAACCATGATTATTCTCCATTTCCAGTAATACTGGAATGAGCAGGAGTCCAGGTGGCTTAAAAAAATCCTCTTCTACCACCTTTTACAACTATTGATGAACTCATGACCAGATGGCACAGCAGAGAATGCAAACTTCAATGCATACAAGTGACCAGGTAAAACTTACTAAAGCAATTACCTACAAAGACACCATTTCCTTTTCAGAAAGCTACAAAGTGCAAGGTATGTTGGATAAATATTACTATACAGATGCAGTTGTCATGTATTTGTCAGGGAAAATGATCTTCTGGCCACCACAGGAGACAAGTGTGAGCTAAAAAGACTTGACTTGTGGCAAATACAGCTCTTTCACATCCAGTGACCAAAACATCCTAAGTTAAAAACTGCCTGGATGAGAAACCAGAGCCGTTTTGCTCTACTACAGGATATCCATCCAATCTTTTTCGATATTAACACCTGCTTTAACTAGCAGCATTACTCAGTCTTAGGTCTTCCAGAATGTTTCTTCAAAAACAGGAAGGGGTAGATTAGTCTACAAACTTGAACAGGAAAATGGTAAAATAGGTGTTAATGTAAGGAAAGGATTAGCTGCCAAGTATGTAGAGGTGCTCAGTTAGGATGGGTTTGCTAGAAAACTCTCTCTTATCTTTGCTGTCCTGCCATCATCCCATCTCTTTTCCCAGCATATGCAGAACAGCAGCACCAACTCTTTTTCCCCTTAAGCAGACTAAGTTCGCATTCTCATGTTTTTCTTTAGAAACCTTCCATCCAAATGGCCCACAGATGCACCTCTGTGGAATAACAGAAAGGTTTTGTCAGCCTGCCATGCCACCGCATCACAAATAATTCTGGACTGCAAATTCCATGGTGTGGCTAATGTTCTTTCTCTTCTCTCACTGAATTTTTAAAAATTACATAGTGACTATCTAGTATTGACTATTAATTTAATGACTATCCACGGGCTAGAGTAGAAGTTGTGCCTAATGGTGGTTTTTATGCCATCCCTACTTGAATAGTATACAGCACTGCAAGAACAGTCTATGTACTCACCACAGGCCAAAGAACTATCAAAGGACAGATGGGAAAATGAAACCAAAACAATAACAAATAACTAATCAAAACAGTCTGAGCTAGGAATTAACAGCTTAGAAGACTGATGAAATAGGAGATTCAGACAATCTAGGTAATTCTTATTAAAATTATTACTGCTTGGAGAACAGATAATAGTCTTCAACCTACCATAATAGCACACTGTTATTATTGCTCTGGGACTGCTGGATAACCAAAACTAGTTTTTTCACCAGGGCTACTGATAAATAACATAAAGAAGAGAGATCTTCAGTTTCCCTGAGGCTGGTGGATAGACCTTAAAAGACTAATTAACAAAAAAAGGTAAAGGTATGTAAAAGTAGAACCAGTGGATGAACAGATAATAAGGAAAACAGTGGTGTTTTTGCATGTAACAAGAAGCAACAGCACGTGCCAGAAGAAAAAGTTGAAGGAAAGGACACCTGTAAAACTGAAGCATTCAGTCAATACAACCATCACAGACCCCTTCAGACAAGCCTCTAGAATCATAAAAGAACTTCCAGCAGGACTCAGATGCATGCAAATTAGCTCTAGGAAAAGTGATGTTTATGTATAAGCTAGGAAATATATTGTAATGAATATGTGTGATCATGATAGAATAAATACCCCACTGTAAAGTTTCAGGACACACATCTGATTAGAGGACATATGCTCGGGGTGTGTCCAGAGCTGTAATAAAGAATGCCTGCTTTCTAATACTTCAAGTTGTGTTAGAAAGTTTATTTCCTAGCCAATTTCAGTACTGCTACCCACCTCATAGTTTTCTCGTATCCAAAGCTGCCGTTCAAGAAAAGTCTCTTTCTGATGATCTTCCAGGCTGTCAAACTGAGACTGAGACATTTTCATGTACCTTCGTATGATATACAACTTCTCTTCCACACCATACTCTTGCCCTTTAATAGTGAAACAATAAATCCACCAACAGTACCAAACTATGTACTTGCACCAGTAAAAAGGAGCAAGAAGGATCTGAAATAGGAGGATATCATATATTTTGGGCTTCTGATAACCACCCTTTATATCTATTTTATTTTTAATAATGTCTTTGATAATTTCTTCCTCCTCTTCACGAATTTCTTCTTTAGACCGCCTGTTCTTGCCTTTTTCTTTAGTCTTGTTGAGTAAACCTTGTTGCCTGGCAATCTCAGTAGCTTGTATACGGTATTTTGGCACAGATGCTAAGTAGTTGATAGCTTCATTGTAACTACTCCACCAGCTGAAGAACTGTAATTTAAGAACAGTAAAATTAAAAACCATGTTTTAATACAGACACATTCCTATCTGGTGCTTTACCAGGAAAAAGTAGTGCTGTCACACACTTTTAACCACAGTTACATTACAGTGAAGGTAAACAGTGAAGCTAATAGTACTTCTGTGGCATCACAGAAGCTATCCCTCCAGACTCAGTGAAGCACTGGGAAAATGGATGTATCCAAGTGTATCTCAAAGCAATTCATGATGACAAGGAAGGCCAAGCTGACACTGTTCTGAACAGCTCTGTTTCTGAGCAGATGGCAATCTCTTGCAAGTTAATACCAGGCTGTGCCAGCCATTCTCAGAAGCCCCTCTTCTTATATTTATAAATATAGGAGCTAGTACGAAGGAGCTAGTATATATTTAAGTATAAAATTGTTACCCATTTAAAACAGTTCACTGAACATCAACTAAGTATGTGACAATCTCATTAGTCTGGCAGTGTCCACTTTACAAGACTCAACATACCTCTCTGATCTCCAGCTGCCCTCTGGATTTCAAGGAAGTGGGGGAAAAAAAGCCCCAGACAACAAACCAGAAATTTACTGCCTGGATTAACACAGAATCATAGAACATCCTGAATTGGAAGAGACCCACAAGGATCATCAAGTCCAACTCCTAGCCCTGTAGAGCACAACCCTGAGAATGCTTCCTTCTGAAGACAGAAGAAACACAAAGACTAGCTGAGAGGTGATGTTATTCCTGTCTAGTGTCTTGTAAATGACCTGAGATGGGGCATGGAAAACATGGAAGAAACTAGATAGGCAAAGAGGGAAAAAGTTAGCAGCTCACCTACATTCTTGGGACATCCAAGCATGTTTCACTGATGCAACTTTTTTAAATATGATGCATCTCACACTGTTTACCAAGACCAAGTGCAGACATAAACCCATTATTACAACCTTAGCAAAGGCCAAGGAGCAGAAACAACAGAAAGCAAGATGGGCAAACCAGTTAACATAAATGCTTACACTGAATTTAGAAGCATTTTGCAGTTGGGACTCCAGGAAACTGTGTGTCTGCACTTATAGACAAAATAAGAAATAAGATGTGAAATGAAACATTGCCACTACTAAATCTGAAGATAAATTAGGTATTTGGCTGAATACGCCATCAGAATTTATTATTCCAAGTTCTCAAGTTCTGATCAACATACTTTTCATTCTAACTTCCAATATCCCACTAAACATTGAGCTACCTGCACCACAGCATAAGCTGTACCTTCATCTCTTAAACTTCTTGGGTATTTTTAATGATGTTTTGAACCAGTGATTTAAAAGATTCTAAAGAGAAGTTATGCACTTTTGTTCTCTTGCCAGGATCAGCACAAGCTTTTTCATCTAAAATACAAGGGGTTTTCCTGGCCTTGGATCTACCACCTTCAGAGTAAACTTTGCTGAACTGAATTTGATTCTCTCCTGACTTCATCAATGTGGTGTTTAAAATACACTGCAATGAGAGAGTCACGCAAGTTTAGTAAACTCCTGATCTTCAGTTCTATCAACTGAATTGAGTCTTGAATTCAGTTTGCTAGTCTGTTTTGGGTTTTTTTTATTTACTTATGCATCTTGACAAACTGATACACGTTATTTGGGGCACTAGTCCTGCATGAGCTACTCTGAGCCTGCCAGGAAGAACCAAGTAAATTCTTCAGAAAAGATTCACCTTGTCTCAACAAAATTAAATCTCTAATCTCTACCTTTGCTCAAGGTACCAAGGGCAGTCAAAAATCTGCTAAGTACCTCCTGATTTCAGGATTTTTATGGACACTGCACAGACCTGAACCACAGCACAGAGGAACCGGGCTCCTCACTGACGCTTTTTATTAAACGGCACATTATGAGAGCTGCCACTACTTCTCTTCTTGTTCAGAAACTCACAGAGCAGTACGATGTAAATGTGAAATTTTACCTGAAACACGGAGATGGCACACACTGTAACTAGGATCACTATTGTGACGTCTACTTTAGGTGCCAGTCTCCTGCGGTAGTAGTGGTAGTAATGCCTGTAATACTCTTCAGGATGATCCAGCATGTAGTCATAATCTTTACGCGTCTCTTCATCCTGCAGGATGACATGAAAAACTCATTCAGGTTTAAATTCCTGCTTTCACTTGCTCTATTGTACATGTGTTTTACATCTCATTAAGGACCATGCTTCTGTAAAATTGGTGGCAGCCTGAGGGAGTATGAAACATAGAGGAAATTTGTCGTTTTCTCATATTCTCTATTAATTTGTTCTCACACTTATCTGCCCATGCACATATGATATGTTTAGTCATAAAATTAATAATCAGGCACTGTGCAAATGCATTTAAAACTAGAAAACAGACAAGCAACTAAAGTCCATAGAGTAAGTTGTTTAACTTCAGAATGGGAAGTTCAGCTGGACTGGAGTTAATAAGTATTGCTCAGGAAAAGATTTTCAGATGAAGAACCTATTAGGAAATTGTTTTACAAAACTTAAAGGAATTAGTTTACAGGGCTATGGAATCTGTCCAGTGAAAGGCCAATTCAAAACCTCACTACTGTTCTCATGTTTTCTAAGTTTCTCATCATTTCCATCCAAAAGAAGTAATTGCGGGATGGGAAATATAATTTTGCCAGGCTCAACTGAATTACTTTCAAACTCCGTCTCCCATCCCCCATCTCCCCCCACCCCCCCCAAAAAAAAAAGTTCCCTTTCCTAATCCCTTGTAGCCTTAAAACACTTACACGTCTCCTTCTTCCATTCCTGGGTTCCATCTTTGCCAAGTCACACATGCTTTGCCCTGAGAAGCCTTCCCTTACAGATCCCATATGCTACTCGAGTCATTGCTACTTTTAAAGGTATACCTCCAAGGTAAAGCCTCGTCGGTTCGTTACAAATAAAATAGATAAATAAATAAATTTGAAAAGAACGCATTCCAGACACAGAAGGATCTTCAAGAGCACTCCATACTCCTTCCTGCACTCTCGAGCTGGCTACGGAACGAGGATTTTTCGGGGTGTATCTCCTCTCCTCCCTGACTGCTTACCGGAGCGGCTCCGGCCGCGGCGGCGGTCCCGCTCTCTCACCTTGAGGGTCTCGTAGGCGGCGGCGATGAGCAGGAACTTCTCGTGCGCCTCCTGCGCCCCGCTGCCCTCGCCGCCCGCGGGCTCCCCGCGGTAGCGGTCGGGGTGGTACTGCCGGGCGAGCTGCCGGTAGGCGCGCGCGATCTCCGCCTTGCTGGCCTGCCGGCTGACGCCCAGCACCTCGTAGCAGACTCGGCGGCCGCAGTAGAGGCGGTCGGTGAGGCCCCGTGCCGGGCGCGGCAGCAGCGCCGCGCACAGGCACAGGCAGAGCGCCCACCGCCCGCCCGAACACCACCGCGCCGCCGCCGCCGCCGCCGCCATTGCTCCGCCGCCGCCGGGGCCGGGCCGCACTCCGCGCCGTGCGCGCGGCCGGCGGCGGGGCCGGCGCGGGAGGGCGGGGGCGCGACAGGGGGCGGGTCGCGACAGAGCCCGCGCTCGGGGGCGGCGCGGGCAGGCAGCGCGGCCTGCTCGAGGCGCCGAGCGCTAGGACCGATCCTTTGTCCCCGATTTCTCACAGGCTGCTGCCGGCCCGTTCTCCCAGCCGGCGGTGTGCCCTTGCGTTGCACCCGCGCCAGCGGAATCCTGGGATGCATTCGGAAGAGCACTGCCTGCAGGTCAATGAGGTGATCCTGCCCCCTGTACTCAGCCCTGGTGAGGCTGTATCTGATCTGCTGTGTTCGGCTCTGGGCTCCACAGCTCAAGAAAGACGCGGAGATAGTGGAAGGGGTCCAGAGGAGAACACAGAGGAGAACACAAAGGTGATTTGGGGTCTGAAGCATCTCCATCATGAGGAGAGACTTCAGGAGCTGGGCCTGTTCAGTCTGGAGAAGAGACGACTGAGAGGTGATTTCATTAATGCATAAAAATATCTCAAAGGCAGATGCCAAGAGGATGGTGCCAGACTTTTCAGTGGTTCTCACCGATAGTATGAGGAGCAAAGGCCATAACACAAGAAGTTTCACCTCAACAAGAGGAAGAACATTGAGAGTGACAGAGCACTGGGACAGGCTGCTCAGGGAAGTCACAGTCTCCCTGTCTGGAGGCATTCAAAGCCCACCTGAACACCTTCCTGTGCCATGTGATTTAGGTGACCCTTGCCTTGGCAGGGGGGTTGGAGTGGGTGATCTCCAAAGTTCCCTTCCTAAATGATTCTGTAATTCTTCCAGGAAAGAAACTTTTGAAGTACTTCCTGAGCCTGTGCCTGGTTTAGGCTTGCTCCTGGCAGAGCTCAGGATCTGACCACCTGTCATGGAGGGTCCAACAAAATTTAACTGGCTCCACGTTGGGAACTGCCTGGTGCACCACCTCTATGGCATGGAATCATGGAGAACACTCCTACTGCTGCTGCTGCCCAAAGACACAATTGACAGGTGGCCTCATCTATGTCTAGAAGTATCCTAAGGGAGGGTGACAAGGTTCCACCTGGGCATGAAGAAGAATTTCTTTACTGGGCAGGTGACTGCTCGCTGGAACAGATTGCCCAAAGAGGTTGTGGAGTCTCCCTTACCTGAGAGGTTCAAGAACTGTCTAGATGCAATCCTGTACCATGTCCTCTAGGGTAGCCCTTCTTGAGCAGGGAGGTTGGACCAGATATCCTTCCAGCCTGACCCATTCTGTGATTCTGTATGCACAACTCCCTGAAATGGTGGCTTTGACACCAGGTCAGCCACCTGTGATGTCCCACACCCGAAGACTTCTGGAAAGGAGGATTACATCTCTGCTCTGGTGTGACCAGCAGGAACATCACCTCAGTGTTTGACCTTTCTTAGGAAAGCATATATGGGCTCGATGCTGCAAATATTCACCACAAAAATGCTCAGCTCATCAGAGAGCATGTGCTGTTCTTAAAGCTAGAAATTAGTGTGCCTCTCATGTGGCTGGTCTCCTACTCTGCCTGTCTCCTTTCTGCGATAATAAATGCTTAAAATTTCCATCAGTTGTGGACGGGTCCCAGATCTACTTTCTAAAAAAAAAAATAAAAAGAAGGGCCACCTCTTTGCAGCTTATTACTCATTAGAGCCCAGCCTCTCAGCACTGGAGGCTGTGAGTCAACTCCTCAGACCATGACCTTAAAAAATTGGTGGGTTGACCTGGGCTGGGTGGCTAGTGCCCACCAAGCAGCTCTATCACTTCCCTTTCTCAGCTGGATGGGAGAGAGAGAGAATAAGATGGCAAGCAACTTGTTGGTTGAGATCAGGCAGTTTACTGAAATAAAAGCGAAAATTTATGCACACACAAGCAAAGAGGAAGAAAATAATTTTATTCTTTACTTCCCATCCACAAGCCACGTCTGGCCATTTTCTGGGGAGTGGGACTTCAGGATTGTGGAGATTGCTTTGGAATGCAAACACTATAAAAAATGAATGCCCCCTGTTCCTCCTTTCTCCCTCAGCTTTTATCTCTGAGCTGACATCATATGCCATGGGATATGGCTTTGGGCAGTTTGGGTCAGCTGGCCTGGTTGTGTCCCCTCCCAGGATCTTGTCCAGCCCCAGCCCCTTTGATGGAGGGAGGAATGTTGGAGAGACAGCGCTGATGCTGTGCCAGTGCTGCTCAGCAATAGCCAGAACACCGGTGTGTTATCAGCACCTTTCCAACTATTGATGCAGAGTGCAGCAAGATGAGGGCTGCTATGGGGGCAATGAACTCCAGCTCAGCTAGAAATATTGCACAGATATAGCAAAAAATGGTGCACAGAAGCTTTTATCACCTTTTTTTTCCCGACTCGAGAAACAAGCTAATCCTCTGACACCTGTCGCTTGAACTCACGTCTGCCGGGGGACTGGCCCTGGAGCTTTCGGGAGAAGTCACCAGCTGCCCCCGTTCCGCCTGCAGGAAGCAGTAAGGGAGGTGGGAGCGGGCGCCACGCTGTCTGCTTCCAGAGGTGCCCCAGCGACGCCTCGGCTAGGGCACGTTGCCAAGGTGCTCCTTACAGAGATCACGCATGGCATGGCATGGCAGAGTTTGGGAGAAAGACGCGGTGTGGTGGTCTCTCTTGAGTAACCCCAGAACGGCAGGGGAGGAGGTCTACGGAGCTGCTTTATCCCTTCGGGAAATAGTTTTGGAATAGCGGCTCGGCAGCGCCGGCCGTGGCGGGGGGCGGGGCCTTGCCGCTCGGTGGGCAGGGCCTTTCCCGGCTGTGGGCGGGGCTCTCCGCCCTCCTCCTGCTAGCGCACTCACGGCCGCGCGGGGGCTCCCTACGCCCTCCCGTCCCGTCCCGTCCCATCCCTGCGCCGCCGTGCCGAGCGCGGAGCCGGCGCGGCCGCCATGGAGGTCAGCGCGGACTCCGGTCAGTGCTGCCCCCGTAAACCTCCTCCTCGGGGCCCGCCGGGCGGGGCGGCGGCGGCGGGGCCAGGCCGTGTACGCGGCGGGGGCGGGCGGTGGGGACGGCAGCTCTCTCTAAATATAAACTGGCGGTGACAGAAGAGCGGGAGCTTGCCACTGTAGAGGGGAGCCGCTGGGAGCAGGAGGAGGAGGGGGTAGAAGAGGTGGAGAGGGAGGAGGCGGAGGAGGAGGAGAAGAAGAGACGCGGCCGCCGGCCCGGTGCCGGTGCCGGAGAGGGGTGGGAGGCGCAGGGCGTCTCTCGCCGCCTCCCCTCCCTCCCCAGCCGGCAACATGGCCGCGGCCGCCCAGGACGAGCTCAGTAAGTGCTCGCGGCGCAGGGACGCGCAGCGAGGGCTGGCGGGCAAGCAAGCGGGCGGGCGGGCGACCCGGGGTTTCCCCGCAGCGGGTCTCCTCTGCGGTGGGGCTCGGCCCCCGGCCTCACCGGGCGGTGACGGTAGCGGGGCCGGACCAGCCGTGGGAGGCCATCTCGGGAAGCGGAAACCGGGAGCAGCGGCACCTCCCGCATCCGCGGCCGCTCCGCGGACACGCCGGCTGCGTGACCTTGCGGGGCGGTGGCGGCGGCTCCTGGCCGGGACGGAGCTTAGGGTCGCCGGGACCACCGGCTCCGGAGGAACGGCCTCCGCCCACTGCTCCTGTACGGGCACTAGCGGCAGCGCGTCTGCCCGTCGGTGCTTTCGCTGTGCGTTGTGCGGGTGCCTTGTTTGAGCCACAGCAGCAGTGTGAACACAGCACCGGCTGGCACGTCCAGGGGCGCGTTCACCCGGCCCCCTGAGGCGCTGTGCCGGGCGGTGGGTACGAGAGCGCATCGCGGCCGCCCCTGCGGCGCTCGGCACATGACCGGAGGTGCCGCTGCCGCCGAGCTTTCGAGACAGCGGAGCTCGGCCCTGCCTTCTTGTCACCTCCAAAACCCTTTCTCAGAGACTCTGGGAAAGCAACCCATCAGCTGCTCTTTGAAGAAGCTTATGGAACTTCAAAAAAAGCGGTTTCTCTTCCCTTGCGTTTCCTGGCCTGGCATAAAGATGGTTCTTATCTGTGAAGAGTTAATAGCTAGATAGCATATGACTCAGCCAAATGAGAGGGCCTTTGGTTGCCCTGAAATAGTACTTGGCAGTCGTCAGAGAGAGAGGGCAGAAGAAATGCTTTGAGTATATTTGAGCACTATTGGCTTTCAATACTAAAGAATTTCTGTGTGCTGTTTCTTCATTTGTTGTTTGTTTTATTCGTTGTTGCAGTTGGTTTTTTGATTTTGTTTTTTGTTTATTTGCGAGCTTATGTGTAGACAACATCATAATTCTGCTGTTTGTTACTGGAACTAGGCTGAGTGATATGATAATGGTGGCAATATCCCTTATATAGCCAGGGTCCCATGGTGGAGTAGAGAAGAATCTTGATCCTGTACTGATCCTAGAACTGGAGGACCTAAATGCCAAGATATTTTTTCCATTGACACCTGGGATAAATTGATGTGAAGACAATGAAAGCTCTTACTGCTGCTGTCATTGAAGAAATTCTGTTGTTAGATTTACAATGCTATCGTGATTCCCCTTGGTGAAACCAGTCAGTGTGAGATCTCTTCCTTGTGACTCCTTGGTTTTTATCTGTGTGTAATCTAACTTTCCAGGCTCCCAATCTGATTCTGCAAAAAATTAGTCCTCAGCCATGTGCCTCAACTACACAGCCCTTTCTCTTAAGCTGGGCTGAAAAGACAAATATCCCTAGACTGAGATTTACATTAATAATTACATTATGTCATTCAGGTTGTTTGACCATGACATCCTTCAAAACTGAGAGAGCTTTATTGGTTTGCTTAGAAATCTTTTCTTTGGGTGGGAGGAAGAATCTCGTCTTGGAAATTTCTTTTTGTTTAGTTTGGGCTTTTTGCGGTGCCTCTCTGTCACTGAATAGCAAGTACTCTTAAATAATGTTAGTAATCTTAAATAAAAAAAAACTAATTAAAGCTAATGGAAAAAAGAATAACTTCATGTAGAGAAAGAGAGGGAAACTAAACCTCCATGTGGGCATGCTGTCTTTTGATACATTCAAACAGTTAAATTTCAGCATATTTGGTAAGAAATAATTTCTTCTATAGGATGATGATTAGTCCTGAAATAAGAAAAATAATTGCCATTACTTTTAGATTGAAAAACCAAGTTCTTGCTTTATATTCACATGGCTGTAGGAGGCTTTCATCTATAGCCCCTGTCAAACATGGAAACTCTGTGTAAATGCTGTGTAAAGGATAATTTTCATTTTAGAAGACAGGTTGTTTGAAGGCAGCATAAGATAAGGCAGTTTAAAAATTAATGAAAAATCAGTAAATTGGCCCTAAAGCCATAAGAGTTCAGATGCAAGAGAGGCAAGTTAATCTTGAGTAATAGTAGACATCCATTAAAATGGAGAACTTGTGCCTGGAATATTGCAAGTTGCAACATGGGTTCTGGTGTACTATTCAAGTTTTTACGTAAGCTTTTCTATAAAATGAAAGAATAGAATGGGAAAAAACATAATATATTCCTCCTCCAACATGTCTTCCCAGCCTTTTCCAGTCAAATCTTATGAAACAGCCTGGTGAGTGGCCTGTTCGTACAAGTGTTCCCTTAAGTTTTTTGTTGTAGGCACACAAGGGGTTACTGGTAGAGACAAGAATAGCACCAGCAAATCCTGACTCACTCTTTGCTGCTATAATCATACTAGTTATATTTTCTCCAAGAGTCTAATAACATTTGAACAAGAATTTGACTCCTATTTTAGTAGTTGTGCAGCAGATGAGAGCTTTATTCTTCCATGTGTGGAATAATGAAGAATTGCTTAGTTCTAGAGATACAAAAGGGTGTGTTAGAGCTTTTGCTTTAGTAGGAACCTCCCTCTAAAACTACCCCTGCCATCTAGGAGGTGAAATTGAAATGCTTTTGCATCCAGAGCTCTTTATTTGATGTTGGGCCCTTTGGAGAAAATGTGGGGGGATGCTTGTGCATGTAACGCTTCTACAGTGTTCAGGTAATAGAGGAGGGTCTCAGGGGTTTCTATCTGATTTACTGAAACCATTGTAGAAATTATTTATTTTGTAGCAGTTCCACCAATCTGTCAAACTGATAGTTCTCCAGAAAGCGAAGATAAATTCTGACTTCATGCACAGATCTGCTCTGTTTTGCAGACGACTTAGACACTGTTTTTAGTTCCTCAAATGTTTTGTGGTTAACAGTCAAACTGTGAAGTACAGCTAGTTTGACATGTCCTAGCCCCAGCAGTTTCTTGAGTCAGTTTTCATAAAAGGAAGGGTGTGTATTTTACTTGATACTCTGCTACACAAATGTGCATTGCTGAGGGGTCTGTGTGGAATAACTGGTGTGCTGTACATAGTATCTATAAATGCCAGAGGAAACTGATTTGAAATAGAACTGTGCTTGGCTGAACTGAGAGATTTCTGTGATAAAAATACAGATATACAGTGGCATAGCCAGACTTTTTTTTTTTTTTTTTTTTTGTAATTAAAATAATGAGGGTAAACTCTTTGATTCTTGGTTGTATTGAGGTAACTATTTCACTGTTTATCCATTTCCCGTCCTTTTCTTTCTCTCACTTATCTTTGATAAGTATTTGGTAAATACTTACCATGTCAATATTTACCAAATGGAAGGAAAGGACATGTTTTTCCTGTGAAAACTGTGGGGTTTTACTGTTACCTTGAGTGACCACAAGGTCAGTTCTGAAGTAACAAAACTTAAAATAATGCTGACCCTATTGTGAATGGTATTGCAGGATTTGGAAGTGTCATTAGTGTTATTGTCAATGTAGGTTTTTTGTAGAATTTGTATGCATTATCTGTGTTTTGAAAGTGATTCCTTTCTTTTTTGTCTTTGCAAGATTGTTAAGTGCTGAAACCCGTATTCCTCCTTGTAGTCTTAAATGGAGATTGGAAAGAACGAGAAGTGAAACATGTATTTTCTCACAGATAGGTAGCTACATTGCCATGGTAACTTGGGAATTGCAGATTCCAAATACACCCTGTCAGTTTACACAAATTGGTCACTGATGTTGAAAATAAAGATAGAAAGCCATATCTTGTTTTTCTGCCCCTTTGTTTCTTTTACAATGAAAGGAACTGTCTTCTTCATATGCAATGACTGTTGTTCGGTTTTCCATATTTATCTTTGTCTTCTTGTAAATACCTTTTTTCCCCTCAAGAAAGTGCCACAATTTTTTTTTTTTTTTTTTTTTTGTGAAAGTACTACACAGCAGCAAGAAAAGAAGTGATTGTGCCAAAATATGTGAATAACTGTTTCAAATTCTAATTCTGCATGGACTTAGTTGTATGTATTTTAAAAGTAAATCTACTTACTAATTTTTTTACTCAAGCACCTTATTCTTGTTGTGTTGTGTTTTTTAATCCATAGTAAAATGCTAAGTGTCATAGCTGTTGCACACATACGATGTTTCTAAGATTGGTCTCCAGCTGCCAAAGCTTTTTCCAAACAGTTTTTGTCCTTTCTGCCCCCTCCCCACCCCCCACTGCCAGTCCTTCTTGGTATGTAGTAAAGCAAGTTAGACATCTTGCTTTACTTATTTCTACTATCAAATAAGCTCCTAAAATTGCAATTGTGCAGTTTTTCAGTTGGTAGTAGTAGGGGCTGTAAAATCAGACGGAGAAGATTTTAGCTTTATATTTAAAAATTTCTGAAATGCATGACATGGGGAATTGAGACCAGTTGTGAGCATACTGTCTTGTTTGATGTCTGGTGCATAGTGGTCTGTTTGCTGGCTGTGAAGAGATATTCAGGGAAAGGTGCTTTCCTCATGCCAGCCAGGAGGTCTGCAGCACACTTGAAGTCAGGACACAGCATCTGAGATGGAGATATTTCATCTACAGTTACTTTCCTGGGCCATTGTGTGTGGTGCTTTAAATCACCAGTGTTTATGCTTTCCTGTAATGAATGTTGTCAGCTTGAGAAATGGTCTTAATGGTTAGTAGAATAAAAACCATGGAGAAAATGTCTGATGTACAATACTTGGGAGGTTTTATAGCTCTTTGTTTTCCTCTCCTACTGCTATGGATACAGCCTGCATCAGCAGCATGAGGGAGTACTCTGAGAAACTCCTG
Organism: Haemorhous mexicanus; assembly: GCF_027477595.1. Taxonomy (NCBI): domain Eukaryota; kingdom Metazoa; phylum Chordata; class Aves; order Passeriformes; family Fringillidae; genus Haemorhous; species Haemorhous mexicanus. The sequence goes on from NC_082381.1 coordinate 37,247,052, forward strand.
GCCAGTTTCTTAACTACATCCAGGTGACCAGTATCCTTGAATTGGCTAAAGAGTCTTGTTATGATTATGGTTAAAGAAGAATATCTGATGACAGTATTAGGGCTTAACAGACTTTGCAGCAGAGGTATGAGAAAAGTAATAAGCTTATCTCACAGACACCATTAAGAAGGGAGTAGCTTTTTTTCATCCTGATTTCTATTATTATTGCTCTTGATATTATTATTTCCACCATTCCGGTTGTTGCTTGAGAAGAGATTAATGGAGGAAGCTGGAAATGGGGCAGATGCTTGCAATTCAGTGCATTGCTGCATTTCCTGAGAGGACATGCAAAGTGTGCTCTGTTAGTTTCTCTGCCTTTGAGAAGATCTTTGAGTAGTCCAGTGACTGCCAACAAATGGCTTTAGAACTAACTTTGGTTGTGTTTCCTTACACTTGTTTTTGATCTGTTGCAATGTTAAAGAACATGTTGAGAAAGTCCCTCAGTCAACTTGCTTGAGAATGATGGATCTGCAGCGTTCTCCTGGAGTTCTAGCTCCAAGGGGAAACATTTTATAGTTTTTATTAATTGTTAGCTTTTAGCTGCTTGATGTGATTTCTGTAGTTCTTTACTGCCTGTATGGTAGTGATACACCAAGATGGTTCTTGAATGGGGGCTCTTTGGGATGGGAGGGATAGGAGGGGTGGGGGAAGGATGACACAAGAAGGAAAGTGAAAAGAAATCAAATGTCATGATTTTTTAAAAGATTGAAACATGAGATCTGTGTTATAGAGAGATCTGTGTTATAGAGCTGACAGCCTGAGTGGTCTGTGAAATCACTCTGAAATGAGATTGACTCGTATCTTCAGTTTATTGTATAGATGCTGCAGAGTTTTGGCAGTAGTTTCCTTGATGGTAAAATTTCATCGTGCTCTGTCTGTTCAGTTGCCTGTCATATTTGCTCAGCAGAAAATGAGATTTTGGAAGTGGTATGTTTATGTTTAATCTGCATCTGGCAGAGGAGGAAGGAATAATGCTATGAATGCAGGCATAGCGCAGGTTTTAAAAATAGGACAGTAAAGGCTTCCGAAGCCATATCATCATGGGTTTGCTGGTTAGAGCTGTATTTGCATTTCAACATCCCTTTTGTTCACTTGGGTTCTAACCATATCCAATCACCTCAGTCTTTACTGCTGCCCTGTACCAGTGCTCTTTTTTCTTTTTTTTTCCCCACTCTAGTCCTTTACAGTCAGTTTGATGATCCTCCTCTGCTGAAGGAGGCCTCTCCTTGGTCTCCCTCTAATCTCAGCTTGCTGTAGGTCACTTTACATTAGTCTGTGGGGAAATTATTTCCTCTTTGAAAGATGTCTTAAGACCTTTAGCCCTTCAGAAACCTTGGGTCTCCTTGCTGCCTGTGGGTCTGGACATCATTGCTGCAGGATGAAAAACATGCTTCTGGTCCTGTGCACAAGAACTCTTCTCGGTCCAGCTTGGGAATGCTGTTGTTGGAGAGGCTTGGCTTTGCTTCTGGTGTAGCTGTTGGGGCAGCTGCATGCTGGCACTTAAAATAAGTACTTTTAACCTTGTTTTTATTGTCAGCCTTTGTGCTTGAGCTATTGACAGAAGATTTTTGCTGTCATCTGTTTTTGTGAAATGATTTTTTGTTCATTCCTTTGTGGATTTGGGGAGAAGATTAGCTGGCCAGAGGAAGATAAGTTGAAACACCCCAGCCACTTTGTAGAGTGATAGTAGGATCACAGCAGTATGTCCTACATTTGATGCTTGTGCTCTTACTCCTATTGATGATAGTGCTGTCTTTTTGAAAACAGATCAGCTACTTATAACAAACAAGTAACTGCCTCAGCCAACATTTGTTCAGATTTTCTAGGAGACCTAAGTGCCCCAGTGGACAGGTGCTGGACAGGTTAGCCTGTGTCAAGATGTTGTATGAGTACTCCTGTAACCCTAACCTGTGCGTATCAAATTTACCCTGGAGCAGTTGTCTCGAGCTTCAAAAACCCTGATTTTTTCACTCTAGATTGTTTCTTGTGTTTTCAGGTGTGCGGACTGTACATGCAAAGGTGGCCTTAATTGTTTTTGTCTTTGCTAGGAGAGGCCTCCCTGTACTTGTGAAGGCTAGTACTAGAAGCCATCAGGCTGATTTCTACCATGAATTGTTTTCTCTGTGTTAAAAATCTGTGATGAGTGCTTTTGAGATATAAGTACGCTAATGACATTGTGCAGTTTCTTTTAAGTCCATTAGGGGATGTTCAGAAAAAGTTTATTTGCTGCAGAAATTTTGAGTTTCAACCAGTTTCTCTTTTTCTTTTTTCTTTCTTTAATTAATTGCAGATCAGCTGGAGCGCGTGTTCTTACGTCTTGGCCATGCAGAAACGGATGAGCAGTTACAGAACATTATTTCCAAATTCCTACCCCCTGTTCTCCTCAAGCTGTCCAGCACGCAGGAAGGAGTTCGCAAGAAGGTAAGGGTTCAATTTACCATAAAGATACATTGTCCTGATCAGGGAGAAGGAAATCCCTGTGATGTATCATGATTTGCTATGCTTGGATGTTCTCTGTTGAGAAAATTACTCTTTGAGGATAATTTATCATTACCGTGATAGTGGATTGGTTCATTTCTGCTGTTAGAGCTTAAACAAAAGAGTCAGTGCTTGTGTCAGCACAGGTTTTGCAAATGTCTGGAGGCTGTATTTGTTTCTTCTTGAGGCCCACTAGCTCTGAGTTAGCTTAGGATCAAGGCTTGCTGCCGTAGGGATGGTTGCCTTGGCTTCCAGGGCTGTTGTGCTTCCACCTGACTTAGGGCATATGTGAAGCAAGCCTTCTTCTGTGCACAAAATACCATGAAGCCATACTCATTGCTGTCATTCACTTGGCTGATAACTGGAATAAGAGCAAGAACCAAGTAATTTTGAAGATGGACTGTCATACCTACCTGAAAAAAATTGGTTCTGTGGTACATAAGACAGCTTTATCACAAAATTTATTCAGTTACCTTAGTATGTACCAAAACTGTTTGGTTTTTGCCTGTAACCAGGAATAAGGAGCAAGGACCAAGCAGTTTTAGAGGTGGAATTTAATATGTAATTGGGGTATGGGGTTCGGCTGTCCATCTCTGCTCCCACACACATGTAGGATGGTTCTTTGCACGCTGGGCCTCAAAAGATGAGTCTGGACACTAGCTTTTTCAGTCTTCAGAATTGTTTATTATTTCTTATCAACAAAGTTCCTTCTCTGCCCGACCTGGATCCGACCAGCAGAGCAGCCAAAGGCACTCTGCCCACGGGGCGGTCGCGTCTTTTATAGTAAAAACTACGTACATCATATTTACTCTTTATTCCCAATACCTATCACCCTTGTCACCGCATGCACCTTCACCCCAGACCAGTCCACAAGTGCCAACACCACCACAGAAGATGGATGACAAGAAGAAGAAAGAAGAGCCTTGTGACACACCCTGATTCCTCCATCTTGTCTCCATAACCCCCCTGTACCAAAACCCCAAAATCTGTGTTTTACCCTAGAATTATGTCTTCCCTTCACCATTCACACCTGAGTGATTCTCACAGGTTTCATCTCCTCATACATCGGTGGCACATCTCTAGATGGATCAAAATCAAGCCACCAAGTGCTTCTGGCAACGTTCCAAGACTCCCAAGCCCCCCCAAGGGTTCTCTCAGTAGCTCTGGACATCAGGAGTGATGTGCTGAGTTCCCACACTGGGGAATTCAGATTCCTGCATTAGGTTTTTGGTCTGATAATAGGAGTGGACTGGAATGTTTTAAACCAGAGTGCAGATGAAGTGTTGGGGGTTGGTGGTGGAAAAGAAGCTTTTCATAAGTCCCTCTGTCTTGTAGGAATGGGGAAATGATCATGCTGTCACTGCATTTGTAAGTAGATTACAGAACCTGCAAGTTACTGTAGCATAGATTTTTCTCAAAGTTCTGCACAAAACATATCTCTAAGTGTGATTACATGAAAATGGATCCATGGATGTCATGCCATTCCACTGTACTGAAGGACAGATAATCCAACTCAGATGGTGTGTTCTTCTGAATACCTGCTTACCATGTGTGCTTGAAGCTGTGAAGAAAGACATTTAACCAGCTGATTAAATTTCCTAGGGTATTTTTGTATGATCTTTTTCTCTAAGCTGGAATCTATTGTCCATTATTTGGGAGTGTTGGAAGATTCAGGAAAGGGGAGGAATAGTCTTTTGAATATTAAATTTTAAGAGGCCTCTTGAAATCACACAGCCTACTTAAGAGTGTATTGTAGTGGTAGCAGTTAATAGTTTTTACATTAGAGTGAATAATGAAATAAAATGCATTTCTTCCTTTTAGGTGTTTAAACTCCTGATTTTCATTTTCACCAGATAATAGTAATACATGCAATTATAGCACTTGATCATTTGAACAAGTTTCTTGAGTTCTGTCTTAGTGTCTCCTACCCTTTCTCAGAGAGATCTGTGTAGACAGGTTTTTTTTCTCACTAAAATAGTATGAATTTGTAACTGTTGCAATAAATATACAGCAGCAAAATTTGGTAGCTGTCAGTGTTACTTAGTTTGATAGTTTATCTCTGGTTTTGATCACATGCTTGCAGTCAGCTCTGCAGTTTCTCCGGATTATGGCTGGACATGATTTTGTTTGAGACTTAGTCATAGAGTGGATGTAAAGATGGTGTCTAAGAGGCTGCTCGTATGCAGCTCAGCATCCATGTGGTTCTGCAGTTTCCATTATGGGCTTCAGTGACAGCATGTTGTAACCAAGGCAATGATCCCTTGAAAACGCAGGACACCCTGGCTTTTTGCTTGTATTGCTTGAAGTCAACATGAATCTAGGACTGGCTCTGACTGGTTTTGCCTGAACTGAATTGACTTCATCTAATGATGCTTCCATTTTTTTGCATCACCTCTTTTGAGAATCTAATGAAGTTTGCAAGCAAAATGCAGATGTTCAGTGTGATTTCTCAGAATGGGTATTTGTTCCAGAGTAGAAATTGTAGTTTTTCAATTTTCTTCATTCAGTTATGATACCTCCTTCAGGAGATTTACAACTTACACTTTGGTGATGCTAAGAAACTACATAATCGGATTGTGGAATCATGGGATAATTCAGGACTTTAGAAGGTCTCCAGACCAATCTCTTATTTAAAACAGTCCATTACAAGTTCAGTTCAGGATGAAGGTGAAGGTTTTATCAAGATGGGTCATGGAAAACCTCTGAGAATAAAGACTGTACAAATCATCTGGGCTGGACCTTGATAGTCTTCATCATGAGGGAATACCACGGTGCACCTCTCTTGTTTCTACACATGCTGGCCCCAATTTTGCTTTGCTGTCTGTCAGAGTCCAGGGTCATTCCCCTCGAGCATCTGCCTGTTCCCATTGGCATTACTGCTGGAGCTCTCCCTGCCCAGGCAGGACTGCACATTGCTTCTGCCTGACATTCACAGCACTCCTGTTGGCTTCTCCTCTTGTTTGAAGGATTTCAGTTCTGTAATGTTCCACTTCAAACAGTTCTCATACACTTATTTTGTAACTTTATTATGGGTGGGGATTTTGTTTTTTTTTGCCAGCTTTGTGAATTGGAGTTATTCTGCAGCTCATATATAGAGCAGGAGCACAGATTTCCAAGCCAGAGACAGTTTTGACAGGTAGTAACTAAACTGTGGAGAGAACTGGTCATCTTCAGTAATCCTTTCTTTTATTTCTGTTGATGGATGTTGTTGATTGTGGTGTGCTTTGGGACTTTTGTGTTTGTTTTAACAGTGACATGGTTTCAAGATAATAATATAAATGATGGCTGCTGATTTCTTACAAATTAAATAATCAGTTAGATCAGGCTTGATTTGCTTATACTAAGCCTGCCTAATGGGTTGAGGTTGATGATTGGACCCCAGAGTAGCAACATTAATGGTGGTTCTTTCAAGTACTTTTGTTTTGTTTTGGGTTTTTTTTCCTGTCAGGTCATGGAGCTGCTGGTTCATCTGAATAAGCGCATCAAAAGTCGACCAAAAATTCAGCTTCCAGTAGAGACACTGCTAGTTCAGTATCAAGATCCTTCTGCAGTGTCATTTGTCACTGTAAGTGTTCCTCCAAGACTGTTTGCTGCTTTACTTTAGCAAGCAGAATATTCTTTAAAGCTTCTGTATTTAGCTCAGTCAGTTTTCCTAGCAAGTATGTAATTGTTATGAGGTTGATGTTTTAAGAGGTTTTTTTTATACTCAGTTTTATAGTCTGGTGTGGGTGAAACTTGGTTTCATAAAGCATTATGTTCAAATTAGGCAGTTACTCTTGATATTTCATGATTGCAGTAATTGTCATTGCTTCTATTGTAAAGGGTCTGTTCATTGGTAAAAGCTGCATTTTGCAAGCAGCTACCAATCCTTATCCTGATATCTGCAGGATCGGAGTTTTACTTAAAACACCCTTATCTCTTTGAACACATGAGGACCTGTATTTTTATGTGATTTTAGGGTCAGGACCATAGCTGAGCAAGATGAAAAAAATGTTATTTTATAGATTGTGAAACTTTCATAGATTATTTCATTCAATCTAATTTAAAAGTGAAAATAGTTTTAAAAGGTTTTTTCCAAAACTATGAAACTATGAGACAGTTTGCATTTCAGTTTTGATATGTCTGTTGCAAATCATCATCATGAAATAAAAGTGATTAAATCATAGGGAAACTTTGTACTTTTCATTTTACTGTTAAGTCCTGTGTGTAGCATAAATTAAAAAACATCTTAGAATTATATGGAGAAATATTTAGACTTTAAACAGCAGTGACATACATAAAAGTAGTCTTAGGTTGTCTTCAGCAAGTGCAATTGTCTGGAATTCACATTTTAGAAATGACCAAGACTTCTGGAGTGCATATGTCTTGTAGAGCAAAATGAACCATCTTGTTTAGAGACGTACTTGACAAATGCTGTATTTGGCTGTACCTGTCAAAATGTCTTTTCATTCATGTAACTCAGCAACGCATATTCCTTTGCATCATAAGACTTCATAGCATTTTAATTCAAGTGTCATCTACGAAGTAGTGTACACTCTTTGGCCCTGCTTTCAGCCAGGTCATGGGACACAACTCTTACCTCTGCACTTCTTGGCTGGATTCAGATGAACAGCATAGTCCAGTATTCAGTATTACTCTGCTGTGCTGTCCTGTCACTGGATTCTTAACTGCATTTGCTGCTTTTAAATGAGGTGATTTAGAAACATGTTTTTAAGAGAAATTTTGTCTATGCTGCTGACTTTTTATTTATTCAATATTGTATTCTATTTTATTTCAGAAATAGGTAAGAGAGATCATTACATTTGCTTTATTTTAAGCTGTTGCTTAGTTGCAGCTGCATTTGGTGAAATTGGCAGTGAGAAAGACAAACCAGAGAGAGCTTTTTTGATTGTTTTTTTCCACTGCTTTTAAAGCAGAAGCCCAGTAAGACCTACTCTGACTAGTCCTTGCTGAATCTCCACTATAATGGTTGTCAATCTGATAAGTCTTAGACTTGAGAATTTGGTCTTGCAAAACATATATTGTTTCCAATACCCAATTATGTAACAGAACATACAAGTAGTTAAGGAGCACATACTTCTTTTCCATTGCTGCAACACTATGTGCTTTTTCTACCCCTTTAGAATTTTACCATAATTTATGTTAAGATGGGATACCCCCGTCTGCCTGTGGAAAAACAATGTGAGTTGGCTCCAACCCTTCTCACTGCAATGGAAGGGAAACCTCAGCCACAACAAGACAGGTATGACTTCCTACTCTTGGAGTGAATTTTGTTGGTGTTATTTTAGTAAAATAATTTATATTAGTTGTTAAAATATTTCCTTAGTGCTGTCTTCATGACTTAGGATGTTCTTGCCATGTACAATTTGGATGAGTAAACCAGTCATTTGAGTGGTACAAGAAATTGGTATAGTCTAATGCTGTAATAATATACAGAATCTCTTGCAGCAGACTACCTATATGATAAGAGGTCTGTGTTATGATGGAAGTGAAATGCCTGTCCATATCCCCCATGCATCTTCACCAAGTTCTGGTTTCCATCTTAAGGCCAGACCTTCAGTAGATACCCTCTGACCCAGCTTCAGGAGCAGTGCTAGATGTCTCAGATTGGCCACTCTGAATTGAGAGGTAGTGTTTCAAGGCAGTAGGAGTTATAGCTAAGTTGTGAACTTCTGTATACTAGGAATCTCTATGAGTGGGCCTGGTTCTTACCTACATTGAGATGAGTTTCCACTGTGTTGGTGTTGGAAAATGTCATTAAAATCATGTCTTCATTCACTCTACATACTGTAATGGTGTAAAAATATTTTTAAATGACATTACTGAAGGGTCTTGAGTAACGTCTTGCTTCCATTCATGAGATTAGTGTGAAAATACTTGAAGCGTGGTTTTTCTTTGTTGAAAAGGCTTCTTCACATGAGTGAAGAGAGCTCTGGAAAATCCGGCTGTACGGCTCTACATTTGCCAGTGTGTCTTAAGGATGAGACAGCCCTATACTGTATTTTGTGGCATAATTATTAAGCTGTCAAAAATCTGGACAAAGACAGTGACTTTATCTCTCCAGATGTCTGCATGCATGCAGACACATATATTCCATTTTAAGGACAAATCCTAATTTATCTTCTGCTTTCCATTTTTAAGTAGATCAGGTGGTAAATAGAAGCCCCTGGATTGTGAATATGTTTAACTTTTGTTAAGATTTTCTTTTTTTTGCTAATGAAGAACAGTCTTGTTGTAAAAGGTTTCTCTCTTGTATGTTATAAGTAAACAGGTATGGTTTTTAAAATGGTTGCAGTAAATGTAATTGTTTTTCAGCCTAATGCATCTTCTAATACCAACCCTTTTTCACATGAAATACCCTGCTGAACCACTGAAAGCAGCAGCTTCTCCATTTAATCTTGCTGAAAAACCAAAGACTGTACAGCTGCTTTTGGACTTTATGTTGGATGTTCTTCTTATGCCTTATGGGTGAGTTGATACGAGTCTTCCCTAGCATTGATGTGTTCTTTGTGTGTGAAACAGTACAAACTACACCCATGAAAACACATTTAAAGTGCGCTGTTACTTCCTGGCTCGAATGAAACCAGTAGAAAAGTACAAAAGAAGTTGATAATTGTAAGAACCAGGTAGCCAACCCTTTCAAAGAGAAGCCTGACAAAAATGTGTCCCCATCTTTCTGCAGTTGAGTTTTAAGGCTTATTGCTCTGAGATCATAAGCAAGAATAATCTCTAAAAACTTCTGCTTTCCAGAGTTGAACCTTTGAACATGACTGGTCTGTCTTCTGGTGGAAAATGTTCAAACTGCAGTGATGTTGTGTTAGTGTGAACACTGTCTTTGTAAGCAAGAAGAATGTACAGAACAACTTGAATTTACTGATCACTGCTTGTTAGGAACCTTCTAGTGTCTAAAATCAATACTTTCTCAAAATGTTTTTCCCACTAACTGTTTTGTTGGTTCTTTTTGTTTCTTTGTATTGCTAGGGGAGCTTTTGCTTTGGAAAAAAATAGAAATAATTTTGATGGTTGAACATGTTTCTGTTTTTTTTCTGGCAATAAAAGTCTCATAGGATTGGTGCCAGTGTGATCTATTTGAGCTCATAATTCTTGCTCGCCTGAGTGGATTAACCTGAAGGAATGAATTTAAAATAGCAAGCACATGGTCTTTCTCCATATCAATTTGTTGGAGGCCATGTTTCCATCAGATAATTAGGGGACTACTTCCCTTTCATTTGAATATACAGAATCTTGTAGCACACAGTTTCAAATGCTTGTTCTTCTGTTCATGATTCACACTCTTCAGCTGGCTCAGGTTAATTGCCCTTAGCTTCATCTGTGGCTGTAGCTTCAACAAATGAATCTTTGGGCTTTCCAGTGAGACTTCACTCCCTTCCACCCTTTAATACTCTGGCCAAGCATGAGTTTTTAAATCGCAGAATAATTTGATTTGAAAGAGACCTCTGAGAAAACACTCAGAGACACTGAAAGTAGAAGGTGAAGGTTTTAATTTTCTTTCCAGAAGGTGCTAGAGTGTCTTAAATTAGCCTGTGGCTCTAGTTGTCTGTCTCCTAAAGTCTTGCTCCCTAGGGGAATCTGTTTGCAGTGGTTTACAGCTAATTTATACTTGTTAGAACTTGGTCTGTCATTGTCCAGTTGTGATTTAGCCTTACCTGTTTGCTGCAGTAAAGCAACCAGAAAGCTTAACTGTAGGGTTTAAAGCTCATAATAAAGTGTTTAAAGTTTTAACTAATGAGACTTGGAATGAATTCTTATTGTTGAAATTGTTTACCTCTTTTTGTTACCTGTGTGCTGAATGCAAAATGGGAGGCTGGCTGGGGCAAAAGAATTCTTGCTGGTCTCTGCAGTGCAATTTTGAGGCCATTTGGCCATCTTCCAAGGATACCTGGAGTGGTGTGGTGGCTTTTATAAAAGCATGAAGGTGAGCACAGGGCAGCTGGACTAGCTGGTCTTGCAAAAGAACAAGCTCTGTAAACTTTTTTATTTTTGCTTTCCTTCTCTGCCCTGTATTAAAACTGCCACTTTCCAAGACAGTATCTCATTTATTTATTTTTTTACATCAGGATGTTTGCTGCCACTTGTGTTGCTTCATTGTTTCCCTTGTTAGGTTTTATTTTTTATGGAAATCATATAAATGTTATTGGAAATTTTAGCATGAGTTTCATGTAGTACAGCATGAGTATTTACTTCTAATACAAAAGAAATATTTTTTCTGGTTTGTAAGCTAAGGACCCTTTCTGGAAATGCCAGTGGACTCTTCCCTTTTCTAACTGAAGTTTGTTTTAATTTACAGTGGCATTGTTATGGCTCTTGCAGAATATATTGGGATAATTGGTAGCAGAGCCTCAAATTCTGTGTTATGTTAGAGTCATGGGATTAATTAGAAAAAAATAATCAAGTTGGACAAGTTATGTGTTTTTCTCAATTCTAGAATCTAATTCAGCTGGTAATGTGGATTGGAAAAGGCTCTAATAAAGGTCTTTCCCTGCCTGCTTAGGTTTGTATTGAATGAATCTCAAAGTCGACAAAACGTGCCCTCGGCCCAGGGGTCTTCATCAAGTAGCGTGGGAGGTTCTGGAATCCCTCAGCCACCTCCAGGGATGAGCTTTTATGCAGCCAAAAGGGTAATTGGAGATAGTCCATGGACACCAGAGCTGCTAGAACAGGTATTTAGTGCTGTGGGGCTGCTCCGTGGTGAATTGTGGGTACGGTAATGGGGACAGTTGCAGATGGAGGAATGGAAAGCCAGGGGGAAAATATGTAACTGATTCTGACCAGGTCTTTAGTTGCCGTCAGGGAATTTGCTGGGGAATTTTGCATGATGCCTTAAGGAATTTAGCAGTGGTGAGGTGGGAAGGAAGGTGATTTGGAAGCAGCCATGACTGCCACCTAGTCTTGTGTTTTACTCTGAAAGGTTGCAACAGTGTCTTCTGAAGCATCCCTTTTCAGCAGTGGTGTAAAAGAGTATCCCATTATGGTAATGCCCGTACTTTGCTGCAGACTTTGACAGGAGGCTAGCTAAGAGATGGAGAGCATGTGAACTTCTCCTTAAGGGAGCAGAAACCATGATTTGAGACAGCTGAGGTGCTACACTTACTGTAACATCCGCTTTCTTGTGAGTAACTCTGCTTTCCCTGGTGTTAAACAGTGTAAGCTGGGGATAGTGAAGTTCATTGAGGCTGAGCAAGTGCCCGAACTTGAAGCTGTTATACACCTGGTTGTAGCCTCAAGTGATACAAGACACAGTGTTGCCACTGCAGCAGACCTTGAACTAAAGAGCAAGCAAAGGTAAGGAAAAGGTGGTGTAAGTATTCCTGAAGCAGCTATCACAACGAATGTAGTGCTCCAGAGAGACTGTGCTGGAGGTGAGGAAGGCTGAGCTTCCCTGTATATCTGTGAAGCTGCCATGTCTTTCCACTGGGCTGGGAATTTGTGGTTTGCAGCTGGAAATGTCACTTGTCTCCAAAACTGACAGCTTTAGCTGTGTGGGTTTGATCATTTTTGGTATCACTTTCTTGCCAAATCATGAAAAATAACGGTGGTTTCTACGTTGACCCCTGTGGTTTATCAATTTTCAATAAGGCTTTAGTAAATTATTTCCAGAAAAGTATACTTTCATTTAATTTATTAGGAGAGTAAAGAGACTAATTGTGAAATGGATGATAATCTAGAAAGTTTGGCAAGCACTGTTATTACTGAAGCTTCTGCTCATCTGCAGTTTGCCCCTCATAATCTAAAGACAATGCTTCTGTCTTTAACTCATCAAGAGGCCAGAGTAATGGCTGTTGATACTGTTTGCTGAGACATTGACAGTGGGACATCTGCTGGCTCATGTAGGAGGCTGGAGCAAGACAGGGCCATCTTTGAAATATGTAGGCGGCTTCATCTTTGAAATATGGCTACATCTTTGAAATATGTAGGACTGTTTAACATGGAGTCAAATTTTTCATATGAAACCTTCTGCAGCTGAAGTCTGTTCATGTACCTCAGTCTAGACAGGGGAGATGATTCTTTTAAATGATGAAGTCTGATTAAAGAAGCTGATCTCTTCTTCTTGTCTCATCTTTCCTTCTGATGAGAAGGATGCCCAGAGAGAAAAATAACTGTATGGACAATATGTAATGTTGAATGTCTTTTATAAGAAATGTATGCTGGTTCACAGATTACTGTTTGATATTCAGTTGGTCAATTACCATGGTCTGTATGTCTTGTTTCAGTAGCAGAGAAGGGAGCATGTAGGTTTCTAACAAATTACTTGATATCATGTTGTCAGAAATTGTTAAAGTCTAATTAGTTCACATTCTTTATGACTGTATATTATGTGGGTGTGGAAAAAGTGGTCAGAAGTCAAACTGTGAAGTTCTGTGTAAATTTTGGAACTGATATGAATATGATGCAGAATGCTGTATTTTAAGAAGTAGTCAATGGTTGGAATCATAACAATTTGTGTTCAATGTGTTTTTTTCCTTCAGTTTAATTGACTGGAACAATCCTGCTATCATCAACAAAATGTATAAAGTGTATCTTGGGGATATACCACTGAAAACCAAGGAGGTAAGACTTGCCTCCAGAGTTGTCTATCTTCTTAATTGCTGAAGAAGTAATTTTAGTTGTCTTACTTTATTTTAAAAAAAAGTATTTGTATTTCTTTAATCTATCACCTCCTTTGATATCTGCTTTCACTGAATATTTATGCTATTTGAATAATTTTTTCTCTGTACCAGTGTGTTCTGATTTGCAGCAGAAAGTAATTTAATCTCTGTTTCTGACAGGGATCTGTTCTGAAACCAGAAATGAAACGAGAGTCAGTCAGCACCCGTGTTAAATTAAAGATAATTCCTCATCTTCTACGATCCCGGCAAGCTGCAGAAATGTTCCCAGCTAACATTCAGGTAATGCTTATTTTCCAAAGCTACACTTCCTAATAAGTTTGATACAGTTTGTCCAGTACTTAGAGGTAGAAAGCATTGTTACTGATGACAGTGTTTAAAGAAGAGGGGGAATGAAAATCTTTGAAAGTGAAGCCAGACACTCTGTAATCTGCTCCTTCCTTTTCGTCAGGTGGTGTATGATGGACTCTTTGGTGCAAACACAAATGCAAAACTGAGAAGTCTGTCTTTGCAGTTTGTACATCATATTTGTATCATGTAAGTAGTTCAGAGAGCACTTTTTAGTGTTTTTTAGCTATTTGCCTAGAAGCCACTCTGTTTCATAAAGATACAACTGAACTAATGAGTACTAAAACACAGAGAAAGTAGGGGTTTTTTTACTTAATCTGGAAAGCTCAGTGTGTCTGTGCTTGCACACAGTAAGTTGTAATATCTGATGTTAACACAGTCAAGAGAAGTGATACTAGAGAAGAACCTTTTCAGGGATGCAAAAGATAATATTTTGTTGGTTTCTCTACTTGCAGTTGTCCAGAGAATAAAATAAAGCCCTTAGGTCCAATGCTTTTAAATGGACTTACAAAGCTGATCAATGAATACAAAGAGGTAAGATGAAAAATTCTTTACTATAATTCTTCATGTGAGTACAAGCAAAAGATAAATAAATGTATGATGGAAACTGATGTATCTTTTTTTTTGTGTTTGCTTGAGAGGTTGCTGGAGAATACCTTTTAAGAATTTTTGTTGGAAGAGAAGCAAATATTTTAAAATGCTATGTAGCAAAACTGTTTTATTTATTTAACATTGATAGATATGTGCTTGGGCACCAATTGCAAGATCTGAAGAAACTAATAGTGTTAGTAATATAAAGAGAGAAGTCAAAGTAGTATCTAGCTGCCCTTACTTTGGAGCATACAAGGTCCTCAACTCTGGATGTTTATCTCATTGTGTTAAGCATCTGTATAGGCCTGCTTGTTATACCTTCCATGCTATCTATCTAGAGATGGTATTACTATGGGAAGGGTTTTACCGAAGAGAACTGCAAATACCAGTCTGGCCTGATGAGGTATTTCCAGTGCCATTTCAAAAGTCAAATTCTCCATGATACTTCTACATGTACCATAGAAAGGGCAGATCTTGCAGATCACCTTTTTTTGCAGCTTTGAGCTTCTTGCTGCTTTGTTTGACCTTTGAATGTGACCTTCTAGCCTGAATTGGCATTTGAATGCATGGGATTCCCTGCCATTGGGAAAAGAATGAAAAAGGAGGAAGTAAGCCCCTGTGTATAAAAGTGCTGTATTGGTCATCCACAGGATGCATTTTGCAAACAGCTTCCTTTGTTTACAGCTGCTGTTCAGAGCTAGTGCTTTCTGTCCCTTTGCTACTGTTTTGTATCCTCACTGAATCTCCTTATTTGTTTCTCTTGAACTAAAATGTAGTTAGCTGAGACCAGAAAAGAGATTTGCATTTTGCCACAACTTGCAGTTTCTCTGTTTCTTAGACAAAAGTGTCCTCCCTCTGTTTCTATATAACGTTTTTATTCTTGGATAGAAATACTTTGTATTTTAGGATTCTTTTTCCATGAAAGCCTGCTTGAGCAATTTGAAGACAGGATATTAAGTAAATGTATATTTATAAAAGATATACCTGTGTGTTTTTCTGGTTTTGCTAAATTCTGTTTATTGTTTTATTATTCAAGGATTCAAAACTGCTATCAATGGCATATTCAGCAGTTGGAAAGCTCTCCAGGTAACTGAAACATCATTTAAGCAATGAGACATGGAATAACTTTTCCAGAGTAACTAGTTAATTTATCAGCAGCAAGCTTTATGCCACCTACCAGTTTTGCAGTTGAGTGCACAGTGCAGAGAAAAGTGTTCTTCTTGTGACAACTTCAGAGATGTAAAAAGAAATAGTTTTCACCTGATAGCTTCTCTAGCAGGGATTAATGGCAGCTCATGAATTATGCACAGAATTTAAGAAATGGTTCTGCATTCTGGATTGCCAGAAATACAAATTTAAGGAATGTACAGCAAAGAGCAGAGTGCATGAAGCTAGGCAGCTGGTATGGTCAGTCATGTGCTGGTGATCCAAGTGGTTGTCCATAAAATGTCTCACTTACCAAACGGTGTTAAGGGAGGGAGAATGTGCTGCTTTATGGTGGATATGGCTAAGATAGAGCAAACTTTCTGTGCTGGCTCTAATTGTTTGATACTTAAAATTTGGAATGAGGGGAAGACCAATGAAGTGTGAAGCATTTCAGCTTAATAAAACAAAAGCTTCATGGATTAAAATATCTTGTTTCAGCCGAATGCCTCAGCTCTTTACCAAGGATATAGCACTGGTACAGCAGTTTTTTGAAGCCTTATGCAAGGTGGGTGCTGATGGGGCTTTGGGAAATCATTATTGTTTTCTTCTGATTTTACTGAATTCTTGACACTATACACTGTAAATGAAACTTTTTTTTTTTTGCTATAGGAAGATGCTGATACTAGGCTTGCCATTCAAGAGGCATTGTCTATGATGGTTGGAGCATACAGTAACTTGGAAGGAGCCCAGCGTACTCTGATGGAAGCTCTTGTAGCTTCTTATTTAATAAAGGTATTTTCAGTGGAGTCGAAATCACATACTTAAAAAAAACCCAATTAATTGTCTTCCTGTTTCCTGACACTTCTGTTAGATAATTTGGATCAGATCTTCCTTTTCTTACTGAATGCGTTGGCCTGTCTGGGAGAAGGCAGGATGTGTATGCTCAGATAAAATATTTTTAACGTGGTTCGGTGATGGCAAGGGAGGTAATACTGCAGTTCTATGTTTGTGTTCTGTTTAGCAAAAAAACAAATCCATTACAATTGCGTTATATGTTTCTCATAGTCTTCACCTTAGAAAACTTCAAGAAGTAAATGCTTCAGGGACAGTATTCTGAAACACTGTGGGACATTGAGAGTTTGGTAGAAAGGATCATTCACTGCTAAGTGGGGTTTCAGCAGGCTGTGTGATATATGATATAAGGCACCTGTGAACCTCTTCATGATCTTAGCCTTGAGACACTAGTCTAGACTAAATCAGACTTGACTTACTTTTACTTTGAGTACCTTGTTTGTGTTTAGAATACAGCAGAGGTCTGGATTTTCAGAAGGAGTGAGTGTTGTATACTCTGTGTTTGCATCAGTACCCAGTCTGACTGTGAAGATTGTGTGTATTTCTAGTGTAAGAGATAATTTTCACGCTGACAGCTCCTTTGCTCAAGGGATCTAAATCTCCAGGCAGTACCTTTTTGAGATTATGTGTACCTTACAGACACAATCACTACCCTAAGCTGGTATTTCTTTCCCACCTCTGGCTATGCTCCTCCTAAGCATAGCTCTGTTTTCTGTGGCAAGATGATATATGTCAGTTTCATTTCAAAACTGCCTGGATGGAGCAGTTCAGTTTTTCAAGAATTAGTATGATTCCCTGAAGTGTGTATGTGTTTATTAAACATTTAATTCCGTACTTGTGTATGAGAAGTTTGCTTTTCTTTGCCCTGTCTCTTGCCATATGAACTGTAAGCATGAGTAGTGTCTCAAAATGTCTAAACTTTTTGAATCATGTTGGTACCAGAGGTCAAAACAAATGACTGATGATGTTCAAGTGGTGAGTGAAAGTCATTACTGCTGTCATTTGACTCAACCACGTTTGTGTCTTTTCCCTTAAAGCCTGAAGTTCAAGTACGTCAAGTGGCCGTAAAATTTGCTAGCACAGTGTTCCCTCCAGATCATATCCCTTCCAGATACTTACTCCTGTTAGCTGCAGGAGACCCGTAAGTTGTTTTCCTTTATAAATTATTTTCTCATATATATACACTTACGTGTGTTTGAGTATATGTGTAAATATGTGTGTACATATATATATATATATGCATATGCACACACACATGTATATACATTCAGTAGAATATATATATTTGCATTAAATATGAATACATGTATCTGTGTGTGTGTAAGTTCGCACATAAATAATGTGAAGAAAATGAAATATGGTAGTTTGGAAATCAAACTTCACATTCTTGACATCCTGATGGAGAACTGTTTCTCAGTGACAGTCTTGAGATTGTTTTTCTTGTTTCAGATGAACTGCAGTGACTAAAGCATTTCATACAAATGATCAGTTGCAATTGCAAAAGTAAAATGCATTAACTGAAATCACTTTTACAGTGTCTAGAAGTTATTTTTTCCTGGCAAATTCTGTCAGTCTATTTTTAGCTTGTATTTGCAGAGAGTTGAGCATGCTGTTTTGAGAGTTGCCACTCTCTGCTGAGGAGTAGGTGGCTCGTTAAATTACAGTAATCATTTCATTTGCAGTTTTCAGTTACTGCAGTGTAAGTGGTGGGGTTTTTTTTCCCAACTTACTTTAGTTACTAAAATTTTGATAAAAGCAGCTATTGTGTAACTAAGGAAAGTTAAGCAGGTCAGCTGCAACAACCAGCTCTGTCATTGCAGTGTCAGCACTGTTTCAGGAGTAGTTATCTATTGTTAAGTAGATAATGATAAACCTAGTAGGTGGCAGCTGAAACTTGACTATAGGAAGTTTTAGGGAGAAGTAGCAGATAGGAAAACAAGGATGTGGGAACCAGAAACTGATGGTGAACCCTAGAAGGATGTAAGAGGAACAGAAGTGAGATCTCATCCAGACACTTTTGCAGAGAGCACTCAGTACTATCCCTTTTTGTTTCCTGTCTCTGAAATAAACAAATATTAAAAGTTGTAGTGGAAGATTTTTTTTCTCTCTTTCTTTAAAGAAAAGCAGTCAAAAACCCAACCAAACAAAAAGAAAACAAACCCCAAAAACCCACATCTCATTTAAAAACTGTTCTCTCTCTCCCAGCTTCCCAACATATCTTAATGCTCATTAAAGGCTTGTTGTTCTGTGCAAATAATGTCTGTTTCTCATCTTTTCTTCTGAAAGGCGGGAGGAGGTACATGGAGAAGCCCAGCGGGTACTGAGAACATTTTCTGGAAAAAATGAAAAGGAGAGTTCTGGGAAGCAGATGCCTTCCTTCCCTGAAATGGTCCATTACATTCAAGACAAGGTACAGTGCCTCTGTCACAGTAAATGACAAATTGATACGTGATACTCAGGCATGGGATAAGTTTGGTCTTGCCTTCCCTGTGTCTGTTTCCTACAGCTGCCCCAAGGAATAAAATTAGTGAAAATCAAAGTAAGGACCACGCATAGTATTTCATTGCCAAGATTAATGCTCGTCATCACTTCCTGCTGGCAGTGATTGCAAGAAATCCAAGTGTTAAGTAGTGAGACAGATCTTTTAATAAAGGGAATGTTTTGCTTTCTTGCAGTTTGTGCGGATGATATGTGGAATAAGGAATCCAGTTCCTCAAGGGTTATAATCCAGCATATTTTACACAGTTCTTGAAGGTGCAAGAAGACTGCTTTTTATTTGGCTAAAATATTGTCTGTGTTACACACTTCTGTGTATAGTAGCTGTACTAGGCTTATAAGCAGTAAAGGAGATGTGGAGAGACACTGGCAATATTTTTTCTTATGATAGCCTACTTTTTAAAAATGTCAGAAGTATGTAATTTTGAAGCACATGTGATTTAGCATGAGATCTGTGATAGCAGAACTCTTACACCTGAGAGATTTCTTATGAACTTTGTGCTCTGGTGGTGTTGTACTCTACTAATACTCTAAAGTATTTGAAGTTCTGTCAGAAAGCTTGCTTTTTTGTCCAGAATGCTGATTACTTAAGTAGATATTAAAAAATTAGGGAACCAAGATTCAGTTTTAGATAACACTCTTAAATTCTATTGCCCTGTAGTTAAAGTTTTCCTTAGCATTCATAATGTCACTAAATAATTATGGATCAGTGTAGTTTAATCCCTAGTGACAAAAGCAAGAGTCCCTCAGTCATGGGGGAATTAAAATGTTTTTGAGCACTTTTCAGATCTTTGTGTCCAGAAGACGTATTAAAAAATCCTAGAGGTATAATTATTTGCTTAGTTATCTCAAAGTGTGATTTTTCACATACTACCAATAATCTGTGACGTTTGGAGATGTTTGAGAAGTCTGTATGCATTACTTGACATAATTGGCTGAGTTGAAAAATGATTGCATGATTTAGCATGATTCTTCTCTCCTTTAAAAAAAAAAAAAAACGTGGAAGAGTAGAACCCCGTCTGCTGGGTATGGGTGGGAAGCCATTCCTCAAGGGAGTCACAGTCTTCACTAAATTAGGTTTTCTTTAATAATTCTGTATGTCATTAAAATTAACATTGCAAAAGATCATGGTGTGTTAAGGGGAGTTTTCTTCTGCAATTGCCTTGAGTGTTTACTCAGGTACAAGTCTGCCTGACATGCACGTTGATGTGCATGTTGTCTGTTTAATACATACATATTGCTTTTCTGCAACACTTGCAGTGGGTGTTGCAGTGTTAAGAACTTCTCTTTGGATGTGTTTCTGCTGGCATATTTCTGCTTGTGAAAGCTAACATTTACATGTAAAGAAGTTGCTCACTTGCTGCTGCAGCCTTCCACATAGCAGGTAGAGAGATTACCTCCGAGTCTCTCTCAGTCCGAGAGGCTCCCCCGGCTTGGCTGGCACAGCACAGGGCACCCACCTCTCAGTAGTGGGGAAGCAGGCTGCTCTGCAGCCTCTCCTGGCAGAACTGCCACTTTAAAGCTTTCTGGCTGCCTGTTGGTGGGGGAGGCTTAGAGTTTGGAAGTTTGTGAGGTACTTCACTTTTAAATTCTTAAATGCTTCTTTGTTTCCTGAAAGGAAGACAGAATGTTGTACTCCTTCAGCCTCCCCTGTATTCTCTCTCATGCATTCAGAGTTTTCACTTTCTGAATTGGTATAAAGTAGATCGAACTGACTATTACCAAGTATACTGTGCCCTTTTTATTACAGAGCTGTTAAATATTTTCAGTTATTAAGTGGAGGATTAACACACTCATATCAGCAAAATTTCACTGAGCTTTCCAACATCTCTGTTATTATGGGTCTGAATGGTCCACTCTTAATGTATTCTGTTGTTTAGGCCACTCACCGAATGAAAACCCCAGCTAAATATATGACTGGAACTGCAGTGTTACCTTTTAATCCCGCCACATTTGGAGAGGTAATTGTCTGGTTTTACTTCCTTAGATATGTGTCCCACTGTTTATCTAGAGGACAGCGTTAGAAGCTAACAGGTACCATAAGTCACCATACATTCTAAAATTCTTTGAAACAGATGTTGGCATTAACTGTCCATCCTTTGTTGTTGAACAGCAGTCTGAACAAGATTGTCATGGGGGATTTGGGAGGAATGTTCACAAGAGAGTTGCTCCTCTGCTTTCTGCAGCATCTCTAATGGAGTAGCATTAGATCAAGACAGGCAGTCCTGTGCTGAGGTCCCATTACTGCTCCTTGGGGCTTTTTTCCTAACAGAATCCCAGGCTCCAGTGATCTGTAGAAACAAAATTAAATGGGAAGTGAGATTTATATTAGCCATGTGTCATGTTGCATTTGTACACTTGCCAAATTGGTATTGGGTACAGGCTGAACTTCCTACAAGGAGTTACAACAGCTGGTGATAAACCAAAAGTCTGCATATGATTTAATCTTTAGGAAGTGATGTAGGGTTGTCAGGCAAGTGATTCTAAGGTTTGTTACACTTTATATTTATTCCTGTCTCTATGCTAACTTTTCTGTCTATATTTGATAAAAGAAAAAACTATTCCATTTTGGTTACATTGAATACAGCATATTCTCTGCTCTTTTGTTTCTTGCATGGTTTTTCAAGTGCTTATGCATTCAGGATCCTGTGGTTTTTATCTTCTCTACTTAGATAGTTCTATATCTGCGGATGTGTCTTGCTCACAGTGCTGGTGTGGTGCCAACCTCACAGAGCTTGGCAGATATGCAAGATCATGCTCCAGCCATTGGACGTTACATAAGAAACCTCATGTCTGGCAACCACTTACCTTTCTCTTCCTCCTCCTCCTCTTCAAAAAGTGCAGAATCCAACCCTGTACATATATATATTGGCCTTCTTCAGCAGCTCTTGGCTGGTGTTGGAGGTAAGAAACTGTGTGCATCAGTACCCTGAAGAAATAAGTGTCTTCTCTTACTAGAAATGAGTTGTGTTGTTTTTTGAACTTGGCTTCAGTGATCATAGAGTTGAAACACAGACTATGTACTATTTAGTTTAAACTTGTTTTCTTCTATGCTACTTTGTAGGTGGGAGAAAGCATAGCTGTAAAATTGCAGCATCAGTTGACATAATAGTGTAAAATTGTGAAGCCATTGTATATAACAGCTTCTTCACCAATGAATGCTGTGTCTTCCTCACTCTGATAATAGTCTATCTACCACAAGTGTCATCTAAAATTTGAATGCGTTTTGAACTAATTGCTACTAGAGTGTTTGCTTTTATTAGAATCCTAATATGTCTGAGAAATATTATACCTTATTATTCTGTACTGTGCATTATTCCTAGTGATTTACAAATAAATGCCTGAAATGCCTGATACTTCTTTAACTCTTTTTAGCACTGAATGTTACGTTGTTGTAAATACTGGAGCTATTTAATAACCTCATTCTTTAATTATTGTTTAGGTTTGCCAGTCATGTATTGCCTTCTAGAAGTTATTTCAGTGTATCCAGAAAAACTAGCCGCCAGATTTGTAGACAAAATGGATTGGATTAAGGTATTGTGAAAACCCCTTTTTTTGGTGTTTTTCTGGAGGATGGATGGAATTTGGCGTTAGCAAAATCTGGTGCATTTCCCTTGGTGAAACAGAATATTATTTCCAAATATGCACTTGATTTGAAATCTGGTATTTCTACTCATAGTCAACACCTCATGAAATGTTGTATGTGCCAGGATGGGGAAAATTATTTTTTTGTTCTTCTGTATTACTGTTTTTGTTCATTCGCTTACATGTTCTAGGTAGTCTGACAGCTATCCTAGGTATAGTCATCCATTTTTTTTCTCTGCAGAGGAAAGCTGAAGACAACATTCAGCACATTTTTGACAGAGTGAATGTTTTCACTGGGAAGATGTGAATGACTTCTTTTAATATGCGATTAGTTACATCTATTGTTTTTTTTTAGGGACCTTCCTGTGAAGATGTTTTTTTTTCTATTTATTAACCCCAGACAAAAGAAACCCCGTACACTGAAGTCTGCTTGGGAATAAGCCAAAGGGAAATCTGTGTTCCCTAGATTCTTTCCTCTGCTTTTTCATTATTAGCCTCAAACATCTAGGATTTTTGAAGGTCTTACAGGTTGCCGTTGCTTTCACTGGGGCAATCTGGCAGCAACAAATACTTAGTCAAGTATTAAAAAACATTAGACTGTGTTCTCATAGTTTCTCCTGATGATATCTGTGCTGCGTTGTGCTGTATGCAGGTTATCACTTCTGATTTACGTGCAGGTATGAGCCGCACAGGAGAATACTTAAAAACATTGCCCATTTCAGTATTCCTCATCATTTTAGAAAACCTTTCTTTGTCCTTGGCCTAGTGTCCATTTGCAGAATTAAGCTCCTAGGGGTAGTTATTGATAGTACTGAGTTTCAGAAATAGTGTTGTAAATTATATTTCATGTGTTTTTGCCTTTTCAAGTGAAACAAACAGGTTGAGGATTTGTTAGAAGTCATATATGTGATCTGTTGCTGTGTTGAAGTTAACATTACATTTCATGACCCTGACAGATCATTTCTTGTTTGTTTGCGTGGCTCATTTTGGTTTCTTTGTGGTAGCCCAAGGCACTCAAAGATTTGGGTATGAATTTTTCATGGGAGTGTGTTGCATTATACATCAAATTGCTGGTAGAGGTAAGATTATGTCTTAACAAATTACCCAAAGCTTCCAAAATTCAAATTTTAATAACTTATTTGGACAATACAAGATCTCAAATTGGGTGGTTTTGCTTTGAGAACTGTGATTTCCTGGACACTTTTTTCTGGTTATATTTGAATTATTAACCCTCTTGAGGTTTTTAAATTCCTTTTGATTAATTAGAAGGGTATGGAAACCTCCAGCAGCTCAGGGAAAGTGTAGTGGCTTAGGGTGTGGGTTTTTTAGCACAGTATGAATGCAAAACCTGGAAGCTCTTAGCTGAAGACAAAATTCAGCCAAGAATTTGATGTGCATGGTTTTGACACAGAATTGGTGGGTGGCCCTCTTATGGCTAGTGGTCTTCTTTCACCAAAGTGCTCAGTGTGTAATGAATGCTTTGTTGAATTGAGGGCTGTGTTTCTTATTAAATGATAATGCTGTTGGTTTAAAGTGTGCTTTCTGAATTAAGAACTGTTTATGTGTCTCCATGACAATTGTCTTTGTATATTGAAGCTCTTTATGAACATACTGGGTAAGAAGCTGCTTCCATATTTTATGGCTTGTTTTTTTTTTTAAACTCCCACAGAACTTGATGAACACTAACAAAGAGGAAATGCGTGAGCTTGCAGCCCTGTTTTATTCCGTAGTGCTGTCTACCATGTCTGGAGATGAGCTTAGGGCATCCTTGGAGCAGCTGATCAAGATGACAAAAGACAGCCATGTAACTATCTATCTGCTTCTTTTTTTTTCTCATGTCATGTAACTGATAGGATATTTGAATCTCACCATGTGTCTAGGAGTATTAACCTTAATCTGGGTATAAAATTAACTCACTGGCTTCCAGTTGGATGGTGAGAAGGGATTTTTGTTGTAGGTGAGTGCAACAGATCTTTAAATAAATTAATCCCTGAAGCTGTTAAGGTCAGTAGGATTTCATGGAGGCACATCCCAAACAAAGCGCCATCGTGTAGTTAACCAGTTTTATCCAGCTAAATAGCCACATCCCATTGAGTGGTAATGGATCACACTACCTATCTCAAACTGTTTACCTGTTCTTTATTCCTGAGCACTCACAGAATCAAGAAAATTTTTAACTTGTTAAATGTTCAGCTCTTCCCCTCCTGAGCCATAGTCTCCTACTGGGTCCTTACCACCTCAGGATCTTGTGCTGTGTTAGGGCTGTGCCTTCTTCCCTCTTGCCCCACATGGACTGCTCAGCAGGCCTCCACAGCTGTGTCTTTACATGCTGGGTGTGCCTGCCTTCCGTTCTCCAGCAGCTCCTTTTGCCTCCCCTTATCCTTATTTCTCCATTTTGCCACTGCAAGCGTGGAAAAGGAGTCCTGGAAACAAATTGGTCTGGTTTGGTGTGTCTTGAATCCTGAGTGGGAGGGAAAGCAGTAGATTTCCAGGTTCTGTTTCCCCAAAATGGTTTTATATCAGTCTCTCTAATGAACTTAGAAGGCCACCATTTTACATTGCAGGTGACAGGCTGACAAGAAGTGCTGGTTGCTTTACGTTGTAGTTAACAAACATGATTTGTTTTGAGTCTCTGAAAGCTCTGCATGGGAGCCAAAGCCATGTCATTGCTCAGTTTTGTGAAGGGCACAGCTCCTGCAGTCACAAAGTCAGTATAGATAGGTCCCAACCCCCCACTGCTTTCAGCCCCACTCACCCATGTGAACCATGAAACAAAAAAAAAAAGCAGGGTGTTCCCATGCCTTCATGAGTCTGAGTCAGGTAGAGCTCTGACTTGCTGCTACTGTACAAAACCACTTGAATTTGTAACCTAGCAGTGGTGGTGATCCTTGTGTCTCAGTAAGGACTGCAGTGTGAATGGATAACTAAAGTGGAGATGGGGGAAGCATCCATCTTCTGCTGGCTTTGCTGCAGTGACACCACCTCAAGGAGCAGTTCCTGGTGGCCAGGCTAGGTTGAGGACCCATTGTGTCAGCACAATTGCGCTGGTGCAACATCTGTAGTGTTAAGAAACAAGAGGTGTGAATTAATTCAAGCCTAAGCTCCTGCACCCCTCCCTTTGGGTTTTTTTTTTTTTTTCCAGTTAGGTAGCGTTTGAGTCTCTTAGCCTTTTTTTCTCCACAAAATCTTTCTGCTAGATTTCACTTATAGGAATAAACACGGTCATTAAATAGTTCCAGCACCAAATCAGCATTGGAGAAATTGGTGTTCTTGACATTTAATTGTATGGATTAGATTTCATGATTTGTAGCCTGCCAAGCTGTAGAGGCATTGCCTTCAGCGTAGGCCAGGTCTGAGCTCATTCTGAGCCACAGAGACGTAGCGGGATTACCCTGTACTGCTTTTTACCCAAGAGTACATTTTGTCCCCTTGGTCTGAACATGTCTGTTTTTTAAGTAGAAACAATGTAGTTTGAGGGGTTTTTTTAAGTCTAGCTACCAAAGGGTAGCTTTAAGAATGTGAGTGCTGGTGATAAATTTCTAATCTGTCCTCCAAGATCTCTTTTAAGTTTTGTTAATGAATTGTAAAGAGCTCCATTCATCAGAGAGCTCTAACAATATTAAACTCTGTTGTTTTATTGTGTTAGAGCTCTGCATTCTTCAGGGTGCCTTCTGATCCAGCTTGTCCATATGTGTTTTTAAATCACTGCGTTGTGCAAAATGTTACTTACTTTGAAAATGAGATTTTTTTGCACTGTTGGTGTTGTTTGTAGAGCCCGGAGGTCCAACATGGATCCTTGTTGGCTTTGGGATTTACAGTAGGACGGTACTTGGCCAAAGGGAAAAGCAGAACAATGGAGCTACATGACATAGAACAACCAAACACTTCAGTCATGCCAGAACAAGACAAACTTATAAAGTCGACGACAGAGACAATAGGTAACTTCCTGCCTAAGACTTTGCTGCATGTAACAGTTGGTTTTTTTTAGTCCATCCCAGGCTGAGGATTTTTCTGAGATGCTCAGCCCATAGACAGAGTAATGTTGAGTTCAATTTTTGTGATAGAATTTACAGTCTGTAAGAATAAAATCTGATTAGATGTATGGACATTTCAGCAAAACCTTGGTAGACTTTGTAACTTGCAAACCAGCACAGCACAATCAGGAGTGATATTATTGCCTAGATTCCTCTCAATGTCTCCTTTCACTCCTATTTTTTTTCTAACATAATGCTTCCTACCAGCTGTAGAGGAGATTAATGCTTTGCTTCTTGCATGGGTAAAATACAAGTGCCTGTCCACTGCTAAATAAATAATACAAAATCTGAGTCATCCTGGTTTGCTTTTCCCTGTAGGTTCTTTTTTGGACAGTACCTCTCCCTTCCTTGTGGTGGGTGCTTGTATGGCTCTTGGGGAGATTGGCAGGAATGGCCCCTTGCCAATCCCCAACGAAGGAACAGGATTTACAAAGCTGCAACTTGTTGAAAATTTACTGGCCCGAATCCCTTCCAGCAAGGAAACAAACAAGGCAAGATTTTTTTAGTGTTCTTGATTCCTGTTCATTTCTTGAATGCTCACTAGGTATATGTGTTACATGCCAAACTCAGCCTTGTTTTTTAAAGGAATTAGGCTTTTTGTTGGCTTTAGTGAGTTGGCTAGGGTCTAGGTCTTTCTAATACTGTCTAGCACTGATCACTTGTGCTTTCTATAGTCATAACTAGGGGCTTAAGAGATAAAAATATGAATGGTCTTCATTTTAATTCAAGAAAAATGGGAATATCTTCTTTTACATAATCCTCAAAGGTAACAGGACATTTGTTCTGATCTACTTTGGAAAAGAGGTGCACTGATTGATCTAAAAAGCCTTTTGCATGTACATCTGATACCTTGAGTGAAACTTCAGCAAACTTCACTTTTCAGTGAGAAATAGTGGGTTCAAAGTGCATCTTATGGACTTACAGGAAGGTTATATGACGGTGTTATTTTTTGTTTGTATTTAAGATGAAGGAACGAGCAATACAAACATTAGGTTACTTCCCAGTGGGAGATGAAGATTTTCCCCACCAGAAGCTACTGCTGCAGGGTTTAATGGATTCTGTGGAGGTGAGACACTATCAGTGTATTATCCTTTATGCTACAGTGAGTATTTCTCTTCCGGTGCTTTTCATGTAGTCTAGAGCCAGATTTACAATGGGAGTTGACTTTCTGTGATAGTGCCTTGGGTTTTTTAAAACTGCCTTGAAATAGATAGCAGAGATAGACTTGGGGCTGGTAAAAGGTTTTATGCCACAGTTTAAAAACTTTCTAGTCCAGGTCTCTGCCTCAGTCTGAGCAAATACTTGTTCCCCTTCAAGAAGCTTATAGATTTTTTTTTTTTTGTATACTTTATGTATAAAATCTCCAGAGCTTATATTATTGATGCCTTACGCCTGTACTTTGGCCTTCAAAAGTACCCTGAAAGTAGGTAATATGAATACCTCTGAGCTACATTAGCTAATACAACTCACTTGAATTAGAAGTTTATATAAATATATGTATCTCTTGTCCATCTAAATTCATTATTGAAATACACTGCATTCTTTCACAGTACTTCAGAGCTCCTATACATATTTCAATATGCTAGATAACAAAATAAAGTAAAAAAAGCTTTTTTAGTGCCTTTCATTTACAGCTTGTTTTGCCTTTCTTCCTTGCTGATAATGACATAGGATTCTGCATTGTAGAAGTGGCTGTTGAGTATCAGACAGACATGCTTTGCTGAGTGCTCCAATTCTAATGTGATCAAACGGGCAAAAACCATAGAATTATAGAATAGTTTGGGTTGGAAGGGACCTTAAAGGTGATCAATCCCTCAACTGTTGACAGGGCAGGGACACTTCACACTAGACCAAGTTGCTCAAAGCCCAATCTAACTTGACCTTGAGCACTGCCAGGGTTGGGGCATCTGTGAGTGACCTCTTCCAGTGCCTCACCACCTTCACAGTGAAGAAGTTCTTCCTAATAGTTCATCTAAGCCTACTCTCAGTTTGAAGCCTTTAACCACCTGTCCTATCACTTTACTTAAAATACTAAAAATACTGAGAATACTGTGTACCCAAAGTACGAAAGATGTTTCTGAGTGCCATGTTTTTCTCCTGTAACTGCATGGGGACATTACCACTTCCTTTATAAAAGGTGTACTTGAAAAAAACCTATTTGTCTTAGATTGCAGGAAGCTAAAGGCTTAATTCTCCAGGAACCCTGAGCATTTTGTGCTTCTAGAGCATAAGGAGAGCTATCTTGAAGGTACTCAGCAGTTATGGAAACCAGTTCTTACAACATAAAATTCATCATAAGTACTGACAATAAAGTGGCATATCTTGTTCCTGAAGGCTCAGAGGATAGTGTAAGGAGGACAGTGAAGCAAAACAAGTACCATCTGAATTATTTTAATGTGAAAAAAAGGTTTCCACATCTTTTAAGAAATCAGCTTCTGGATGGAATTACAGGAGACTCTTTCAATACTCCCTATTATAGTAAAGCCGTAGTAATTTTCACTAATCACTATCAGCATCACTCTAACTTTGTTTTATTTTCATTCTATTGAATTATTTCTTTTCACCAAGTTTAGCTTCTACAGAGACTAGTAAATACTTTGTCAAAGATGTGCTTTAAAAAATGTGGAAATTTTAGCTTTTATCATTCATTTCAGACAGTTTGGATTGCCTCATTTTACATCAACTTCAGTGGGTCTGAGGTGCCACATAGTCTCAGAAGCTCACTAGAAGAGTGATCTTACTGTAAATTAGTGCTGAACATCGGGACTGGGAAAGAGACTGTGGTTTTGTGGATTAAGTGCCAGAAGTTTTGGTATATGCTTTGTTAGTACTGTCAGTGATGCTCTGATGTGTTTTTCAGGCCAAACAGATAGAGCTGCAGTTCACTGTTGGTGAAGCTATTACCAGTGCTGCTGTTGGAACCAGCTCAGTGGCTGCACGGGATGCATGGACAGTCACAGAGGAGGAATATATCCCTCCTTCAGGTAGGTCTTCCTAATGCAGGGGCTGGGTTGGGAAATGTCTGGGCTAACACTTAGCACCAAGCTTCATTTCTGTGGTGTTTGGTTTATAACAGAATATGCAAGAGAGGTTTTGTGTTTGTGGTTATATACAGGTTGTTTTACCTCTTCATATCTGTCTGCTCAGAGGCAGAAGAAGACTTTGTTCATGGGTTGTTTAAATAGCTCTTTATGTAATTCATTGCCACTTGACTTTGTTGGTTTGGTTTTTTCTCTTTTTTTTTTTGTTTTTTTTGTTTGTTTGTTTGTTTGTTTTTGTTTTGTTTTTTTTTTTTTTTGTTTGCCATGTTGAGTTAGTTTTGGGTTTTTAATATACAAATCTTTTAAAATACCATTGTGAACCCTGAACAGGAAAATAGGGTTATAAAATCAAATTGCAAGTGTTTTCCAATAACTTCAAGTAATACAATTAAGTGAAATTTACATGCAGTAAATGCAGAAACTCTCTCAAAGGACTAAGATTCTGTACCCATTGAAATAAAAGTGTGACAAAAGTCTAGCTTCAAATCAGACAACTGTAAATATTAATCTCAGACCTGCAAACACATGTTTTAATTTTGTGAGAGTGGTCTTAGATGTGCAGTGTACAGAAAGCTGAGCGTGTGGTACAAATTAAACCTTGCCATTGCTCCAGAAATTGTGAGTCCTAACAAAAAAATATGTTTTGCCCTGAGTCTTAGTGTGAATGGTCTTGGACCTCTTCTTGGCCAGAGGCTCTAAAACATGTTCATGAAGATTTAGGAGGATTCTGTATTTCTGTTATTTATTCTACTATTATTACTTTCCCAGTGACTCCAGTGAGTTCCTAAATAAGCAGAGATTAAGGTGTCACATGAGTACTCTTGAGTTCATTAGGTTTTTCATTATTTCCATCAAAATGGGTGTGGACAGTTCTCAGAGCTCCTCCCCTCCACCTTTACTTTTTTTAATATAGATTTGAAAGTGAATGATGTGGTGCCGTGGGTCCTAGACCTTATTTTGAACAAGCACATCATCAGTCCCAACCCACATGTTAGACAGGCAGCTTGCATCTGGCTTCTGTCATTGGTGAAAAAGTTGAGCACCCACAAAGCAATTAAGGTAAGAAATATGCCTTTTCCTAACTCTAGCTCCTTTTCCCTATTTTTGCTTCTTATCTTGTTTCTGTCCCTCCCTTCCTCTTCACTTCTATTGTCTCACCTATCTTTTGTTTCTAGAGGAACAGACAATCTGGCAGATGAACAAGGGTGCTTGTCACCTTTGTAAACATCTGACTTGCATCCAAGTCAGAATAATCTCAATGTAAATAGCTGTTGTAAGATGAAGTAGCACTAAATGCTCCCTTGGGAAGAAGAGTTTTGTATCTGTATAGTGTTTAGGATTTATATTCAAAAAGTCTTTGAGAGGTCTAGGAGGGGAAGAAGAAGGAGAGCAGAACTTAAGTGTTTCACGGTATTTATCTTTGGTACCTAAGAGCAGTTACAATGTGCTTCATGTACTGTGTATTTTTGGTACACTTTATGAACCTTATATTTAAAGTGCTTGTCCATAATGAGAAAATGTAAAAAGTCCTATACAAGTACAAAATAAAACATTCCCAACCAAAATGTCCTCTATCTGCATAGAGGTACTATGGACTGTGATGGAATCAAGTAAGCATTTTGTCCTCTACAGGTATTGATAAAGAGCTTTGGGACAAGCTGCTTTGCAAATGTAATTTATTTTTTTTTAATATAAAACATTGCCCCATATTGCACTCATCTAAACACTGCACCTTGTAGGGAGGTGAAAAAACTCACCAGTTTGGGGATGGAGAAAGTCCCATCTGGCTGCAATCCAGATTTATGATGCATTGCTGCCTTGTATTAAACAAATGTTGTTCTTGTCATAAGTGTAGCTCAAATGGGCAACTCCATTGATACAGTAGCTTCTGTTAGAAACTTGCCTGGAAACCAAACAAAGGATCCAAAATAATGTCCTCTTTTCTCCTCTTACAGTCTCATCTCAAGGATATTCAAAGTGCATTTGTTTCAATTCTGTCAGATAGTGATGGTAAGTACTGCTGCATCTTAAAAGTTGTGTCTTTTCATTGGCATTCAGCAGACTGGAGGGAATTTTTGAACAGGCATAAAGTCAACCATACTCTGTCAGTCAGCATTGATGACTGTAGAAACTTCCCATTTCTTATGTTAGTAGGAATTATTTCTTTTCTAGGCATTGTGCAGAGATAAGAAGCACAACTTTTTTGTGCGTTTGGCTAAGAAGCACACTGCATTTGCCCCTTCAGACTGTAGTAACAGAAATGGTGTTACTTCAGCTCTGTATTGGGCAGCAGGATGTATATCTCAGAGTTCTGCATGAACAGAAACTCTGAGACCTCTTCAGGCTTACAGCTATACCCATGGCAGCTAGTGGAAAGAGTGGCATCCAGCAGCCTGTGCAAAGCTTGCTGAAGCTGAAGAGAGTATTACCACAGTTGATTTCAGGTGCCGCTAGCATGTTAGAATACCTATGGGTCTTGGAACTCTTTCTGCTGTTTCAAAACTTGCAGTAACAATAGTGTTGGAAGATGTCACCTATTTTGAAGGGGTTTATTCCTTCAGGACAATTTTCAGCTCCAGAATACAAAGTTTGTGTCATAACAGACTAGATATGCACTGAAATGGACAGCTCTGAAGTAAAACAGAGCCATGTTTGCTATGTTCTGATTCTGGTTGAACCTTACTTTTGAAATTTGTGTACTGCTTAGTTACTTGCTTGTCTGAATTTTGCTTTGTAAAATCTCTTGCAGAGCTTAGTCAGGATGTTGCTTCAAAAGGTCTTGGGCTGATATATGAACTAGGAAGTGAACAGGATCAGCAAGAGCTAGTCACTACGCTCGTTGATACCCTTATGACTGGGAAAAGGTACAGTGATCTCAGAACACAGTGACAGAGGACTCTGACTTATGTGTCTGGTGGGAATAAAAATGTGCCTCTTTTTTGTGGGGAAAGAGATGTTTTGGAATCAAGGGCAAGACTATCCATTCACAGGGAGTCAAACTGAACATTTCTTAAGTCAGCTTAGAGTAGTTTGTGACTGAAGTTGTTCTAGTTTTGTTCCATTCAGCAAAGCTTCAAAATAATATGTCAGTTCTGATTGAAGCAGTTCAAATGGGTTGGGATTTGCTTAGATTTGCTACTTGCTGCATTGTGTCATTGCAGAGAGCAATGACCACTTGCAGCAACTCTGCACATTGTAAATGTTGCGGAAGTGGTGACTTGCTTGTGCTGAAATGCACCTTTTGCTAAGGAAGTGCTGTTAATGGTTGCTTGTCAGCTTCAGCATGACAAATGCTGGTCTTAAGACTCATGGCTCGAGATCATGTTGGTCAGTATTTGAAATGCTCTTTAATGGACTTCTCCTGTCTAACCTGGTGTAGGTTTGACCACTGAATCATAAAAACCTAGGCTTGGATTAGGGATTCATTGGTGGTAAGCAGGAAGAAATAAGATGAATGGAAATGATACTATTTCATTTTTAAGTACAGATTTGCTGTCCATTATATGGCTCATGTCTGGACAGAGCTAAAAAGTCATCATTCAGTGTTTTGACTTTCTACCTTTCTACAGCAAAACTCTTCACTTGCTGTAATGTCTCCTTAACATTACATGTTTTACAGGTTAATGACATTCCTTGCAGTGTGTGTAGCTTTGCCCACCTGTATGCTTTTTGTGGGATTGGAACTGAAAAAATTGTGAAGTTCCTGAGTTAATAGAGCAAAATTACCTGTTCTATAGTGTGCAGTGTATTCAACTAGAGTTTGGTAATGCTAATACTGGCATTCTTTTCTATCAGAGCCAAACATGAGATGACTGGAGAAACCGTGGTATTTCAGGGAGGTCTGAGTAAAACTCCAGATGGGTAAGTTTACTTATAGTCTCTGACAGAGACACAGTGAGTGCTTATACAGAATTCCCTTAAAAATATGCTACCTGACATTTTGTTCCTTCTTGTTCTCCAAGTTACTGTAACTATTTCTGTGTAATACAGATGCACTACTCACCTTTCTCTGCCTGCTTTACAACGTGAATTAAATGTAGCTTTAGGTGTTGTAGCATTTGTCTAAATAAAAATAGTAACACTGATTTCCCTTCTGCTTTTCAAAGTCAAGGTCTTTCTACCTACAAGGAGCTTTGTTCACTGGCTAGTGACCTCAATCAGCCAGACCTGGTGTACAAATTCATGAATCTGGCCAACCATCATGCCATGTGGAATTCTCGGAAGGTAGTGCTCTGCTTTCATACAAATTCCATTCCCACTCTGAACTCTGGAAACAACAATCCATTTCTCTATTTCTGGTTATATGTTTTATGAATAACTGCATGCGTTGATGCTTTGGTATCAGTCCAAGGCAAATGGAGCAGGCTGAGAAAAAAATTCAGGATTATTTGAAATTCTTAAAACAAAACTTTGGTATCAGAGTATTCATATAATCCTACATCCCCCTCTGAATTATCTGACATCCTTTTTTTTTTTTTGAGTGTGCATAGAAGGACAATCCTTAATGTGTTCAAACAGTGATAATGTTTTGAAAACTGGATGAAATTTTGGATGCCAAGGAAAGTTATCTTTGTTATTTAAGGAGGCAGAGTAAAAAGTAATGAGCAAGTTGCTAGAAAGCATTGTTGTCAAAAGTATCCCTTTTTAACTCAAGTTTTGGTATTTTAAAACAGCTGGGAGTTTTAGCAAAGCCTAAAATACTGTTGGATGCCCTTCCTGGTGAAAAAAGGAGTATCATAAGCTTGAAGATTTAGGTGTACTATTCAGAGTTTTTATGTGGGGACTCTTCACTGGTTTCACAGGAGCATGGAAGAACTTGTTTTAAATCCCTGACAACACCACTTAGTGCTAAAAACAAGTCCCAGCTTTAACTCTCATCCAGAGTTTGACAATTCAGCAGCACCTCTCAAGACCGCCCTCAGCACTGTGACTTCAAAAGCACAGGAGCATAGTTAGGTTCCTAACCCTTGTGGAATTTCTCCAGTGTAGATGAGTCAAAAAAATCCACTCAGAAGGTGTGGATTGAGCTTTGGCATTTGAAGAATTTGCAAAATCTTTTAAGTTGAAGGGGACATCTGGAAATCTCTGCTCTAAACCCCCCACAAGAGCTAAACAGAGCATGCTGTTCAGGGCCTTGGAGGCCTTGCTTTTCCTTACACTTTCTGCAGATTCTTGCTTTTCATGGCAGTGGTCCTAACTGAAAATGTGTCTTTATTGCTGTTTTCTAGATTACCCAAACAACACATCCTGTCCTTTGAAGTCCCTAGTGTGGGATTTTGAGTGGCAGCATTTGACACTGCAAGTCAGAAAACAGGCAGTCATTAAAGGCAGTCACTGCACTGCCTTCATTGAGTAATTTCTTCTTGGGCTATTCTGCCAAATCTCGTGGGACCTCACAGGCAAGCATCAGTTCCACTGCATTAGAAGTGACAGTAGAACTGAGTGTTAGAGAAAGAAAAGGTCATAGAAGAGTACTGAAGTTTAAAGTAAATATGGACAGATGCAAAATTATAATCCCCAGAAGTTCCAGGTTTTAGAAATAAGGTAAAGTTATTTTCTTTATAGTTTTTCAGTTCCTGAGTTATTCCAACTTTTCTAAATCAGCAGAGTTGTAAGGAAGCAGTTGCCCACCCCTCACCAGTTTAACCAAGAAAGAATCTTCTTTTGAAGATTCTTTTAAATCTTCTTTTAAATCTTCTTTAAATCTTCTTTTAAATCTGCATAGTTTTAATTCACCAGTACTATTTCTGCAAATGAGATCAATCAATATCTTGACTTTAAGGTTGGAAGAAAGTTTTGAAGTAGTATGTTGTCTGCTGAGTGTGAGATTACTGTGTTACTGTAGCAGTGAGGATGGGCTAATTCTAGTAGTATTCTGGACCTTTTGATCTGGTCTAAATCTGAACCATGTCAGTCCGCTTTGTCCCTGACTATGTGGTGTCCATGAGCAATAACTGCATGAGTGATCAATGTTTCAACAAATACTATTTTGTTGCTATTTCAGGGAGCAGCTTTTGGTTTCAATGTGATAGCTGCCAAGGCTGGAGAGCAGCTGGCTCCATTTTTGCCCCAGCTTCTTCCCCGGCTCTACCGTTACCAGTTTGACCCCAACCTGGGCATTCGGCAGGCAATGACCAGCATTTGGAATGCGCTGGTCACTGACAAGTCGATGGTGAGTGACCAGCAAAGTGCAGCTAGGGGCTTTGCTGCCAGCCAGCAGTGTGTCGGAGATCCTCATGGGAGAGATGCATTTTGTGAAAGGACGGGCTGTGCAGAAAGGGGTGAGATACTGCACTGGAAAGGAGGTGTTTAAATCCATGGGCCAGCTTGGAGCTTTCACAGAGGTTTTGCACTCTCTCTCATATGTGAAAGGATTTTGCTGACCTTGTTTGTGCAGCCAGCATTAAAATTTATTACTTACTTAAAATGGGGTCTTTCCACTTTGATAGTGCTTTGATATTGCTTATGATAAGTTTTTCGGGAATCCTTATGGCCTAAGATGCCTTCCTAAAGGAAGAGCATCTAAATATAGTTCCTCACTTTTTAAGTGGGAGGAAGCTCATGGTTGGAGGCTATTCCATCTGTTTGAGGAGCACTCCTCCCAGGTGTATTTCAGGAATAAGTGATTTTCTTGCTCTGGTTCTGCAAGGCTTGGAATTGGGTTTGCATTTTTTTCTTCTAGGAAAGCTGATCTCAGTGTGAAGTCATGCACTCTAATCCCTCACTAAAGCACAACTGCTTCTTGAGTAAATACATGTGTGGTATTGCATTTTAACAGTTCAGCTGATAAAGGTCATAGGGGACTTTTCTTGAATCTTTCACAATGTTAAGCACTCAAGCAGTGCAGAGAAAGGCATGTCTAAAGCACAGTCGGAGAAAGTTTGCACAGCACTGGCAAGCATTAGTTCATCTGATGTGTCTGAAAGCAGGTTGTATTGTCCATGAGTACTCTTTTTTTACAGAGTACTGGGGAAGGATGCATAGCTGTGCTTGTTTCATGATTTTTCCTTTTTTCATTATAGGTTGATAAGTACATGAAGGAAATTCTTGAGGATTTGATCAGTAACCTAACCAGCAGTCTTTGGAGGATCAGAGAATCCAGGTATTGCTAGGAAAAGTATTAGATTTGTCTTTGAACGCGGTTCTTTTCTCTTGTTCACTGTAAACTTGTTAACCTGAAGAGATTGAGGAGGAAAAGAGAACATATCCTTTCATCAAAATAACAGCCCAGGCCTTGTACTCATACTTCCAAGCCTGCCCTTGGAAGTATGATACAAACTTCAGCTATTTGCTGAAATTTTTTAGTGCATGTTGCTTTACACTCAACAACATCTTCTGAAGAATGAGTTTTCTACTTACTAGTTCTTGCCTATCCTTGAATCTGAAATAATAGTTTCTCTTGGAAAACCTTGTTAATCTGAAGTTATGTACTTGGCAGCAGGATGCCGTTTTTAATAAATGGTTTGTAGCTATGCTGTACTGAAAACCTCCATTTTAATTTCAGTTCCATACTTAATACATTTTGGTTTCTTCTTATTGTATGCTTAAAGAAGAGAAGACTAAAACAGTTTTGTCACTGGAATGTTTGCAGTAGCAGTTTTCACCTCAGCAGCTTTTTTCACTTCCTGTCAAATATTTCAAGTTTTACCTGAATGACTGAGCATTTTTTTCTCTGCCAAAGAAGACATTCTTGTGACAGAGTAGATTTAGTGTTTGGCGAAAGTAAGGAGTGTGAAACAGTTCTCATTTTTTCTAAACTATTTATTTATATTTATAAAGATATCTGAATATAAACATCTATATCAAGTAAGAACACTGTGAAAGAAATAAAATTTCCTGTTTGCAGTTGTCTGGCACTAAATGACTTATTAAGAGGAAGACCTTTGGATGATGTCATAGACAAGCTTCCAGAGATCTGGGAAGTCCTGTTTAGAGTGCAAGATGACATTAAGGTAATGGGACTGAGAACTGAATAAGAATCTTCAACAAAAAGTACAGTGATCAAGCTCTGAGGTGTTTAAAGAGAGATTCTCTGACAAGTGAGCTTGAAGCTAGTGGGAGTTTTGAGTATTAAGCAGACTAGAAATTCATGCTCCTTGAAAGTAAAATTTTATTGCCACGTTGGAAATTCTCTTTATGTTTGAAGTGTTGGTTTTTGTTCTGGCTGTGCTTATTCTAGATTATTTCAGATTTTTCCTTGATAAAAAGAATTTCTGAGTAGTTGCTTAACTTTTGAATATAAAAACACACATTTTGGACTTCTAATGTGCTGAACTGATACATTGTGATACATGGTGTGCTGAACTTGGATATGTAATGTCAGAGTCTTTGGGTCTTTCTGGGTTTCAGCTCTGTCAGTGTATTGATTGTACCAGATACTCAGATGGACCAAAGCCAGAATTTCTTTGAACAATGTTCTAATACTTTCTTCTAAAGATATTGCTACTTTCTATTAAGTATTGGCCATGAAGATAGCCTTGTCTGTTCTAGTGTTAATGCTTATCAATTAATATTAATCATTCTAGAAGAATAAAAATAACAGAAGTAATTGGTGACTTCTTTTTTTAGGAGACTGTGCGAAAGGCGGCAGAACTAGCTCTAAAAACTTTAGGCAAGGTAAAACTCTACAATTTTGTCATATGCACATGTAGACAAGGCATGTATGGTTTTGATCTCAGGGGTGACCATAGACTATATTTACACAGAGGATTTCATGTGTAAGATCCAGTTGTGAAAGACAGCCCTGGAGAACAATCATAATAAGCATCACCACTCCCCTGTACTTTTATTGATGCTAATGAAGTCCTGCTGCTTGAGGGTAATGCCATGTTAAGGTCTATACTAGCAAAGGAAGGATATAATAAACTGTGGGTTTTTTCTCTGATGTTGTTTTTTCCTTACTTGGGGATGGAATTTAAGTAAACTTAGTTTAGCAAGATTGACTGATCTAGTTGACCAAGCCTGGTGGTATGTCACTCTTATGAAACAGAGTAACTGTGTATGGACTTCTCTGTGATGCTGTTACTGACTAAGTTTTTTGGGTGTAGGACGCACTTGATAATTTGTTTGGTGATCCTCTAAAAAAGTCATATGGGTGGCAGCGGATCTAAAGTGCTGCGTTTAAAATCACAGTCTTCATAGTGCATGGCATTTTAATGCTGCAAG
Organism: Haemorhous mexicanus; assembly: GCF_027477595.1. Classification (NCBI taxonomy): domain Eukaryota; kingdom Metazoa; phylum Chordata; class Aves; order Passeriformes; family Fringillidae; genus Haemorhous; species Haemorhous mexicanus. The sequence continues at coordinate 37,285,452 of NC_082381.1, forward strand.
TAAGGATCTGGTTGCAAAGTGTTGTGAAAGGTTGTGATTGCAGAATGTGTTCTTATCTGTGACTTGCTGCTCTTCTGTGTCGAATGGTTGAGTCCCTGTGGCTGAGATAGGCTGTCCTTCAACTGAGAGGCTGTTTTTGATTTATCTGTTCATCCAGATTCAGGTCAAGACCTGCTAGGCTCTGAATTTGCCATTTCTGGAAGTTGACTGTAGTTAACTTAGTTGGCTTAACTACCTTGTGCAGGGAATATGAGGGTGTAACAGAGCCTGGGCTTGAGCAGTTTGTTTAGTTGTTGTTGGCTTCTTCTGTCTGAAGGAGAAGGTGCTTTAATATAATCTGTGGGGGAGGTTTGTACATGTTTGCAGCACTGATTCTCACCTATCCCCAGGTCTGTGTGAAAATGTGTGACCCCTCTAAAGGAGCAGCAGGTCAGAAGACAATAGCTGTGTTGCTCCCTTGCCTCCTAGACAAAGGAATAGTAAGCACAGTTGCTGAAGTCCGATCTCTCAGGTTAGTTTTGCACTATGAAAGTTCCTGGGGTCGGGTCTTGACCAAAGACACCAAGCTTATTCACCTGAGTTGCAGAATGTTTTTTGTGTTTGAAGTGACAAGTTGCACTCCAAAAGAGCTTTCCTGCTGAGTTCTTTTTTCACAGAGTTTAAACAGCAGCCATGAGAACTTTGCCTGTCTTTTGGGAGTATATGTCCTCTCTGCAAATGCCCAGATTCAGTTCCCAGCAGGAACTGAATTTTCTTCCTGTACAAATGGCAGGCTGATTCAGAAGCAGTGTGCCATGCTAAGGCTGTCCCTTGGGACTGGCATATTTGTTCTGGTTGCAAACAAAAGTCCCATGGTTCTTCAAACAGCCATGTCTGATTTCACAAGTTCTTGTGAATATTGACAGTTCACATCCCACATGTGACTGCACTTGGTCACACTGTTCAAATACATTTTATGTCAGTGTTCCTTGATGTGTAGGGACTTTATGTGCTTGTCAGTTTATAACCTTGTTTATTCTTTCCTTTGACTGAGGGTCAGAAAAACTGGAAAATTCAGAATTGAAGGGTAGCTAGCTGGTCTTCACAAAAACAATTCTTAGGAAAGCTAGAAGGCTTCTAACAAAAGAATATTTCTTGAACTTTTTTCATTCCTTTTGAAGATAAAAAACCCCTTTGTCAAAATGCAGCCTGAAAGATGTGATCAGTCTGAAACTGACTAGTAAGGTTTGAATAGATTATTGTAACTTGTCTTTTCTTGGACAGAGACAATTAATGTCTCAGGGTGACTTTGCACAGTGCTTGTTTAAAACATGGGGTTGTGTTATTTCTTCCTTATCTCTCTGCAGTACTGCCTCTTTGCCCATACCCTTTGTGATTCCAGGGCCAAAGTAAACAATTCTGGCCAAAATATACATAACATCCCTTGGAAGTTCAGGGCTAGGGAATAATTTTGTTTAAGCAAAAATTACACATGGTTTTGTTTGAAGGAATATTTAAATCAGTATATCTGGATTACAGTAGATCAGAGAGGCTTTTCAGACCATTTTGTGAGTCTCTCTGTTGACCTCTCCTTTAATCTTTTTCCAGTATTAACACTCTTGTGAAGATCAGTAAAAGTGCTGGATCTATGCTGAAACCTCATGCACCAAAACTTATCCCAGCCCTGCTGGAATCCTTGAGTGTGCTGGAGCCTCAAGTACTCAATTATTTGAGTCTTTCTGCAACAGATCAAGAGAAAGTAAGTGCAGCTATAACAAGGGAAGTATCAACAGAGCAAAGATGATAAAGATTTAGTCTTCATTAATTGAACAGAAAAATAGCAGATTTGATAGAGAGGTGTTCAAAAAGCAAAGAGAAATAGCTAGTAAGTTACTAAAAAGTTTGGTCATGGAATATGGCTGTACCAATGTGGAGTTTTTTTGAAGGATTGGGATTATTTTTATTCCTTAGACCACTGTATGTTTCCAAAAGTGAAGAGCAATTTTAGTAATCTGTTTTTAAATGTTACTGCTGTTTTTCCAAGAGATTAACTTCAGGACTTCATATAACTTCAATTGGAAGGCATGCTGTAGCACTGTGGGCTGGAGGTGGATGTTGTCAGCACTGTGTTCTTTAATTGTTCTCAGAGAACCATATTAAGAAATCACAGTCTTTTTGAGAAAGTGATTGAAATCCATTGATTAGAAACAAATTTAGCTAATTTCATTGTGATTCAATTAGATTATCCCTTTCCAAATGAAAAGGGAGTGAACAATATGAACAGTTCGGTGTGAGATTTTATCTCTTTTCCCCCACCTTTGTTTTCTCTTCCTCTCTCTCCCCCTCTAGAACATCAGTCTGCCTCTGAAAGGGAAACATTCCTAGTCTGTAGGCATAATTGCTTTCTCAGTGCATCTGAAATAGGTTTTAGTGTAAGGTAGTGAGTTACGGCTGATGTTGTTGTCCTTTCTACTGTTTTCATGTTGTGTTTACACTTGGATTTGTTTGGTGTTTTTCCCCTGTTGTTTTTGTTTGTTTGTTTGTTTTTAGACTGCAATGGATAGTGCCAGACTTAGTGCTGTCAAGTCATCTCCCATGATGGAAACCATTAACATGGTAAGTATTGATTTCAGAAGGGTTCCAGTGTAAGGTATGTTGTAGAAGCAGAGGAATTAAAATGGAAGCTTTACAGAATATCTCTTCAGGGTTTGTTTTCTTATCACATCTGTGGCTGTGTGTTCACTTCCTTTTTCATGTACAGACTTCTCACCATGCCACCAGTCCTTTCCCCTCAGATCAGTTGTGAATAACTGTGGCTCCATTTGGAGTTAGATGGATTGTTTCTTCATCTAAAGACCTGCCTGCTTTGATGAAGAGCACTTCCAGTGCTTTTCTTTGGATGGGGCCTCAGCTGATTCTGGGTTATGTTAGCTAGCATGTCCCTTCATCTCTAGCCCACAACTCCAAAACAGCTTCTCATCTGGGCCTTCAGCTGATGATAGTCATTGTTGGTAAATGCTGTTCAGCCATTGCATTGTGGTGCCTTAGATATTCCCATCTGTGCCTTGCCCAGACTTTCATGGTGGAGGTACTTAGAGAAAATGCTGAAATCACTGGAAGCACTGTCAGCAAGTGGTTTGGCACCAGAGTTTTCTTCTGCTGGAGGAGGAGTTGCTGATAGCCAGATGCTGTGCTGTAGGATCTGTCCTGACAGAACTCCTTGTCCTCTGTAAGAGCCTGTCCCTTCCCAAAAAAAGGCACCTCTTTTCTGCTCAGGCATTGCATGCCAGGGGCATGTGGGCAGGTAGAGAATGTGACGGTGGAGCAAATTTTAGGGGAGTTGTAGCCATCAGAGCAATTTATTGTTTCCTTGACTTCTGGACAGCAACAGCAAGCCCTCCTGTACATAACAACATGTGGAGTTGAGTTTTGATGTCAGGTGAAGTGGTCTCTATAAATAGAGTGTAAAGTGGTTGGGAATGAAAGGCTCCATGTCAAAGTATACTTGCTGCAACCCTGCAGGCTGCAGCAGCTGCTGCTGTCCCTCCTCCGGGCCATGCCCTACCGTGCTAGCCCTGGGGGAACAGCTGTGGTGCCCTGATTTGTTGATTGGGATTTTGTAGGGTAGGGGAGAGATAGTAATGGCTTCCCTGGAGTATTGTGAAGATGTCCTGGCTTATGAGCAACCTTCTGTATATTCTTGGGCTGGCTGGGAGATTATATGGATAATTTCCTTCACCATACCAGTGATGGAGGGGGAAGTAACAGTTGATCTGGCTTTGGACACTCATGAAGTTACCTTTATTTATTCTATTATTTGATATGTGATCCTTGAATTTGCTAGAGAATGGATCTCCCCTCTAGAAACAGTGTGTTACATAGAGTGCTGGTAACATGAGGCCCAGTTTTGGATATATTTGGCCCTAGTTTGGATATATTGTTGCTTCCTGGTTTCAGAGAGTTGGGGAAATGTTAGGTTTTGTTCTAAGATGCAGATGCCTTTGTATCTCATTCTCATGTGTGTGTTAGTTTCAGGCTTCCTTAGCAGTTGGAGTGCCAGAGAACATCAGTTCCAGCAAATGATAGTTTTAGCAAGGTCAGCTCAACAGAGAAGTAAGGCAGGAGAATCTGTATGTGGTGGAATCCACTTCATGTGGGCTTTTTCTCATCATGCAGCAAGCTCTTGTGATTCAGATCAGGACCAGCCAGCAGTGCTGAGGCAGCCTCTGCTAGAAATATACCAACTTAAGTTACTATCATTACCTTTCTTTTTTTTACTTTTTTTCCTCTCTCTCCCTGTCTCTTGCCTTTCTCTAGAGCTTGCAGTATTTGGATGTGTCTGTACTCGGTGAGTTGGTCCCTCGGCTGTGTGAACTGATCAAAAGTGGAGTTGGCCTTGGCACAAAGGTATGTCTGTGGTTTTAATAATTCTTTTGGAAATGAAGAGGGGAATATAGATCAGTGTAAATATGGTTCCTTTGACTATGTCTTTTAAAACAACAGCTTGGGTTGATAGATACTGGAGTCATTTGACATCTGAGTCCCACTCTACTACATCACTCTACTGAATGTGTGCTGCCCTAGCCTCCTCTAGGCTACATGGCTGCTGTACTCTGTGACACATGAGTGCAGAAGGTTGTCCTTGATTGCTGCAAATCTTCTAGGATCATTTGTCCTGACTGTGGGTCCTTTTTCACTTCCTCTTTCAATTCTTGTCATTCATGTTTTGCAAACTTTTACTACTTCTACTTTTACTGCTCTTGGATTATGAGAATAGAGGTCAGTGGGTGTAGATCATGTCTTACAAGTGCAGGTAGCGCCATAGCAAGTATTAACAATAATGACCAGTGGAAAATATTGTTTTATCTTACTTTTGTTTTCCCTTGCAACCTTCCAGGGGGGCTGTGCCAGTGTAATTGTGTCATTAACCACACAGTGCCCTCAAGACTTAACACCTTATTCAGGTAAGATTTGTCTCTTAGTGTCAGGATTTAAAGGGACTTTTTGTTGCTGTGGTGTTTCTTCCCTTGAGTTTAGGACAAGAATGATCGTTACATGTTTATTTTTATCAGAGAGCTGTTTGAAGTTAGCTTTTTTGTTTGAGATTGGCATGCTTGGAGTAGGTTCAGTACCCCACCAAGTTGGAAGAGGTAGAGGAAGGGGTTGAGGGAATTCACTAGCACTGAGTAGGAATAGGCAAAAATATTTCTTGTTTTTCTTGGAGCAGTCTAACAATGCCTGTCTTATTGCAGCACTGTCAGTATGCACTTGTTCTTTCAATTTGAGTTATGGCTGGACCATGAACAGCGACCTTGGCTTCATTGAGTCTCTTCTGATAGTAGAAAGAACCTCACATTTCTGTTGTAAAATAGAAATGAAGCTGAAAGCATGAAAGCATTGAGTGCTTGCATATAGGAACATTATCAGTCAAGGTGTGCAAAACACTAAACATAAGGACTTACAGACTTAATAACCACACATACATGCAGTGAGGAAAAATGCATTAATTCAGGCAGTCTAATGAAATGCAGGTTATTGCAATTCTTGCTAGACGGAATAAAACATAATGTTTTTTGATAAAGTAAAGTCTCTTCCAACAGGCAAACTTATGAGTGCTTTACTGAGTGGCCTGACTGATCGCAATAGTGTGGTACAGAAGTCTTTTGCCTTTGCTATGGGGCATCTAGTCAGGGTAAGCTGGGCTTTAAGTTTTATTTTGCTTTTTTATAGGTGGTCTTCTTTGAAGTGTTTGAATAATTTGAGTCTCTTCCTTCTTACAGACTTCCCGAGACAGTAGCACTGAGAAACTGCTGCACAAACTCAGCAGCTGGTACATGGAGAAGGAAGGTGTGTTGCTTTTGAGGTATTCACTTACAGAATACAGTGCAGAAAAAGTTCCTGGTGACATCAAAAGCTAGTAAAGAAACATTTATATGTCCTGATGCTAGGTTTCACTGGCTGAATAATTCCTATACAATGTTACACAATACTGTGCAGTACTCTGCTTTCCAAGAGGCAAACCAAGCAGTTAAAATGATAATCCTGGTTCACAGTCATAAGGTGCTTGTTTTGCTCTTTCAGAGCCAGTTTACAGAGCAGGCTGTGCTTTAACTGTGCATGCTATGGGACGCTACAGCCCAGATGTACTGAAGAACCATGCCAAGCAGGTGCTGCCATTGGCTTTTCTTGGGATGCATGAAGTTCCTGAGGAAGAGAAAGGAGAGAAAGAGAATTCTACTCTGTGGACTGAAGTTTGGCAGGAAAATGTACCTGGTACGTTATATTAAGAATAGTAAAGCTTTCTGGAAAGCATGGGACAAGAAATAGCATGCTTTCTGGAATTCCATTTTGAAAATGCAGGGTTTTAGTTTTCATGGTAAGAGATTTGGAAAGCTTGTTCCCATTTTCTTCCTTGCTCTAGATTTCTTGTATGAAGTTGGCCTTCTCTGGCTGTTTTAAATAATTACAGGGACATTGATCACAAGGGTGGACAGTCACAGTAGAAGTATTTTAAAATTGTGATACACTCTGAATGCCCCTGTAATAATGGCCCTGATGGTGCAGATAACTAGACATCTTTGGAAATTTTTATGTCAGCCTATAGGGGCTGCTGCACATTTCAAAGTTCCAGGGGCTTTGACCTTTCTCTCTTTTGGAGATCTCTGTGGTAATACCTCTGGTTTTAGATTCATTGAATGAATCTATGCTATAGAAGTGCAGTTCTTTCTATAGATGAAGATCTGGATGCATTATAGTACTGTCTTGCTGACTCTTTCAGATTTAAGATTTGGTTCCTCAGTGACCAGATGACTTTTCAGGAGTGTGAGAAAGGAGCTGAAAAAGGTTCTCTAGTAACCTGTTCTTGGAAGGGAAAAAAAAAAAAAAAGACATTATATTGCTTAGAAACAGACTCACAGTGTCTAGTGTCTGCTATATGGAAGGACTGAAATGAGCTCTCTGTCTAAATACACAACAAAGACTGTATTTGGAACCCCTAGAAAAAACCCATCTTCGACCAGGCTGTGAGGAATTCTACACGCTTTTGCCTGAAGTAGACCTTTCTGGTGTATCTCATAGCAAAAAACCCCAAGAGACCTATAACTGGTTGTTTTTTGGTTTTGCCAGGGTAGCACTGGTCTTGTTCACTTGTGGTGGTTTTTGTTGTATTGTTATCTTTGAGGGTTTTTTAGTAAGATCAAAGGTATATTTGTTTTGTTGCAAAATTATCGTTTTCCTCCATTTGACATGCAGGTACTCAGGGTGGGATCAGACTGTATTTGCAGGAGTTGATATCCATCACCCAGAAGGCTCTGCAGTCCCAGTCCTGGAAGATGAAAGCTCAGGGAGCAGCTGCCATGGCATCAATTGCCAAACAGACAGGCTCCCTTGTACCGCCACATCTGGGAATGGTGCTCTCTGCACTGCTGCAAGGCCTGCCAGGGAGAACCTGGACTGGGAAGGTAAACAGGGAATTGTCACCTCATGGGTTGCTGTGAGCCCAGCAGCGTGCAGCCCTTAAGTCAGAAAATGCAATGTTCTCTGCTGCAGAGCAGCACAATAAGAATGCTGATGTAGGGAGTCTGCCTTTTATCCTGCATTTAGCAGAAACAGAAATGACTGGGAAGATAGGTAGGCACCTGAAATTCAGACTGCTTTAGGAGTAGGGTTCCTGTTGAAATAAATTCCAACATATGTCCGGATGGGGCTTGCCTGGGCTTGTCTAGCCTTTGCTGCTTGACCGAAAGGCAAACAGTGATTGACACCTGGGAAAGGACAGGATACCTGAGACAAACTATGACATGACACTGCTCCAGGTTCCCACTTTGACTAATTCCACTGCACCATTTCTATCCTGGAGGGATACTAGCATGTGCTCAGAGGTGCTGCACGGCCCCTTTTTGCTGCCAGCTCTGTGCAGATTGTCAAAGCTAAGTCCTCTGCAGGAGGAGTGGCAAGAGATAGACATTGCTTCTCTGAACTGCTGTCACAGGCATGTTTCCCCACTGCCCCTTGCAGAAGAACACGAAGGTTTGCCCCGTGCAGCAGGACTGTACATTTTGGCTGTGTGGCACTTCTCAGTGATGTCTCTTCTGTCATTCCAGGAGGAGCTGTTAAAGGCCGTTGGCAGTGTGGTTTCTGCTTGCAGGTAAGTGGCTTGAATGAGGTGGTACCCTCAGGATCTGAGATCTCAAAAGGGAGGTTGTTGTACAGTGTTATTGCATGTAGGGTACTGAGGAGATTATAGAAAGTTTGTCATCACCATCCTGATCTCTTATCAGCATGTGAGGAGCAAGTGATGCTTCAGAGAGACCTGCAGAAGTAAATGGTTGATTTAGAGAGGAAGAGGAGAGTGTAGAGAGGCCACAATTGCTAAGAGGAAAGCAGAGACTAAGGGGGAAGATGGAGACCTTAAATGGGAAAATGAGGAAGAGGTAGAAGAGGTAGTGAGGGAGCAAGTGCCTTGGAAGCATATGAGAAAAAGAGAGAATAAAACAGGGAGAGCAGACAAACAGTGAGAAAGAGCCCCCCTGTGTAAGTTCTGTTACAACTACTGGTAGGCCACTGAGTTCTGGACACAGGAATTAATTCCTCTGTGGGAACAGCAGATTTTGAGAAGAGATTAACATGATAGTGTCCATGTGCCTTGCATTTCAGTGCAGAGCTGCAGAAGTCAGTGCCAGGTCAGCCTACCATCACAGATGTTGTCCAGGCTCTCCTGAAAGAATGTCGTAAAGAAAACCTGAAGTATAAGATGGTGGCACTGCGCTGTGCAGCTGGGGTGCTGCAGGTAACAAAGGAAGATCGGTTCCAGGAACTTGCTGATATCATCTTCCCCATGATAAAGAAGGTGACAGTTCAACTTTTTGAGTTTTCTCTCTTTCAAAGCAGAACACCCAAGTGGTGATAGTCCCAGTGATGCTGGCTGCATGCCAGACTTCTGCCCAGAGGGCTGATGATATGAGGGATTCCCCATACTCAGCCAGATCTTTGGTGGAGCTGAATACCAGACAGTTGGCGAGCCCTGGGGTGGTTCTACCTGTGCTGCCCAAATTCTGAGTTAGCTCAACTGTTCTTTAGACAGATTCCTGCCTGTGATGTCCGCCACTGCCCTGTTACCACTCGAAAAGTTAATTCCTGACTGCTCTACAGCCAGCGGAAGGCTCCTGGGAAGCTGTGTAGAGTGCTTGTGTTTAGTATCAGCAAAGCTTTGCAGCTCTGGGAGTGGGACTTGTGTAGCACAGGCATGTGGTCTGGGTGCCAGACCATGGAGCCTGCTGTGCCTGTGCAGCTGCCAGCAGCGCCAGAGCTGGGCACGAGGGCTGGTGTGTGCAGGCTGCAGGGAGAGACTGAGCTGCACTGCGGTGTGTGCCTAGCCTGCCCTCATCCTTCTGTCCCCGTGGCCTCTGCAGAACTCTCTGGAGAGCATGGGAGCAGCTTTTCCAAAGCATGATGAAGAGGATGAGGACATGAGGGAGAAGGAGGTTCAGATGGAGTCCCTGATCTGTGCCTTTGAGACCCTGGGCAAAGCCTGGCCGAGGAGCCTGGAGACACAGCGTAAGTCAGCTGATGACATGCAGAACAAACTATTTTTTGTTACAATGAAAAGCTGAAGGGAAGAACCTGGAGATCACGTGCAGAATGAGAGGAGGGCAGGAGAAGATGCAGGATCTTACTCCAGGCAGATTGTGAGGGTCTTAATTGAGATAGTTGCCCCAACTGCTTTCTTGCAAAATAAGCCATTCTTGGGAAAAATCCTGTACTGTTGTCTTAAATTCACTTCACAAAAATGTTCTGAGTTTATCGATATGCAGGCTGGGTGAGGTGGCTTGTTTAATGAAAAGAAGCCTAACCCTGCTGCTCAGATTTACATTTGCATCAAAGCTAGTACAAGGATTGGGAATACCTGGAGAGGGTTGGGAAAAGGTTGCTTTTATTAGCATGACAGAGTGTGTAATGCAGCTGTTTCGTCTGCTAGCATTTGTAATTAGTGAGTTGATGTGGTGAAGATTTTCAGGGTCACTCGTTACAGGATGTTGACTTGGTCATATGCAGTGAATAGCTTGATGTCACTTGTTGAGGAGCACTTTAGAGACAGACGAGTAAGTGTGTGGTAACACAGTGATGATGTCCTTGTTCTCCTGTAGGTTGCTATCGCCAAGAGTTTTGCAAGTTAATGTGTGACCGTCTGAAACTCAGCACGTGGAAAGTGCAGCTTGGAGTGCTACAAGCCATGAATGCCTACTTTCAAGGGTAATTCTTCTTTCTGTAGTCCACTTCAGTGATTTGCTTCTCCTTCTTGCTTGAAACTGTTCTGTGAATTTGATGACACTGAATTAATGGAGAAGTTGAGCAAACTTCTGTCCCAGTGATGCAGGATGCCTGACTGTTTTTGCATTTGACAGGCTAATGCTGTTTGATGAGGAGCACTCTGATCCTGTGGCTTTGACAGAAATACTGTTGGAAACCTGTTCCTCTATCACCCATTCTTTAGGTAAATGGACTTCTCCTAGTTTGTGATGGATGATGAATTGCTTGTTAATACAGTTTTCCTCTGGGGGTTTGTGTGGTAGAGGAAATGCAGAATAAGCAGAAGTTGTAGAGGTAACATTTAGCTGTTCCTTGCACTGTGGTGATTATTGTGAAGTTGCATTGTTTGAGACAGCAGTGTGCAGGGTGCAGTTCACAGAGAAGTGTGTTCCTCTGGTGCAAGAGAGCTCTGCATGGGGAGGGAGAGACAGATGCACTGTGCAACCTCTCAGAACACAATCAAGCAATCCTAATTTAAGGAAACACAAGGTTTTCTCCTCCACCATTCAGACTTCTTAGATACATATGCATTATGTATCTAAGATTATAATACCCAAAAGATACCCCAAATTTTCTCAGATAGCCAGCATGAAGCTCCAAGGCTTAGAGGCAGTTTGTGCTCTACTGGAGCAGGGCACCCATATATAAGTGCTGCATGTGTCATCTTGACAGTCATGGGCCTCTGTTACTTTGGTAGTGTTTCCACTTGTCCTGTGACTGTCACAGTGCCCCATATCTCGTACCTGCATGTGGTCTTGTTTCAGATGTGCCTAAAGACAGCACTTAATTTAGTGCTTGCTACCAATTCAGAGACCCCTTTGGAGAAAGTTTCTTTTAGGTATCAGTCCTCATGGAATGAGAACTAGGGTCCTCACCTTAGTAAGATTTTTGCTCAGAGACCAAGTAGCTTTTTGTGATAAGCTGACAAGCTTGTGCTTGATGGCTGGCATGGGGTTTACGTACCCTCACTTAATCCTGCTTGATAACATTTGTATGGTCTCCAACCAGTACAACTTCCTAGAACATTCTGTTACACACAGAAGTTGTCTGCCATCACCCTGCAGCTATGGCAGCCTTTTGTTCCCCGTTGAAATATGTAAGGAACAGTAGCACTGTGGTACTGGCAGAGGCAATGCACAAGGTTTAGTTGACTTGTCAGCCTCCAGTTGCTGACTTTCTACCATTCAAATGAGCCTCGTGTTCAAGTGGGCACTGCAGACTGACAGCACAAACAAGAGCTCAGTGAACTGTGTTAGCAAAAGTGGTCTGGAGATCACAGAGGTGACTGCTTTTTGTAAGGTGAATGCATTTGGTTCTCAATGTGGTTTTGGGTTTTTTTGTCTGTTTTCTTTAAATCTCTTAGAAAACAAAAGCTACACGTCCATAAGAACAGAAGCTTTGTCTGTGATACAACTGCTGCTCACCAGACTACAAGGTGAGACTTTTTACTTGCCACCTGGAAGAGCCACTGCTTGGTAAATATGGCACCTGGCTGTATGGCCTGAAACTCTGGAGAGATGGCCTTTCCTTCTGCTTGGAGCGATTCTGGGGAAGCTGGGACTGGCAATTCTGGGGAAGCTCCTTGGAAGTAGGAGAGGCCTTGAAGTAACCAAAGCTATTATCAAGTTCTAAAGTACCATTGAATACCATTTTCTTTGGTGAGGAAAATGTTCAGCAAGGAGAGTCCCACATGGAGCTCACAGAACTGTCTTGTCAGATCTGTCTGTATTATGTTCAAGCTCCACAGAGGGGGGAGCTCCTTTTAGTACAGAAGAGTGATTTTTACATTTTCAGTGTCAAGTTTGGTTTCTCTTTATTATTTAGTATTCAAGACTTGCAGAATTGTCTTCATAGGGTGAGGTCGTCTTAGGTCTCAGGTTCATATGCAGTTGTTATGTAGCAAATTTTTCCTTTGGGTTTCTGGTATGCATTTCATGTTTCCTTTATTCTGGCAAAAACTTTACATGCCTCTTTCATGAGCCATTTGCAGCATGGGAAACATGTTGCTCTTCAGGCCCTTGTGTTCACACGTTGCAGGCTTAGACAATGACACCTGGTCTAGAGAGGTGCAACTTGCTGTCAGGAGGCAGCACATGCACCTGAGCATCCGGGTGAATCTGAGTTCTCCTGGAAGTGCAGTATGAAATGTGAGTGAAAGGTCGAAGCAGTCACTCTTTTAGCCTGTCTGGGGAAAGCAGTGTCCTTTTGGAATTTTTTTGTTTTGTTTTCTGGTGTTCATGTCCAATGTCTGTCTGTCTTTATCTGCACAGAAGCTCAGCAGTGGGAAAGCCTGACACGAGAAAGCAGAGAGCACCTCATTCGTTCGTTGTCTACGATGGCATCAGATAGCAGACCTGAGCTACAAGAGAGGGCATTTGTGTTGAAGAGAACACTTGAAAATCTTGACTAAGTTGTAAAACATAAATTTCAAAGTGCCATGTAAAACAAAAGCAAAAAAGTGCAGTGGTCTGAAAACCAAGTGGGGAAATGAAGATTACTCTGTAGGATGCATCATTCCTGGCCAAAATAAAAAATGCCTTAAATTCTTTTCCCCATTAATATTATTTTTACTCTTAAGCTAATCATTAGTTGTTTTATCAGCAGATACCTCTCATCTGCCCTATAATGTTTGTAAGTGTGCAACATAAACGCAAGGGCAAGATGCTTTTTTTTTTTTAACAGGCAGAAGAATGTTACTCAGACCCCCTTTGTCCTTCAGAAAAACTGCTGAAAATCCACCAGTACAGAAAGTAAAATCACATTTAGTTTTGACATTTTTTGTATGTAGAGATCTGTTAACTGGTGTCTACCCCAGTAGTGCTGGTGTTTGTTATCTGTAGAGAACAAAATGCTTCCCTTGATGAGGCCTGTGTTCAACTCCTGTGGTTTCCCAGGGGCAGGGTTTCATCTGACACCCACCTCTGCTTCTGCTTGCTCCTCCCTTGCAGCCTGTTGTCTGTGCATTATGAAAGGCAGAGTACTGTTAACTTCACTCCTTCCTCCTTCTCTGACCTCAGCATGGATTGACCAAGACTATGCCTTCCCCAGCTGGCAACCTTGGCCTCCCAAACTTTAAATGAGAACTTTTTCCCCAAAAGGATGCACAAGAGAGCACTTTACTGAGCTGTGTGGGACAAAGTTGAGCCTAGTTGGTACCCAGGTGGAACACTGCTCTTCTCAAAATTGTTTTGCATGGACACTCCTTAGCTCCAGGAAATAAAAAAAAAAATGGAAAACAATCTTTTTTAGATATGTTTTTGAAGAGCGTTTGAAGTTTGAAATGACACATTTTTTTAATAGTAGTGGTAATGTTTTATTCCCTTCCTGTTCGTAAACCTGTTCTTGCTTTGGAAACCTGTAACAATTTAGACTTGTCAATATTTGTAAGAAACGGAATCATCTGTCATTTATCAGAGCCCAAGTCATGCTGGTTTCTAGCAATTTGCACTTAAGAAGATTATATCTGCATTAATATGGGAGTAAAATTGCTATATGGTGATGTGGCCCTACTGCCTGTCTCCTTTTTTTTCCTCCTCTAACAAAAGACAAATCTGACCACTATAACAACAAACTTTAATAGTGTGAAGATAGCACTGCTCCATAATCTGACCAGTATGTGTACAACTTTTTGGGGATAAATGCTTTGCTGATGGTGAAATAAAATCATTAGTGTGGGCAATATCATGTTCATGGCTCTCAGCACCGGAAGGCTTGTTTCTTTTTTTGCAGTCTGCAGCTCCTTTCAGATCTGCTCTGTTAAGGAGAGGATTGCTCAGATGACATCATGTTTCCTCCATGCCCATTTATTCAGATTCAGGTATGCAGTACCTACTTTCCCCTCAGGTGCCATTCCCCAGTCAGTGTTTCCTGGTACTGTAACAATCTTGTTGTCTGACTTGCTCTCCATAGGGAAGAATGCAATTTGTGCACACCTGGTAAGAGAACGTCAGGAAGAAATGGGCAGAGCTGTCCCACTGTGGCTCTTGTGTAGCAGAAACCTCAGCGAGCACTATTGCATTGTACATTAGAACTGGTCAGTGGGCAACTCCTTGGTGCTGGGAGCTGGTGCTACAATGTTTTGATTTACACCTTGTTGCAGGGAGCTGCTCTTTGTTTACGTGTAGTTTGAACTATTGAGCACAGTGTACATTTTAAAACTTTACTGGGCAAACAATTTTGCAGTATCTTTAAAAACTTGCTTACCGTGACATGTAGTGTCATGAGTGCTCTTTTTTTTTTTTTTTTTTTTTGGTATTAGGTGAATATTACCAGTGATGCTTTGCTGTAGCAGTTCATTGTCTGACTTGGGTTTTTTCATATTGATGAGTGACAGTAACAGAAAAGTAAGAGCCTCCATGTCTCTGGTAATTTGAGCTTTCACTGTGGACTGGAGTATTCAGAGGCAATGCCTAGTATGGTCAAATGACTGTACACAGAATAACTGTAATCATTGTCAATAGCAACCTGAATTTCTCTATTGGGGATTTACACTAGAGGGAAGAGCGTATTCTAGGAACTCTATTATAAACAGCTGGATTTACAACTCTGGCCAAGAGTGTTAGGAAGGTTAGAGATGGTATGACACTTTCTGAATCACAAAGCAATATGTCTTTCTCGTGATTACAGAGCAGATTCAGAGCTCCTCTCTAAAGCATGTGCCTATACACAAAACCTACCTGTACAAAAGTTAATTAAGTCAGAGGTTTGATTTCTACCCCCTTCGCATTTGTAAACTTGATAGAATTAAAAAAAAATAATAAAAAATAGATGTGGCCTTCCTAGAGTTTCTCCTCTAAAAGTGATTGCACTATGTAAAACACACTGTACTTTGCCCAGCACGGGCATTTCTTGTGCTGCTGCAGTGCTTTGTATACCTGGAGTGCAGTGCGCAGACTCGACTCTAGCACTCCTGCTCTGACTTAAAAGCTGTTGCTTAAATGGATGTATATTGAGAAAAGTTTTCTAATGTTGCAAGATCTCCATCAAATTTACTGCAATCTGTACTGTCCAAATATGTGAATGGTCTGACTGAAAGAAAACCCTCCTGCTTACCAAAAAGGAAAAAACTAAATAAAAGCTGCATGATCTGTTCCTTGGAGTAACTGGTAGTGTTTTTTTCTCCTGCGGTGGGTAATTTATAGTGTTCCTGTAATCCAGATTCAGTGTGTGCTGCTGTTGTGCTCCATGCTGGCCTGCTGCCCTCCCCTCATGGAGACACCTGGTGGCTCTGCAGCCCTGGAAGGAAGTGTGTGTTTTTGAAACCATGGCTTGGTCTCCTGAAATCAGGCAGGGTTAGGGCATGTGTCTGTATTAAAGACACTTTCTTTGCATTTATTATATATACAGTCTTGTATGTATTACAAATACATGGTAGATGAGGCCATGAAAACTTACTAAAGTTGAGATTGAAAACTTAGTAAAATAATATTAAAGAACTTCAGTATTTCCAAATTATTCCAGACATGCACACATTTCCCCCCCCCAGTGCAACCTCAGTTATATATACTTTTCTAAACAGTATTCAGAAGGGAAGAAAAAGAAGGGAGGGACATGACTGAGGTAAGCAGAGGACAGCATATGAACACAAACCTCACCTATGCTGGTTACCAAGTGGCTGAAGCGTGCTCTGGCAAGGGAAATGCTGTCAGACCATACACCCACCATACGCAGAGACCGTGCAAGGGTCCTGTGCTGTGGTGGGCTGGACCTGCTGTGCAGTGCTGTGATAAAGCTGGTTTGGACTTAAGCCCCACAGACATGTCATTTCTGGCCGGTAAAAGCAGCAGGAAAAATTCAGATAAATTAAAAACTGAGAAATGGTTCAATTCTGAGAAGGCACAGCTCAGTGAAGAACTTTGAGGAAGGAAAGCACACACAAAACCGGGTTGTGTTATATGCCATTGTTTATATTGAGTAACAACAAGTTAAAAATTGTAAAAAGAGCTTAGGAGTTAGTTGTTGAGGATTGCTTTGCTCCTTAAAAAACAATTACATACCAATTATACTTTTCTGTGGAATTTGATAACAGGTGAGTGTGGAGATTCTCAGTTCAGTCAAAGAGAATTCTCCCAGGCTTCAAGCCTGGGAAACTTAAGAGAGGAAGAATGAAAACAACTATTATCTCTCTGTTCATGTTGTTTATAGATATGTACCTTCAGAGTGTGCTATTCTTAGTTCACCAATAGTGTGAAAGGTTTTCACTTTGAGACCAATCAGGTTTTACCTTAGCGATCCTGGTTATAAAAGCATGCTAGCTCTTAATAAAGGATCTCCTCTGAGCCATGGGGTCATTTCGTCTGTCCCTGACTCAACCGCGTCATCTGGCGACTCCGACGTGATCTGCAGCCGAGGGTGAAGGACGGGACCCTGGAGGGTCCGGCCGAGTTCGCAGCCGAGGCTGAACAGGGAGACCCCTCGTGAATCGGACGCCGTTTGCCATGCGGAGCGAGGTAACACTGACTGTGCCCTGCGTCCTCCTGAGAAGACTGGTCCCGTTCGGACCGCGGGCGACGGCCCCGAGAGGCTGGGAACTGAGTGGGGACAGTTTTTTCCCAACACTGTCTGTCTCCTGAAGTGGACGCCTGCTGAGGGACGGGTTTTCCTTGAAAATGATAAACCAACTTTCTAGCGACGAGCTTTTGTCCCGCCCATGAGACTCGCTGTCTCTGATGGAGGGCTCTGCGGTCTGCGGGCCTGGGCAGGTTCGCAGCAGATGTGAGCGCTGCATTCCGTTCGGAGACTTGGGAATCCCTAGGTGATTGTTTGCTAACTGCAGTCACCACAGGCGATGCGGTCACAAGGCATTCACTGCCTGCCTGGAGACCCATCTCGAAAGCCCTTCAGTGGAAAGCCCCGGGAAAAGCGGTCCCGAGCCGCGGACTGCGACGCCACCGACCCGGCTCCGCTGGCTCCCGGCCCGCGCGGCGCGGGGTGGGACGGCACTGCGACTTTCTTCTGTTTCGCTGGAGCATGCGCAGGACGGGCTGGAGCCGCCGCCCAAAGACACTGCCAGCGGCGCCACGTCCCCCTGGAGCGGGAGGAGCCGCCGCGGCGCTTTTGCGTGCGCCCGTGGCCGGCGCACCGAGCGGCCCCCCCTGCCAGCGCCAGCCGCCGCCGCCTCTCCAGCCGCGGATTCCGCGGCTGCGTCCCCGGGCCCGACCCTCAGCCCGCTCGGCAGAGCCTGGCGGGGCACCACGCGGCCCTGGAGGACCCCCTGCGATCCGCCAGGGAACACCGCTCCTTCCACTGCACGACCAGTCCCTGCAGGAGCTCGGTGCTCCGCTTCCCGCCTGCATCGGAGCCTGCAAGCAGCCCAGTCTCCTTCAGTCTAGTCTCCCTTTCCCCTTCCTCCGACGGTCCCGAGCCTCCTGAGGCGGGGAGAGTGAAAGGAGACACCAGCCTGCTCTGCAGCGCAGGCGCCGCGCAGCTGCTCTCTGCCGGTGCCGGAAAACTGAGAACTCTGAAACTCAGAGCTTTTCTGGGAACCAACGTTTTCCTGGGATAAACCCTCTGTTGGACGGGGGGCGCCCTCGCCCTGTGGAGCTCCCCGCGGGGCTCGGGGCACCTCGGCCCCCCGCTCCCCTCTGCGGGGCGGGAGAGGCGGTCTCCAAGCACGGTGCCGCCGGTCTCCTGCCCCGGGGGGATGGGGGTGGGGCCGCGAACCAGGGGACTGGGCAACAATCACTTGTATCGTGGGCAAGGAGGCGCCGGAGGGAGCGCGGATCACCCGCTTGTCCTGGGCAGACGGGGGTGGTGCCAAGAACCCCAAACTCAGGGTGAAATTTTATAATCCCGGAAAAACCTCTCCTTTCCATCTGCCAACGTGGACCAGTGGTCCTGGAGAGAATTAGGACAGGAGGAGGAGGCGTTCGGCCACTCCTGTGGCCGGGACACTCGCAGCATCGTGGGGGCGGGCTGTGGAAACAAAGACCCCACCCCGTGGGCCGGGTTTGGGGTCCTTGGTCCGTCCGCCAGGACCGGGTCCCCCGCCCCGCCCCAGGGTCATAAAACCCGCTGTTGCAGCTGGCCTTTCTGGGAAAAAAAGGGCATCGTATTCATAGACTCGGATCAGACTGGAATGTCACAACTTAGGCTCAGCCTGGTTGCATATTAAGGGCTGTTGCCATGACTTTCCAGCATTTTTCTCAAGTGTTTCTGAATTTGGTCAATTCTACTGAATTGTTTTGAAAACTTTGAGGATGCAATTTGGACCTGAGTTCAGTTTTATCACTCAAGTTGTTTATTCAGGACATGATTGCATAGGCCAAAAGCCTTGCATGATTCTTCTATCAAAGTGCGCGGACCCTGCAGAAAGCAATTTCATTGAAAGCCCACCAAGGTTTGACCTGCTGTACCTTACTGCTGGGATAATCCCAGAGGCCTAAAGGTTTGCACCTGTGGCAAACAGATGTCTCATTTTGCCAGATTTGGATGATTTGGGTATGTGCATGTGTTTATTAATACCTTCTTTGCTGCCATGTGGGCGTCTGCTTGCACTGAGAAATGGGTTTTGGTGAGTCAGACTGCCAGTCCTTTGGCAGACTGCCAATGGTTTGTTACTATACTAGAGTTGGTAACTGATTTCTTGGAATTTATAATATGAGTTAGAGATCTCTTGAACTGTTCTGATCCAATGTCTGATTAGAGGTTTTGATTGACAGTTGACAAACCTCTTGAGCTGTGTTTGTGTGGGGTCCCGTGTGGTTTGAGACCCCGGTTTGTTGGTAAAAGTCTCTGTTTCAGCCTGTGCGTTCAAAGGATCAGTCGGAGCTCTTCAGTTTTTCGGTCTCAAGGTTTATTGTACCTTATCTATAAAATTTTCTCCCTGTCCAGCGGAGGTCCGTCCAGCAGGACAGTCAGAGGCACTCTGTTTGCCCCCAGGGCAGCGTTATCTTTTTATACTACAAACTACGTGTACAATATTTACAATTATTTTCCAATACCTATCATCTATATTAGACAGTGAGCTTCTACTCTAAACCAATCTAAAAGTGCCAACATCACCAGTGAAGATGGAGGCAGAGAAAAAGAAGAAGAAAGGCTTGACACACCCAAATCCCTCCATCTTGTCCCCAGAAACCCCTATACCAAAAATCCTAAAACCTACATTTACACTCTGTGAGTACTTTATTTTTGCACTATCTAAACTGCCGTGGCTTTTATCTCTTCATGTAAAGGTGGTAAGTTGTTCCATGATTCGTAATCGAACCCGCTGGTGTTCTGGACTGTGTGCCAGGGCCTCTGAGCCCCCTGGCAAGGGTCCCGGAAACTCTGGACTCCCAGAGGGATGTCCTGAGTTCCGACATGTTTGTTCTCCTTCCTGCAGTGGGTCCTGTAGAGGAGTACAAATGCCAGCTCCCTCTTTATATAAAAAGCGGGAATTATGGAGATTCTCAGTTCAGTCAAAGAGAATTCTCCCAGGCTTCAGGCCTGGGAAACTTAGAGAGGAAGAATGAAAACAACTATTATCTCTCTTTCTGTTCATATTGATTATAGATATGTACCTTCAGAGTGTGCTATTCGTAGTTCACCAATAGTGTGAAAGGTTTTCACTTTGAGACCAGTCTGGTTTACCTTAGCGATCCTGGTTATAAAAGGATGCTAGCTCTTAATAAAGGATCTCCTCTGAGCCAAGGAGTCATTTCATCTGTCCCTGACTCAACCACGTCAGGCGAGGAAGACTCTTACTACACTTGCAATAAGTCCTCCGAATAGAACACTGGTAATTGAATCAGTTTTTCCTCATCTAAAGGAAGTTTACAAAGTTACTACTTCAACTTTACAAAGCTACTACTTATATACATTTATGTGTAAATGTTACAGAGGAATGAAAGGAATTACAGTACACAGTAAACATTAAAATTGTCCAGTTTACTTAAAAGAAAAGGCTGTTACAGACTATTTCCAATGAATTTCAGTTCTTAGTAAGATGCAGATATGAACTAATACATTTAAAAACATTATAAAAACATTAAGAAGCAACAGGGAACATGTGATTTGCTACTGCATATGTAGAAGACCAATTCTTCCCAGCTCACCATTCACATTCACAAATTTATTTTTCGCATGTTTCTTGCAGGCAGATTCGTTTTTTTGGTTTGAGTCTGACTGAATCTTGCAATAGTGGATACACCATCCACAAACTTGGTCTTGTAGAGGACATTTGCATTGTTGAACATTCCATCCTTCAAGGACACCACAATAAACTAAAACAAACCAGAAACACTTAAAATTAATGTTGCTATCCAAACAACACTAGAAAAGGTTTCCAAAGAGAGGACTTCATTTGGCTAAATACCTCAGTAATAATCTTTTAAAAATATTCTATGACTAACCAAGGCTCAACAGAATGTGCTACACAGGACGGTGTAAACCCACTTTTTCTGCAGCTAATGGACACTTCTGTCCATATCCCAGCACCTGGCCTGGGATCCAGTTCACAATGCAGGATGTCTGTTCGTGGTGAAAGAAAACATGGAAATAACTGCCACTAATTATGAAGGAATGTAGGATCTTACCTAGTCAAAAGATACTACTCAAATAATTTTGCAATACTGGTTCCCCTCCTCACTCTCATAATTTGGAATGGTCAAGTCCTTACATCAAACAGAGATGGGTACTGCCTTTTTTTCATGTACAGGTCACAATACAGAGATCATTTCCAGTAGTGCCTGACTTATTTTAATAGTGTCAACATGAAATATCTTTAACCTCAAGTTAAAAATCTCTGGGAAAAAAGAACTCAGGATGTTGTCATGCTTGAAATTGAGCGTATTACAGATACTCCTCCCTATTGCTCCATTTTAACCAGTGCAGCAGTAACATTCAAGTTTCACCACCTGCCATGTCAGTCTAGCTGTCAGCTGAAACAACGCAGAAATCTAACACACATCCATAGAATAAAAGAAGTAAACAGCTCAGAGTCCTCAGTGCCAGACTGCCTTTGGAAATAATGGCTGGAACTCTGAGCAATTTGGTGGAAGGTGTGCCTGCGTGTGGCAGAGGATTACCTAGATGGTCTTTAAGGCCCCTTCCAACCCAAACCGTTCTATTCCCACAATAATTTCAAGATCATACCTGGGAGTGTCTGAAATGGGTTTGAAGCATCTGACCAATATTCTGGGTATGAGAGAGATCAAGGGCTGCATCCACTTCATCCAAGATATAAACTGGGGCAGGCCTGAGGAGGAGCATGGCTAATATCAAGGATAACGCCACCAGCGATCTAGTATGGAGACAAGAAAATTATGATTTAGTCTTGTTTGAAGAGCTCTGGCTTTTGAAAACAATTGCTGAGAGGCAATGAGGGTGGTAAAGGGTCTGGATCACAAGTCTGGTGAGGAGCAGGTACTGGTGTTGTTTAGCCTGCAGAGAAGGGGGCCCAGGAAGGACCTTACAGCTGTCTACAGAAAGGAGGGTGTGACCAGGTGGGGATTGGCCTCCTCTCCCAGGTAATGAGACAGGCCAAGAGGAAATGATATCAGGAAAAATTTCTTCACTGAAATGGTTATCATGCATTTGAATGGGTTGCCCACAGAAGTGCTTGAGTCAGCACTCATGGAGAGATTTAGAAGACATGCAGATGTGGGGTTTAACGACATGGTTTAATGGTGGACCTGGCAGTTAAGTTAATGGTTGAACTTGATGATCTTAACAGATTGTCCAGCCTAAATGATTCTATGATTCTAAAATAGTCCCTCAAAAGCACTTTATTGCTATGGTTCTGAAGAGATGAAATTATAGTTTCCTCATTTCAAAACATGAAGTCTCTGTCAGAAACAGCAAATATTACTCCTTCTTATTGGAAGATCATGTTAGTTGTGTGCCAATATTTAAAATTACACTGTTGTTTGATTTCCAGTTCTGAGTTTTGCAATTATGTTTTTCCGCATCTGGTTCTTCAAGTATTCTGTCCTTAGAAAGTTCTATATCTCTGTCTCACCTCTTCCCAAATTCTGTTTCTGCTTTTCAGTGTGTAAAGATCTTTTTTCCTCAGAAGTTGCAAAGAAGCCCTACACAGTAGCCTTAGACACTGGAGAAGAAAACTGCTGCCATGACACTACCTTTATACCAGGGAAACACTTGCCTATGTAGATTTTAGATTTTTGTGGTTACAGCTCAAGGAGAGGAGCATTTAATTCAACATTATGTCAGTACTACCTAGAGTTTAATGTGGTTTTCTCACCATTCAGTTGGTTTTTTTGCCACTTCTTTGTGACAAGAGTAAAATCCTGTTTGTTATCTTTTACTAAGTAAAGCATTGTTCTAAGTCAAAATGTATTAATAGTGCTTCCAATATTGAGTCCATTTGGAAGGAAGCAGAGTCCCTGACTTGACAAGGAAAAGGTTAAGTTTTTGCTTTTCAGAACTTTTAATTACTTATACATATCAATTACATACACAATGACAATGGAAAACAAATGAATTCACCGACCTTTGTCCTCCACTAAGTTCTGTTAAGTTTTCCTTCCAGGTGTTTCCTAAGGCAACTCTGAACTCCATACCAACAAAGGCATTGCCAGTTTTAGAGGCTGATAGCATAGCTCTGGCTCCAGGTAGGAGTGTTGAGAAAATGGAACCAAAGTCTTCATTCACCTAGAAGTCAGACCACAAAAGATGTATAAATGTGCTTTGGATCAAGAGCACAAAGAGTGAAGAACTTGGTGCTGAGTAGCACAACACTCGAGACATCTTTCCCAGTTCAACACTTTCCCAGTGACTTCCCAAGTCACATACATGTCTCACAGGACAGTGAGAAAACATTAGCTTTTACTTTTTCTGTACCGAAAAAGAAGCAACACCAAAGGATATATGACACCTCATACTAAGCATTTTAGAAGGATCTAATGGAAGATGTATTGGAAGGCTTCTTTTTGCTATCAGCCAGGGAAATGGTTATGCCTTAACTCAGATTTATTAACCGGCAAATTGCAATTTCTCCCAGTTAATGGACTACTAAAAGTACAAGCACCGTGTAAGAGATACATGGTGGTGTCCTCCCCACTCTTTTTCTTCACAGGTTTACTTAACCAATATCCAGGTATGGGATAGGATGCAACTTTGTAAATGCAGATTAAAATTTCCTAGGTTTAGGAGTTATCAGAAAACACACTTCCACCATGAATGATGCTTTTGCATTACAGCTCAATAATTTCTGTCAAACACCGTTTTTACAATGAAATGGTACCATTTTGTCAGTGATATCCTAAGTAGAGGCAGGATAATTAATAATTAAACAGATATTTCATCTATGTGCAATTTAACCTTGATTAAAATCAGTTTTCTCAAAGGCCAAAAAACACAAGACCTGTTGGTACAGCAGAAATGAAAGTGTCAAAAGATTTCCATCTAGAAAGGCATAATTTTATACTTTTCTTATAATTCATTATATGAGAGACCTGGTAAAAAGGCAGAGTCCCTAGGTAAACAGAAACATAAATCAGACATTGCTCTACCCCAATATTATGTGTCCTGACAGTAAAAGGAGCAGTAACCCAGGCCCACAGCCCTGCACTGAAGAGGGCAATATAACAACAGGAAATTTTTACTCTGGTAAAATATTGGTTTAGGAAAAGAAAAAAAACCAACAAAAATAAAACCCAGCTGTATTTTAATATGCCTTAACCTTCATGAAATGTTTGTGGACATTTTATGAAGGTTAAGGCATATTAAAAGGGAATGAGAAAGTAGTTTTGCAGCTCTGACCGGACCTTTACAATTCTCAGAGAATTCATGTCTTATTCTCAAAAGTGGGAATAAACAGGAGAAATAAAGTGATTATTTTTAAATATAGGTCAGGGATATTAGCTCTGAAAACAGACTTTTTTTTCCCCAAGGAAATATGCAAAACAGTAATCAAAGTTAAATCTGATCCTCTACTAAAACATGAAGATAAATTTCAAGCGTCATACCTTTTTCCAAGCAACCTCTAAAGCTTGTTTTTTCTTCCGGTCAAGCTCTTCAATAACTTCAAGAATTCTTTGCTTGTCATTCTCTACAACTTTTTTTTTCTCTGTTAAGTCATTGTACTGGTGCAAGGAGAAGAAAAGATTGATTTCAATGAATGTTGTGCTCAAATGCACTATGTGCTAATCTTACAGCTTCACTGTATCATTGTGTAGCTATGAAATAGTCATTAACCACAAGATTAAAATCCAGTGCATTCATTTAGCTGCATGAGGGATGTAAGTTTTGGGATTATTTGCAAATTAAAGCATCAGAATTTTCAACAATCAGCAAGGGGGAAGGACATTGCTCTGAAAGTTGCACTTCCAAGTTAATCATGCTTCATTTGCTTTTGCACAGAAGAAAGGATAGTCCTCGAGGCTGACAGGAGGAAAAGTACTAGAAAAGTTGAAGGATAAAATCAGTGGGCAGTTTTCAGACAATCCTGGATTAGCCTGAAGGTACAGATTAATTCAAGACAACCTTGCTACACCATCAAGCTGTCGTGCTTGAAGATGAATATATTTTTGCAACTTTTAATTCAGTATATAGTTCTCAAATTATCTAATGGATGCCACAAGGCTTGCTCAGGCTTCAACTTAGGATGATCTGTGGTAGAAAGGAATAAAAGAGTATTTTTTACCTTATGAGAATCTAAAAACCTGGTGTGGAAATGAATAGTTCGAAGATGTAAGATTAGTATGAAAAATACAGGAAAAGGCTTAGTTTTATTTTTGGTATATTGACAAAGAAAGCACATGAAAACATAAAGCTACATTATATATATCTGTATATATTGTATATACACCATATGACCAGCCTGTCCAATTTTTATAGATTAAAGCATAGAACGTTTACCCTTTCCTCTGCCTCAGAAAGCATGCTTATGGCTTTCGTGTTCACATTCCTTCCCAACTTCTCTTTACGCTCCTGCAATTTCTGCAGCCTCTGACTTGCTTCTTTAGGGTTGCAACTTTTGAAATCATAGGCTGTGTTTGGCTGGCCAAAGAGTGGCTTGTCTGAATGTATCCATTTGTATTCTTTCAGCATTTTGGCCACCTTTAAATAAAAAGTTATGTTGAAGCTTTTTCTTCATGGTTCTCAAATGCGAAATAAAAATTAAAACAAATAAAAACCCAAAAAACCCCCCCACCTACATTCTGAAATTACCACATTAATTCTTCTACCCCAGTGTAGCACAGGTAGATTTCTTTATAATGCTTTTTGTGATTTTCTTCACTGTGGACAAGCGAAGGATTTAAGGTTGCTTTCATGTACATCTTACTAACTTGAAGCACTTTTTTGTACATCTGAACTCTACCAATGTCACCTTCATCATGGAACTACCTTCTTTAAGTAGTTATCTAATTTGTCCAGACAGTCAGATGTAAAAAAGAGCCTCAGGGGCTAGCCTCTTAGCCGGATAGCTGATTCCCCGTGGGGTCAGTGCCCCAGGCAAGCAGCATTAAGGCCAGATATCTCAGCCCTCTGGGGGCTGAGTGCCCTAGCCTGAACCACTGCACAGCTGTGGCCACCTTAGCAAGCTCAGTGATTGTCAGCTCTTAGTGATATCAGCTCTTTTATGGTTTCAGCTCTTTAGTTTGCCAGGGGCTTTGGCTGGTCATGGCTTTCCTGAAAGCCGACGAGAGAGAGATGGAAGGCAGGCATCGGAGTGTTCCATGATGGTTTATTCCGAGGGATTCACGAAGGGTCTGAATGCAGCTCTTCTAACAGAATGGGCCAAGACAGCCCCTTTTATAGTGTTAGGGGGGCTTGGAAACTGACCAATTGCAAGGGTTAGGGAAACTAGCCTATGGGGCCACAGAAAGATAAACAGGCCTGGAGGACTGGAGTGAAGACTTCTGGTTCAATTCCTATGACTTAGCATATTCTTAATCTCTAAGTATTTCTCCATGGGGCTGTAGCTGGCCCTGTGCCTCCATACAGTCAGAATGTTCTTACTGATCACTTTCTCACTGTGATCTATGTTGTTACTCCATACAGATTAGCTCTTTTACAATGTACAATTTCCACTCCCTATTCCTCAGATAAAAATTTTACATTGAGAGCTGCAAATATGACAGTGCTTAAAGGAAAAAGGCTATTTCCTTTGCATGTGGCTAGGGAATAACCATTCTTGGTCACAAGATGTGAAGAAGAGCACAATTTTGAAATACCTTGGCAGCAGCATCATCAGCTTCTTGTTGACATTTGGAGATGCTGTGTTCTGATTCTTTAATCTTAAGCTGTAATTCATTATTTTGTTCACTGTATTTTATCATCTCTGCAGATTTGTCTTTAATTGCATTATCATGTAATGAAATTAGTTTCTTTTGCTCGGCAAGCTCCTTCTGTGCTCTCTCTACAGATTCCTGAAAAAGCAAATCAGCAGACATTTACTGGCCTCTTTTAAAGCTGGCATTAAAGCCTTATTAGAACTGACACAGCAAGGATAAAAAAAAAAATCACATGTGAAAGTGAAGCAAAAAATAACTACCTAGGCTGAGTATAGTAAGCAAATCTGCAGAAAAAAATACACATAATATGAGGTTCAGAGGATCACACAGAGTAACATCAAAATGGATAATGAAACACAGTATTTATTCACTTTTACCTCTGTTTTAGCCACTTCAGCCACCAGAGTGTCAACTTGATTCTGGTAGGATTTGATTGCTTCCTCTGCAGCTGTTATCTGTTGTTTATAGGAGGCCTGCTCTTGTTTCAGCTCTTCAAGTTCCAGAACTAAAGCTTTGACTTCCTAGAGAGATATTTTCTAATTTATTAGTTATACTTCAATGCAAAGAATTAAGATTCAGCTGGATGGAAAGAATTAAGATTCAGTTTGATGTAGTAAATGCTACAGTCAGTGACTACACAGTAAGATATTAAGTCCCAAAACTGAGAGTATTAAAACCTCAGGAGAATCAAACTTTCTGATATTTGCATTTTTAACATGGAGAGAACTACCAACAGAAGTGAAGTTTTACCTGCTGCATGTCTTTTATTTTTTTGCTTGAAGTGTCTGCCTTTTTCTTGGCATTGTGTAGATTCTGCTCCGCATTTTTTCGCTCTTTTAGACACTCTGCTTCTGCATTTTTAATTTTATTCTCTAATTCCTTGTATTTTTTTTCTGCCTTCGTTTTGCTCTCTTCAGTTTTTTTTAATGTCTCTTCACAAGATGCTGAATCAAGAAGTAGAGTACTGAGATTGAGCACTGTTGTCATCTTTAAATTTACATCCTAAACGCTAGCTGAAATTAATCTCTAAAAAAGTGGTTGAACACTCACTAGTTGCTGAAGTCTGAATAATCAGATATGTCAATGATAATCAGATATGTCAAAGACAGTGTGCTGCTGCTATCAGTTATTGATAGCGGACCAAACAGCCATTGTGAAAAGATGGCCTTTTTTTTTTTTTTGACTGAGGGAAGAATGTCAAATTACAGGACCAAAAAGTAATCAGACAGCTACCTAACAAGATACCATCTCATCCCTAGAATACTACGTCTAGATATGTATCACTTCTGTCCTTTTTTAAGATGTTTTACTTGCTGCTACATTTTGTGCAATTTTGCCTCTCCTTAGCTATACAAAACACTATTTCTTTCCAATGCTTTCTTGTTATGCAAACTATATTACTAACCTTAAATACAGATGGCTTGAAAAGAGCAAACATTACTCAAATATGGGATTAAATCAATTTTGGACTTCCCTGCAAAGATGTATTTTCCTATATTACAAAGTATATAAAAAACATTCAGTGAGAGTATAACCTTTACTATAAGAGAATGGCCACCTTTAAGTGAATCACCTCTGTGTAAGTATACTATGATTCTGTATTTGTTACATGTTCTACAATATAAAGCTAGTATTTTTAAAGTTAAAAGTACTTCTTTCTTAAATAAAGAATGTGTTACTCAAACAGCCTGATATCCATCTCATTCTCAACAATTAGTTTTCAGGTAAAAGAGTAAGAACATATTTGTCACCAATGGTTTCCTTCAGGGCAATCAGCTCTTCCTCTTGTTTGTGGTAAGCACTTTGACAAAGCTTCTTGTGCATCAGCTCTGCTTCCTCAGACTTCATCTCCCATTGCTGCTTCAGCTGCCGATACCTTTTGAGACAGTAGTGACACACACTGCTATATGGAAGGTTACCTAGCATCTCACTTTCAAAGCTGTGGTAATTAGATGAATATCTATATTCCATTTCTCATGTGAGATACAGTGATGGCAACAGGGCAAATAAGCTTAAATGAATGAAAATTTGATATAACTGCTTTAATAATAATTGTGAGGTTTATAGGCATGTTAATTATTACATACGTTGCTCTTGCTGTTTAGCCCTGATCTGACCTATTAAAACAAATGCAACTCGTGGAATTTTGGCAACAATTCAGACATCACTTTTTCCCAGCTGGCAGCATTACAGATATTACGGTGAAGAACTGTAGAAAAGATATCTTGAAGCAAAAGTTCCTTCCTTCTCAGCAATATCTCTGGAAGTCTACTGCAGCTCAAAACAGTTTGAAAAAATAAATCCAGGTGGTAGGTATCATGTTATGCAACACTACCTCCATATGGTATTTTTGTAAAACTGACTAAATATATTTTCCTGTTGCATCTTTTAATATAGTATTCAGTAAGTGAGTAGCTAAAAACCAAATATACTTAATATTATTTAATTTAAATGCTTACAGAAATCCCTCAGATAGTCCTTTTTAACATCTTTTTATCTCCTTGTGAGAAAAATAAAACTGACTACAAATTGGAATTCTGTACAGGTGTTAAAAATATGTCTAGATTAGATCCATTCTTTAGTGGACTTCATGAAAATTCAACCAATTTCAATTAAATACCAATGTGTACTCTTTTTTCCCCTCCTGTATTATCCAAAGCAAAGAGGTTTTGCATGTGTTATTTAAAAACTGAATTTGCTTTTTGATTACTGAACTTACTAATTATATTGGGAGGAGAGGGAGGAAGGGAATTACTTTTTGCATATTACATTCTCAAAAGGCCTATGGCCTCCCAAAACAACTTGTTACATTACGTTTACACAGTCACATTAAGAGAAATTATACAGTATAGTGCAAACTTTACCTTTCAGCAACCTTCTTCAAGCTTGCCAACTCATTCTCTACAGCTGCAAGTTCAGATTCCTTTTTCTGGAGTTCTATTTCAACATCTTTCACTTCTTGAAGTTTAGACAATATCGGTGCAGCCTGTGAGGATGCACCTGTCCAACGAAAAAATTAAAAAGCCAGGCTTATTGAAATTAAACCAGTGGATTCACCACTGGTAACTGCAAATTCTAAACATTAATAATGAAGCAGGTTAATGATTTATTTTAATTGAGAAACAGAGAAGACAGCTAGGCTAAAGCTAGAAGAGAAAGACTGCCTCCTCTATCACAGAACATGGTACTGCAGTCTTTGAAAACTACACGTGTGTGGTCTTATTCAAATAGCTAACTTTCCATAATTTATGAAATTGTCACAAACCAATAATGAATTACTTCAAAAAAGCACTTTTGCTTCCAAGAGGATTATACAGTCTAATAAGATTTAAATATTTAAAATCTAAATTACTTTATGTGAAGGTTGTCATTAATTTTTTCTTAAAATAATTAATATTATTTCAGCTCAAGACAACTTTACCTCAAATGTATTATTCCCAGTATGTATCTAAACAAAAAGGTTACTGTTAATTTTTAGAAAAAATGTGCAAGAGCAGTAAACATATCAACAGACACACAATATTGTTAGTATTATATTAATAGAACAAGCAATTGCCTCCATGCAGAGTTCCTTGGGGATCAAACACATCTCCATCAAGAGTAACACTTCTCGTCATTATCCTTTTGTCGAAGGTCACTTTCTTAGCATTATCCATGTTATTACAGACCAGTGTTGTTCCAAATACAAATTCCATTGCTTTCTGCAGTTCAGATTCATATCCAATTAGAGAAAGGGCTAAATGCAAGTTAGCATGCCCAGCCTAGAAATCACACAAAATGCAATTAGTATGCCTTAAGTTATAATAAGTCTCAAATTTGATTTCTGTCTTTTGTTGATAATAACTCTTCCAAAAGTATAATCACATTTTTCAGTTACAAGTGGAATAATTAATATCCATTTAAACCTCACAAAATTGAAAGGATACAAAGGAAAACAAAATCAATATCTCCTCAAACTCTGTACAAATTCTTATTATAATAACCATTAAGAATCTCAAGATTTTAGCACAGAAATAAAATTGAAATGGGACAGAAGCAATATATTGTAAAGAGTGTATTCATTTACATACCAAGCTTTGGGCCAGCTTGACTATGTCTTCTTGAACAGTCCTGGCTGAAATTTTGTTTAAGGGAATGATGGTGTATCGATGCTTTAGTTCACCCTTCTCTAAAAGCTTTTTGCCAGTAACCTCAAATGAAAAATAGTTACAAAGCATACCTGAGTACACAGGTGATTTTGTAAAGAAAGGCAATAATACATTGGGAGAAGAACACATTGTTGCCAACAACTATGCATGACTTTCTTGACCCAACTAAAACATGCACCTGGGTCCAAACCCCTCTCAAGCATTCAGTAACAACAAGGCACTTGCTTGCCAACCCCAAATCATATGACCACATCTCAAAATTTAGAGTTCTGTAGTAATGAAATAAACTTACTTCTGTGTCCACAATAATGTTATAGAGTTTGCCTCCAGCAACCGCTTCCAGGGCTTTGGCATTGGATAGATCTTTCACAGTGAAAAGAGACACAACAGGGCCTTTCACATGGTTTGGATTCCAATTTTTTTCTGGATGTCTTAAAATAAATATAAATTATGACTATGAATCATGTTTGTTTTTCTCTCACACATCCTTAAAAAAATTATATTTAAAACCCAGGATAATGGGCTTTCCCATAAGCAATTCTAAATTCTATCAGAAAAAGAACCCCATGAAAAAATTGTTAAATTAAATACTCCACAGGAAGAGGATTGACAATAAAGAGTCAGTTACACAGCCATTAAAAGAATGGAATTCCTGTTTTATTTCCATATTTTTTCAATGGATTTTTCCAATGGGCTCTGTTATTTCCACAGCTATAGGAGTATGTTCAGCCCATTACACAAAAAATTAAACCTGGGGATACAGATATTTGACTGGAGTCGACCTCCAAAGAGCAAGTCTACTGGTGTCCACAGGCTGAAAACAATGATTTCATATTTCCTAGTTTAGACCTTTGGATTCCATGGCTTTAGCTACTGAACTTATGACTTGGAAATGCCATCAGACAAAACTTCTAAATTCTAGTGACTTAGATAAGATTATAACATTTCCTGACTTTCCCCCCATTTTCAGCATGGGTAAGACAGTCATTATTCACTGGCAGCAAGAAAAAGACAGCAGAATGGTAGAATTATGTGGTAAAATGCCCCCAAAAGTCCTTTCAAGAGTCTTTCAGGATCACACTGAGATCTTACTTGTATGTAAATTGTAGATGAGGAAATTTTGCCATTAAATTTTCACTTCGTTCTCTTAGCCGGCTGATATCAGAAATCAATGCCTTCTTTTTTGCTAGGAGGGCTTCTTCTTTTTCTTCTTCAGAGTTGAACACAAGCAGTAGAGATATAACCAGAGCAGAGAAATATATTAGCTTAAAAATTAGTATCCTACACTGCTTATCTACATATATGTAGAGAAGATTTTTAAAAATTCTTTGTAAATTTTCAGACTAAATAAATTAATACCATCATGACACCAAACATGCAAAGAGAAAGTTTAAAGAGAAATATTCTTCCCTAAAGGTTGATCTGGAATATCAGCTAACAGTAGTGTCTGAAGCAAATGTTACCTGGCATAACAAACAAAGTCTAAGAAGTGTTTTAGGTATAGAAAACTAGGAAGCAATGGGGGTGTTGGTCTCTTTTACTATCTTAATTTTAGCTGGAATTTAATTGTGCCATCAAACTTCAAAATGGTCAGTCCAGAGCTGATATAATCAAATTATTTTAAGATGCTATCTCTGAAAGTTTGAGTTTGCAGAGCTTACATCAGAGGAATTTATGCATGAAAGCAGTGCACTTGATTTTTCATTTCCCTCCTGCACTGGGGCTGGGTGAGATACCCAACAGCAGCCCTCACAGTGCTGTTCATAGTGTTTCTACTGAGAAAGCATAGATGTAACACAGTTTTGGCTACTGCTAAGAATACTGGCACAGCACCAAGGCTGTCCCTCCAGTCCCTCTTCCAAAAGCCAGTAGGTTGTGAGTAGGTGACAGGTTGGGAAGGGACATAGACAGGATACGGCGTCCAATGGATATTTTATGCTATTATCAAGGTAATCTCATCAGTAAAAGCTAAGAGAAAGGATGAGGGAAGGGAAACATCCATTATTAAGGCCTTTATCTTCCAAAACAGCCTTCCAAAACAGCAGACTGAGGTCCTACTTCACAAGAAGTGGCTGAACACTGCCTCCTAATTCCTGATGGGAAGCAGAGCATAAATTCTATTGTTTTCATTCATTTCTGCATCCTCCAGCTCCAAGACAGAGCTGCTACTAGCCAAGGCCAAGACCATCACTAATGGTAGTGAAGCCTCTGGGATAACATATTATGAAAGGGGAAAAAAGGCAAACCTCTCTGCAGTGGCCAGAAGGAGGAGTGACAATATGTGAGAGGAACAGTCCTGCAGGCATCAAAGCCAGTGAAGGACAGGGAGGAGGTGCTCCAAGCACTGGAACTGAGATTCTCCTGCAGCCTGTGGTGCAAACCATGCTGAGGTAGCAAAATGGACCATGGAGGTCCACAGTGTAGCAGATATCCACCCGTAGCCGGTGGAAACCAAGACTGGAGCAGGGTCCTGTCAGAACCTGCAGACCCATGGACAGATGAGCCCATGCTGGAGCAGGTTTGCTGGCAGGATGTGTGACCCCCAAGGGGACCCAACACTGGAGTAGCCTGCTCCGGAAGGACTGCACCTCATGAAAGGGACCCTTGCTGGAGCAGTTTGTGAAGAACTGCAGGCCATGAGAAGGATTCACACAGGAGAAGTTCAAGGAGGACTGCCTCCCTTGTGAAAAACCCCATGGTGGAGCAGAGGAAGGGTGTGAGTCCTGACCCTAAGGAGGAAGGAGTGGCAGAGACAACGTGTGAGGAACTGACTGCAGCCCCCATTCCCTATCCCCCTGCATCACTTGTGGAGAGAAGGTACAGAAAATCAGAAGTAAAATAGAGCTTTAGAAATTAAGTTAAATTGATCTCCCTGAGTCAAGTCTATTTTGCCCATGACAGTAATTGTCAAGTGGATCACACCCTGTGCTTATCTCAACACATGAACTTTTGCAGTGTACTGTCTCCTCTGTCTAGTTGAGAAGGGGTGCGATAGAACACATTTGGCAAACACCTGGCATTGAGTCAGGGTCAACTCATGACAATTCTATACTCCTTTGCAGATTGCCCCAGAATTATGCATCAGAAGTCTGAATAGTTCACCAGACCTGAATAGTTCAGCTCCTTTATTTGCTTCTCTAGAGTTATTTTCATTTTTTCGACAGCTTCCAATGCATTTCGGTCTTTCTTGTAGCCTTCATCCATCTTTTTAACTTCAGCTTCTTTTGCCTTTAATTCTTTTTGTGCATAATTCAATTTCATTTGAGCCTATAATGAGTAAGCAAATGTGAAACCAGATCTTCAAAGACAATCTTGCAGGTGCAAATTTAAAACATTTGCACTATCAATCTGTCCATGTAATTTATGAAGTTTTCCGCTGGTTGCAGATATGACAAAAACCAGCCATGGCTTTTGAAAATAATGGCACAGGTTATTTGGAAACAAAACCACAGATCTTGTATTTAACTGTAGTAACATATTAGAACATGAATAAACTCTGAGAAGGAAAAAAAATAATTTAAGATGGGATATAGCTGTTCTTGTTACTCTACAGAGATGAATTTCTCCAGAAGTGAGACAAGGAAAGTTAACTTTGGAAATTTAAACTCCACTATCAGAACTACCCCAGCAGAGGTCTTCTGTCTTAAGATAAAACAAGCATCGGCTCTTTCAGTGATGTGATGAGCATACAATTTAACTAAGGAAAAAATATTTTTTTCTAAACCGTCCATTTCACAATGACAGGCATCTTTATTTTGATTCCATTAAGTTTAACTGTTGAAATATCTTTGACTGTTTATTATGGACAACAGTCCTAATTTTTTCCTATTCAATTCTATTGATCATTTCAGTACAGCGAATTCTACTTTATACCTCAGATGCCAGTTTGTAATACTCCCTCACAGCAATGCTACAGGATTTTCCTGTGCAATGATATTTTGTTTATATTTTATCAAAAAGTTAGTTTAATGCATATGACAAAATGTAAAATATCTTGCATAGATATTGTGCACCTCTTTTCATTTATCCTTCAAGCATGTGTCAATTGGCTTTCAGACAATTTTCAAAAGTATGAAGGCAGGTCTGAGACAGGCAGAGGTTTTTTTCTTACCTGTTTAGCCTCTGTTTGTGCTTGGCTAATTTCATTTTTGCAGGTCATCATCTGTCCTGAAAGAGTAGCTTCTTCGCCATCCTTATTGCTGGATAGGCCAGCAGATACAGCATTAAAATGCTGTTGTGCTGCAGCTAAAGCCTGTGCATCTTTTTCACTTTCTTCCAGTGAAACATTTAGTTTTTTCTCTAGATTCTTTACTTCTTCCTCCTTTGACTCTAATGCTTTAGAATCCTTCAGCAAAACAAAGAATAAAAAAAAAAAAAAAAAGAAAAAAAAGAAAAAAAAAAAAAGAAGAGAACCTGAGTCTATTACCTTGAAATTCATATTGTTTAAATAAGGAGCAACAAGTAGTTTCATCAACTACATTTCTATGACCCTTTGTCAGATTTTGTGAACTTGTGAACTTGCAATATGTCTTTGCGTGTTTTCAAATGTGTTACTTGTCCCATGAGTATACTGAATATTTACAGAGAGATGAAAGAAAGTAATTCTCCCAAAAACTAGAATTATCTTGCTCTTCCCAATATCTAAAAAATTATCCTCCTGCATAAGAAACTATTGATTGTCAAAAATATGCAAGGCAGAAATTCCTCATTCAATTTTAAGAGTAACATATGTCCAGAGAGCATAATAGTGTGAAGCTACAGAGACCTCTGCTGAACTTAAGAGAAAATTTGGAGCCGTGAGGAGTTGCACTTTATTTGTATTTGCATCATGTCTTTTTCTATAGGGAACCTACTACCTATGCTGAACAAATTAAACAAAGCCCTTAACATTTGTCTCTACTTTCTTAATATAATTCTTGCCAATCACAAGATTCTTCATATCATAACAGGAAAGAAAAAACAGCTGTTTCCACAATCTGAATTAATTTAGTATGTAAAGAAAATTGTATATTAATATCTTACCTTCTGCATACGTGTTACCAATTCATTGTACTTAGCCTCTTCACCTTTTAAGTTTTGCTTCTGGAGATCAAGAGCACTTCGTACTTTTGTATTAACTCTTTGATGTGCTGAAAGAGCAGCTTCTAGTTCACGGAGTTTACAACCAGCTTCCTACAACCAGTAATGAAGGGAATTTAATTTAGCCTGGGAAACAAATGCAGTATTCATGTCTCATCTCTGAAATCCAACCAAACAAGAAGGTACTGTTGAAGACCCACATCACTCCATAAGATGGGACACTGTCCCTGCACACAAGGTGGATTTAGACATCAAAAGACTCTATGGGCCATCCTGTTTCTCATTGAATTTACTGCTCCCAAAATCAAAGTCAATACTGACTTTGGTCAAACAGAACTTTGCTTGCATTTCTTTTGAGACATCAACAAAAAGGGAGAAAAAAGCCTCTGGCAAAACTTAATATTGAATGCACAGAGTAAAAACATGAAGTCAAACAGTTTTTTACACTTCAGTTATTTTTCATTTGCATTTCAGACAAAAAAAAAAACAACCCAAAAAAACAAACCCCTTTAAATGGATGTCTCCTAGATAAAACCGATTAACCTAAGCATAACCACATAACCTAAGCAACATATCAGAAGAAGATAAAAATTCAACAGTATATTATCTATAAAAATAATTCAAGTATCTTAAAATTATTTCTCCCTGTGCCTCAGGTATTCAGAGGAGCACAACTCTGTTTTCATTTACCTTATCCTTTTCCTTTTCCATCTCCGCTATATCTTCATTAAGTTGTTTTACCTTCTGTTCGATTTCAGCCCTTGATTCCTGATACTTCACTATATTAGACTGCATTTCCTTTAACATATCAGCAGAGGATACCTTTGTTTCTTCAGCCAGAACAAACTGATAAGCTACACAAAACCGGCTTAAATGTTCTATTTCTCGTACTAATTTTTGGTATTCTAGATAGGATGCTCGTTCCTGGGCAAAAAAAAAAACCAAACAAACAAAGCCTCTAAATTTTGATGGAAAAACAGAGTTACAAAAGACTACTACAGAAATCTTTTAAGCACCTCTAAATATCAGTATTTGTAAGTAAGTGGATGGATCCTTAATGTTATTCTCAGTTAAAACAACATTCATATAATTGATGGCACACCAGAAATACCGCTTGACTTAGTTTTTTTAAGAACTAAGACACTTTAAAATCTATTTTTATCTAATTCTCTTGTTTTCTTTCTTCTCCCTGCATCGCTCTCTTGGATTTACTGGAAGTCTAAAATATATTCTCTGTATCTAGAAATATGACAAAATTTTTTCCTTTACTTGTTTTAGCCAAAATTTACTGGTTCAGGGTAGTTGTGAAAGTATTTTTTCGGTACTTGAAGGACCTACCTTACCACCCTTCTAATTTCTCCATACCTCTTTCAGTTTCACTAAAGATGGACTGAGCTCCTCATTTAAGACCTGAAACATACAACAGAAGATTTATATTCTGATTTTACTGAACTCTAAAATTTAAACACACTGTACAAGTCAACATTGAACTAGTTGTTCAGTTATCTTTAACAAACATGAATGAAAGTCTACTTTACAACATGTAGTACCTTTTGAATGTTGTCCAGTTTGTTTTCCTTCTTCTCTATGGTTTTCTGGACAGCTTTTTTCTTGTTCTCATACATCCTCGTTCCAGCTGCTTCCTCAATCATAGATAAAATCTAAAATAAAGCAATGCAAAAAACTTTGATGTTTCTTCTTACATTAGATTGGTTCAATTAAGCTGAACATCTCATTTCCCTCCAACCTTTATTTTTGTTGTCACCCTCCCAACATATAGATTCTTATCAGTCACATCAGTTCAGTAAAACTTCAGACAAAAACACTCTCACAACTTTCCTACCTCTGGTGGCTTCATATTTAGAACTTTGGTAATTTGTCCCTAGTGACAGAAAGATAAAACAAGATCAGTGTACCATGAAGTAGTAAAAAGAAACCAAAGAACCTCATGTGTACCATGAAGTAGTAAAAAGAAACCAAAACCCCAAACCCCCACTCACTTTTATACATTGTATTATAAGTTCAAGCACTTTAAAATTTTTATTTGCTACAACAATAATCTAGTTTACGCAATTGTTTTGCTCTTCAAAGTTTAAATAAGTCACTCTTTCAGGTAATAGACTTGAAATGGCCCTTACATTGTATCTTAGGCTAATCCTCCACAGTCCTGATTACATCCTAAAGGAGTAATGCAAATA
The DNA here is from genome assembly GCF_027477595.1 of Haemorhous mexicanus. Taxonomy (NCBI): domain Eukaryota; kingdom Metazoa; phylum Chordata; class Aves; order Passeriformes; family Fringillidae; genus Haemorhous; species Haemorhous mexicanus. Next base: position 37,323,345 of record NC_082381.1, read on the forward strand.
TTTTTCCTAGAGTCTTAGTAGGTTGAATAAGCTCCTAATTATAAATGAGCTTTATGGGTGAGGTAGCTCATACATAACAGGGAGAAAGAGTGTATGTACAAAACTGTTCCCACCTTTGCCATCCACTTGGGATAGTTATATTTGAAACAATAAATCCTGCTTTGTTTTATTATTCCTTGCAAATATTTCAGGAATTTGCCTAGTCCCTTACAGTCTTCGCAATTTGTCAGCCTTCTTTTGATAATTGTGACATCAGAAGGTACATATCTCAACTTTTTTCAAGACACTGTCTAACACAGAGCACAAATAATAGCAAATAAAATCTGCCATTTTATAATATTTATAAAAGCAATACCTATCTGTTAAGGAGAGAAAAAATAGAAAATAAAATGGGAAAATATTTTGGAAAAGTTTTGCTAACATGAGGGCCACATGAGGTCTTGTGATAAAAGATGTGCTTTAGAGTCAAACTATGCTGTACTATAAATAGTAACAACTTAACAGACTTCATTTCTTCTTGATAAGATGCCTCTCTAATTAGGAAATTAAGTGTTTTCCCACTATCTCCCCTGTCTTAAATTTAGTGCAAGTCCTACTTTTTCTGTATTTTATAAAGATGTACACAATACCTGCATAATGAGGAAGTGAGGATTATTGACATTGAGTCCAACAGAACAGAAGAGATCCTGCACACGACTGTTGGCAGCATTCACACCATTGATAAGATACTTACTTCTACCTCCAACAGCAACCTAGAGAATGAAAACAAAAAAACTGCTTGGTGTTGTGAGAATATAAACTGTAATAAAGAATAAAAAAATCTGAGGAAATCACACCTGTTATATCTTTGCATACATATGTATGTGCAAACTGTGCAGAACATCAAAACAGAGCTTGTTTGACATTTAAAATATTTAACTAAATTATAAGAAAGATTAGTCATTGAGGACAATAGTGTCAAGAAACTTTCCAAAAACTCTACTTCAAAAAAAACCCCAAACAATCCAAAAATAATCAAAAACCAAAACCCCAACATCTTCACCAGAACAATAAAGGTTCCTTTGTTCTTGGAGACCAAATTTAACACAGAGTTCAGATATTAAGAGGAAAGATATGAAAGCAGAAAAAGCCACAAGATGGAAAATTTTAACTTGATTTATGAACACTTCTAGCTAGTACACTGGATCTACTCTTACAGTTTGTGTGACTAACGTCACTATAGAAGCAACACAGAAGCCTTGTCTCTACTGCAGAAACTCAGGGACTTTAAAAATTCAGGGACTGTTATTTTCCTTGACCACTCATGAGCATGGTAAAAATGTACATAGGTAATGAAAAAAATACAGATATTAAAGACTCACCTGCCTAGTCACAGTGATCTCATCATTAGCTTCAAATCCCAATGGACTTTGACTCTTGTTTGTATTATCAAAGTTAATGGACACAGTTGCCTTTGTAATTCCAGCTTGCCCTCCCTTATAAACTAGATCGTGCAAGTTGGCAGCTCGCACCTAAATCCAGGGAACAGATAAACACTTTTTTGAAAGAAATTGAAATTTTAACTGTACTATTGTAGGTTTTGGAGAAATTAACAAAATAACCAAAGATCTAGCTGCATATTTATGAATTCATGTCAACTGACACATTGGAGCTGCAAGGTGCTATCACTGTAAAACCACAAACACTGTGCGCCAGTCTAGTTTTACTTATCCAGATAAACTGTTTCTGCATAAGGCTCCTGACAAACACTGAATACATCTGTAAAAAAAGCCAGCTGACAGTAAATTTATTTAACAAGCATTTATTTTTAGTTCACAGGGAAATGATTCAGAAAGCGTTCCTTGGAGGCCTGCTGGCTTTGTCTACAACTGGGGGAAGGTAGGGATGGGAAAGAAAGCAAATTTAAAAATCACCTTCAGACAGAGATTAAAACTGATGTCAAAGCACACACTTTTTTAGGAAAATAAAGATACATTATCTCTTAAATAGCAGGCATTGCATGAAAACCACTTTTTAAATTTTTTTCTGATGAACCAGGTAGCCAGATTTTAAGACCCAATCCAGTACTGAAAACATTTATTACAAATCAGTAAATTAGTGCCTTTAGATGCAAAAAGGACTTTTGGCTTGAAGTTGTTAGCTCTTAAGTGGTTAGTTTTAGCCTATTGTTTTAAGCCACATACTTTGTGGTAGGCGGATAAAGTTATAACTCAGCCTTAATGAAAGATTGAGCAACAATGACAGATACCCAGATTCATGCAATGAAAAATTCAAACTATTTTTTTCAAAGAAGCACCACTTCAGGTCTTCCACGGAAGGTTACTCACTAGAGCAACATGAAAAGTTGCTAACAGAAGAAAGGTTTTTCTTAAATGTCCCATCTCTTTACCTGTGACAGATTGCTGATTCCCAGCACGAAACAGATGGAGTCCAAGATATTGGATTTGCCACTACCATTCAAGCCAGTAATGGCATTGAATAACGAGTCAAAGTCATTAATTTCTGTTCTCTGAGCATAGGATTTAAAACCTTCGAGAACAATTGACTTAATGTACATCTTCTCAATGTTCCTAAGGCACCAGGCAAAGTATTCCTCTGAGAAGCACTGAGAAAGGTATCCGAATTATAATCCTATATCCTACACTTTACCTAGAGTAAAGAAAAAAGAATAACCAAATGAGTCATACCGCCAAACAAACAACTAGATCCGAGAAAATGGAAAAAAACCGCATACCTTTTACAACAAAAACACCATACATTTATAAACGAAAAAATCCAAGTAGACCACAAGTCCAGGCAGTATCCCATCTGTACTTCAGCATTTCTAAGGGACTTGACTTTTCACAAAGTTTATCACGACACTTGAGCATAGACTCACGGCAAAACCACGGTTTGCCGCAAAGCTGGCCGCAAGCGAAGGGGAAGAAAAGCCCCGGGCGTTCGAGAACACGGCAAAGCCTCCCCTTCCCGCTCGCAGAATTGCTGTACCTTCTCACTCACACCGCCCGCCAGGGGCAAATCGCAGGCAAGCGGCAGCCTCGGCTCTGAGACACGCGAACAAGGACCTATCAGAGCCCCATCCTCAACCCTGCCGCCTTCATCGCGCTGCCCCCGCCAGTGACCCTGCTCCAGCGAGCCCTCCCTGCCGGCTCTGATGCCGAATGGGCGGTGGGCAGCCCTGCTTCCCTCCCCGGTCCCGGTGCCTCACTCGCCCACCCCCGACTAGAGCCGCTCCCCGATGCCAATGCCTCACTCGTTCACCCCTGTCCGGCGCAGCTCCTCGATGCCAGTGCCTCACTCGTTCACCCCTGTCCGGCGCAGCTCCTCGATGCCAGTGCCTCACTCGGTCACCCCCGTCCGGCGCCGCTCCTAGCTGCCCGCCAGGATCAAATTTTGGCGCCGAGAGTCGGAGCCGTTAGGGGCGGTGCCTGATGGCGGCCTCCCCGCGCCCTCAGCCCGGCCCGCCCTCCCCGGCGGGAGAGGGGCGGTGCTGGGCCGTGCCTGGCGCCTCCTGGGAGAGGAGCGGGCGCAGCTGGGACGCGGCCGGAGGGGACGGCGGGCACGGCCGGGCAGGCACGGCGGGGAAAGGGCTCTGCTGGGGCGGGAGCTGGCGGAAAATGGTGGGTGCCGGCCCAGGGAGGGAGAGCGGCGGGGGGCCTCTGGTCCCCGAGGGAGATGGGGGTGCACGGGGAGGCACTCGGGCGTTCCTGGGGAGCTCTGTAGCGCCGCTGAGGAGCTTGAGCGTTAGCGCCAGGCTGCGGCGGGAAGTGTCTTTGTACCTCCCTAAAATTAAGTCAAAATGAAGAAAGCGCTGCTCTCTACTTCCTACACGCATTCCTGTTATGCCTGCCCCACTCCTTCCCCCCCAAAAAATGAAAACAAAACCCAGGCGCCATTTATGCCTGTTCAAATCTGTTGTTGTAATATAAACACACATGCTTCCATTCAAGCAGAATTAGGAGAAATTGCTCAAAATATGTGAGTACGTGACACTGGAAGAACAGTAGCTGTCTATTTATTGCCGCACTGGTCAAAGCAGGAAAGCAAAGTCGGCTGAGGGCATTTACTCATTCCTGAGCCTGCTTTTGTCGTGCTGTGCAGATAGACCAGGACTTTGCAGGCTGTCAGCTGGACAGTGTTACTGCTGAGGTCAGCTGTAAAACTTGGTGTCCTAGACTACTCAGTTTGTTGCTATTTCAGTAATATGAAATTTTTCAGACTGCAGGTCTACTTTACATTAGGGAAAAAAAGATATATTTGCTTGCTTCAGGAATTATATTGGATGCAGCTGTTTAAGGCATTAGTGTGACATCACTGCTGCTGGAAGTACTGTAGCCAGAAGTACTTGATGGTCCCTTATCTGCAGTTCACTTGCTTACATCTTCAACTTATACTGGGAAAAATTATTTTGAGTTTGGACAAGAGTCAGAATGATACTGTGTAACTATGCAACCCACTCTTTTTTGGCAAACTGAAAATGTTCCGAAATTATTTTTGAATCTGCCTGCTGTGGGAAACGTGCTTGAGTGTTTCTTGCCTGCAAGAGGGTTCCTGGTTTGTTCCTGTTAGAGGTGGCTGCTTGGACTACACTGAAGGTGGCACCTGGTTGTTCTTCAAATTCCAAAGTTATTCTCAGTGTGTTGAGAGAGTTGGCAGCTGGGGAGCTAGTACTGTACCTGCTCCAGCTTCTCCTTTTCCATCCAGATTAACCACAGCCTGAAATAAGGAAATTGAAATAAAGCAGAACCAATTCTGATGTGAGCAGCTTCATCCTATAAAGACAGCCAGGTTTGTTCCCTGTTTACATATGAGATGGGAAAGAAAAACAATTAATTGCTTAAGTATTAAGAAATAAGTTATTAAGTAGATCTGTAATAGCTTTGTCGTCATAAGGCTTAAATTTAAGTGCTTCATTTTAAGAAATATAAAATCGAGTTGTAGCTATTTAACATGCAGTTAGCACATTGGAATGAATATAACACATGGTTTGAGGAAGGAAAATATATTTTTAGCAGGTGGCTATCTACGAGTGGTTTTGTTATTGTTATAATAACTTTATTGAACTTCCGAGAAGCAAAATTCCAGCTGTTGAAGGAGCTAGTCAGTAGAATCCTCTGTGAAACTGCCCTTTTGGACAAGAGGTGATATATTTTTAAGGACACCTTCCACAGAGCACAAGAGCTAGTGATCCCCAGTCACAAGAAATTGGGCAAAGAAGGCAAGAAATCAGCATGTGTGAGTCAAACAAAAAGGCAGGAAGGACATGCAGAGGCAGTGGAAGCAGGGCAGGTGTCTGGGAAGAGTGTAGGTAGTCTGATTGTGTAGGGATGGGCTGAGGAAGGCCGGGGGCATCTGGAGCTGAACTTGACAAGGAGTGTGAAGAATAACAAGAAGGGTGTCTACAGGAATGTTACTTTGACAGGAGAGGTGAAAGAAAGCATACACACACACACCACTGTGGGAAATGCAAGGCTGGCAAATGGGTAGCAATGGATGAGAAGGCTGAGGCACTCAACAACTTTTTTGCCTCAGTCTTCAATGGCAAACCACCTGTCTTTCCACACCCTTAGTGTGGGTGGACAGCAGAGTGGGGACTGGAGTAGCAAAGTGTTCCCTACTATAAGTGAAGGTCTAGTGATAGGATTGCGTCTGTGAAAAATGCCATCCTAGGGTCCCAGTGTCATGACAAAGAAGCCATCCTACATATGACATATGATACCTGACAGATTTCCCTCTTGCCACTGATCAACACTGGTCAGGGGTGTGAGCTCTGACTATCTCCTATGGTCTGTAAATGTGAGTGTTCATCTAGCCCTACCTCAGAGACAAATTGGTGAGTTAATCTTGTTCCTAAGTTGGAGGATTGTCCACCACAGTGGACAGCCTATTACTAGCCATAATTTTTGATATCCTTATTAAAGACCTAGACAGTCATAACCTGGAAGAGCAGAATCTTTCCCCACTACCCTGAACTTGGATCCAGCTGCATCCAGCGTTCTCAGTTCCCTAGTAGAAGAAAGTCCCCGACACACATGAACAGATCCAGTGTAGAGTCACCAAGATGATGAAGGAAAACCAAGAGAGGAATGGCTTTGTTCAGTATCCAGAAACAAAAGCTATTGTTTCTTCTGCCATCTTTAGCTGCTTAGCAGCACAGTGTTAAGAGGATGGAACCTACTTCATCTGAGGGGAATGCACGGTAAGAGATGATAAATGTTGTTTGCTGAACAGTGTTTAACAGTGACACATGGAGAATCCTGTGATTTCCTCCTGCCAAACCATGTCAAGGTCAGATATTAGAACAGGTTGAAATCTTTATCTATTATCTTTCAAAAGTAATACAGCTTCACATGTCTGTTACAATCTGATCTGTGCTTCCACTCTTGAAATTTGTTTCCTTGGACGCTCATTGACATCCCTCTTCTTTTTTTCCTCATGTCCCTTTAATTTTTCGTTTATCAAGTCTCCTTAATACTACAAGATAACGGGTGAGAGATACCAGGTGAGATGTATGTATATGCTAAGTGGGCTTGAGCAGCAAGTTTCCATCTTGTGGGAGAAGCTGGTTGTATATGTTACAAGCAGGAACTTGTTCAACGGTGAAACTACCCTTGTTATAGTACAGAAGTCCAGGGGGCTTCAGAGAGATTGCTGGTGCTTGAAAGCTCCAGCTTGAAGTTTGTCACTTCCCTTCCGAGTTCACTTAGTCACTATGCTCCAAGAGATGTGTACGCTGCAAGGGGGTGTTTAACCTTTGTAGAAATCTATGCTTTTATATACTCAAAGTTTTATTTGGCAGCTGTAAAATCAAGCGGATTAATCATTTCTCTCTGTGGGGCAGTAACAGGCCTGTTGCTGTAAGAACAGGCAGAAGTGAAACTGGGCTATAGGATATTTCTATAGCTTTGATGAAATTTTGCATTTACTGATGTTACAACATGTTTGTCCTGTATCAACATTTAAGTAAGGCAGAAGTAAAAAAAGTGCCTAGAAGAGGTTTAGGTTTAATCACTTTATGCAGTGTCTAGGAAAGCACAGCTGGCCCTTTAAGTAGCTTCAGCTTTTTTTGTCAGCCCACATCAGGTGCTGTGCCCCATAGAGCCATAGAGAGCTCATAGAAAGCTAAAGCTGGAAGAAGACCTTTAAGATCATCAAGTCCAACCTAGCACCACCATGTTCACCAGTAAAGGAATGTAGTTTGTCCATGTAGTAGACATGTCCGCAAGTGCCATGTTTTTTGAACACTTCCCACTATGGAGATTCCACAGCATGTTCCAATGCTTTACAGCCCTTTCTGTGAAGAATATTTTTATAGCACCTAAATTAAATCTCCCTTGGTTCAGCTTAAGCTCATTTCCTCTCATCCTGTCACTTATTACTTGGAGACTGGCCCCCACCTGGCTACAGCCTCTTTTCAGATATCTGTAGAGAGTGATAAGGTCTTACTTAAGTGCAGTTCTGAGAGCTGCATGCAGCTGACCTATTTCTGTGATGGTGTTGACATCCCTTTTCACTTTCTCGTGTGAACTTGCTCCTTTGAACCTCTGTTGGATTTGCAACCTGATAACAAAGTGGCACAGTCATTTAGGAGAGTGAAAACTAGCCGCCTTCAATCTTTGACCTTCTTCCAAGATTTGGTAGTATTGCATAAGTAAAGTGCAGTTGCAGCTTATTGCTTTTTAATGCAGTGTCATGCTTGTGTGGATATTTGCAGTATGGTCTCTGCCAAAAGTAGCATGGGAGTGGTTTGCCTTTACTTTGTTCTTACCACAGGGAAAAAAAAATACAATTGAAAAAGCATTGTAAGAACTAAGTCAGAGGGAAGAACAGGTAGCTTTTGCTAAAGCTTGTAAGAACATGGGATTTGAGGCCATATTCACTCCCAGGTAATCCTTGTATGTGTATGAGGTGGTCTCTGGATTGTTACTCCCTTGGCAGTATCTACTGCCAAGAAGTCCTTTTATGTTAGTTTGAGGGGCTTTTTGTGGGTTGGTTGGTTTTGGTTTTTTTTAACGTTTTTGTCCCTTATGCTGGTTAAAGGCACTTTGTTTTAAAATGCTGCAGAATATTAATACATTAGATCTGGGGGAAGAAAATAGATAAGATGATGATTACCAGAACAACTTTGCTGTTGTTGTGATGGGTGAATTTCTCCTCAGAACCAATCTACAGATTAATTATGTCTGAGATACACTTTACTTAGCCTCAGAAGAATCACACCCTTTTCTTCCAGTGTGTAACTGCTTCAGAATGGAGATGAAAGGAAAAGTTCCACAATCATATTTACAAACTGTGACTGTCAGGAATATGACCTGTTAAGCTAACCCAAAATTTTAATTGAACTCATGTAACTGACAGGTTTCTAAAAGGATTTTGTCCTCAAGGTTAGATTTGGGCAAGTCCAGGCTAGGAAACCATACCACACCAATCAGGAATAACAGCTGAGGTTAGATGAGAAAGGTAAATTTTTCTGATTTGACTCATGCTGTCTTGAAAGCTTTACTGCTTTTCTGCTTTAATGTGATGATTTCCTGATTTCGGTTATCACCACTAGCTCTTCAGTCTATTGAAACTATTTCAATTTTCTCAGACTTGTCTGTCTCTTCTTTTCTAGTTGCTAGTATGTATTATGGTATTCCAGTTTTCATGTCTTTCTTCTTCTCTTCCATTTTCCCCTGAATTGTGAACCTCATTACTCATGCTGATTTTGGGAACTGAGCTATGATTACCTGTGTGAAGCTTTCACTTTCAGCTCTGCTGCAGCTTGCAGCTGCTGCAGTATCTGAAAACAGGTGGGATCCTTGCTTTGTTACGTACATTGCTAGTGCAAAAAGCCAAGACTTCCCAATCCATTATTTCTTTCCTTGATTGTCTGTTTTATTTGATAACTTGATGGGCTAGACCACAGGGCAAGGAGGGTTTCAAGGACATCAGACTAAATGCTGTCTTGGCCTTCAATTTCAGCAAAGGCTTTTTGGTTCTTTTTTAAGAAAAACAAGCAGAAATGCATCACCTTATTTTTAAAGATACCTTCTTATCACTCTCTGGGCTGTTCGTTCTCAAGTTATCACAGCAGTCTCTACTGTAATAATTATAATGGTCTATGAAACACTTTATACAGCAAACACACAGAAGTGTAACGAAGAGTTTTAAATCTACCAGCAAAAAGCTGTTAGAGGAACATTCCTAATAACAGTATTGAGTCAAAATTTGGAACATATTGGGAATTTATTTGCAGAGACCTGTTCAAAGAAACAATAATTTTCAGGCATTCATATACACTATAACATCCAAGATATTTTATAGACACTCCGAAAAATCTGCCTAATTTATTGCATTGTGGTATATATGTTTTGGTTTTTTAAGTACTTTCAGAGCATTTAATCTCTCTTTGTTTAATGGATAACCCAAGTTTAATCCAGCTAAACAGTGCTTTATTAAATTTACTGTCCTGGTTAGACAATTTCTATTGATTAAGTTTTCTGGGGTGTACTCAGCTATGAAGTGGCTCCCTTACTGCACCTGCAATGTGTTAATGAAATTTTCTGGGATGTATAGACCTTTGACTCCTTATCTTTCTTGTTCTATGACTTCTAATTAATCTCTAGTTATTTGATAACCATTGAATAATTCTTTATTGAATTCAGTTCTTCCACTGATTAGGTTCTATGAGCAGTGTGGGTCCATGGAGTTCCTTCCTGTGGTTACAGTGAGGTAATTTCTCAGAGTTTTCTGCTGACACTCATGCAACACAGATCTAAATCAAAATCACAGTCAAACTTTTTTTAAAACTAATTAAATGTAGTTCATTACAATTTTTTTTTGAAAAATCACAAAACTCCTGGTTAACTAAGATATAATTAACTGTCAAAAGAAATTTATTATTCAGACCTACTGACCTTGAAAACAAGGTAGCATTACAGTTTACAAGAGCAGGTTACTGTTCTTGGAACTGAGATTGTAGCTATGACATACTTAGTCCAGTAAAATTTTGCTGGAACCCAGAAATGTTGTATCACTGCTGTTTATCCTTTGGAGTTATTTTATATGCTTGCTTGAGCAATGTAGTCCTTACTACTTCTTATGATTTTATATCTAAACATACAAAAACATCTTGGTTTGTTGTCCTGGAAAATAGTTTGTGGCTCTAATAATCAAGCATGTGTCTGTATTGTTTTCTGTTTGGTTTGGGGTTTTTGTTTTATGACCTACAGGAGAGTCTCCTAGCCTTGAAATGGCTATAATGATGTGATTTCAGTAGAAAAAAAGAGAAATAGTAGACAGAAAATTTGTTCTGTTTCCAAAATTAGGCCTAAATATAATAAAAAAGGGTTTAGTGAAATTAGTGTTTCGATATTGTTCCTAAGCAGGATCATTGCTCTGCAGAAAAACCCGTGTTTTCCAAAAAGTAGAGATGTTTGATAGGAAGGTGAGGATTCCTGTGAATAGGAGATCTGAGGGTGGAAGCACCCGAAGAAACAACAGAAGAGAGACTGAAATAGCCAGTACTGATGGCACGTACATTTACAGTTCGTCCTGTACTCAAAATGTAAAGACTCAAGCTACTAAGATAGGATAGTGGGAAAGTAAAGAACAGGGCTGGTGCCTTGGAGGCATACACACAAAAGATACAAAAAGCAGGGAGTCAGTATTGATGATTCACAGACACGTGACAGGATGGAGGACAAAGCATTTCTGAAGCACTTTTGGCTCCCCGGAGGTGCAAATGGCACATCAGTGCATGGCTGCCAGCCTAGCCAGCATCCCTTTGTCCCTGATCATTCCTGGTTGGAGCACTTGGGTGCCTATCTGAATGCAGGGCACACAGGTGGGACAAATCCCTCTCAATGCCTGTGAGTGTAAGCTAGTGAATGGGATCCGTTTTGTGTATTTCTGAACTCACCTTTTGCTCCTGTTTTCTCGCTTTGCTTGGTTGTTGCTGCAGTGTCTTTTGTTGCAGCCAAACACTGTTGATACCAAAGCAAATACATAAAGCAGCAGATACAAATGCTGGCCCACTTATCTACTCTGGGATGCTTCGATTTTGATGATACTTGATTTTGTGAAAGGTGATTTCCCCAGCACACACTTCTGGTGCAGGAAACCTTCACTTGCTTTGTGTTTCTTTGCCATTGCGGAACACGAAATATCTCTGTTTCATCACAAAAAGTTGTTAAGTGCTGATTAGTTTCTGGATTTGGTGACAGACTCTTTTATCTAAATAGTAGATAATAGAGCAGATAGAGAGCTTGCCCTGTTCTCCCTGATCTTTGCATGTGCATCTTTAAACACATTTTGCTTTTTTTCCCTCAGGTCCTCGGTACTCATTAGCACTTCTGTCTTCAGGGGTTTTGTAGTTGAACACGTCGCAATGTATTGGTTTCTTTACACTTTTCACCCTTCATATTGTACTTGGGCGTTTTCACAAAAAGAACAAAAGCTGAAGACAGTCCCCTGCACAGAGTTTTCTCCCTTGTTACATACCTCATTGCAACATAGTTGGGGCAAAATGCCAAAATTTGCTATTGATTCTTAAGGTGGCTCGTAGATAGAGGCTTAGCCATGCAATCTGTCCTTGTGCTGAGAACAGGGAACGTGTCAGGGCACACACCATGAGTGGTGAATGTATTTGCTGTGTTCAAGTATGAATTGAGCAATGAAATGGACATTAATTTTTAATTAGTTATTTCTGCACAGAGGTAGAGTTTCAGGACTGGATGGGTAAAATGTAATTTGAAGAAATTCCTGTTGTGGTGGATAGTCTTGTCTCCCGACTGCAGAATTTTGTGGGTTCTAGAACCATGGGTTTTATGCAGTTAGCATTGCATGCTTGACAAAGTGCCTGTGCAGCTGGCTGGGCACTGAGCTGAACTGGGTTTGAAGGGTTAATCTCAACTACTTAATGGGAGGAAAGTGAATCACAGTGGGTGTTCCTTATGCTATGTTTACTTACTTCAAGGGAGGTGTACTGAGGGCAGTACCTACCAAGAGCAGACATTTTCATCTTTTCTGAGTGTGTGTGACTGAAGGAGTCCAGCCAGTGACTGAGCAGACGCAGAAGGTTATTGTCTTGTCAGCGGGAGACCCAGTTTTCACCTGCTTGCTCTAAGTATAAACTTCTCTGTTCTTGTTGGTTCCCTTGGGTGTAAGAAGGGAAAAGGATCTGTGACGATAGAATTAATGCAAGTAATTTATTTGTTTCTGTCTTGTATGAAAAATATTGGTAGCAGTGTGCTCCCAGTTCTAAGCGCTAAGCTTTGCAACTGGAGAAGCATTTTTTTTCAATATGATGAATGTCACAGTAAGAGATCTTGCTTACATTTGTTTTTCTCATTTGCACTTTGGTTCAAGCTTGTAAAAGTTTAGTTTAATGGTTAATAGTTAATTGACATAAGTTTTTAATTATATTTTCTAAAGGGATTTTTTTTTCCTCCTAGAATGAGTAGATTTTCCTTCTTTAGTATCATTAGAGTGGGAGATGTATATTTTGCTGGGATGACTTCCCACATGAGGACTTGCTGCCAGCAGGCAGAGAGGTCTGACAGGTCGGAGGAAGATCTAGGTTGCTAATGCAATAAGGGTACTTTTCTGACATTTTCTCAACCTGGTGATATTACCACAGAGACAAGCAGAGGCTTTCTTGTGTGATGGCACATTATTGAGATAGATGTTTTGCCTGATGAAATCTAAACCAGCCCCACGAGCAGCCCAGCACTGTTGGGCATCGCTTTGACAGCTGTGCTTTGTCTGTGTTTGTACACAGGATGGTGATTGCCAAGGCATGGGCTCTAAAGAAGCATTTTGATGGTTTTCCCAAAACCAGTGACTTTGACCTGAAAAAGATAGAGCTACCAAATCTAAAGGATGGAGGTGAGCAGAATGCTACTTGTCACTACTAATTTTTCTGGAGGTTATATGTTTGCTGATGTGTGGCTGTGGATCTATAAAACTGCATGTTTCTCTTTGGAATTTCAAAAATTGCTGGCTTGTCACAAGCCATGCACCTTAAGGGTGAAGGACAATTGCTGAAAACGTATACTGATGGGGTTGGTGGTTTCAAAGGCATTCTTGATAAGGCCTTAGAAACAATGATTGAATTCTAAGTCCATCACACAGCAATTGGAGCCTATTTTTCACAGTTACTGCTGCCTAATCGCTCTTGCTGCCTAATGACAAAGGCATTTGAATGTGTTTGCAAATGGAGAAAATCACCATGAAGAAGTGATGTGGCCTCAAAACCAGCAGCCAGGAGAAGAGAATTTTTTTAATGCCAAAAGAGAGAAGTGGACTGTGACTTAGAACCAATGAAGTAACTGTATTAAGTTCCTAACATGTTTTACTAGTAAAATGTTTTTATCTACTTTAATTTTCAAAATCTTTTGGAAAAAGATGGAGAACATGATACCCTATAGGACTAGGTTTTCAGTGGAGTTTTTCATGCTGATGGAGAAAATATTGAGGATAGTGCTAGAGGAGAGCAGAGTGACTGCACCGGGAGTGAGCCTGCTGCTGAAAGACCTTGGGGCTGGAGTCACAGAAGGTTGATCTTCTATTTCAAGAAGAAAGATGGCAAGATTTTTGCCTGCATTCAAAATCGATTTTTTTTGGCATTCCTTATCTTATTTGATTGTTGCAACAGGAAGAGAGGTTGAATATAAATAGGAAAAAAAAAAAGACAGGTTTTATTCCTGTGTTTCTCTGTTTTAAAAAGATTAAGGAATATGATAACTTATCATCATATCAATCACAGGAGCTGTTGATAAAAGAATGAACTTTGATTTTTGGTTTCACATGGACATTTGTACTGTATTTTCCTGAGACTCATCCCACCACTTGTCATTTACAAAATTTGCCACGCTTTAAAAGGTGTGTAGAAGGAATTATGCAGAAGGATATTAAAGTACCAATTATGTTTACAACTTAAATGTTTGAAAAATGGATTTCTTCTTACATTTGCAAATACATTTAAAAATTTCATGCTGTGGGTATTTAAGAAGATAGAGTAATTTTTCCTTCATATTTTAATCCCTAAAGCAAAAAGAGGCATAAGCTCACACTACAATGGCACTTTTATATGCGATGGCCTTCCTTGTTATGTTACGTGGCTTTTCTGCTCACTCTTAAGTAATGGGAAGGTACTTCCATCTCTGAGTACATTTACAGCTAGACTGCTGCAGCACAGGCCATGAAAAATATTAGTCGGTGGAGATGAACCGCTCAAACTGCTGTGTAAATGAGAAGTTTAAAACATGTTTAACAGTGTCTTTCCCAAGAACAAGTGTTGTTAGACAGTAAAGTGGATTAGGCTATTTAGAAAGGATGAACTAATGCCTTCTGTTTAAGGCAGCCAATTAGTTTGTATTTGACCTGTGCCACCCTCTTCTGGCTGAATCATGGGATGACATTTTATATACATCGAAATTAAATGAGATTTTTGATTATGAATTCTGGCTGCTTGACTCTTCTGCAGAGAGAGGAGATACATGCGAAATTGCAAGGTTGAAAATAAGATAGTTTGCTAAAGCTACACTGGGGAAATTTTAGTTTTCAACAGCATGCCAATAACCCAAAACTAAAGAATGTTGTAGTTGTTTCTGGTAGGTTTTTCCTAAACAAAGATATGGGGGTTTTGAGCTGTCAGGAGTTCATATCAATTTAGCTGAAAGACTGACTTGTGGAAACTGTGCTCTATTGCACTGTTAATATCCAGGAATTTGCTTTGTCTTTTGTTGCAGAGTTGCTCCTTGAATCAGTGTTTCTCAGTGTTGATCCTTACATGAGGTATACTTTTTTGTCCTTTCTGAATTTCTGGCTAAGACACCTCATTTGAATTGCCGTTTAAACCTCAAAACAACAGTGGGCAGCACTCACTGCTGTTTTCAGCATCCCAATGCCTTTGTGAGCTTTTTAAAAAATGTACGTGAATTACAAGACTCAATAATATATGGAGCTGTGCCAGATTTAACTAGACGTTGGGGTAACATTTCTGCTGCCCTAGACTTTTCAATCAGCTGTTGTTCCTTGTCATGTCTTCAACTGGAATGCAATGTACTCGAATGAGACTGTAGCCTTGTAACAGTTCCTGCTTAATTTAACTTAGCAAACTTGTACTTAAGGACACACATTTTAAGGTGGACATTGCTGAAATACCCAATAAGGGGTAGTTGAAGCACAGGGAGACTGGGTAGTTTGAAGAGGCGTTGTGGACACTAAATTCGGAGATAGTTCTTTGGGTCTCAGTCTTGTTGTAGTGATGGACCATGATGGGAAGATTAATACTGTCATCCCACCAGCACTCCTGCTCAGGATGCCCAAGTAGCTGGCTCTGGAAAACATCTGGTTATGCTGTTACAATGACAAGCTAATTGTTAACTGTCAACAACAGATATTCTCTTTCTGTGTCAAGCAGTTGCTACTACTTCCTAGTGTGTCTGGAATGTTATTAAAGTTGCATGCTGTAAGCTGTGTTTGCCTGTGTTGTAGACCTTACAGTCGAAGGGACATGAAGGAGGGTGACATAATGATAGGCACGCAGGTTGCCAGGTAAGACCTTCAGTTCCTGTTATCAGTGTGCATGGCAGATCACAACAGGAATGTGCTGACACTCCAGACATCTGCAGCTTATGTTACCCATCCCTGACTTGTGTCTACATACTTCTGCTACTGACTTTCTTACCTGTAAGTGGTTGGAATGTATTTTTCCTCCAAGAATCTTTTGCTTTTCTGGAGAGCATATAGACCTAGGATAAAATTGGTATATTGTTGCTGGTGATAATGTCTTCAAAGGCAATTTTTACAAGTATAAAGGACCAACTATTGTACTTTGCACATTTTGAACTTCACATTTTAAAACCTGATGTGCTAGTAGCTGCATGACTGCAATCATGCATGCTATCTATTCCAGCTGAAAATATCTCTGCATCTTCAAAGATACAGCTCAAGCCAAAGCGTTATATAACCTTAAATCCATCCTTTTCCTAAGCTTGTGGTTATGTAGCTGCACAGATGTTTCCCTCTGTCAGCTTGCTCCTGCTGTGCTGCCTGTGAGTTGCTGCCTAGGAACATCTGTGGCCTTTGACTCTTGTGTTTCTCTGCAGAAACATTGAGGGCTGGGATAAATTAACAACCAAGTCTGATGGACAGAGGGTCAACTGTTTCTAATAATTCTAAGCTGCTTATCTACCCCTTTCCAACACAGTTTTGTTGTTGAGCTAAGAAAGTGGAATTTTCATTTGGCATAGAGATCCTGATATGGATATCTCCCTGATTTTAGATATTGCTTTTTATCTGATTTCATTACCCCAGGACATTCCTCTTCAGGATCTTAAATTTTTAAATGATGTGCAGTTTGTCTGAGAACAGACAGCTTATCAGCAACTTGCTGTTCCATCCTTTAATCCTAGCATCCTCTTTCCTGCATTCTAACTCACAGAAGCCTGGTCTGATCTCAAACCAAACTGGTGCTAGTCAAAGAAACAATTGGCACTTGTGTGTGAAAATTTGGTTTATTGTGGGCGATGCTGAATCTAAAATCATCTTGCCAGTATTTCCCTCTTTATAAGAGGCTGTAGACATTTCAGGAAAGGCACTTGACCCCTAAAGCATCAGCAGTCAGAAGATACAGGTTAAAAATCATGACGTGAAATATTTTTTTTATGAATCACAGGAAGAATGGAAGACCCAGTATTGATTTGTTTCTAACAGGATATGGGTTTTTTGGTTGGTTTTTTTTTTGCTTAGGTTTTTTTTTTTTTTGTTTAGTTTTGTTTTTGTTTTTTTTTACTTTTTAAACAGGGTTGTAGAAAGCAAAAATCCTGCTTTCACAGTGGGAGCCTTTGTTGTGGCTAGCAGGGGCTGGAGAACTCATTTTATCTCTGATGGGAAAGATCTACAACTCCTTCCTTCCACTTGGCCGGAATCACTCCCCAAATCTCTAGCTCTTGGAACAATTGGCATGCCAGGGTAAGTTTGGAGATGAAAAGGCAACTATCCCCTGGATTTTGGTGTGCAGGAGCTTTCTTCCTGTCTGTATTGACCTTTGTCTTGTTCTACTATCATGCTGCCTGTTCATGCTGGTAAAAAAGCTGTGCATCTGGATGTGCTTGCCCTGTATAGGGCATGAAGTTTAGTCCTTCCTCAACATCAGAGGAGATTTGCCTTGGAGATTATTGTGCTTCTCCTTGAGGAGCTGTAATAGGTCAGAAAGAGTCTTGTTCTACTATCTTGTTCTACTATCATGCTGCCTGTTCATGCTGGTAAAAAAGCTGTGCATCTGGATGTGCTTGCCCTGTATAGGGCATGAAGTTTAGTCCTTCCTCAACATCAGAGGAGATTTGCCTTGGAGATTATTGTGCCTCTCCTTGAGGAGCTGTAATAGGTCAGAAAGAGGATCCAGGAAGAGCTGGAAAGAATGTAGTTCAGTCTGTGTTAGCCTTAGTAGAAAGTCTCAAACTTCACTGGCACCTGGACTAGTCTGTTTTTACTGATTGGGCTCTGTTGCTATTCACTGTATTTCCAGAATCAACCCCAAAGTGCAAAAGACAGATGCTGTATCATGCAGCAAAATAGATGTTCTTTAAATTGCACTGCAGCAGACAGAAGTGCTGTGCTTTGGAATCTGTATGTACTATTGGAATCTCTCAGTCATCTGCTTGCATTTCTTATTCATTCTCTGTAGTTTTTATGGGAGATCAGGACTTAGGCAGTGCTAATGATCTGGAAGGCTTTCAAAATGATTGTAAAATTGTGTGTGGTGGAGAACTTCTCAGATTTGATTTTAACATCAGTCAAGATGCATGTTTTTTTCTAGATGTCTTATAGAGGAATTCAGTTAGCTTTTTCATTTGAGACCATATGGGAAGCTATGAGCTTGAATTTAGAAATTAGAAGAGTTCTGTGGGATTCTTGACCAGTCGTTGAGCTACTTCAGTGGTTCCTACAGATTACTAATGCACTGGTGAGACCTGAAGTTTCCAGTTTTGGGCCCCTCACTACAAGGAAGACTTTGACTTGCTGGGGTATATCCAGATAAGGGCAGCAAAGCTGAAGGACCTGCAGCACAAGTCTGATGAGAAGCAGGTGAAGGAGCTGGACTTGTTTAGCATGGATAAAAACAGGCTCAAGGAGACCTTACTCTTCTCTGCAACTACCTGAACGAGGTTGTTACCAAATGGGGGTCAGTCTCTTCTCACAGGTAATAAGTGACAGGACAACAGGAAATGGCCTCAAGCTGCATTCCAGGATGTTCAGGTTGGACACCAGGAAGAATTTCTTCACAGAAGAGATTGTCAAGCATTGGAACAGACTGTCCAGGGAAGTGGTGGATTCACTGTCCCTGAAGGTGCTCAAGAAACAACTGGATATGGCACTTAGAGCTAAGATTTAGTTGACAAGGTGGTAATTGATCAGAGATTGGACTCAGTGATCTTGGAGGTCTTTTCAAACCTTAACTATTCTGTGTTTCACCCAGTAGCCATAGCACAGTAGACCTCTGGAGCAGTGAGCCCATCAGTTCAGCAAGTTTTTCTCAGCCTTTTTATCTTTTTCTGCCAGCTTTGATTTGTGATTAATATAATTTAATCTAGTAGATACCAGCTGGAAACTGACCTCTGTCTATGCTGGATTTACTGTCTCTTCCAGTATGTAACTGAGTTGCCACAGAGTTATCTGTGCTTCTCCTTCTCACTAATGAGCACAATGAAAGCTGTTTTCACCTTCGAGAGATTTCTGCCTCAGCAATCTCTTTCTCAGCAGTGTATCTGTGTTGTTGTGTTTTTTTTTTTGTTTTTTTTTTTTTTTTTTTTTTTTTTGGGATGGCTGTGAAAAAGCCAAATTAAGGTTCCATTAAGTTTTGTATTTCACAATATAGGAAGACTTAATCTTGTTCTGGTGGTGACTGTATTTTGGATCAGTGTGGTCAAGCCACATCTGTGTGTCTGTCATCTTTTATTCCTCACTGAACATTCTTTCCTTTCCTTTGCAGCCTCACTGCGTATTTTGGTCTGCTGGAGGTCTGCAAGATGAAGCCAGGAGAGACAGTCCTTGTTAATGCTGCAGCTGGCGCTGTGGGCTCTGTGGTAGGGCAGCTCGCTAAAATTGGGGTGAGTGGCTTGAACTGCTCATACGTGCTGCTGAGAAGACATAGCTGTCAAACAGGGCAACAAGGCCATGAATGATCAGTAGGACAAGCATCCCTGAAGGCGTGTCTACACTAGGGTCTTGAGATGGAAAAGCTCCTGACAACATAGCAAATCTAGCTGGATGTTTCAGGAGTTCATATGCAGACAACAGCCTTTAAGGGTGAGCCCTTCACCTAGCACACTCTGAATGTCAGCCTGCATTGTCAGGGGATGTTTATAAGTGTTTTTCTCCTTTCCTTGCAGGGTTGCAAAGTGGTTGGCTGTGCTGGCTCAGATGACAAGGTTGCCTATCTGAAAAAAATAGGCTTCGATGAAGCCTTTAATTACAAGACTGTTAAATCTCTGGATGAAGCACTGCGTAAAGCCTCTCCTGATGGCTATGACTGTTTCTTTGACAATGTAAGTTCAGAAAGAAGGCCTTTCCTTGAGCACCTGTCATTTTCTTTAAACTCTAGCAGGAACTCAATATTGTAATAATCTAATTGAAGTCTACACCAGGATTTCAGTATGGAGATCCATTTAATCAAGCAATGGTCTTTGTAGGAGCTTACTGCTTTTCTGATCCCTTCCCACACATATTTCTGCAGCTGACTTGAGCAGTAACAGAAAGAACAAAACTGAAAAGGCAAAGCTGGATTGTTGGCAGTGTTTGTAAATGGGGAGAGAGGTTTTATTTCACTCTCTGAAAAGCATGGCGCATTTTCGCAAGTGACGGGCACAGTAACATGAAACTGATCCAGTCCATTCCTGGCCCCACCTTCAACCACAGGCAGTTCTCTGCTATTGCTGAAATGGGAGTGAGTGTGGATGGCTCCACATTATGTGGTCCTGCGGGCTGCATTGGTACCGGTAAACAAAACAGTAGCAAGGCAAATCTACTGGAGCAGCCCTCAGAAAGTTTCTGACATCTCCCAAATATAGCTGGAATTAATGGGGACAATGTACTGTTCTTGATAGGTGCTTGAATGTGAACATCTTGTTTTAAAGGCTAAGAAAATTTAACAGTATGGATGCAGTTAAATTGTGTCAGTTCACTTTCAAGATAAAGAACTACCCCTGTCTCTTTTAATTTCCTACGACAGCTAACATATATATCATACCTGATAATATAATACCTGGCCATGGGGGTATTAGCTGATATATTGGCCTTAAACTCCCTGGCTAGCTACCTGGTTTAAAATAAACCATCATCACCTCTTTGGCATGTCTTTCTTTCAGAAGTGCTTCTGCCAATCCAGGGATGAAGGCCATGGTGTTTTGCCTTTCTCTGGCAATTGAAAGGAATGTCTGGTGTCCTGGCAAAGTGCTTGTCTCTGTGGCAGGAGCTAAGGTCTTAAACCCTAGCTCATGGTCATGTCCATTCCCTTCATTCTCACTTCTAGCTTTTGTGCAGAGCTCTGCACAGCAGTATAATTTTTCACAGGTTTTCACTATTAAAAGCTTCTTTTCACATCACATCCCTATTTTGGAGATGAGAACCGTGAAGTAAAAAGTTTACATCACCATGACGTAAAGATGTAAAATTGCAGACTGGTGTGTGGGAAAAGCAGGGTTGGTGCTTCTTAGCACCCTTAGGAGGAGGGATCTATTTGCTAGTCCTGCCTCATGCTTCCAAACCAAGCTTCATGAAACAGATTTGGAATTAAAACTAATTCCATACATTCATAAATAATTTTTAGAAGAGTGAGATTGAGTCCTCATAGCACTGTGGAAATCCAAGGTTTCTGCAGCCACCAAGTCTTTGGGGTAGTGGAAGTCACTTCCCCCAGTTGAACCTGTTGGTGCAACAATGCAATGTTGGCAGATTTTGGCAGTCAGTGC
The DNA here is from genome assembly GCF_027477595.1 of Haemorhous mexicanus. NCBI lineage: Eukaryota > Metazoa > Chordata > Aves > Passeriformes > Fringillidae > Haemorhous > Haemorhous mexicanus. The sequence goes on from NC_082381.1 coordinate 37,344,305, forward strand.
TAAACACTGGATTGTTTCTAATGCACTGGATTGTCTCTAATGCTGTCCATGCTCTGGTTCTTGTAGGTGGGTGGAGAATTTGCCAGTGTTGCTATCAACCAAATGAAGAAATATGGAAGGATTGCAGTCTGTGGTGCCATCTCTCAGTACAATGACTCTGTGCCTCAGAAAGGTGAGGGCCTTTATTGTAAATCTAAAATGATTTTGTCTTTGGTAGTGGCAGAAATTCATAATGGCAGTCTGCTCTTTACTTCCCTGTGCCATTTAAGTGTGGATATCTGTATACATTTGGGTAACTAACTACTGCTGTGGGACGTGTGGGACACTGGGACCATGCTCCTTGTGCGTACATGCACTCATCCTCCTTTGCCCACACTGTCTGGTGAACATCAGGTGATTAGGAATGAAGGAGTGGTTAAGATACTTAAAACAGGGCTCCACATGGCCCTATGCAGATACAGATCAGCAGAAGACAGTCATCATGCCATTTATACAGTAGTACGTACTTTAAGATGAGATAATGGTTTTCCCTCAGGTTTTTAGATGATGCAGCTTAAGCTTTCTGGGTTGCTTTGTTTTGTTTTTTTTTTCCCAGTAAGATTTCAGCTACTAATAAAACTGCTGAGAAATATGGCTGAATGAATATTCGTTTTCAACAGCATTAAATTTTCCAGATTTGCCTTCTAAGGACTGTATTGTCTTTGGCAGCTGACCGGCTTTGGACTGTCACATCGCTTAAAAAAAATGGAACAGTCTTTTAGTAATGAGGAGACTATCAGACATTTTTGTGACTGGGGAAACATTTTCTAGAGTTTATAACTTAGATCCTGAGAGTTAGAGAGAGCATGAGTGCCTGTCAGGCTATCAAACAAGGTATTAAAACAGTATTTTTGAGATTCAGCTTAAGTCTCTCAGGTGAAGCTGAGGCCACTTTATTTCTGAATGAAACTGTTTTCAGAATTTTTTAGCTTTATGGATCAGGCCTTTGTCTCCCTAGGTGACTATCTGTCCATGAATATTCAGTCTTTTGTGCTGGAAATTCTCTTTGGAAAATTTATCTGTTGCTTCTAGCTGAAAGAAAGTGATTCAGTGATCTTTACTGGCTAAAAGCTCATTTTATGCATTGAGACTAATTCTGAATGAAACTGATATTGCAGGTGGCTTGCTGGTTCTTTTCTCTTGCAGGGCCTTATGTGCAGCTTCCCATGATTTTCAAAGAGCTTCAAATGGAAGGGTTTATTGTGAGCCGATGGAACAACCGCCGGGAGGAAGGTCTGCAGGCGCTGCTGAAGTGGGTCATGGAGGTGAGGAAGGAAGGAAGGGGCACTTGTTTGTAAGGTGTACTCACTCTGCAGAGTCCATCTTTTCAAGAGGTCTCTCCTCTCCCTGCCTTGATCCTTGAGACTCTTGGGAACACTTAAACTATGATAAATATGCCTAATCCCTTCTGTTTTGTTGAGATGTGTGATATCAGCTTGTAGACTCAGATATAATCCAGAATACATGTAGGCTTTGAAGAAGCATGCTTCCAGAAATAATTCAGAAATACTTACCTGATAATGAAGATTTTCATAGTTAGAGTAATTCCTGTATCTCTCATTGAGTCATTTATAGTATGGGCCAGGATTTCCATTGTAGTATTGTGCTGAAGTTACTGGAAAGAATGAATTTATAGTATTGGAAGCTGGGCTTTAAAGGAATTTAATAGGGAATTTCTTGTACTTTATTTTTCTAGGTGAAGGCTGAGTTAGTAACCGAGTTCATGGCTGTGAGAAGTTTGTGAGTGTGACCAGTAAAGGTTAAGAGGCTCTAGCTTGTACATACATGAGGTTTTGGGATGGGTCAGGTTTTGATAATTGGATTTGCAATTCCATACTTCTGTATGGATAGAGACAGGCCTGGTTTTGGGTAAATGATCCCCTACCTGTCAATTGTTTGGGGACCAAGTAGCAGTAAATCTGTCCTGGTATGTTTTTACAGCAGTGACTTTTACTTCCTGTTATGACTCCAAGTAAAAGGTTTTACAACAAAAGCAGATCCTCACAAGAGCCCACCTGGTTTTGCATTTATGCTGGTGCATGCCAGCTTGTGTGTTTCAAATGAAATATATATGCTGGAGAAAATATTGCTGCAAGTTACTCTGTTTTGGTGGATGAAAATTCAGCAATTTTCTTTCTTTTGACAGGGTAAGGTGAAGTGCCATGAACAAGTCACTGAAGGATTTGAGAATATGCCAACGGCTTTTATAGGAATGTTAAAGGGAGAAAATCTTGGAAAAGCTGTTGTAAAAGTGTGAAGATCAGATATTCCTGGGAGACTGGTGCAGGAGAATGTGATTCTGTCAAATGCCTTTAATTCACTTGTCAAATAATGTGATCAGTATGTTTCAGTCTTTTTGCTAGATGCTTGTTCGTGGTAACTTCTGTTAATAATTTGGCTAATTATTAATGTTAATAATTAGTCTAAGTATTTAGTCCAATTGCTTTGCTTGTGAAGAAATTGAGAATTGCTTCCCAGAGCTACACAAAACAAAGTGACTTAAAATTGCTGAAAATCAGAACTTTAACAGATTTGATAATAGCTTGAACCTTTCTGTGAGCACGCTTGTAGAAAGGAAAATCAATTTGAAAAGCTTTGCTAACTGATGGCACATTTAATTTTTACCCATTGATTTGGCCCAGAACTTTGCAAGGGGGATTTTTTTAAACCCATATCAAGGAGCAAGCTAAGCTAACAAAACTTGGGGATTCCAGCTTCCTCTCTAGCTGGCTTTTTAAAAAAATTTTTCATTAAACAGTGTAGCTTTCTCAGTTATTCTGAGAATATGGAAAGGAAAAATAAATCTCTTAATGTATACTTTGCTTATGTTATAGTTCTATTTGTGGAATCCTCTCTCTTTCACTTCCTTATGGTGAACATATAGGAGCTAAAATACTAAAAGGACTTGTTTATCCCAGCAGATCTTAGTGCAGTTGATATGGATAGATTACTAATTTTCTTGAGAAACTTGTCGTTGGTGTCCAAGCTTGGAGGTGACCTTGCCATAGTGTTTATCCTGGCTCTCCTGGAAGGTGAGATGAATATGATGGCCCTACTGTGTTAAATAGGTGTCCAGCACACACAATGTGCCACACAAAGGAGACACATAGATTAGCAACTGTAGCACTTTCGGTATCTTAGATGTTCTGAAAGAGAACAAGGACCTGTTACTATGGGATACAAAGAGGCATTGAAGGTGATGGTGATCCATTTACAGTCACTGTGGAGGACTTCTTTGTTAGTTCGAAGATTGCATTACTGATCCTTGAAGAGCAATCCCAAACAGCTTTAATATCTTTGCAATTCCAGGATTAGATGCTATGTATGTCAACAAAAAGAGATCTCTTAAGATGTAGATTGATAATAGTGGACTGAGTGGACTTAACAAAACACACCCTGAAATGCAGGTGAGCTGGCCACTGGGGAAATAATGAACCTTGGCACAAGTGGGTAAGAAAGAGGTTCTGGTCACTTTATACTGTTTTCTGAGGAGAATTATTTGACGATTTGAGTAAGCTCCAGTGCTGTGGTTTTACATTGGCCACTGAGTGGTTTTACATTGGCCACTAAGGAAGATTTGTGGACTAATACCATTGCACGTCACATAAAGTGCTAAAGCAAAAGAGGGAACTTCTTGTCAGTAGGCTTCAGATGCACTGAATAGAGGTGTGCTGTTGTGTGGTAGCTCTTTGTTGAGGAATTTTCAGAGGGCTTGCAATTCCTAAAATACTGAATTAAATCTAGTGAATTAATGATCTCTTGTTTCAAGTAAAGTGATGATTAGGAAGTGAACTAAGAACAGCCACATGGAGTTCCTGTCCCTTGGTCAGAGTTGCAGAAAGATTGTCAGTTAGAACAATCCTGTCTCAGCCTGCTTCCTTCTAAAATACTGATCTGTACATTCCCCTTTGCTCTGTGCAGATTTATGCTTCATAAATAGCAGTTGATTTTGCAGGGCTATTTAACCATAAAATATAATTTTTCTGCATGAAACCAACACCACACACCTCTGAACTTCTCTGGGGAATATAACTGTATCCTCATGAAAATCCAAGTTTTCTGTTACATGTCAGGAACACTGCCACCACATGAATAATGACAATTATAATGACAATTATCCCTCATTGTCTGTTACCGTTTGGAGGTCTTGCAGTAGTTTCTTACTGTGAGTCTTATTGTCCTCAAAGTTCTAAGTTTGTGGAACAATACCTAGATTTTTCCACATGTTGAAAATAAAAAGGAAATACTAAAAATTTTGAATTTTTTCCTTGTGGCAGTGGAACAAGGCAGGATGAAAGTCCCTCTGTTTTGCCCTGCAAGTGAAGCAAGCTAATCCTATGAGTACAGACAGGATAATGAAGCTAACAAGGTGCCAAGGTCCAGACTAGAACAAAGACGCAGCAACGTGTTGCTGGGATTGGCTTTTCTGCCAGTACATGGCTCTGTGTGTTTTTAGGGGCAGAGCATGGGTAGTACCTGCAGGCAGTCCAGCCTCTCCTCTGACAGCTGCACAGGGCCTGTGAGCAGCACTCTGCCAGGCACCCCCTCTTCTAACAGTATCACTCTGCAGCTGATCTTATAGGCTTGCTGGGAAGGGGTGAGCTCCAGTGGTCCCACTGGCTATCAGAAGGTGTTGCAAGGGCTTGCCTGGGGCTGGGTCAGTTCAGCAGTTCTCCGCTGTGTGTGTCTGCAGAGGTGGAAAAGGATGTCAGCACTGCCCAGGGTGCAGTGGTCATTCTTCACTTTGCAGCTGTGGCTATCTGATACTCATCTCTGGTCTTTTTCTGCTGCTTTCCTCCAGTCCACATGGTTATGTTTGTGCCATTACTTAAGTTACAGTTCGCAGGTAGGGTGGCAGTGGGATTCTTGAGACTTTAATATCCCAGTTAATTGAGGATGGAATATTTGAGAGCAAGAGGAAGAGTTTATTTTATCTTAAATGTAAACAGCTGCAGGCTTCATAATTTGTTGGCTAAATAGCTCTTCATTTATACATATCATTATTTCTAGAGTAGTGGTTTAACTGCTTAATGCCTTGTGCTTGCCTGTGCAATATGAAGCAGTCTCTAGAGTTGTTCCAGGCTAGTAAATATGCAACTTTTATGTCCTGTTCCTAAGCAACATCAAGCTGGAGCTGGTGGCAATAACTTGTCTGAGCTTAGGACATAGTGGGTGCCTCCTTGAGGAGTTCACCATGGCCTGCCACACCAAAGGTGGCCTCAGGAAGCACTGGGAATTGTTGCGAAGGGCTGTAGGCTGTTGAAACCAGGGAGCTATCCCTGGAATCCATCGCTGCCTCATGGGCTTCTCTCATGGTCAGTGCCCAAGGAGGGTCATGAGACACCATGGCCCAGCCACAGCATCCATTTCTATGTGAGGTGAGATCTGTTCCCCAGCTGGATCAAATCCAACCTTAAACCTGCCGCCACCTCTGCCTGTATGGCAAGCAAGCCATACCTCTGATCCTTTGCTTTTATCTTGCTCCTATGACCCCTTACTTTAAATGTTCACCTCTACCATCTGCTCCAGACAGATTAGCTTGCTGCTGGCCATAACCTACAGAGTAGGGAGATGTCTCCTGTCCCTATCCTCAACCCATCATTACTAGCTCAGTGTGGGCTCAGCCTCCTTTGGAGTGATCCTGCAAACTGCCCATTGTGTTTCCCTTATCAGAAGGATTAACAGATACAGCACTGTTCATGGTGTGCGTCCTTGCTCTCCCCCAGTTGTCCCACTCAGAGGAGCTAGAAACAAAGAATGCTGAAATACCAGACTTCATTGTCTCCCTGAGCAAATGTCGTGGATTTATTCAAGTAGGGGGGAGATGACCCAAGCCAAGTTTTAGACTCCTTCTATGCCTTCTAATGCTTAGCTTCACCACTCCCTAGAGTCTGTTTATACCTCTGTTACATCCATGACAAAGTCCTGTAAGCCAGGCAGATGGTGCCACCAGGATAGTAGGAGCCCGCCTTCCCCCATGCATTCCCTTCTAGCCCATTATCTCAAGGTACAGCCATCACCCCAGCACTGTCAGAGAGCTACAAGCACAAGGCATTCACAGAGCCTGCCTGTGCCTATACACACTGTATAAAACTCACAGACAGCCGTGGCCACCTTGTGGCGATCTGCATGGCACAAGCTTGTGTTTGTCAGCTGCAGGTAGAAATAGAACTTGGTGCAGCTCCCATGCCTCCCTCACTTTCTCTACTAACCTGGACCATAGGAGGGAAAACTGCATTTCAGGTGGCTGTCCATCTCCAGTATCTGTTCAGGTGTTTTCAAGTTTCTCAAACTCACCTAGTTCAATCTTACCAAGGTTTTGATACTGGGGAGGCTGCAGGGGTGACTTCTGGTGAGGACCAGAAGCTGCCACCACATCAGATACACCCAGTGACAGCCAGCTCCAAAGGGGGCTTAATCAATGGCCAAAGCCAAGCCTTCTGTGATATGTGAGTTTAAATAAAAGCTCTAAATTATAGTGGTAGCGAGAAAGGAACAAGAGCATATGAGAAAAAGCATCTTGTAAGACACCTTCACCAGGTCAGACTCTCCAACCCTTCACCAAGGGCCAGGGACTAGCTCAACAGAGTTAATCCGGTAAGGATTTCAACAGTATGCTCCTCAAGCCAATTCCTTTGGTGGCTGAAATCTGCATGTCAATCGAGCACAGCACAGAGGAGCTGCTATTCGTTTGTTGGCATTGTTTAAAAAAAAAAAAAGTATGTTTTTTTATCCAGCTAGTTTTAATGTACAAACAGTTAAGAAATTAAACATTGAAATTATAACCAATACTCTTACTGGAGTCATTTCAGAGAGGAATTAAAGTCTTCATTCAGGTCAAGGAAAGAAGGGAAAGCAGATGGCTAGCTGGAGTTGCAGTTAGGTTGACTGCTGCAAGAGATCTGAGTCGTGGGTGGTTAAGCTCCTCACGCTTCCCCAAGTGCACAACAGGCCTTTCAGAACCCCTGGATGGAGGTAAGGAGTGTCACTATGCCACTGCAGTTTAATCAAAAGCAGTTCACATGTCCACTCACTGTGACCCCCCCGCCCCCTTGGCCCTTCCTTTCATGTTAGTCCTTTCTCATTAAGCCTAATTATTCCAGCTATGTGTTTTAATTGCTATACTCAAGGAAGTACTTCTCTTCCTGTTGACCAGCCCATTATAAGCAAACTATGTAACAGGCCTGCAGACAAAAACATCTTGTTTTTCCTGTTTGACAGCAAGGGACAGATCCCAGCCATTTCATAGCCAAATGACACAGACTGCAGTCATTGCCTGAGGGGCAAGAACTTCTTCCTGAAACCCTTATTCCCAAAAGAAACCTTTCTATGTTGTTTTTTCTCTGCCATGTACATCAGGTCTACCAAACATTCAAGTCAGTTGGCTACCTACCCACTTCCCTCTTACAGGCATCTTTGCAGATCATTGGATCAAAGCAGCCAATCCTGCTCATGCAAGAAGCAGACCACAGAGTTTAATGAAAGAGTGAATGCTGCGCTACTGCCTGGCACATAGCAATACTGGCCTCACACCTTCACACAAAAAAAACCAAAAAAATGCACCCACCCAGCTCTCTGTGAAGTATCATTACTTAATACTTGTGAGAGGGCATATGCCCTAGGCTTTTGCAAGAATACTCATACCCATTCCATTCAGAACAAAATGTTTATTTGCTATACCGAGGCTTGTTAAAGACTGAAACACCCACCTTTGCCTGTTGAAAGATTCAAGCCAGTTCCCATCCTGAACTAGGGTTCTCTCCTCCCAGTAGGGGCACTTGAGCTCTAGGAGCCCAGGCTCCTTACATACAACCAGAACAAAGCATAGGCTTTGCTTTCCATCACTTGTAATGACAAGGACCAACTACAGTCAAATTCTGGTATAACTTTGCATTTGAGGACCATGTGTTGTTTCCCTTAAAGAGAAAGTTTACCTAACATAGAGATCCTCACTGTGTATTCTTTTAAGAGCCAAGCCTTAAAGAACATCTTTCAAATTAGGCTATGAAATTTATTTTCATCACAGTATGCCTACATACCAGCTCTTGGGAGGGGAATATACTGCAGCAATGGAAGCTGAACTCACTGCCCTTTTAAGAACTGCTTTGCACCCCTTGCTTCAGCACAAGAGGTATTCCAGCTATTCTGGTCTTTCCAATCACGACTTGAATTTCCAGTCACTGTCACCTGGATTGTCCAAGGCTACTGCAGAGTATCATTTTATTAAAAAACTGAACAAAGTCTTAAGTTAAACTCAACACACAAGCAACAAAGCACCACTGACCACACCTTTCCCCTGCAACAACCTGGTCTGGTCTTGCCTCAGCAGAAATATACTGTATGTTGCAGCACACTGCAGTATCATTTCTTAAGGCTGAAGTGGGATGCCAGGGCCTCTTGCTGAACTTCATCTGGAACCTTCAGGAGGAATTTTTTTAAACCATGCTTGTTCACAGTTACTACCTGAAGGGAATAAGTAGGCCATGCAGAAATGGCTTTCAAAAGCAATGCTTGTTTGCAGATAGTGCGTGTTCATAGTGCAGTCTTGCTGCAGCTTCATTTTTTTTCTCTCCTCACAAGTCTGTTAATGGCACCACTTGGGGTAGTGATTTCCCATTTACCTTTGATCAGTTCAAACATGCAGTTGCACCTCTTTTAGTCAAATAGCCAGAACTACATGGAAAATATTTTCCATGTTCTTCTCATTGCATAATCACAACTCAGAACTTACATCCAAGAAGAGCCTTGATGGCTCACTCTCAAGTAAAGGGTGTGACCACTTCTTGGACTAGAAAAATCTTGTTTCAAATTAGGAACATATACATTAAGCTGTTCAAGGCCCTCAGTCCTCCAGAGCAATCAAGAAATTCATGCATGCTTGTGAAGTGAGTGTAACGCTGAGTCATGGGTGAGTTTCCTACCACAAAGACAAGAGGCTCATTCATTCCACATTGTCTGCATATGCAGCAGGAAATCTAGCTTTTCCATGAGGGGATACTCAGAGAGCAGCACAGCTCACTAAGCTGTACTCGCTGCTAGCTACAGCCCTGTTCCCTTGTCACTGAGCTCTTGTACAGGAAATCCAAGCCAGCAAGGAAGCCATTTTGATACAGCAGAAAAAACACTGTTCCCCTTGGTTACAGTGCCAAGAGTAGGTGAATAGCAGGTATTAAAAGGCTGGCAAGTCAGCATTCATCCAGACAGCCTGATTCAAGACTGGAGGACCAGAGTCCAGTTTACTGTCCAACACAGTGTCTAACGTGTCCTGAGAGTGCAACATTGCAATCAAATGAAAATTACAAGAGTACATAAATCTAAAATTCTCTTGACTATAAGACATTACAAGTTTTACTTCTTCAGTCATTTGTTCCAGACTATTGCGTAGAAACAAAGCAGCCCAACTCAGACTAAACAAACTTCTTTACTAATAGAACCAGAAGGTACTCATACAAATGGCAAGGCAAATTGAAAAGGCAGAAAGACAGCAAGTCCAAGTCCTACCATGCACTTCCATAGTAGGACTGGTATAATGCTCTGGAAGGACAAGTCTTAGCTTTGAACTCTAAAATGCAGCTTGAAACATTTAAAAAATATTTTAACTAAAAAGATGTAATGAAAGAAAGAAGTATCCCACCCAGTGACTACCCTCTTTTCTCCAACTCCTCTTTTGGTATTTGTAAACTAGATTATAGCATAGTGACTACCATCTCAGTAGGGTGGCAGCAGACTCCTCCTAAAGCAACTGTCATGGATCCTAAACCAACAGTAGATGAAGTTGCCTTTGAGAAGTCTTTGTATAGACAGTACCCTTTTAACATAGCAAAACCTTACACTCACCTGACATTATGAAATTCAAGCTTTTTGTTAAACACACAGCAATACCCAAAAGTGAAGAGTTCATACTTTATTTTACTCATTTACATGGACCAAGAAGATAGTTTGCACCATTTAATCTAGCTAGTTTGTTTATTTTTAAGTAGAAAAGTTGCAGGCTGTAATTTAGCCAAAGCAGTCACTCTTCAATGTCTTCATGGCTGGAGATTAGACTAGACTTTTAATGGTCTCTTCCAGCTTCTCTTTATTGGCCCCAGAGAACTCCTGGACCTGTAAAGAGAGACTGATTTTTAGAACTCCTGCATTTAATGCTTCTTAACATTAGTTGCATAGCATCAAGTCACATACACACCTATTCAACTCTGCTAAAAACGAAAATTTTTCCCACTCTCAAAAACAGAGTATTTTACATATGTTTACATATTTATTTCCTTCTCAATTCAACTAATGCAAAAGTTGATACAGAAGACTATCAAACTTCACTTCCAGACTACCATTAATCCTGGATCAATATTATGTAAGACTCAAAAAGAGGCTTAAAGGGACTCTGAAGGTCCCCACATATCAGAGGCAGCTCAAAGTCACCTTGAGTTCCTCAGGACCCTACCAGTCAAGTTTGGAAGGACTGTTCCAAATGACCTACCCCTGTGCCTGGCTTCTCCTGTGAGAAATGATCTTGCAACTTACAGAGCAGAAAGATTGAGACAGCAGATGAATGTTGCCTCTAAAACAACAGCTATGTCCTTCTTTATCTACAGGGATGGCAGGCAGAGAGCAGACTACACTACCGGCCATGAAACTTCTTGCTTGATACAAAAAGCCACACATTGACAGTCAAGCTATAATCTCAATTCTTCCAATGACATCATGAAGTTGCAGAAGTTTACCCTAACAGAACTGTCAAAGGTTCATACTGACCTCATACTGAACTGAAAGACACCCTACCTGTGACACTCAGCTATCCAACATCACTTCCATTGCCTTCAGCCATAAAACTTGCACCTAAAGCACTGTTTTCCTTCAGAAAAGTCCACCTTCAGCTTGCTTAGCAAACTAAAAGCCTAAGACAACACATTCAGCTTAGCAAGTTCATGCAGAGAGCTACTCAAACTATCCTGCACAGGCAGCCCACTCTGCTGTCAGAGCACAATCTGCATCCTATCTCATCCATCTCTTGGCAGTGCAGACAAAAGAGGTCTGCCCAGTCTTAAACAGGGACAGGACCTTCACTTCAAAGGTTATACAGCCTCTCTGTGAAATAAACTAAACAGTTGTTTGTTGTATATAGCCTCAACCAGGTTAGAGACTTCTGTTTGGGCGGGATTCCATAGGCACCTATAGTAATTTCTCTCTTCAACACAAGCTGCATCCAGACAACAAACACTGGCCAAGTAAAAGGCAGGGTGCTAGGCAGGCAGACCAGCAGTCTTAACACAGACATCTCACCCCACTGTCTCCCATGAAGTTGTCTGTAAGATTGACCTGTAACTAACTCAGTTCACTACCTGTGAACAAGTCAGTTTGCATCACCAGTTAACTGCTGGTTACATTTGCTGTGGTACTAAGATGAACTTGTTTGCTCTCAAACAAGTGAGAGTGTCTTAATGGTAGTGGTACCATAGAGACACAATCAAGAGAAAGCAGACTAAGTAGTCCAACACTCCCAATCTTCTTTCAAGTGTATAGCTTGCATGCTCCAGTTCCAGAACAGCAGAGCCTACCTTCTTTCCATTCTTGTAGAACTGGAACGTTGGCATGCACTTCACATCACAGTGTGAAGCAACATCCTGGAAGAGATAAAAAGCCATTTTCAACTGGGCATTCTTAAGGATGTTAAAATTAGAACCCACTCTAGGTGACAGGATAAAGCCAATGCTGCTCAAAATAAAGCAAAAGAACTTCTGCTAGTCCATCACTAGCAAAACCAGTGCAGTGTTAACATCTCCCTGAAGTAAGCCTTAAAGATCCCTTCTTCAACATTTAATTAATGCAATAGCAAAAACCTTAACCTGTACTCTGTGTTTGGAAAAAAACAGACTTCTGCATCAAAACAGATGTCTGCTTGTAAGACTCAAGAGCCCTATGGCAGCTCTTGGGATTCCATGTGATATTTTTCAAGTACCTATTTGACAATGCTGAAACTGCAATACAGCAGTCATTATATTGCACTTAATTCAAGACCTAATTTCATTTTTAATGAAAGAGGAAAAAGTGCCAAGAGCAGTGGAGGGACCAGACAGATCAGTAGGTTGTGAACCATTAGGTTTAAGGAAGATTGCATCAAAGCAGCTTAAGACCTTAGACTAACGCTCCCTCCCAAAGTAAAGGGTCATTGTTTCCAAGTTATCCAACACATGCTATAAGACTTCAAGAGTGCTGATAACCAGCAGATAGTTTGTTAGTTTGTTCTGTTCAGGTGTTCCCTGCAAAAAAAAAAAAAAAATATTCTTTCCAGCTAAACCCCTGTGTTTCAATTTTAAGTTGAAGTAAACTCTTGTTTTGTTTCAGATTTTGATTCAAAATGTGTGAAGACATTTTGAATTCTTGGCTGTCACTTGCATGGATGTCCTTAGCTGTCCTCCCTCATGACCACCCCAGACCTTACCTGGGCATCATCCACATCGATTTCTATGAATACCACATCACCATACTTCTCACACAAACTCTAGAAAGAAATAAAAAGAACTATGCAGTTACAGTGTTACAGGAAAGCTTCCTGAAAAGATGCATTTGTATAAATTGAAAGGCTGTTGCTGCTTAAACTGCTAGTGAAACATGCTTTGTTATCTTAAAGCAGCTATTTTACTACCAGAGCAAAAATTTTCTGTTCTGCTGCAGACTGTTTCTGGAGGAGTCTGTAGAAACATGTTCTCCCCACAAAGATCCAAAATATCCTGAGACATAGGTGGAAGGCCTTCTCTTCAGCCTACAGCTGACCACCAAAAGATGCTACAGCTTCTCATACCTTATCAGGAGATAACACAGCCACCTAAATGCAGCTGCAGGAGTTACATTAACCATGTACAGAAGGCTGCAATGCAACTGGCAGGTCTCTATGTACCCAAAATGCATGTAACCACCAGGACAAAAGCTAAAGCTCATTTTAGTTCCTAGCTATATCAATGGTCAGTCTATTTCACTCGGTAGTCTTAAAAATAGATACTTCTGCAACCTCTCACTTTTCCAGAAAATGCTGGCAAATCACATAAGGCAAAAGGAACTTTCCTCCATGTTATTGTAAAGCAACGCCAACATTTATATACAATTTAATGCAAAAATAAACCCAGAAAAAATACTTACGTGGAAAAAGGGCTTGATCATTTTGCATGGTCCACACCATGTTGCAGAAAAATCAACTACTATAAGCTTCTCACCAGCAGATTTCAGTTCTGCCTCAAATTCAACCTACCAAAAAAAAAAAAAAAAAAAAAAAAGAAAAAAAAAAAGAACACATTGATGATTTCCCCCTCCTTTCCTAAATGATACAATACTCATCCCCATGCTGGCTTGCTCTCAGACCTAACAAACTAATCATTATGGCAAGCCTAAAACACTTACCTGGGTTATTTCTACCATAATCTAAGTGCTTCAGCATGAATTGTTTTCATTGGTGCTAGCAGCAGTCAGTGTCTTATGTCTCACCAATTAGAAAACAACCACAATGCTCAGTCAAACTCATTGAATTCTGGAAACAAGCTAGAAATTCTCTACTTATAATGCTTGACAGCTCTGTGTTATCCCCAAAATATGATCCTTAGAGATTTTAAAATCCATATTCTCATTCCTGTCTTGGCAGCAAGACTTTCATCTTCATATGGGACAGACTTTCCTCTGCAGAATTTGGAAAGGACAGACACAAACCTTTGTACCGCCATGCACTCCGGTGACTTTTTCTATCAATGGCTAACATTAAAATGATATTGTGTGTCTTACTCTAAAGAATGTTTTTGAAAGCAACCTCATAAGACAGTTATTTTGCTAGGTGAACCCACATTTGACATTATCCAAAGCAATGGTACACATACAGACTACACAAGTAAACACCCAATACTTATTCTGAGTCTTCAAGGCTGTGTTGCACTTAGTCATGCAAATCATCTCTGGACAATATTTCTTGGGACTAAACATCTTACATGCCATTACTTATTTTTGCTGGTCAAAAAGTGAATGCTTTAACAGAACTGAAAGGCATTAAAAGTAATAAATACTTGCATCCTAACAAAAGGCAAACAGATGTCTCAGGCAGAAGTAGAAAGTGCTGATCACCTACATTCTGATACTGTCTATTTCAAAGAAAGTACAAGCCACTTCAATGATTTTCAACTTTGTTACCTTGGCAATCAAGCTTCAGGAGAGCTGTTAGTGTAAACTTCAAAAGATAGCTGCTTTAGTCCCCCCCAGCTTAATGGAGCAAAGCACTGGAATCCTGTCAGCAACAGCTGGCTGAAAGCAGTATGGTTACTGCCAGATGTACACAGGGGTTGGTTTTGCAGTGCAAGGGTTAACTAATCCATACCTGCTTCTGCAATCAGCCACAATAAGTTTGACTCTAGTAAGCTAAAAAATGTCTCACAGTTGAGAAGCCAAAGTCAAACTGGTCATGAATATATTTGACAAGCAAGCAGAGATCCTGCATGAGCAGGATTCTTATGTATGCATAATCCTATGTGAAAGTCTTCACAGCTTCCAGTAATTTCAAATTCACTCAGCATTACATCTCCCTGTAAACTTTTTCCCTCCCCACATAGCTTTCTTCAGAGGCACAGCAGTCATACTGGTTTTTCTATCCTTGCATCTTGGACAGTCACAAGACCAGTAGTAACACTCCACACCACCTCTCATTCTGAAAGATATAGGAACAGTTAAGTTTTCCTGTCTCCCTAGGTTCCCCTACTCCTGTACTGACACAGTATGCATTCCTGCGCCCATTCCCACCAACAATGTTTAATGTCCCTGTACACAACAATCCACACTCGCTGCTCCGTCCCAGTACTTATATCATAAATTCCTCAGTCAAGCCTCACTCCTTTTGGCCTTGAAATCCTGCTACTGATTTTTGGTACAGCTTCTCAGACCTCTGCACTGTAACATCACCACTCTATTGAATCCACCTCCCGCAGCTGCCAGTTAGACCATCCTATTTTAACCCCTAAGTCTCCTGTCCAGTTGCATAATTACTTGTATTCTGTTAAAGGAAGCCAGCCTTGGAATGCATTCATCATATGGCCACACAGCTGAGGTTTGTTATTGCACAGAACAAAGGGAAAGTGGGACAGCATCATAATTACAGCTGGTCACATATACCATTCACCACTTGTGACCTGGTCCTGAGGTGTCACCCTGCAAATCATCTCTACTATGAGCCAAAATTGTTGCAGGACAGTGAAAAGAGATGCTGGGTCCAAAGGTGTTACCCCTGCAAGTTTAAAAATACTGAATTAGTGAGACATTCTGAAAGTTTTTCTAGTGAGCTTTATTTCCCTGGAGGAAGGAAGACACTAGCAGGAGCAAAACAAAAAACAAGCTGCTTGACCAGTTCAGCTGACTTCACTAGCTGTCTTTCATGTTAACTGTAAAGTGACAAAGTTTTTTTTTATTAAAAACTAAATTGTCACCGACATGTTTCATGAAAAATTCTTTCCTTAGGATTTTTCCTCCTGAGAAGCTGAGAGGCCTCAGGAACAAAATGTAAACAATGATTATCTGCTGCTGTGGAATGCAACAGGTGGATCTATGATTGGTCTCATGATGTTGTTTCTAATTAATGGCCAATCACAGTCCACCTGTCTCAGACTATCTTGGTCAGTTTGAGCCTTTGTTATTCATTCTTTTTCTATTCTTAGCTAGCCTTCTGATGAAATCCTTTCTTCTATTCTTTTCATATAGTTTTAATATATATTATATCATAAAATAATAAGTCAAGCCTTGTGAACATGGAGTCAACTTTCTCATCTCTTCCCTCATCCTGGGACCCCTGTGATCACCGTCACACTAAACAATCTCTTTTTCCAGTAGGGGAACCTCCTGTCACAAGACAACTTGTCATGCTTTGCAGGAAAGGATCTTAGAGCTTTGTTAAACAGCATTTTCTCCAGGTAGCAGCTCACTGGGGGAAACCTCAGCTAGCATGCTGGTCAATATTGGTTTGTTCTTTGCAGTGGTGGTTTTTTTTGTTGTTGCTGTTTGGCTGTTTGTTTCTTTTTTTTCCTTAAATATTTAACTACAACCTCTCTGAGCACACACAAGACCTCATTTTACTTGTATTGTTGTCCAGCAGAAAAGGGCATGCTACCTTCAACAAACACATTGGTAGCAGGCATCTGTTCCCAAGGGCCACATAAGAAACCCTAATAATGAAAGCCTCTTGTGCCCCAGAGGTTCCCAGCAGCAGGTAGTGCTTCAAAAAGGAGGCTGCTGGCCTCCTTCAGATGGTGCTGAAGAGAGTCTGCTGCTCTCAGCAACAGATAATACAGGTCCACACTATCTGGCTTATTTGATTAAAGCTTGCTTGTAAACATTATTTTCAACATATATCAAGTCACCCTTGAACTTGTCCAGTCATCGAGTGATGGCCAAAGGTTACTATGTAATTTAGTGAGGCTTTCAAATACAGAAGCTAGCATAAACAAAGCTAAGGTTCAACTGCCTGAACTCCCTAGCACATGCCACTTCTAAAATTATCACTTATAGCAAAAGCTGCAATTTTTCAGCATTTTCTTTAACCTAAATAAAAAGAGAGGCAGCTAGAATGAAGAGGACAGCTTTGGCTGCACCAGATTTTTAAGTTTATACACCCCATTAGCTTTGACTATAAAAGGCAGTATGTCCCCTAGCCAAACCCTCTTACAAGTTACACTAGTCACTCATCTCAGGGCACTGAAAAACGACCAATACAGCTCCTTCTGTGCAATAGCAGGTACTACAGAGGGATCAGTCAAGTGCCTTGAAAGTAGACATTCTTCAGAAGCTAGTCTGTTTCTGAAGGGGTGTGCAGGGAAAAGGGCCACCTCTACCCAGCCCTCACTCACAGAAGTGCAGACAGTGCAAGAATGGGTTTTCCCCTTTGTATCAGAGAAGAATACAAACCTGTTTTACTGAAAACCAGAATTAATCCACAAATCCCAGCTGCACTGTGCTTGAATACTCTGGGTGTCACTGACGTTAAAATGCTGTTGTCAGCATGACTGTTGAGTTCCCACTCCCCACGAATGTGCAACTAAAGTTCACTTTAACTACAGCAGGCTATTAAACAAGGCTCATAGCGAGGAGGATAGTGGAAGCCTAGCTAACTTAGAGCAGAGCCAGGTTTGACTTGTCGTGTTTAACCCATTCCTGTGTGTAACAAAAATCTCGACACTTACACCAAAAGTTTGCCCCATCTGTGTCACCATAAACAGAGAAGGGGGAAGAGATACAAAGCAGAACAACAATTCCAGGTTGAGTTCACACACCATTCTCTTTCCAGGACCTGAATGGCATTTTGTCCCTCTTAAGGGGCTTCCTGTATTCACCGGTTTTTGAGCTGTGGTCACAAGCGTTAGTTTGTATATTTATGTATCAGATCCCAACTCTTCTGCGGTCCAGCGGGAGAGGTCTGACATGCCTTTCATTTTTAAAGTGAACTGACTGTAGAAGAGCACAGCCTAGAAAACAAACTTGGACGCCTGACAGACTGGTAAGACTGAGGTCTTGAAACAATTTGAGGTGCAGATGTGTGGGGGAAGGGGCAGGCCAGGCCTTGCTCTGGTGAGGCAGTGCACTGCCCCACACCCCCCATCCCAGGAACCTGTATCCCAGACACACAGCATCTGCCACTCACGGGCACACTGGAGGCAAGGGGTATTTAAGGCCAAATATGCTGCTAGCATATGTCTTGACCCTACCTCCTCTTGGAATTTCTATCAGTTGAATACCACTGGGACCCAGCAGTTATTAGCTATATGTGCCCTTTAAAATGTCTTTTCTGTCATTTTCTTCTTCTAATTCTCTCCTCAGAATTTTTGAGTAACTTGAAATCAAACAGGTTTAGAGTGGGCTAAGTTAATGCTTTGAGAAGTGTATTATGCTGACTGAATGTCACTAAACCTTTTGCCAAGGTTCCCTGATTTTCTAAAGCTGCCAGTAAAGTCTTTTTTGTTGTTTTGACCTCTTGAGAATATCCTGACGGTATTTCTCCCATGTCTAACTCAGAGTACAAGAACAAATGTAAACCCTGCTAAAGACCTTGCTGAGCGACTTTGTGGGGCCTTACAAGATGCCCACACATCATCACTTGCAGACACTTAAAAATGAGATCAAACTGATACTTGCACCAAATTTCAAGTTCAAAAAGGTGAGACTAGTCCAACAGGATTTTTTCTGAAACGAAGAGCTTGCGAAGTTTGCATGGAGAATATTTTTTGAGACTTGGGTTCCTAAGTTACAGCTAACAAATACTCTTTTGTTGTCTATCAACCACATCAGCTGCTGTGCACAAGACCACATGCTATTTCATCACCAGCAGGGTATTCTCCATGTGTTGGTCTAGGCTTTATTACTATTTTGTATCTCAGAGCCACAGATGTGTTTGCGTTCACAGAACCATCTAAACAGTAATGTGCTGCATTAGGGGTGTGAATATGTCAGACAGCACCATAACAAGGGAAATACTTCTTATGCCAGCAACTCCTGCTGTTTAAGTATGGGGAATGGTCTCTAAGCAGCTCCTTTCAAGTCAAGAATGGATGAACTTTTCCATGATGTCCTGCCCCGAAATGCAACAGAACTTAGGCCAAACTCTAAGAAAGCCACCTGGTCCCCTACATGCTAACAGTCCATAAGGCAAATCAGGACTGCTAATTTAAGGTATTGAATCACAAAATCTGTTAGGTTGGAAAAGACCTCCGATATCATAGAGTCCAAGCTGTGAGCCAACACCACGGCACACAGTGCCACGTCCAGTTCTTTAAACATATGCGAGGATGGTGACTCAACCACCTCCCTGTGAAGCCCATTCCAACGCCCAATCACCCTGTATTTTAAGAAATTCCTCCTACCTGAGGAATTTCTGAGATCCAACCTGAATCTCCCCTGACGCAGCTTAGGACTGTGTCGTCTCCTCCCGTTCTCTACTACGCTGCAGCCCGCTTGAGAAACGAAACCTTCTCCTTAAGACTTTAGAGTGCAGTGAGCAGCAATCCGTCATAACGTGAAATTGCATCACCCCTCTGCTCATCCAGACTCCCCGAAGCCTCAGGTCGCGCAGTTATTTGTTCCTCCCCTCCGGTCTGGCCGAGCCCTCCGCGCGGCTTCCCTCGCTCCCGCCGCATGGGCGAAGCAGGCTCCGCCTGCCCGGGCAGCACACGGGCTCTCACCCGCCATCTCCCACAGGCCAAGGCCTCTCGAGAGCCCAGGGCAGCCCGAGCACCGCTCCCCGCCTGCCACGCTGCCCCCGGTAGCGCTCCCTCCCCGTTCGCCCGCCCGCCGGGGAGTGATGCTCGTCCCGCCGTCCGCCCCTCTCACGGCGAAAGGACATGGCCGCCTCGACCATCGGACTCACCAGGCTGCCCACGATCTTCACCATAGCGGCGACGGCTGGGAACGGAGGGTCGGTGGCGTAAATGCAAGGAACCAAGGGCTTCGTCCCCGCACTAAGCTCGGCTTCCTCCCTCGCCTCCCGCCGTCCCAGCGCTTCTCCCGCGCCGCCCCTGCCGCCTTTTTATGCCCAGCGCCGCGCCGCGCCGCGCATGCGCAGGGCCCGCCCCGCCTCCTGCCGCTCCCCGCGCGCCCTCGCCCTCGGCGCCGCTGGGGACCGGGGTCGCGGGGGCCCCGCTGAGGGGAGGCGGCGAGGGGCGCGGGTCGGCTCTAGCCGCGCCCGCAGCCACGGCCGGGAGGGGAGAGTGCGTCCCTGCCGGCTGCCAGGGGGAACCAGCAGCAGCAGCGGAAGAAAGGAAAGCCCAGGAAGGTTGGAAAAGTGCTGTGTAACGATGAGCAGGAAGTGCTTGGCCTCCCCCCCCCCGCCGCGTCCCCCCGAGGAGCGGCCCTGCCTGACGCGGCGTTTTGCTCGCCTTACGAGAAAGGGAGCTGGTGTTGGCCGTAATGCGGGCAGAGTGGGGTTGCTGCAAAGCTGGAAGGCGGGAATAAATCACGGGAATATTTTTCTTTTTTCCCCTTGTTGTTTTCCTTCCCACCACCAAAAGCACGGAGTGGCGCCGTTTCTCTGTGTGATGTGGGCCCTTCTGCAGCGCAGAAGGCTCAGCGAGGCGAGCGGTGCTTGCCCGGCATTAAACACTGACCGTCTCCTCTCATGGAGGGACTCAGCCAGGACCAGAAAGACTCCTCGTAGGAACAACTTAGCCTTCCCATCCCAGGGGACGGACTCTTTGGTGGAACCTTAAGTTCTCGTCTGTCTTGTTTATTTCTCAGTGTTTTGGAGACATCCTTTGTTTCACCGCATGCTGCACCACTGCCCACCCCACAGTGCAAAACAGGTCTGCCACAGCCCTGCTCTCCTTCTGTTGGGCTGGTAGGGTTTAATGTTGGACTCTGGACGTCGCTGACTCCAGCTCCCACTGCACGGGCCACAGGAAAGGTTAGGCGTTGGGATATTGGTGCCAGGTGGGTTATGAATGGGCTGTTTCTGCAGGTTTTAGCAGCTGGGTTACCAGCCTGTGAAAGATTTGCTCTGGGATACAGCTGAGCAGATGATGAGAAGACAGTGCAGGTCCTGGATTAAAAAAATACACTTCTTCCTTAAAAAGAAAAAGAAAACAAAAGACAGTTTGCCTTGGATACAGGTACCAACCCATCCCAACAGGATGTGCTCTCATATGTTGCTTTACTTGTGGTGGAAACTGAGTAATTTTTTATTTTGGAATTTTATTAAGTGTGTGGCATACTACTGCAGCAGAACTAGCAAGCTCTTTTCTGGCCCTGTGGTTGCATCCCCTTTGCTCAACTTAAGTTGCACCACAGCAGGCCACCTCCTGTCTAGGTCTTTTCAGACCTGATAGGTTTTGTCTGCCGGAAACATTTTGAATCTCCCTGCTTCTTCCCCCTTCTATTAGATGCCATAAGCATCCCCTTTTTTTCTTTGGTGGCATCACTAGAGGAGACAGGATGCCTGTGGGTGAGAGGCAGCACCGTGAAGGCTTGGTGATTTCTGTTGGCATTCATATTTTCTTCCAGCTTCCTCCAGCTGGTCCCTGCTGCTCCCGTGTCCTTGTGCCCTGTGGCTGACAGGGAGACACATCTGGTACATGTGCCCTGTGCTGCTTTGGGGAGGTGCAGCTGCTGCCAATGGCTCAAGAGAAAGCAGGAATTCCTCATCAGCCAAGGCACCTTGCTCTACAACCAGCTGCCTGGCAGGATAAAATGAGAAGCCCAGACTGCCTTCAAAGTCCAACTCCTGAATGCCCCACCTCAGCCAAGCATCATGTGGCTCGTGCAGAAGCCAGTGCAAGCAAAGGAAGGGAACAACCCACCCAGATAATAAATTCTTAGAAACCAACAACTTTCTAAAGGCAAGTGTGGGGGGGTAAACCCTTTCTAAACTAGAAGTAGAGGTGTATCCCTTCTCAGGTGCCATGTATGGCTGCTTGTCTCCTGCTGTGCTCACAGTTGCTTGACTTGACAGGCTTAGGCATACAGCAGTTTGAAGTCCAAAATGTTGCTGTAGGATTGTTGTATGGATGCCTAAAATAACTGGACAGTAATATAATTTATGTGATCTGTACTTGATTCTTAGACTGTAGTAATTACTATCATGACAGCACATAATAAAAATGGTACAGAGGAATGTGTGTCCTCTAAATGGGGGGAAAAAATCTACAGCCCCAGAAAACACACCCTGTTTTCTTATTATTTTTGTATTTTGTTTTTTAAACTGTGGAATGTCTCATTGTTTAGCTCAACAACGCTGTAGCTGTCCCATGTACACAATCACTCAACCATAGTGGCCTCAGCTTCTCATGTGCCTTCACTCCCACCCACCTTCCTCACAACCACAAATGCAACATACTTCTCTCCTCCAGGCTGATGGAGACTGGATGTTAAAAATATGCGAGTTGACTGTGGAGAAGTTGAAAATCACGTGAATTTCATGCTTCAGCAGACTGCTGTATGATGTGTCATACCCAGGAGTCAGTGGATAGGATAGTGGCCAATAGATGGCTCTTTGCAAATGTGGGCTGGCAGAGAACCAGGAAGCACTGAAAGACTATCAGGAATGTGTGTTTGCTTGCTTCTGAAAGTCCGAAAATGTGGCCTGAGGAGGAACAGAGTGGAAAGGCAATGTGAGCTTCAAAAATCAGTCCCTAGATAGTTTCTCTTGCAGAGGGTCTGGAGACATAGACAAATGCCTGACCCACCTATGCACTATAAGTATATATTTGCCACACTCCTTGGATGTGTGGAAAACATGTGTGAGAGGAAGTCAGAAGGTCTAAATTTAGGTGCCCTTAAGAGAATTAATCAGTACCACTTAGGTGTAGGCCAGTAAAAAGGACTGTATTTTTGGAGAGCACATGCTATGCCACAATCATCACAAACATCCAGGTGGGAATTCAATTTGCCTTGTTTAGTCACCTTTAAAAAGGCTCCCGTGATGGAAGGCATCCTTTATTTTTTGGGCCTTTGCTTGTGTTGATTTCTGTCACCTCCTAGATGAGAGCAACATGGGCAAGCAGTAGGGAAGCACTTCACCCACAGCTGGAGGTAAACTCAAGCTGTGCTCAGGGTCAGACCTGCAGTAGGGTTTGGGAGGCTAAGCAAATTACAGTTTCAGTTTTTTCTGAGCTGCTGGGAGAGGTGGGAAGCAGGGTAGGAAAGGTGGGCAGCAGTAATCCCTGACAGAATGACCAGTGAGGCAGGTTGTAAATCATGGTGTCCATCTGGATGAATGAGGCAGAGCTGTGACACATGGTCCTGGTGTGGTGCTCCCCCCAGCTCCACATGGCTTTCCAGATCTGTTTTCCTGCCTGTTTTTTAAAGGCTTTGGAGCCATGAATCTCCTTTCAAGGGCTTGCTTTGTCTTTTCTTCTTTGTATGCCAGTGCGTGTTGGTGGGTGGAGGAAACGTCATGGAGTGATGAGACCCAAGGCACACTGGAGGTCTACAGCTGGACATCCTGAGTGTGGTGTTGCAAAGCATTAACCAACAAAAACTGCTCTTGATAGGCTTTGGACTCTGGCACACAATAGTCACTGGTGTTCCATAGGCATGCAGTGGAGAGTGAGGAAACGTGAAATAAGAGGGAAAAAAAAAAAGGAAGAACAAAGGAAATGGGAAAGGAAATAATGGAAAAGGAAGAAGAGGAAGAACAAAGGAAATGGAAAAGGAAAGAAAGAGCAGGAAACTAGATCTAGCAGCTTGTGCTAACTTCTTGCAAGTTAACCTCTCCGAGCTCCCATGAGCATATCTAAGACAAATTTCTGTGTCCTAAAACCACTTTTAAGTCTCCTGACCACTCAAATGTGTCATTCAGTAGAAGGCACAAGGATAATAATACTACAGCCATGGCACAGATGGTCAGTCATGTCCAGCATTAAGAAATTCTGCATCCAGTTGCAGAAATGAGGAAGCTGCTGGAAGCAACAATCTGCAGCCATAGCAGCATCAGATTTTACCATAGGAAAGCAAGGTTATTGCCAGTGTCTTGCGATGGAAATTGAGAGTGTAACACCTGGCCCTGACACTGCAACAAAGCAGCAATCTTTAATTGTACTTTCCCTTTCATTCCAGCCTGCCTTTCTGGAAGATTTTGCTTTTGTAACTGACGTATTAAAGGTGCAATAAATGTTTAATAATTGGATGGGTGTGCTTGGTGTTGTTCCAGCATAAGTCACAGAGGAAACATGCTTCTTTCTCTCTCCCAGGCTAATGTACTGCAGATGTAATTGCCTGGAGTCTTTTGAATGCTTGGTGTAGCATGTCTGATTAAAAAAGAGAAGTTGAGTAAAATGTGCCCCCCCCCAAAAAAAAAAAAAAAAAAAAAGGAATAAAGATCTTGGCCACAGTTCATCTCCCCTTACCATGTGGGGATGTGGGTTAACAAAGCATTTCTGGGAATCAAGCAAACATCCATGTTACTTCCCTCACACTCATTTTTGTTTCATTTTTACTAAGTTCTTTGGAGAAAAGAATTTCAAAACACTCCAGAGCTGATGAAGCTGCTACTTTTGGGACTTGTATTAGAAGGAGCCTGTTTTTCTTTTTTAAAGAAAGCTTCTGTGAGCTCACCTGGGTTTATGACATGTTCTGGGTCTCCACAAAGGAAGGTACCCTGACAGGAGGTCTGCAAACATGGGAATGCTCATCTGCACTCTCTAGTATCGGGTCACTTCAGGTCACATGTCAAGACAAACACATGTTGTGTATTTGCCTTAAGTGTCTCTAACTCAGTCATCTCCTCCATGCTCTCAGCCTCTGTTCTTCCTTGGATAGCAGAACAGGCTGGAGCAAGCAGACCTGCAATTTTTTCTACAAGACAATGTTGTATATATTTGGGGGTTTTTTTCCTAGAGAACCGCATCCTTTTTTTAGGAAATCCTTCATTTTCCTGGGGAATGATGCTAAATCTGTCTGTGCCAAATGTCCCCTGCTGCTACTAAGGAGCAAGACTCTTTGGGGCACAGGGGGGTATTTCAAGGCTCTTGACCTTAAGGACAGCAGTGGACAAAGAGGAAAAGAGAATTTCAAGGCTGTGCAAAAGCATGAAGCTGAAATTTAGCACTTTGTGGTTGCTGTGCTTGTGCTGGGTATATGCAGAATGGGAGACCAGGAAACTCCTGGAGAGGAGATGAGATATTTTTGCTTTTTTGGGACATGCGCATTTTCATAACACTTTGTCTGGGGGACAGTACCTGCTGATTTGGCCTTATATAACAGGCAAACACTGGTGTTTCAGGACATGTGGAGATACACATGTGGAGAAGTCTTCGAGGAAGCAGGCCATGAAGAATAAATGTGTATGTGGTGTCTACATAAAGGACAAAGTGGTTGGTGTGTGTTTTGCTTCCAGGTGTGGCGGGTTGACCTTGGCTGGCTCCCAAAGCCACTCTATCACTCCCCCGTCTGAACTGCAGAGGGGAGAGAAATTATAACAAAAGTCTTGTGGGTTGAGTTGAGGACAGACTGCTGTTACTGTCATCGGCAGAATAGCCTCAGTTTTGGGAAATTAATGTATTGCTAGTTAAAATCACAAACAGGATAATGAGAAATAGGAACAAACCTTAAAACATCATTTCCCATCCCTCCCTTCTTTCCCATGGGAGACTGTCCTCCAGGAGTTTCTTCAGTGTGGGTTCTTCCTGAACTGCTCCAGTGTTGGTCCCTTTTTGGGGTGCCATTCCTTAAGCACAGACTGTTCCAGCTAGGGTTCCCTGAGCGGGGGGAGAAGTCCTGCCAACAAACCTGTGCCAGGCTCCTCTCTCCATGGCTCCACAAATTCTGCCAGAAGCCTGTTCCAGAATGAGCTTCCCATGGTGTCTCAGCCTCCCCTGGGCATCCAATTGCTCTGGGCATGAAGTCCTCCACAGACTGCTGGTCCTGTAGGTTCTGCTCTACCATGAACTCCCATGGGGCACAGTGGCAGAGATTGCCATATTGTGGTCTTCACCAAAGACTTCAGAGGAATCTCTGCTCTGGTGTCTGGAGCACCTCCTCCTCCTTCTCTTTCACTGACCTTGGTGTTTTCAGTGCTAGCAGCTTTGCTGACAGGCTCACGTCTGGCCAGTGGTAGATCCATCTTGGAGCCAGCTGGCATTGGCTCCATCAGACATGGGGGCAGCTTCTAACAGCTTCTCACAGAAGCCACCCCTGTAGGCCCCCTATTATGAAAACTTTCACACATAATTCCCATTCACCAGGGATTTGGTTCAGTGCTTCTCATTTTGAATTTATCTGAAATACAATTAGTTCCTGGAAATGATTAAAGTATATGTTTCACCAGGGATGAGTCTGTTCATTGTTGTGTGGGCAGGATCCTTTTCGTCACAGACTTTCCAGGAAATCTACAGAACTCAGCCAGTAGCACAATTTGCCAGGTACTCTTGGTTTTCTTCATCTTAAATGCAAGTTTGTGAATAAAATAGACTGAGTTGGTGTGTTACCAGCGAACTAACACTCACATTTGCATTTAAAGTATTGACATCACACACAGGTGCTTATGTGATATAGAGAACTTGCAAGCTGTAATTGTCTTTGGCTACCTTCTCAAATCTTGTTCACAGACCAAAAAAAGTACCTATGTGTTGTAGTGTGTTTTTATACTTTGTAATACTTTGAAGTAGTTTGGTTCTTGTATCCCTGTAGTTTTCCCAAATAGTTTACCCCAGACTGCACCCCCTTTCCTTTTACCTATGTAATTCCTCTGCCTTGATGAGATCATCCCCAAATCCCCACCCTGGCTCTCTGTCAATCAGCATCCCAACCCCTCCGTCTAGAAGCTTCGGTCCAAGACATCAAGCGATTAGCCAGAGGCCAGGGGTCAGCCCCCCCCCGAGACTTGCCTGATATGCTGTCCTAAATGTCTATCCCCCAGTATCCATCCCTTTGGGTCATTTATTGGTTAGTAAAATGTTATCTACTTTTGGTTTCCACCTCCCTTTAAATGTAACCTTGGCACATCTCCCGGGGCTCTCAGCAGGAGGCCCCCTGAGGTGCAGGAGCTCCCCAGAGCTCCTGAATAAAACCTTGGATTAACCCCTGCTAAGAGTCGGCCCTTTCTTCCACCGATGTCTCTAGTGTCTCCTCTGCTGCTTAAGGCAACTGGCCTAGCTGCCCTCAGCACCCTCGGGGCATGAGAAGGTGTCTCCCCGCAGTCAGCCGTGTCGGGGGTTTGCTCCCCCGTGTCTGCCGACTCAGGCCTGGCTGGGGGTTCCTAAGGAGGCTCCCAGAGGGACAGAGACACCTATGCACCCGAGGTTGGCTCTTGTGGTCCTGAAGTGTTTGTTCTGACTGCCACCATTCTGGTGTCCTTGCATCAAGCCTGGCTCTGACCTCCCAGTATAGGAGTCCAGTGCCTTTTGGCAGCTGGCTGGGCAGACCACGCTGTGCTGTCCGCATGAAGCAGTGTGTGAGAAGGGGTGTGGGAATAAGGTTCACTTCTTCATTTTTCTTTGCATCACAATCAAATTACAAACCAGTGCCAATCACAAACATTGTTTTGCATTGTCTGCTGCCCAAAGCTGTTCTACTTTATTTCTCTTTCAGCATCATCCTCTTCCCTAGTTTTTTTCTTCCCACCATGCTCCGCATCTTTTCTTCGGGAAGTAAAATACTACATTTCTGTATAGTTCTGCATCTGCCTCACAAACCTCCACATTCCTGCACTACCTGCAGGCTGAGGGACCCAGATGCATAAGCCACACAGACTTTGACCTTCAGCAGTGATGCATTTGACAGGTCTGATTTAAAAACACACAATGTGATTTGTACACTGAGAGTTGTTCATGGCCCCATTGGGAAGGTGGGGTGCTCACATATCCCCTCTTTCCTGTTTGGCACATTCCCTGGACCACTGCAGTGACAAATTTGGCACCAGGGTCCCTACACTTAGTGCCTCTATGGTCCTCTCTGCTCCAAAAACTAAAATGGATTTGGGGCGTTGTGTCATCTTCACTGGCTTCAGGAGAGCAAGTGTATTCCCTCTCTTGGAACTCCATGCGGCTCTTACTTTCATGCTCCACTTACAACCCTGAAATGGGTAATCTGATATCTGGAGACATAGCAGTGCAGTAAAGAAGCTGTCAGCAGTGTGAAGGAAAAACTATGGAAAGAGAGAGGCAAACTAGCTTTGGACCTGCATGGCAAGGTGTCTCAACACCTTAATGTCATCTTAGCTGTGGGACAGCATCACATCCCTCCCACAAGGTGTACCTCAGAACACTAGAGCACTGCCTCAGCGTTTCTGTCCTTGTACCCATGGCAGTCCCTAGTTTGGGGGGTTGACTGGTCTCTTAAAATGCAGCTGTATGGTTGCCTCTTGTGGTGGGTCAGCCCTGTCTGGACACCACGTGCTCCTCAAAGCTGCTCTGTCATTCTGCTTTTCAGCTGAACAGAGGAGAGAATTCTTGTGGGTTGAGATAAGTACGGGAAGAGGTCACTCACTGATTACCATCATAGGCAAAACAGACTTGGAGGAGAAATCAACTGGATTTATTACCAATCAAATCAGAGTAGGGTAATAAAAATTAAAACTAAATGCTAAAGAATCACCTTCCACCCCATGTCTCCTTTTTCCTGGCCAATTTCTCTACCTCATCATCCAGAATGCAGGAAGTTGGAGAAGACTGCAGTCAGTTTATCACGTATTGTCTCTGCTGCTCTTTTCTCTGCAGGGGGAGGGCTCCTCACACTCTTCCTGTACTCTGGCCTGGATTTCTTCAGGGGCTGCAGGTGGATCTCTGCTTTGCTGTGGACTTTTATGGGCTACAGGAGAACAGTCTCACCATGGCCTTCACCTCAGGTCGCTGGAACATCTCTTCCTTATCCTTCTTCACTGACCTTAGTGATTGCAAAGTTGCTTCTCTCACATATTCTCACTCCTCTTCCTGGCTCTCCTTTCCTACACAGTAACTTCTTCCCCTTCTGTTACTCCAGAGGAGTTTCCTCCACTGCTGATGGGCTTGGCCTTGACCAGCGGTAGCTTCACTGGACATGGGGGAAGCTTCTAGAAGCTTGCCATAGAAGCCACCCCTGTAGACTGCCCCCCTGCCCCCATGAAAAACTTGTCTTGCAAATGCAGTGCATTCATAAACCATCACTGTCTCATTTTCTTACCCAAAACCAGCAGCACTTCATCTCTTGTTGCTGGCTCAGATCAGGGGATGGTTGTGTGTGGGTATGGAGGCAAGTTTAAAAAGCATGTAATGTGTGATTTCCTAGATACTTGTTTAACAGAACCATGATGTTCACTGGAGAGAGATGTGCCCAAGCTTCAGTTTCCAAAAGTGCACATACAATTACATTTTTGTGCCAAAACAAATAGGGCTGAAGAACCCATGTTTACACTGCAGAAGTTGTCCAGCTGACATTTTTCAAAGCAATTATATTTTTGGATGTGCAAATAAGCAGGGATGAGTAGGAAGATGGTCACCACATCCCAGAAAAAACTTAGGATCCTTGAACACATCTGTAATGAAGCATTTGAAAAACAGGGATGAGATGCCCTGGAGCAGACAGGAAGAAACAAAACTAGCTGGCTATCTCATGAGACGTGTGCTCTTGCCTCTTCCACAAGCTTAGAGGTGGCTGTGATTCATTGGCTGTGATTCATGCAATGACAGCAAGGCTTGAGGAACCACACAGCCAGAGCCCCAGGACAGAGAAGCCTTCTAGTCTTAGACTTATCCATCAGACATCTCAAGCCACTGCAACATCTAGGCAGAAACAATGCTGTAAATGTCACATCCATGCTGGTGGCTGGTGTCATCTGTTCCATAAGGATTTCAGAGCTGTTTCACCGACATATACGTGTGGTTTGTGGGTCTCTCCATATAACCAGGTTGACCACTGACAGATGGTACCCAAGCGTGTACCTCATGTGACTGGCTACAAGTCACATGAGTGCCAGTGATGCATTTCAGGCATCTGTCAGCACCAGTTTTTTCTCTTTGAGCAGAGGACTACAAGGGAACCTTTTCCTAGTCACCAACAAGTCACGAGGAGAAGACCTGGCCTTGGCTTTTCTGTGTGCTACAGAGGAGCAATTGGTCCATTTCCACCCTTTCTACAGCCAGGCTGAACCTCAACCCTCCAATCAGAAGAGGTTTTCAATTTCCTGGCCATGCCACACACGGACCGTGGCCCTCCCAGTAAAGCTGTGGTCAAATGCCTAATGAAGATACAGGGAAATGTGTGGATCTTCCTTTCATTTTCCTGCTCTGCTGGAAAGCTGAACACTGCTGCAGCCAGTGCTGTCATATCAAGCTCCTGAACTGCTGTAGGACAAAGGATATGACAGTGATTGATGATGCAGGGAGGCATAGCTGCTACTTTTCTTTCCTGTGCTGGACATTTAACCCCCTCTCAGCATGCCATCATATCCTACAATATCCTGGAGACAGCACACCTCCAGAAACCTCCAAACGGAAAAAACCAAAATAGTGTTGAGCTGAGAGGGGAACCTGAACATCTCTATGCGTCACATGATTCTCAAAGAGAGTTAATGTTTACCACCTTTCTGGTTAATTAACATAACCATATAATTCTGCTTTATTGCCATGCAATTTCCTCTCATGGCAACTCCAGAATGACTTATGAGACATTTCTGAGAAGTGTGATACTCATTAACAGCCTTGGGGCACCCCTGGCCTCATGGGAGATGCTTCTGCATGAGTGCACTACTGCTACCTACCACCAGAGACAAATGGGCTGGACGCCTGTTCCTGGGTGCAGGTGCCCTGCTGCAACGACAGACATCAATTTCTTCCCTGACTACCTCATGTTTGGGGTCTGTATGTGGTGTTGGAGCAGTGGGGTTTTCTACAGGGGGGCACCTGGACAGTCCACATGGGCTGGAGGGCTTCTTCTTTGTCATCTGCTTTCTGATAAACCCTGGCTTTTCTCACTAGTGTTGCAGCACTGCACCAGGCAAGCACCAGTGTACAGACATAGATGAGGCATCCTCTCCTCCAGACAGAGTTCCCCCTGACTGTGGTCTGGGGGAAATTCTTGTCTCCATCAGAAGTTTTTTGAAATTTGGAGATTTTCTTCAGATTTTACCGAAATTTGAGGTGTAAACTTGTGTTGCTTAGCAGGACCCTTCCCTTGAAGTTGTGTTGCACAATGATGTCTGTGCCGGACAAGCACTTTCAGTCCTAAGTTTACTCTTTAGCATCATATTAATGTATTTTCCTTCTAAAGCAATGACAGCCCTTGCTTTTCTTCCCAGCAGCTACAAAGCCCAGAAGCTTAGCAATACAAAAACCAATTAAAATGGAGAAGTATGTTGTTTTTTGTTAGAAACTAAAAGAAAAGAGCCTGCAAATAGGAAATAGGGTATACAATGTAAAGAAATTAAACACTGTGTGTGTGTGTGTGTGTGTGTGTGTGTGTGTGTGTGTGGTCCCAAGTTCAGATTTCAATAGTTGTGATAGAGGCTACAATAACAGTGTCCAGACACAGAGCTGGTCCAGACAGGCCAATTAATGTTTCAGAGTCCTCTGAGCTCTTAACAACATTGAGGGCTCCCTTGACTCATTTCTCCTTTCACTATAGGAATAAAGGTACAGATTTTGTCAACAGACACTTACAGAAAGCATGCTGCCTTTGCAACCAACTGGTTTATTTTTGGGGGAGGGTTGTGTGCAAAAAGAAAATGATCCAGTGAGAAGCCTAGACCCATTCCCAAGTGCTGTTACTTAAAAGCTTTGCTCCTGATCTGCTGAAAATAAAGTCATAGGGAGACAGGAATCAGTTTTCTATAGCCTTGTGCCTCTCTGGGAGCCAGCTTGCACCAAGAGGTTTGGGACACTGTTTTCAGCAAAGCGCTGAAACTGCAAAGTCACTGCTAAAACACTTCATTTTGCAGCTGGCAGCCAGGAGGGGGAGCGAAGAGAAAACCAGGGTTTGGCTATTGGGTTTTGGTCTGGGCCCAGCCTAGGCTTCCTTCTCTTGAGAGCGAGGCCTGTAGCTGGCTGGCTGAGGGAAGTCAAAGGAAGTTTGTTAAGTTAGCAGGTGAAATGGAGAGGACAAGGCTGTGAGGGCGCTCTGGGCTGGTCTGTTACTGACAACTGCTATACCTGGGAGTTATTTCCAGCCTTTGTCTTTGGACCACACCCACCCATTGAGCAGGTACTCAATGGCAATTGACACCAATCACCTATTGTTTCTTGACTCAAAACAAAGATGGTGTTTCCAAGAGGACCTCTGTCTTCCTTTACATTGACTAGTCACTGGCCTTTTGGGTGTTTTTGCTCAGAGCAGAAGGAAAGGCTTATGAACTGCATGTACCCCGCCTTTTTTGTGTGTGTGTACCTCTTTTATTGAAGCTGGTTCATGTTACTTTTGTCTCCCATTGTCACGGTTTGACACTGGCCAAATGCCAGGCACCCAAAAGAGTCATTCATTCACCCTCTCTTGCTAGAGTTGGGCAGAGGGGAGGGAAAAAGATTAAAAAAGGGCTCATGAATTGAGATAAGGATTGGGAGAAAAAAACACTCTAAGGGCAAAACAGGTTCAAATTTAAAGGTATAAAGTAAATTTATTATTAGCAGGGTCAGAGGAGGATAAAAAGAAGTGAAAATAAGCCTTTAAAACACCTTTTGTCCACCCAGCCCCTCCCTCCTTCCCACTGACAGTGCAGGAAGACAGAGCATGGGGGTTTGATGAGTTCATTACTCAAAATCTTCATCTGTTTGCTCAGGGAGAGGAGTATTTCTTCTGCTATGCCATGGGGTTCCTCCCACAGGCAAACAGTCTTCCCAAAACTGTTGTGGCATGGGTCACTTGTCCATGGGGTGCAGTCTTTTAAGGATAGGCTGCTCTAGTTTGGAAGCAAGACTCTCTATCTCTGGAAGCAGGGCCTCTCTCTCTATTCGCGTCTCCCACTAGAGCACAGCTTTCTCTGGCATCCACCTGCTCCAACATGAGCACTTTTCCCACAGGCTGTGACTGGATCTCTGCAGCCCCATGGACTTCATGCATGACAGCTTGTTTTATCACAGTCCTCATCATGGCCTGCAGAGGAATCTCGGCTCCAATGCTTGAAGCACCTCCTCCTCCTCTCCACTGACCTTGGTGTCACCATGTTGTTTTCCTTCACATGTCCTCCCTTCCTCCTCTTCTCTGACTAGAAGAAAAACTGCTCTTCACAGGTACCATTGCCAACCAGTTCCAGTAATTCGAGGATTCTTGCAGGATCCCGGGGTGCTGAGAGGTTGATCTCGTCGAGGTTCCGTGTCGGGGAGTCGCTCACCGTGCTTGCACTGCTGCCATCACGGGGGCAGCGGTGGCTGCCAGGGCGCTGCTGATGTTTAGCACCTCTCTTCAGGCAGGGCGCTGGGAAGGGGAGCCGCTGCCCCTGCGCTGCTCGCCCGCAGCGCTCGGCTGGGGCGGCCGGGCCGGCGGGGCCGCTGTGGGCCGCGCCGAGACGGGGGCGGCTGTGGCCGCGCACTGCCACGCTCCGCGCTGGGACGGCCCCGGCCGCGGCGCTTTGCTGCCGCTGGAAGAAAACTGTGCATGCCCTGCTTTGATTTTCTTCTTAAATGTGTCATCAGAGAAGTGTTACTAACCTCTCTAATTGGGCCAGCCGCACGTCCATCTTCAGAGCCATCAGGGATTGGCTCTGTCAGACGTGGTGGAAACTTCCAGCAGCTTCTCACAGAAGCCTCCTCTGTGGCCCTCCCCTGCTACCAAAAACCAGGCTGTGCAGCCAATGTCAGCTAGTTCCAAGATGGACCTGCCAAGGCCAAGCCCTTCAGTGACATGGCAGCACCTCTACGAGAGCATATTTAAGAAGGACAAAAAGTTATTGCACAGGAACAATTGTAGCCAAAGAAGAGTAGAGTGAGAATCTGTAAGAGGAACACACCAAGGTGAGTGGAGAAGGAGGGGCAGGAGGTGCTTCAGGCACCAGAGCTGAGTTTCCCCTGCAGCCTGTGGGGCAGACCATGGTGGGGCAGGATGTTCCCCTGCAGCTCATGGAGAACCGCTGTGGAGCAGTGATCCCCTTGCAGCCCATGGAGGACCCCATGCTGGAAAAGGTGGATGCTGAAAATACACCATCCCGAGACCCATGGTGGGAAACCTACTCTGAAGAAGATTCCTGTCAGGGACCTGCAGACCCATGAACGGAGGAGCCAATGCTGGAGCAGGTTTGCTGGCAGGACTTGTGACTCCCTGAGGGAGCCACTGGTGGAGCAGTTATGAGGACCTGCAGCCCATGGGAAGGTTTCACTGAGGAGCTAATTGGAGGACTGTCTCCCATGGGAGGGATGCCACTGTGCAGCAGGAAAAGGGCTCCTCTTCCTGAGGAGGAAGCCATGGCAGAAACAATAAGTGATGAACTGACCATTCCCAGTCTCCCTGCACCAATGTGGGGTAGGAGGTAGAAATTCAGGAATAAAGTTAAGTCTGGGAAGGAGGGAGGGGTGTGGGCAAGCTGTTTTTAAGATTTTTTTTTTACTTCTGATTCTCCTATTCTGATTTTTATTAGTAATATATTCAACCAGTTTCCCTAAGTGAAATTTGTTTTGCCCATGGTAGCAACTGATGAGTAATTTCTTCCTGTTTTTTCTCAACTGATGAAGCTTTCTCCCCTGTTCATTTGAGGAGGGGAGTAATGGAGTGGCTTTGGTGGGCACCTGGTGTCCACTCAGGGTCAACCTACCACACTCTCTGAGTGGGATGCCTCTTGGAGCTTACCAGCTGTCACATGTAGGACTTTGGGAGCTGTTGCCAAAAGTTCCCATGGGACTGGGCTGATACCCCATCCTCCTTGAGGGCCAGCTTTTTACCCATTGAGAAATGCAAAGGCATTTGACATATTTCACTGAACTTGAGGGTTTTTTTTTAAACAGGCACATATAACTTTTTACATACTTCTATGTATCTGTGTGTGTGCAGATGTGAATACAAACTATAGCAGGTGTAGATTGAATGTTGCCATCTCAATTTTACTGCTCTGGTTACAGTACACCCTGTTGAATAATTTTGTAAGTATTAAATTAGTCAATGACTAAGGGATATTAAATCCTTTAGCTGTAAACTGTTCTGAGACTAAGTTTGGGCACAGCCACATCCAGGCTTCATCAAGAGTTTAAAAAGAAAGGAAGTCTTTACTGAACCTTGTTACTCAATGGGAGGGTCTCCCTCTTACCCTTTGGTGTCCCCAGCCTCTGTATAATTAATTCCAAAGTGATTCTAACACAATTTTCTTTTGTGCTTCATCTAGGTAGTAAGTGCTAGAGAGGATCCTGCCATTGAACTTTGTTGTGGTTTTACAAATTTATATTACACCTGCTTTTGCTGATGGTAATTTGTTAAATGACCTAAACCATTCACTCATGAAAGTGTAAACTTTGAGTTTTTAGTTCCCATTTCACTCAAAATGCATCTGCCCTTTGTCATCATGGCCTGTCTGTGCTGGCCTCTCAGGACTGAAAGAGAAGCAAAAGAGCAATGTTTGAGTTGCATGCAGCTTTCTCTCAAGAGAGCCAGGTCCAGGTCTGGAAAAATCGAGGCTCTAGTTATTTATTGACACAGATAGAAATAAGTGGCCACTAAATACAGAGGCCGTGAAAGGTTGCTCTGAAACACATTTTTGAGAAAATACATCACCTTCCTGCAGTTCAAGATGTGTTTGCATTTTGTCTTACAGAGTCTGCTTCTCCCCTCTCAGGAGCAGATTTGCTTTTTCCTGATTTCTACTTCCTCATTTTTTTCTAAAGTATTTGTCACAATTAATAGATGAGAAATAGCTCATGATGAGAAATAGCCTCGTCTCCAAATTGTATACCAAGGTGGAAATTTGAATAGTGATAAAAGGTCAGGGTTTTGAAATAAGAAATGTCCAGCTAATCCTTCTTTATCTTCCTGGCAGATGGCCAGAAACCTTCTTCTATTTTCATCAATAAAGCATGATATTTTATTTGTCTGTATTTGATTTGGATTGGCTCATCCCTCGTTATCAGCTGGCATGGATCTGGTAGCTTGAGTAGAATGGGATTGTTTCCAGAAACTAAGAATCCTTACCAGAAAACTAAAGGAAAATGTGTGTTTTTATATTTGGTGTGTTAATATCACCTGTTTAGTTGCTGTATACTCTGTTAGCACTAAACAAAATGGGCAAAAATATTAGAAATATACATTGGAACTGCCTTTCTTATGTGTATCTCTACTGGGGAAGATGTCTACTGAGCAGGACCTAACCTGATGTGACTTCCATCACGTGAAACTGCATTAGATGCCTGGTATATATTTCCAACAATTGTGAATAAGTGGGTATTTTGGGGTGTTTGGTGCTGGACTCATATTTCAATGTACCTGAGGCTTTGGTTGTGCAAGAATCAAATCCAGGTGCAGTTTGATTCCTTTCTCATTTTATAGCAAAGCTTAGTTGCTGGAGTACACACAAGAGATTTTAGGAAGGGGAAGGGCCTATTTTTTCATGCCTTACATCTTTTTACCCAAGCTGCTGAATATTACATGCAAATATTAGTTTACTTGCTGGTCTGACCCTTGAAAAGGCAGCCTCTTGCAGTCAACGGGACTGCCTTACTTCTATGACTTGGTGGTGTTTTAGGTTCTTGCTGTCTGGGGAGAGGGTCTTAGTAGTTTGGATTTTGTGCTCAAGATGTAATGTTGACAACAGGTCTTTATAAATAGAGGCGTCTCAGTCTTTGTTTGACAGCCCTTAACCAATATCAGACGGACTTCAAAATTAGAAAACATTATGTTGCGCATTCCTTTTGGAGTAGGTAGAATAAATGAACTTGCCATCATGGCAAGTAAAAAGCCCAGCACTTTTCAGCACTCTGCAGCACAGAAGCTATGCTGTTTCACCTGAGTATGCTGTCTTCAGTACGTAGACTCATGGGCAGAGAAGAGCTTCAGAATGTCCTTGAATGTGGATACATTTGGACAGGTTGCTCTTCTGCAATTACACCACAGCATTTACAAACCACAGAACTTAAAAACTTACAAACAGTCACTCCTTTGAAGTGCATTTTCTTGATTCCTTCGAAGCTGAGAGATGAACCTTATTTCCTCTCCGGAAGAGAGATGATTACAGCAGTTTATTGCTAAAGCAAGATACTGAGGCAGAGTCAGGAAGCTTCTTTAGATTTCCACTGTGTTTGCTAAAGACAGAGGATCCTTGCAGGTCTATGTCACTGCCAGTAAGGCTTTTTTTTTTTTTTTTTTTTTTTTTTTTTTTTTTTTTTTTTTTTTTGTGAACATCATTACACCTGAATCCATACAAATGCTTAGCCTGCTTTTGGGTGGGGGAGGCATTATTGGTGAGGAAGAGAAGAAAGCCAGGGAAAGTATCTTGTACCAAATCTTCCCAAGTGTTGAGGAACTTCAGAATTTGCTCCTAAATCCAGATGCTGCTTTTCACCCTGCAATTCTGTTTATCTGATATTGTAGTTCCAGAGATGGCATGGCTTGAGCTGAGTGCTCAGGGTTTGGGGCTTGTTTCAGGATCAGAGTAGCTTTCTGTGAGTGGTACCTACAGGGCGCTGAGGGCTGACCTGTACTGGGGAGGCTTGCTCAGCTGTCACTATGAGCAATAACCCTGGTCGCCTCTGCCAGAATCAAGTACACTACTTCAGGGTCCCCCTGCTGCTGGGATTAGCATTGCAGCAGAGTGTTGCTCCCTCCACCTGATTCCAACTTCTGTGTGTTGCTTACTGTGCATTAGCAGGTTTCTGCCCGATTCTGAGGCAGCACCAAGACACAGTGCAGCACAGCACCCTAGCACCACAAGGTACTCCCATCAGTGCCCTCCACCTCCTGCAAGGCAAGCAGGCCCCAAACCTCCCTTAGCTATGGGGATGCTTGAAGGGCAGCCTTCTTCTTCATGGGGATGTAGCACAGCACAGCAATATTCAGGGACAGAGAGACAAGGATGAAGCAGTTTTGTCTGTTTCTTCTGGACAGGCAGTTTTAGGTAAGGTCACCTCTCTGGCATGCCATAGCACTGTATTTCCTGAGTTGTCTCTCTTAAGAGGAGCCAGAGGTTATTTTTTGAAAATGTGCATCATCCCCCTTCCCCACATTTTTGAACCCTATTCACATCATTTGAACCTTAAGCATGAGGAAAATTTGCAGCCAAAGCACCCAGAAGGACTTGGTTCGTATGAGATATTTCCACTCGAGGCATTGTTCTAATCACTCTGTCGAAAGCCCATCATTTTGCTTTGAAGCAGGGCTGGAAAAATATCCATTAGTGACATTCTTGTCTAACTGATGGCTGTTTTACTATTTTGTAGCATTAGTTGCCTTTATTATAGGTGGTTATTGAGTCCCAAGAGCTGGGATTCTGCTTCACTTTCATCCTAAGCAGCAAGAGCAGTGTCTGGCTAATGTCCTGAGAATGAGGGGTCAAGGGTCTCTACTCTCTCAGAGCCCAAGGAGGTGCTCAGCTGGGTGCCTCCCCACTGCAGTTAAGATGCCTGATCCTAAGGCACAAGCCAGCAGGTCATTCTGACCCAGAAACCTTCTTGTTCACTGGGTAATGAGCACTCCCTGTGGAACAAAAAAGGATGCTATAAGCCAGTGTAACTTTTCAGCTGAAAATGGCTGTCAAATTCACACTAGATGAACAAGAGTAGTCTGGGACAAAGTGAATAGAACACAGTTAGTAACACAGACATCCTCCCTCATCCCTCTCCCTTTCTATACTTGAACACACAAATCCACAAACCCTGCCAGAGCAGATGCAGTTGCCACAGGCAGTGCTTTTCTAATGACTGCTATTGAGGTGACAATGTCACCCATGTACCTTTGAGGGGCAAAGGAGGCTCTTGGACACTGGCTGAGAGCATGCAGGATGGCTCCCCAGCCTCTGCCAGCTCTCCATTCCACTAACTCAACAGTTTTGCTAGCCTATACCTCGGCTCTTAGGGAACTTGCTCTATTTGTAGGCTGAGTTTGCTCATCCAAGAAATAGCAGATTTGTCTCAGATCTGAAAAACGTGCCCTGGTAGAAAATCTTTTCTGCTATTGGGACTTTGCAAAATCTGAGGTATCTGGCTTTGTTCATACACCATTTTTATACTAGCTCAGCTTTATTCTCAGTGCTGTGCAACTCCTCCTTTGTCAACGAATGAAATCAGAAGGAGAGCTTGTGTAAATCCACAGAAACAGGGTGCAGCACACACCCATCCACTAGGCAGTCTGTGTATTCCCAAGATCTTTCTTGAATTTGGCAATCTGCAAACTACTGAGTATTTTCCATATAAGTCATTCATATCAGCAGAGCTAAGAGATAGTCAAAGGATGTGATTTTATCAGATGACTCAGAAGTGGGAGCATTTATTCCTCTCAAGCACCTTTACATCATCTTGACTCAGCAAAACAGGTCCAGTTCAACTTTTTTTTTCTTATTTACCAAACTTCCTAGGGATGTTTTCTTTAAGGTGGACTCCATTCTGCACATCATGAAGGTCAAGCTCAGGAAAGCTCCTACTGCAGGCAAGGCATTTTGTCCGGGTGTTGATGTCAAAAATGGAGTCCCAGTTTGACAACAAACCCTGGCACATAGTTTTTCTGGAGCATGGAGCCTCCTTGGCTCAGCAGCACACGTCCTGTGCATAGGTGTACCTCCATGCATGTCTGTCTGCACACATGGGCTTTCCAGTGCCTGGTGGTGTGTGCCACAAATACCACTTTACCAGCACTGTAGAAAAACCCCAGAGCTGGGACACTGGACAGAGCAAGGTTTTTGTCAGTGGTCACAGCTGGCTTTCATTTATCAGCAGAAAGAATTTCTAATCTGCAGTGAAACATTTCTTTTTTCCTTTACTTTAGAAACTCTTTGATGATAATTTGTTCATTATTTCTTCTTCCCCTGTTAGGTTAATAATAAATTATTCAGATCCTTTTTACATTGTGCCTCACCTGACATGGAACTCATCATCAATGAAATAAAACGTGATGAGGTACCAGAGAATTCTGCATCAACCACAGGAAAGCACAGACCTGAAGAGAAGTAAGGTTGATCTTCCTCCTACTCTCATTTTGGTTGCTTTAACAACACTGAAATCTTTTGTGACTGGCAGTCTGAGAAGTCAGATCAGGTATTAAAGAAGCCCTTTTCTGAGGGCTTTAGGGAATATGTTTGTAGTGCTGACACACATGTCCACCAGGGCATCCTTCAGTCACCCTGATTCAGGGGACAGGTCTCAGACTGGGGAGCAGCCGCTCCATCTGCTGGGAGCTGGCTGCAGCTGGGGTTTGGCAGACAAAACTCTGAGTCTGTTGGATGGACGTTTTTCCCTAGAGTCCTTGGAACCACAAGAGGGGAATCCCCAGACAGCCTCTGGGGTTTTGGTACCAGTCTTTCTGGGTCATGTGTTTTCATTTGCACCACAGCGAGATGTTCTCCCAATAAACCCCACCAGGTTCTTTGGATAACCCCCAACAGGCCTGGGACATGGGGCTGTGTGTCTCCAGGTCTTCCTGCCAAGTTTCAGGCTTAGGAGAACTGGAGCTCCTCAGCAGAAGATCTGTCCACCTCCTCATCTGATCATGCCTACATAAGTGCGTGTGTGCATATACATATGTATGTGTGGGTGTATACATAATCAACTTTACATGAGGGGAAATGTAAAACTAAGCATAGTGCTGGCTGGAGAGAGGCCATTAAGGGCTTATATCCTCTAGCACTGCATCAGAGCAAGGTGGCTTCCTCACCTAGAAATCCAATTTGATTGTGAAACAGAAGGAAAATGGCATTTGCAAACTGAATCCAGTACAAGTCAAATGGAAATCTGATTTCATTAGCAACCAGTGCAGAGCTCAAGTTAGGCAGGCTTGCTCTTTGATGAAGGCTCTTGAATGTGCGATCATAATCTCTGGCAAGCAGAATATAACAATGAGAAAGGCTCCTTAAATACAGAATCACACAGTATGAGAGGAAAAGAACTCAAGGATGGAAAATTGCTAACTCTGACTTCAGAAGGTGGAGGTTATCAGTTAATATTTTTGGTTTTACTTAGGTCTTTGATGTGTTCTTCAGCAGGAAACAGGTATTTTCATGCTGTCAGGAACTAAGGATATTAAGCAGGAATACTAAATGCAAACAGGGAACAGGTATATTATTTTTAGTAGAAAACTGTGTAGCTTCTTCAACCCCAGGAGTTCTGAAAAATGGGGAGGTTTCAAAGGGATCCATAGGAGTCTGCAGCAATCCTTTACCTGAGACATGAGCACAGAAAGGATCATGCTGAGCCAGATCAGAGGTCCAGCTACCTTGAGGTCTTATTTTTGCCAGAGGTGCCCAGGGGTAGTTGCAGACAGGGCATATGCAGTGATGCCTCAGCAGGTCAGAGCAGGACTGCGCTGGTGCTGAAGCTAGGAGCAGGGGGCAGGCGTTTGCAATTACACAGATTTCTGTGGGTTTCTGTAGAACCTTGGGGCTACTGTTGCAATGAAGAGGCAGCTGCGGAAATAATTTTTTCATGACTAGCTGGCTTAGCCATGGATGCTTCAGCTGTCACCCAGGAACAGGCTGGATTCTTGGTACTGCCTAGCCAGCTGCATTGCGGATCACACCCAGGGACCACTCCCTGCCACTGAGGTGCAGAGGCAGATGAAAAATCAGTACAACTTAAGTCCCCCACGTGCAGCATGAGATGACAGGTGCAGCAGCCATGCACCTGTCCAGCTTTCCCCTCACCACACAGCTGCAACATCAAAGGTGTTTTAGGTGAAAGCTAATTTATAACTCCAAGCACTGACAAACCAGCAGATGTGGGTCTGCCTGGATCTGCAGGAGGAAATCCTGCTGTTGACCACCCAGCTGAAATTCACTTCATTCTGGAGATCTGAAAATCCTATAGCAGAGAGGTAAAACCAACAACAAACAAAAACCTGCAAGAAAACAAGAGAAATTAACAACAGAGAAGGAATTCATCTGACTGATGGAGAAGCTGAGCCCCTCTGACTTTGGTTGCAAAAGTGAAGGCCCTAATCCTTGTGCTGCTGGAGGTGGCTGCACACCACTCTCCTCCCATCGGTTCTCCCACTGCCTGGGTTGGGGCAAAATAAGTCAAACCAAACGTGCAGCTCAGACCATGGCTTCTTTTTAGGAAAGATATAGCTGCCCTGTCATGTGGAGAGGAGGTCTGTTTTCTGTAGGAGCTTTTGTGCAAGAGGTTTTGATGGGTGAGTGCCCCCTTACTTGGAAGTGGCATCTCAGCAGCAGATGACACCAGAGGCCAACTTCTTTCTCCTTGTTTAAACTATGCTTAACATTTTTGCACCTGCCAAAGGCAGATTATGCCAATAAAGGGCAATTCTTTTTGTTGCCTTCAGGCCAGACGCTGAGTCTTAATGGCCTTATGCATCAGGGAAGGAGAACAGTGCCAGGACTGGTCCTTGCAGATAATCCCATCCACTTGTGTCAGTGGAGCAGTGGTCCACCAGGGATGAGTGCTGGAGTGGTGCTGGAGTTCCCTCTAGTGCTGGGCCTGTTGGTGGGTCTGACGGGAGATACCCAGCGCCTTTGTTTTTGGTAGAAATTAAATATCCTTCATGGCATTTTATGTTTAAGGGGGCAGGGCTAGCCCTCTTGAATGAGAAGGAGAGGTGCAGGTGCCACCCATGATGAAAACTGGCAATCAAAAAAACCTTTTTCATGATAGAGCCACAAAACCTGTGCAGTGTACAAAACTGGACATTGGGTAAACAAGGCATGCAAATGAAAAAATAGGTGAAACTCACTGTTTGGGATGCTTTTCATCATCATACCATTTTACTCAGTTAGAACCCCCCAATTTAAAGTCAAGGTGAGAACATTTCTCGTCTCCCTTCTGTGATCCATATTCACCTGTATTTGTATTATTTGTATTATTTTTGTTACCAAAAAAGAATTTAGGAAGGCAAATCCCTTCAATTTCTCTTTTACAAGCCCCACTTCGCGCTAATGGTGCAAGAGATGGTTGCCATCACCCATGGTTACACCATCCCAACGTTTTCATGTAGTTGTCTGAATATGTCAGCCCAATGTAGCAACAGGTCTTTATCCTCCAATGACAAATTCCTTGTAAACCTTCTTATCCTACTGGTACAGTTGTGAGGTAACAAAATAGTGCTTTGTATAAGTAAAACCAAGAGAATCGCTGAGAATCTCTATTATTTTATAGCTGATAGGGTTTTAGAAGTGTTTCTGCTGCGCATGCTTCTGAGCAAACCATTTTTCTGGAAGAGTTGTTTACAGAATTGTAAGTCCCAGGGAGAACTTTTCAGGAAAAAGGTCAGCTGAGACCACATCTGCCTGCATGGTGTAGGTTAAATCCTTGGGTTAAATACTTGTTGCTGGAGTCAACACTGTGTAGTTGATCTGGATGGAAGGGAGTGATCGCTGGCTGGCATTTCAGAAGAATGTGGGGTGCACCCTGAGGGGGGCATTGGGAGAGAGTCGTGCCTTCCCAGAAGCCACTCACTACTCCAAGA
This sequence comes from Haemorhous mexicanus, assembly GCF_027477595.1. Lineage (NCBI taxonomy): Eukaryota > Metazoa > Chordata > Aves > Passeriformes > Fringillidae > Haemorhous > Haemorhous mexicanus. The sequence goes on from NC_082381.1 coordinate 37,387,280, forward strand.
GGAGGCAAGTGGCGGGACAGTCGGGAGATAATGTTCTGAATGTTTTAAAAGAAACTTTCTCAGGTGGATAGTCTTGATTGTGCAGCATCTCTCCAAATGCAGGGAGTGTTTTTAGGTAGAATTCAGCAGTGCCCAATGGTCACAATCAACCCTAACATCTGGCTTTAAGTGGGGCATCAGGCAGTGCAGGATGTGAATTTACCTTGTGTTTTAAAACCACTTCCTTTGAAAGATAAGTGGCTCAAAAAATGCAGTTTAATTGGATAAAGACTTTGTAAATGAGGCACAGAGTTAATTTTTTAAATGTATCACTTCCACTGCTTTGTTACTAACAGCAGCTCCAGAAGACCAGTTAACAGCTTCAGGGAGAGTTTTTCCAGGCAAAACATGGAGCTATTTAAAGTCCAAAGTTTTCTGTTACTTTAATATATCACTCCTTTTTCAAAGAAGCACTGGCAAACAAAGCACACCAAAGCCCCTCAAAATGTGCACATGCCAGGTTCACCAAGATACATCCGAGCCCTCACCTTCAGACTGAACTCTGAGGATGGACCTTGCTGCCTGTGGTGGTGGGGAGGCTGGGGAAAAGCGTCCTCTGAATGGCTTTTGCATGATGGGCATTTATGGTCCCACAACCTTTCCATGCTAGTTCTGCTCTTTGTTAGAAAAGTAAAAAAAAGCTTCCCACAGGGTCACAGCCTCCTTTTGGCAACCATCTGCTCTGGCATGGGGTCCTCCACAGGCTGCAGGTGGATATGTGCTCCACTGTGGACCTCCATGGGCTGCTGGCAACATCCTACCTCACCATAGTCTTCATCATGGTCTGAAGGGGGAATCTCTGCTCTGGTTTCCAGAGCACCTCCTTCCTCTTCTTCTGCACTGACCTTGGTGTATGCAGGACTGTCCTTCTCTTGTATTCTCACTCCTCTCTTCAGCTGCTGTTGTGCAGCAGTTTATCCCCCTTCTACAATTTGCTGTCCCAGAGGCACTAACCCCCTTGATAATGGGCTTGGGCTTGGCCTGTGGCAGCTCTCTCTTGGAACTGGCTGGTATTGGCTCCATCAGACATAGGGGAAACTTCTGGCATTTCCTCACAGAAGTCACACCTTGCTACCAAAGTCTTGCCACGCAAACCCAATACAACTGTCAGAAGAGAGAGGGGCATATGAACTTTTCTGTGTTCTGGCTAAGGAGAAGTCTGCTGAGTATGAGGGTGGTGATGACCTGCCAAAAAAAAGCGCCCATCCCACTTGAGTGCTTTGGTGGTATGATGCATTTGAAGTGCTTCTGCCTGTCTGGCAAATCCCAAACCTGTCCATTGAGCCTGGCATTCACATCCTGACTGGCTCCAATAAATGCACACTGCACACAGTGCCTTCCCTGTCTGAAGTGCAGCAGTGCAGTGATCATGCTCTTCCCTGATTTTGTTGCCAGCTTTATGAGCACCAGTGCAGGAAGGCTAATGCATGAAGCTCATGCTTGCAGTTTGTCTGAAATGTACCAGCAGGGCATTCATGCATTGAGTGAGCATTGTTAGTTAACGCCTCTTCCCAAACACACCTTTTTGGTAAAGACCAAAATTTGTGTTTCACCCTGCCCTTGCTGTATTGCCAGTGTAAGGCATAAGGTAAAGCACCCTCATTCTCATAAGCAAAGCCACAGAGCTGAACTTCCTGCAAAGTTACCTTGTTTGCAGTGGACTGTTTGAATCAAGCAGGAGCCAGCCAGATGAATGGAAATGGGGAGGTAGTGACAGCTGAAACATATCTGGCATTTACAACCTGCACCTTCATGCAAGCAGAGTTTGCTAGTGAAGTGTATGTTCAGAGAAGATGATCAGGTGGGTAGCACTTCTCCTTTGAGGCTGTTCTATTGGGAACCTCAGGTAGATCCAAAACTTAAATTTGTGCTTTCTGCGCTACTTAGGGGTTCATGGGCATGCCAAGAAAAAACAAGTTTGCTGTTGATCATTAGAAATATATTTTCAGTAGACTCTGAATTTTTAAGAATAGAGTAGAAGCTCTTTCTGTTTATTTTTTTGCCTTTTCCCCCCAGTTTTCATTCCACAGAAGGTTTCAGTGAGACAGCACAAGCAGGTGCTAGTCCCAGTAAATATTTATAGAGGTAGCTGCCTGTGAGACTCAAAGTGGAAGACCAGACAGCAACTTTTGGCACTGGAAAGGCTAAAATGGTTGATTCTGTATCTGATTCAGTCTTAATTTTGAGGTGCAGGCTTCATTTTGTGCTAGTTGTTAAACTGCAAGAGCAACCAATGAGATTTCAGCCAAGGGGAGAAGAACCCACAGCTGTGAGACACTGACAGGTTGTCATGACCTGACAAAATTAATCTTCAAACAATGCAAGAGTTGGCTCAGTCAATCCCAGAACTATTTGTAATTACCACTGAAAATTTGATGAAGGCAGGAAATGTAACAGAAGACTCAAACTGTGCATCATGACACCTGCACAGCAGATTGTACTATAAAAACCTGATTTCCCCTGAAGGGAGGTAAGAGGTGATGCTGACATGCAGGAGCAGGTCACCTGGGACTCTTGGCACTGCTGAGGCTTTTTATACCTTCTCCTGTGAGGCTTTCCGGAGCGTGGTTTAAATGAGATCACTAGAAGGTTGGTACAGATTTTGCTGGATAAACGCATCTGGTGACAATGACTTCTGGCCACACAGATGAGATATTTCAAGCAAACTCCAGAAGTTCTTGATTTATTATGATTATTTTTTTTTTCTCAGTCTGGTCCCAATTACTGTTTTTATTGTTGACCTGAATGCTGGACTATGGCATGTGCTTCTGACATCTACAGATGATGATGAACTGGGATGCACTGCCCTGAATCACTGGAGTAATGATAATGATCTTGGCAAACTGGAAAAGTGGTTTGGTTAATAAAAGGAATTATTCTGAAAAAGGACAGGCGCAAACACTTGTTTGTGCAAACAACTTGTTTGCATCCCTGCAGTATGTCTGGGAAACTTCTTCCCCTTCTGATAGCTGGCAAGCTGCTTCTGGACACACAGAATAGGAAAGGACAAATATAAACCCCTCCATCATCAGCACAAGACATGCAAGATGTTATCTCATACTGCTCATGCATGCTGATCAGAGATGTCTGGGAGGTGGCTGAGGCAGGGGGTGCCACATGAGGGTCCCTGTTGGGAGTCCATGAAAAGGGTAAACACAAGAACACCTTTGGATGTTGAGTACTTGGGTGCTAGGTGGCCCTGAAGCCATCTGTCCCTGGAGATACGGTCTTGGAGATGCCTGGACTTGGGAGCATGCTCTGTGGAGGGCAAGAACTTCCCTGTCTCCTTACCTCTCCCTCCTCCTTCCCTGCACCTTGTTTCTATACAAATAAAATTAGGACAAACGGGAACCAAAACACCCTGGGGGACCATGAACAGCTGTGATAAAGCATGTAGCAAATACAGATTATTTTGGAAGGCATGGGTTTTCTGCCATCTTCCTTTCCACAGAGACCAATGCACTGGAACAGGGGATCAGGGATACCCCCATGTCCAGTACTTCCCACTGAACTCTGCAGGGGCTTGAGACTTTTAAGTACCAGCCTCTGAGTGCTGCAGAAATAAAACCCCAAAACAAAAGCAGTAGAAAGTGGAAAAGTATGTTTACAGACACCTTTAAGAACAGAATCTACGTCCAAACCAGGCCTGGTGGGCTCTGGGCATGGCAGCTATGGAGACACACCAGCATTGCAGTCAACTCACTGCGATGATGGGAGGGATGGAGCTGCAGGTTGGGATTGTGAATTAGACCTCAGCCTATACCTGGGGCTGGAAAAGCCTTTTCCCTCAGTGCAAGTCCTTGTGCAACTCATACTTGGATGTGGGCTTGTCTGTGCCTGCCCAGCAAAGGCAGCTCGTGTCCAAGGTCTGCAAGGCAACTGATGGGGGATGAGTGGTTTGTTTGGGAGCACACCATGAGCCCACAGCAGGGCTGGCAGGAACCCTGGTCTGGCTCCCTGGGTTGCATCACTGCCTTGAACAGAGGTTGCTGAAGCACTTAGTGGGGATTCACAGCTGCTGGTGCCACACGTATGAAGGCAAAAGGCTCTCACCAGACATGGTTGCTGCATCTCCAAGGGAAAGAAAAACACAAACAGGGTAAAGGTAGGGGCAAAAAGACAAAAAAGCTGTATGTTACAGAGATGGGAGAAAGATACAGCTGCAGTTACACAGAGCACAGAGAAAGTGAAACTGTGTCTTGGGCAATCACTCTATGGCTGCCAGTTCAGCTCTGGCAGGGAGAGACCAGGAAGGTGTGGGGGCAAAAGGGTTTCTGCAGAAAGTGGCAGGGCACAGACAGCTGTTTCAGATTTGCAGGAGATTCACCACCCTATTGTGAGACTTAAGCTAGAGTTCAGGAATGTGGCCAGCTCATATGAGAATTTTATTTGGACATATCAATCAGACTGCATCAAATCCTGGCTGAAACATCACAAGGCTGGCAGGGAAACAGTCATCTTCATCTGACCTTTTTTTTTTTCTGGCCAAACTCAAGCAGTATGTACTTGCTTTGCTCATATGGTAAAGGCAGTACTTCCTCCTAAAGATGATTTGGAGGAAGACCAATGAAAACAGACTGTTTTAGGACAAAGACGGCAGCTAAATGTTCGTTTTCACCAAGAGCAGAGGAACATTCCTTCAGAAAAGGACCCTTGAGTACTGTTTTACCCATGGTAGCAAAGATTCTCAGGTACCTGGGTGCAAGCATCATTTTCAGGGAGAAGACAGAGGAGCTTCTCATTTTGGTGCAATGTAGACCTCTTTTCTACACTGGTAAGGGAGCTGTGCATTCCTCAGATGAAGAATCCACTGCCCCAACAAAAATCCCAAAGTGGGGGTCCCACTCTTGTGGGGTTGCATGCTGGTTTGAGTCAGGAGCTACATCTGTAGTCAAAATACAGGCTACAGGAACCCCAGGTAGACAGATTTGAGGTTGTGTAGCTATGGGAAGTATCCCCAGGGCTAAAAGCCTGTTCTCAGGCCTTCCACTGTTTCTGTCCTGGATAAGGGCGTTGGGAACAAGGGTGATTGCTGCCCACTGCCTCCTCCCAGAAGCAGGAATACACCAGGTCTGACCCGAATCTTTCCAGACAAGACTGAACACCATGAAATAACATGTCTGGCTTTCTTTGAGTTTCTCTCTTTTTTTGTTCCTCTATTCTAACAGGCACCTTCAGCAGAGACTATGCAGTTGCAGTACTTCAATTCTGGTTGCATCAGTCTCGCAAACTGATCTGGTAGGAGTGCTGCTGATGCAGTGGCTAGAGCCTGAGGGAAAATGAAATCCTGCTATTTTCTAGAGAAGCTTTGTGAGGACTAAGTAGCCCAGTGCCCTGCAGAGCTACAGCAGGCAAGGCTCTGCACACTCTTGCAAAAAGGTAATGGTAAGCCTGACAGCCCAAACGCATTGCATCCTAAGACTCAGCTTTTTGCCCACTCAGATCTTTTTTATTTATCAGTGCTTCCAGTTATTTGCTGCTTTTATGGTCCTGATGATCTACTATGTGATTAGACATGTGCTCTTGAATACTCCTCTGTCTGCCTTTGAGGCAGAGGGTACCCTGTCAGGGGTGACATGTGGTACTTTTCTTCCTGCATCCTCAGACACCGCACCACATCTCTGAGTGCCCCAGCAGCCACTGACTACAAGCTCTGCTTTGGAGACATGGGCTGGCAGCAGTACATCCTAAGGGAGGAACTGGGAAGTCCCAGCTCCAGCCCAGACTGTATCTCTCTATCTCTAGTGCATGGCTGGGCAGATTATCTGCTGCCTGTGCTTTAGTTTCCCCATCTTTGGAGATGACATCAATACCTGCAAGTCTTGCTATGGAAATTAATTACATTTGGCTGTGGTCTGAAAACTGGCCAAGCTCACGCCCATCTCTGCAGAAGATCTGTCCTTTGACACTCAGAACACCAGCCTGGCATCACACCAAGTGACATCCACACCTCATCCTGTCAGAAGAAGAGTGCCAAGCCAACCCAGCTGCAGCAATGCATGTGTGTAGCTAGAAACTGAGGGTGGCAGCAGAATCCATCCCATCAACTCACTATATCTAGGCAGGGATGGCAGAGGAGCCTGAACTTCTGGCATCCTTAAGTAAAAGCATGGTGTGCTGCCCTGGCAGCCAGCTCTGCTTTTGAGTGCAGGGGACCAAGGAGTTCTGTGGCCCTGTTACAGTACAGCAAGATGCTCCACAGGACGTAACATTCCTCTTGGAGGCCAAGCCTGGATTTTGACATGACAGAGGCATAGTTTGAGATATAGGGGCTAGTGCAGCTTCCTGCCAGTCTGCTTTCCTGCCACAGGGATGACAGCTTTGTTGCCCTGGAGACTGACCTTCCCTCACAAGACACCCCCCCACCCCCCCCACCCCCCCCCCAGAGATTGTCTGCTCAGGGTCCCATTTGATCTGCTCCCCTCTTGGGTGAAAGCAGTCCTGCTTCCTGCAGGAGTTGTGGCACTCACTTTTGACCTTAAAACACCCTGCTGCGGGGCTGATTGCACCCAAGCACTGTGAGATATGCACCCTGAGTACAGTTCCTCCAAGGTAGCTGAGATAACACGCTGGGCACTGCTTCTCCACGTGGCTGCTGTGTGGAGCAGTGCTGCCCCTGAAAGAGTTCTGACTGGGCCAGGCTGCAGGGCACTGGCTGCTGTGCATCTGGCTCACTGCTTTGTAGTCCTGAAGATGCCTGTCTGCCTCTCCCCTGCCTGCCTGTGCCTGCATAGGCAGGGCACAACTAAATCTCCCACCAACAGGCTTTTGATGTTTTTAAATTAGGGGAAGTCACTTTAACCATGGGCAGGTAATCTGCAGCTCACTCTCCATCCATACCTAGGGAGATGTGGAGCTGGCACAAGAGTCTGCACTACTTCCCCACAAGTGGCAGACAGTGGCTCCCCTGTGCACGTGTGTGTGCATGAGGGAGGTATAGAAAGAACTAATCTGTTGGGGAATATTGGCAATGAAGGTTTTCTGATAGCAGAGATTGTCTGGATTGAGTGATGTCACTTTATTTCCCAACGGAATTTTTTGGTGTGGTGGACAGTGTGGAAGATCCAGTTGTGGTCTTGTTGTTCTTTTACAGGTAATCACCCTGGCTGTTACTTCCTGTGTTAGCCCACTGATGCCTCATAGAGATCCTGACCCTTGACTTGAATTGAATTTCATTAAACTGCAAGGGCTGTTGACCAGCTGTGATTGCTGGGGATATTTGCAGATGCTTTTGGGTCCAGAGACACCCACTGGTGATGAGGACAAGACTGAGAGAGACAATGCACCCTGCTATATGTCAAATGTAACTGGGTCCTGAGCCTTTCTGGGTCTGACAGGGAACCTGGCACCAGTGAAGGCAAGTTCTTTTGCAAGCCTACTTCAGGTGTTCTTTGCTTCAGTCTTTGATACTAAGATTGGTTGTCCTCAGGGTAGTTGAGCTGGAAGGCAGGGATATGGAGTAAAATAAAGCCCCTATAATTCACAGGGAAATGGTTCCTACTGGTGTATCCCAGCGTTCAGTGTTGATGTCAGTTCTGTTTAAAATCCTTATTGATGATTTGGATGAAGGGATTGACTGCACCTGCAGTCAGATTGCAAATGACACCAAGCGGGGTGGGAGTGTTGATCAGCTGGAAGGGATTGCAGAGGGATCTGGACAGTCTGGAATGGTGGGCTGAGGCCAATTGTATGAGGTTCAACAAGGGTAAGCGCCAGACGCTGCACTTGGGTCACAAGAACCTCACATGGTGAAGAGAGGAGTGGCTGGAAAGCTATCCAGCAGAAAAGGACTGTGGGGTACTGGTCAACATCTGGCCAAACATGAGCCAGCAGGGAGCTCAGGTGGCCAAGACAAGAAGGACAATGGAATCCTAGCCTGCATCGACAATAGTTTTGGACCAGGACTGTGGGACGTGACTGTCCCCCTTGTACTGGACACTGGTGAGGCCCCACCTTGAATGCTGTGCCCAGATTTGTACACTTGAGATTGCACACCTAAAGTAAGAAAGACATTGATGTGCTGGAGCATGTCCAGAAAAGGGCAATGGAGCTGGAAAGGGTTCTGGTGCATAAGTCTCATGAGGAGTGACTGAGGGAGCTGGTATGTTTAGCCAGGAGAAAAGGAAAACTCCTGAAAGGAGGTTGTAGCCAGGTGAGGGTCATTCTCTGATCCCAGATAACAAGTGACAGGACAAGTGGAAACAAGTTGCACCAGGGAGGTCTAGATTGGACATTAGTAAACTTTTTTTCACTGAAAGGGTTGCCAAGCATTGGAAATGGCTGCCCAGAAGTCACCATCCTTGGAGGCATTTAAAAGATGTGTAAATGTGGCACATGGTTTAGTGGTGGTCTTGGTAGTGCGAAGTTAACAGCTGGACTCAATGTTATTAAAGCTATTTTCCAATCTTAACAATTCTATGATTCTGTGGTTTACTTTTGCTGCATAGCTTTTACCTCTGTTGCCCTAAGGCTGAATTACAGATCTTCTGGGAAATGTAAGTGGATAGACAGGGCTCCGTTTTCTAATTCTTGGTCCTTAAGTGCTTGATGGTTTTCAGAGTGCTGGTGTCTGTGTACCAAGTCATTTATGCCCAGCCAAACTGCATTCTATACTACTTTTGCATCTTTTCATGAATAACCTGAAAGTCTCAAAAAAACCCAGTAGCTTCTTGAAAGCAGAAACGAAAGAAACCTTCTGGATATAGCTCTCTGATTGTATAGCTCTCCGTATAGCTCTCTCATGCTTATTATGCTCTATCATGCCTTGATTTACACTAACTCAACTCATCAAGTCCAGTGCTTCCTTAGAGGGAGCCCAGCCCACAGATAACCCAGAAAACTCATATACTTTTCAGTGCAGTGGGAAATCAGTTCCATTTACATTCAATCCTTTGTTTCATTGAACCCCAATAGCTACCATCACTGACTCCTCCCTGAAGTGTCCTCAAAAGTGGTATTTATACATGGCAGCCACTCATGTCTGGTTTATATAATCCTACCAGGGATGAAATCAGAAGAACCCTATGATTCTGGAACATTTAGGTTGCAAAATCACACTTTGGACAGGCGCTGTGCAGTGTGATCCTTGGTGGCATGAACAGGATCTGTCTGGCTGTGTTTATCTTCCCTTATTTATCTGCCATTTTAGAGTGTCACAACTCAAGATTTTGTGACACTCCTCCTCCTCCCATGTGGATACCAGCTGCCAGCACATACAGGAATGGCAGGAACATTACCTCATTGGTGTTGGCCAGAGAGAAGTCATACTACCAAAACTAAGATGAAATAAAATTCTTACCAGCGCCGTTGCTTGTAAGCATCTCCCCAGTGCTGTAGGCTGGTCTTGGTTTTGCTCTCCTCCCATCTGCCTAGGACTCTGCCAATGTTGCTTGCTCCCAAGTATGAAATAAAAAGCAAGTAGGGGTAGGAATAGCCAGGTCACCAGCCTGCCTTCACACTTCCCTCTCTCCCCAGGAGCACATTCTTTTTAAAATTTTTTTTCTCCTCAGGAAGAATGGACTTGTAATTTCTAACATTAATTTCACGTCATTTCCCTTTAATATGATTATCCTTCCTTCACATAATTTATTCTCACAGGTGCTTATAGCACCTCCCTGCAATAAAGAAGATTAACTAATGAGCTGTTTGTCCCTTACCCTACATTGTTAACCAAGCTATTTAATAAAATCATACCAGACATCTGGCCTAGCAATACCTGACTGGGCAGCCACCTCTTTTATCAACTTTCTACATTCAGCTGATGGCAGATATTCAGTGCCAGGCACTTAGCAGCCATCTCGCCAGTGTCTGCAGGGCTGACACAATTTTCCATATTTATTATAATCTTGTACTGACTAAGACTGCAGCCCAGAAGAATGCTTAAACATGTTTTTAACTGCATAGGTGCAATTAAGTACCCTTAATGGTTGTAGGACATGACCATATACTTAAGTGCTTTCTAAACTGCAGCTTTCTCGAGGTTTCCATTCTTATCATACCACACGGCCTCCCATTTTGCCACCCCTTCTTTTCCAGCATGGAGAAACCTCCCCTCACCTTTGGGAATTCCCCAAATGCCCCACGCTAGGTGAGATGGGTCTGGAGTTGAGTCGAGGTTCTCCCTCGAGACAGCTGTAAGACGGTCTCTGTTCAGCACGACCAGTATCCACTGCAGGCATTTCTGCCCCCATCCTACTTGCCTGGGATGGACTGTGGTCCCTCCTGGGCTCCCATGTCTGTTTCCTGGTGTTATTGCCTAGCTCCACCCTCTCCCTGTCCTGACCCAAGGTCCAACTCCGAGGCTTTAGTTTTTACATGTTGTGAACCTACCTACCTACCTACCTACCTACCTACCTACCTACCTACCTACCTACCTACCTTTTCCTTGAAGAATTGTCTGCCTCCTCAGCTGAGCCAGGGATGAGCACAGCCTGGCTTTGGTGCTGTGAGTGGTTTGGAGGCTGTCAGTTGATATTGCACCCTCCTGAAGCAGCCGAGAGCAGCAATTTCTTAATAACTGAACAATGTTTGGGACCTGCTTACGATATCTCATGAGGTATGTACACATGAGGTAGATGGGGTCTCTGCATATTGCTGGACTCCTGTGTCCTGTGCACCCGCCTAGGACCCTGCTCACAACCTCACCTATGAAACTGTAGCTTCCTGGACAGAGCTGCACAAGGACAGATGCAGAAATCAGTTGTGATTTCTCCACAACAGTGGAGCAGATGTCAGGGAAAAGGGCAACTCTAGGCTGCTACTGTGCAGTCAGATAAGGCAACAGCATCTTCTCCCCAGGTATTGCAAGCTGATCGAGACGTGCCTCTGCTCTGTGCCTTTGGTGTCTGCCTGGAAAATGCAGACACACCCCCAGCAGCTACAAGCATAACCTGTAGCTGTAAAATGAAAACCATGGCCAAGGAGTGAAAGAGAAAGGGATGGCAAGGCAAGGAGAGGCAGCAGCAGCTGAAGGAGTGCTTAGCTCTGTATGGCTGCCACTGTGTATTGCAGAGGCTGCCAGCCCTGCCTGCACTGGCAATTGCAGAGCTTCATCACCCTTTACACTGTGCCTCCCTCCCAGCCAGGGAGGCTGTTGGCTTCACATCCAATAATCCTGGTGACTTCTGAGAAAAAATCATGCCACTCCCAAATGAGAAGGAAGTACTATAGCCAGACTATTGAAAACAAAGTGAAATAAATGGGCTTTACTGAGGAAGCAGCTAGGATGAGATAAGAAGGGAAGGCATGACTAAGAGGCAGCCAGGAAAGTCCTGGATTTGTTTGTGGGGTATAGCTGGGACTGGTGACTGCTGTGATTGTTCTTTGCCACCTGGATGCATAATGGCAGACTGATTTCCTGAGGGTGCTGGGATATAGCACAGCAAAATTGTCATTCAAGAGAGAAGAGCCTTCAGTGGAGATCCAGGGTCAGTCCTCACCATGCTCTTGGCTTGCTATGTGGTGCAGGCCAGCAGTACCACAGTGACAACCTGTCCCTGCCCAGTAGCCTCCTTTTCTGGCCTTTGCCATGCATGCAGGCTCTGGGTCCAAACAGAACTGGTGCCAGTCTAGACTCGATGACATTGTCATAGCTTCTAAGTTTCTGGAGACAGAGAAAGAACTTGAGTTTTAAGGAAAATCTGTTCAGCAGATGTTGGTTGCAAATGAAAACTTGAAGGAGGAAGATTTACATTCAGTGAAGATACTAGACTGAAAAGATTAAAGTTAGTGCTGGTCCACTGAGCTAGCAATGAGGTGTGCAAATGACATCTGCAGAAGGGCAACCATTAGTAAAGATGATAATGATGCTTAAATCTCATCTGTTGTTTTAAAACTGCAGCACCTTGGGGGAGAAGGTGGGGCTCATCTGACCCATAAAATGGGAAGATTTAAAGTGACTTTCTTGTGGTGGCACAATCTGCCACTGGCTGGGAGAAACTCAAGTCTCCTCTTCACCAGGCCATGCATGATACCTCTTACAGCACAAAGAAGTATGTGGTCACGCTGGTCCATCTACAGGAGGGACATCTGGCATGAAGGACAAGCCTGCGCTGAAGAACCGCGTCCATCAGCTTGTGAAGAGCACCAAGCTTTTGTAGTGCTCCAAGCTCAGCAGGGAGAGGTGGCAAGCCTGCAGAGCTTGACATTGGCAGGCACTAGCACCATGTCAGGCTAGAAAGCAAGGGTAATGTAAGTGCAGCCCTGCTCCTGGGAGAGGAGCTCACTGTAAATGGGATGGATACGTGAAGTGCTCTGCATCATGTGCATCAATAGAAATAACCTTAGAGAAACAGATCAATTATGATACTGTATATTCCACCTGGCCTGCCTCCGGGGAATGCAATTCCTTTCTCTTGGTGCTGGAAATGTGTCGTCAGAGGGTGTTCTCCCAGAAAAGAATCTGCAGTGTGGTAAAAGCAGCAGGGATCCTTTCTGCTCTAAGTGAGGATCCAAACTGCTTTAAGACATTTCAGAGGTGCACAAACTGTTCCTGCTCTGAGATGCAAAGGAGATTTCTGGTCAGACTGTTAAAGTGTAAGGGTGACTCCTCATGTTAACAAGTGCTGGCACACACTAACCCTGTCCAGTGCCCCCCCATGAGATCAGAGTAAACACTCAAACATTTCCCAGTGTACTTCCAAGCAGCGAGACATAGGTGTCAGTAGACTCCTTTCAGAGTTTTAGCTTGTTCAATGGTCGCAACAAAGAGAAAAGGGGCAGGGAAGGAGCCTGTTCTTACCACACATCCCTTTAAATAAGGCAGTTCTCTGTGTTTCCAGAGCACGTACAAGATCTAAGTCCATGTGCGCAGGCATCCCAGCTGCTCTCAGGACTTTTACCCATATTTCAAGCACTGCAAATTTCTATCTTTTTTATAAGATACACATTAAATTTCATTAACAACACTATCAGTAACCTCACACCACCTTTTGAGTTGCTCAGCTCAGGGGAAGGCTTTCAAACATTGACCACATTTTGCACTTCCAAGTCCCCACTTAAGCCTGTGTTTCCGAACATTGACAGATTTACAACATTATCTCCAAAAACTTTACATTCTAAATCTTTTGCCTGTTATATCATACGTGCTCCTTGTTTGGAGGAGTGGTGTTTGAAAATTAAAAAATTTTCATCCTGTTACAATGATTCTTTCCCTCATTTGTTGAGGAATATGGGCATTTCCATACCTTTAAAAATTCCAGCACTGTTGTAGAATAAAACAAATTGTATCTCCTTAAGTAGTGAGTGAAGCAGGTTTTAATCTGACTCTTCATGCCAGTGGTAAATTTGGCCTTTACAAGTTTAAAAATATGCCCTAGCAGAAGAAAGGATTTGAAAAATGAGGTGCTAACTGCATTTTTATCTGCATATCAAATCAGGACTAATCCAACACAACCTCTTAAGTTTGCTGGCAATTGTTTTGTCTTTTTGCTTGAGTAGAGGTCAAGCAATTTTTGTAGTCTTTGCCAACAGATCCTACAGATTAACAGATTAATATCATTGTTGTGAGGGTTTACAAAAAGAATACCATGTTGCCTCTATATAGGTACTAAACAGGGTGCAACTTTATTTACAGTGTAAAGTGCATCACATGGAAATCGTTTAAAACACACAACAAGCAGTGACATAAATGACAATACAGTACTGGGTAGGGAGGGGTAAATATTCCAGCAAGTACCAAAACATCATCAATAGCACTAATGTGACAGCCTCTAGTTTCAGCTATTCTGTCCTAACACCACATCTCCTTACAAAATGTGTTGACTGGGTTGACCCCAGGACTCCATGTACAAGTCACCAGTGTGAAGCTGGGATGCTAAAAGCTATTCTCCAGCCCTAAACTGTCCATCAATGTCCTGCCAGATCTAAGCACTCTCCTCACCACTGCTGTTCTGCTCTGGAGATGACCAGGACAGAGTCAGAGGACACACCAGAGAAGCACACTGGAAAAGGGACAAAAACATGAGAATGACACATAAATAAAGATCTACTTTTCTCAGCTATGCACTTTTTCCCTTGAGAAGTCCTGTGTTGCTCACTGCAGCTTCCCTTCATTTGCTGTTAAGGCAGCAAGGAAGTAAAGGAACAAAGTGCCTACAAATGGTGGTGACTGTGTGCTGAAATGCGGACATTACTTACTGAACACTAACTTCAGTCAAAGCTGTAAACGTCGATGGCTGTGGAGCTGGGAGACAGAAGATTTTTGCTACGTGCTAGCAGAGTCCATTAGAAAAAGAAGGTTGTGGGAGCTAAAACCACAACTCTTCAGCTGGTTGCAGCTCCCACTGGGAAGGAATCTACATTCACATTAATCTGATCCCCTAATGACTCCTATTCTTTACTATCTGTTTTTCTTTTAATTGGCTGAAAGCTCCTAATGGTTGACAACTTTCTTTCTTTCTTTCTTCCCCATTTCTGGTCTCGGGCTAACAGCCATCAGTTATGTGTCAGTATTTACTAGAGCCCTGTTACTGTAACTGTGAGCTCATTTTGGTGTCCTATCACTTTCCTGTATCAGGGTTCATGCATAAAAGGAAGGTACATCCATAAAGTGGGGTGGGGCAGTTGTGCACACTCTTAATCTGGAGGGTAACTAAGCAGGAATAGAAAGCTACAGAAGGTAAAATTTATTTCTCTTTTTCTTTCCCAATGATAACTGCAAATTACACTTTTTTTGTTATTATTGGGAAAAATAGAGCTTCTGATCAATGACTCTTGTTCTGACTCTAAGATCTGTTTCATAGAACAGACTTTTTGCTAACTGATAACAGTTACCAAACATGTGACTTTGAAAGATGCAGGTGATTTCTGTCTTGTACTTCCACCACTCTACTTCATCATAAATTTTGACATTTCAATTCATCAGAGCATGACTTAATGGTGGCACTCATGTGTGTGTTTTCCTCAGACGCAGGGGGAAGGACCAGTCTGAGAATGAGAAATCTGATAACATGTATGCTCTCAGTATTTCTCAGTAGGCTGAGCATTTCTGCCTGTGTGTGTTCTCAAGAGAGGCCTTTTCCAATTTTTTGAGGATTCTGCATAACAAAACTGCAGCATTTTGGCAAGCAATAGCAAATTTTCACTTGTAAACCTAAGCTGGTGCCTTCTCTCTCCATCTCAGGGGCAGTCAGATATTGGGACCCAATCCTAAGACATCAAAAACATTCACCTAGCAGATAGCTATGAAGAGATGTATTTCATTTATATAGGAAAGGGATAGTGGTTACAGGCAGGTCGTGAGTCCAATGGCAAATGGAATGTGCAAGTTTCAGAGATCCATCTGCTTCCTACTGCTGGGTCCTGGATTATTCAGCTTAGAGCTACACCTGAACAGCCTGTAGGTCAGAAAGCTTCAAAGGCTCTTGGTGGCTACACTTAATCCATTCTTCTCTGAACGAGATGATGTTCCCTCATCTCTTTTACTAAGAAATTTCATATAAAACTCAAGCTGATGCCTACTATTAAGTCACTCTCCAAGGAAGTTAATGTCACACAAACTACACTACAGAATCTTCTTATGCTCGTCAGAAACTGGTTACAACACAGACCTTATCACATGCAGTTATAATTTTCATCAACTGAAGTTCCAAGACAGGCCCAATGCAGAGTTTAGTGGCTCATTCCGCCTTGTGTAACACACTTTACTGTTGAGTTGCTGGACAGTAGTATGCTTTGGCAGCTCGTAAGCAGAATTGCCATATTCTGTTTAATCATGGCTGGCAGTATAGTACAGTTTCATTAGCTTACTTAATGTAAGAAATGGGAGGGACTTCACCTTAAACAACCACTTCCTCAGTGGATTGTAGGAATCTTTACATTTGTATGTGTATGTGTGTATGACACCTGTGTAGCAGCATATATTTGATAATACTTTTATAAATGAAAAATACAGAGGATTTCTTTAAAAATTGAAAGATGTATCACAAAATAAAATACAAAACAAGAGAGCTGGGGAGGGGTGGGGGAAGGGAAACAATGGATTTGATTTACAATGCATTAGAATCCAAGCCCTGGTGCCTAGGCTGAAGAAAGATATCTGAATGTAGAATTGCTGCTCTGATGTTAAAAGGGATAGAATCCAGCCTTCCGTTTCCTGCATCAAAAAACCCAAACAAAATAAAATCAGTGATGTGCTGAACATATCAAATGATCAACACTGAGGCGCAAGAGGATGGTGCCTGAAAGTATACCAAGAATTAGAATGCCACAGCTCAAAGAGGCAGAGAGAGTGGCCATGGGAAATAGAAATATCTGACATTTAATTTAAGTCATGGCTCATCACAGAGTAGTTTGGAACTAGTCTTATTCTGCATGCTGATAAAAACTTTGGGACCTTTCAGCTTCCCCTTATAAATCCACACCTTGTTAACCTGCAGCAGGGAAACTCTGCTATCATGTTATTTGTCTGTAGTGTTTTAGAATTCCCAGGTATCATATCCCATAAAGAGCCACAAGTAACTGAGGCCAAAACTTAACAAAATGTGAAAGAGATCTCAGAGCTTGTTTCTGTCTTTACTTCACCCACCCAGTTATGTTTGGGAAACGTCCTCTCAAACAAATGTCCTCTCTGGAAGGGACAAGCTGCTAGACCCCAATCCTGCAGGGATAATGACCCACCTTCTGTGCTCTGCTGCACAGATCTATGGACTTAGACAAAAAAATCCAACAAAAGAAGCCAAGGATAGTCTGGTTTGGGAATTGCCTAAATCTTTTATCATGAGATAAACTCCACTATTTTTGGCTATTATGCCCACTGGATTTGGGCTCTTCTGCTTCGTGTCCTAAATGGAAATACTACCAGACTTGAGATGTATATCTTTTAGTCTAAAGCTGAAAAATACTGTTGGCAATACATTTAAGTTGCTTCACAAAGGCACATATAATCACAGCTGACAAATGAACACTATTTGTTTTGGACAATGTGATTTCTCAGTCAAGCATCTCTTCTATAGCTTTAAGATAAACTGTCTGTCAGAGAGATAGGTAGGAATGTCTGCCACTGCCCAGAAAGAAGAGGAGAAAAAATTACAGTGTCACAGGCTTCATCTGTTCCCTGCAGAAAAATATTAATATTCACCTGGTTCTTATTTAGCTCTCCAGGATAATGACCACTGTGTTCAGCAAGAGCGAGAGTGAGTTGACGCATATACATTTGTTGCTATCATGGCCCTAGAGCTGCCAGGAGATTTGAACTTGGACTTGTGTCACAGGCACCTTGTTGTACTCTTTAAATGATTACATCACTCAATGCTGGGTGTAAGATGACTTATTATTTATGACAAACGTTGCATAACCCCAGTCTTAAACACGGATCTAGCTGAGGTATATACAGTTCACAATGAACACTAGTAAAGAGTAAGCCACCAAAATTTCCCAAAGAACATTCTGTATTACATGTCAAAATACCACTTCCATTAACATAATGAAAAAATCAGCCTAAACATTGTGGGTTTGCCTGTCTGCTTACATTTAAAGATAGAATTTTCTGAGTTTTCTACAAGTTTGGCAATCATTTTGCAGAGTACCCTCTAAGGTCTTTACATTTTTCCCACAAAATCTGAGCCATCTAAAGATTACTGATTTACAGAATCTAGAGATGCTCGAAATGTTAAAATTATTTGCTCATTCCTCATATTTAGAGTTCAGTAGGGTGTGATTCAGTCTAGCCCTGGGACAGTGCTCAGCAACACTTACCTAGAGCAGTCAGGTCCAGTCCAGGAAGAGGGACAGTAGCACCGATTTGGTCGTATGCACCTCCCACCATTTAAGCAAGGCAACTGGCAAACAGCTGCACACAAACACACACAAATTTGCATTAATGAGCACATCCATAACAAGCTGATTTAGTAGCAGGACACTGAAAATCCATCTGCCTTATTCTGTTAAGAATGGGAAGGGCAGCTGAGAAGCATATGTCTGCTAAGTGTGATTTGACTCCTTCCACTACTTTTGCTGTCTGATGCATTGTATGAGCTGCCTGAACCAGCCAATGTGTAATTTTACATTGCCTTAAAAATTCTGTTGTTCTTTGATTCCAATTAAAACAACAAAGGAATGCTAGAAAAAGTAGGAGCAAGAATTAGAAGAATCATGAGGTGAACAGGAGAACAGGAATAAAATGTAGATTTTTTTTTTTAAAGGCATGTCACAGCTTAACACTAGCCAGGACAAGCAGATACCAGATATGGGAAAAAAGCATAGAAAGAGACAGCATAAGCAGAGGAAGCTGAAGGTCAGAAAGCCATGTTCAGATCAATAGCAAGCAAGGAGTAAGACTTCACGGAATGGCACCTGTATGGAGGCAAGGAAAGGAAGCAGAGAATGACTAAGATCCTGAAAGACACTGGATAGCCCTAAGAGGTGAGACTAGGTGCAACAGGGCATTGGAGAAAAAACCCTTGCCTGCCTTACAGGTCATGCTTGGCCTGGTTGAACATGCTTTTGTGGGACAGTCTAACCCAAGGGTATCACGTAACCAAACAAAAGTCAAAGTTTCAAGTCTTCTTATCAGTTTTGAGATTGAAAGGTAAAGAACCACACAGTTTATAGAACCAGTTCAGATATACACTTAATGAGGTCCTTCAAACACACACATTTATATTGCAGGAAATATGTGAACACTTTAAAGCAGACAATGCCATACGTAGAGGACAGCCCTAAAGATACTGGTGAGAATGAAGTCTGGTTTTCATTTTTGCAAGGAATATGCATCAGGAAGCACTGATTATTATGGAATTACAGGAAATGGAAATGAGTAGTCACAGGAATGCAAAAAACCTACTCCAGTTCCTCTGGGTCAAACAAGAACAAACAATGGCAGGAGGCTATTGTGATAGACCATCCATATACAATTAAGTGCACCAAGTACATAATGTTGAAAATTACTTCTGATTTTGGAATGAAGCATATGACCAAAACATCTTTAGCTGTCACTGAAGTATTTCTCTATCACAGCAAAATGTCAATATCAGTAGCTGAAACAAGAAATGATTAAAAAAACTTCATAAGCAGTGTTTATGATGCAGATGCAGTTGTTCACTATAATTTTCCCTTTAGCTACTGAAAAGCAAGTCAAGCCTGTACAGATTTGAATGGCTGGCCAAAAAGCCAAGAAGCCATCTATCCTCCTCAAGCACCTATTATAGCTGCAAAGCTTGTGAAATATGAGAGGAAATGATGCATTACATGTTAGGCAAGAGCCCCTTCAAAATACAATAGTTCAGAGTTAAAATGGTCTCTCTGGTATTCCAATTTTCTGCAGGATTTGGTTTGCAGTGTATCGCACAGCTTATCCCCCAGATTCACTATTCTTATCAGTTAAACAAATACTATGAACATTCATTAACAGAGGCATGAATCCTTCCCAGCTCACCCTATCAGGCACTTCAAAGTCTTGCAGGAAGGCAAAACTGGGCTTTCATGTTAAGTTCCAATTAAAAATCATTAAAGACACACCTGGACAATAAAAATACAGTGAAGAAACTGAAATATATGTTTAAAAATAGTTAATATTTGTAAGTGTTTAAGATCTAACAATGTTTGAAAGATGTTTCAGTAATCAGTCATTTGCTGAGCTTTACTGTCTTTTCACAGGGAAAAGTCTTTCAAAACCTGGTGTCCATTCAGTCTTCATATGGAACCCCATATTCTAAACTCAAATTAAAATATTTTCTGTAACTGCAGTCAACCTCATCTCACACAAATGGACTGGTTAGGCCACAAACCTGGACACTAGAATCACTCCCCTCCTACCCCTCACTATTTTTGCGTGCTCCATGACCTTCACCTTTGGTTAGGTGAAAGTAAGAGATGTAGTAAAAAGAAGAGAACATTGAATTTGCTCAAAGAACTTAGATGATACCTAATGTAAGGCATCCATGTACAATATATCTGTTGAACTCAATCACCCTCAATTCCTTGCTTTGGTGAGCTCTCTGTCCTGATTCAGTTCCCAGGCAATCAGTAGGCATCCATCAAACCAGACAGCTATGTGGTGGAAAGCCTCTATAATACCTGCGGCTTGTTTGTGAATTTAGTGATGACCTGAATTTCCTGAAGATGAAAATGAAAATCATGCACCTGGAATTGAGAAAAATAGTTTTATTCTTCTCCTTGGAAACCCTTTCTCCTTTACACTGCTTTTTGCAGAGAGTACTTCTGTGAGTACTCTGTCCTTTTTGAGAGCAAGCTTTTCTGGGAGTTTTAAAGACTCATCAGGAAGGGACTAGTCTGAAAGTAGTTTACATCTGGGAACAGCAAATCCCCCAGAAACATTATTTTAGGCCTGGGTTTTCCTGTTACAAGCTTAGGAGTTTTATGAGTCCCTAGAGAACTGTGCTAGGTATTGCTAGCAGAGTTGCAAAAAGTGAGAAAAAATGCAGGTGAGAAGTTTTACCCATATGGCAGCGTGATCCAGTCCATCCGAGGGGGCAGTCACATTGGTAAGGGGCCACACAGCGACCTCCGTTGAGACATGGCAGAATGCATATTGCTAAGGAGAAGAGAACCAGAGAAAATAATTATCTCCCATGAAAGCAAAGAATAGAGTGTGCAACAGATGAACTTACGTTTAACTGGAATATCTACTGCCCCTTGAAGTGTTTGCATGGAGAGCTGAGCTGCTCAGCAGAGCTGAGCAGGACCTGCCCACCAGGCACAAGCAGCACATACAACAATATGACAAAGAGTAGTGGCAAAGAAATGGACAGGCTGGAGCAATTGCTGCAGTCCTTCAGGTGCTTGTAGGCTCTGTGTTCAATGAGACAGGGCTGCTTGTATCTCACATGTAATATCCACAGATACTGGCCACTTCTGTGATGGTGCTAACAAAACCAGTTCATGCTTTAATCACAAAAAACTGGATTGTTCGTGAATTCTCTGGGCTTCCAGATGTAGCATCAAAAACAACTTAATCTGTGCCCTGCCCATTGGGCATTTTGTCTGTGCCAGTGAAAGCATGCTGAGACAGGTGAGACTATAAGCCCCTTGGGGAAAGGCAGCTTGGATACAAGGCATTTTGGGTGGAAAAGGCTAGGGCTGGAAGCTCTGGGGAAGAAACAAGGCACATACCAAGCAGCTGATAACCTCTGGATAGAGCAGCAATTGAGCTACACTGCTCCTCTGAGCAGATCTGCAAAATTCCCATGTGTTCATGCTTTAAGGATCTTCACAAAACGATCATCTCCACTACGCTAAGTGAACAAAGTACTTGAGCGTACACGCTCTAAAAAGAGCAAGAATTGAGCTGGGTCTCAAATTTGGACCCTCAAATGGCACTTCCAGTAGAGTTTAATACTGGGAGGGTGGATGGGGGCTGCAGAATACTGAGGTAGGGGTTCTTCTTCTGCTGCTGCAAAGCAGAGGTCAAGCTGAGCAGGTGCAGTCATCTTGGATAAGAAAATAGTTGTGAACTTCCATGGACCTCACAGGACTAACCTGTATCACCAGGAAATACTTTATCATTAAACTTGTAGTACCCTGAAAGTTTTTTACTATGGTCAGGACTCTCTCAAGAAGATGAAGCCTATACTTTTTGTGAAATGTGCTGTGAACTACATGGTGACTGAATTCTCTCAGTGGGCTTGCTGTGGCCTGATACTGAGAAGTCAGTGCTCAGTGCTAGCACTCATAAATTCCTTGGGCTTACAGAACAGGCCCTCAACTTCAAATACTAAATCTGTTTTTCTGTTCACTGCTGCACTTTGTTTGACAAGCACTGCAAAATTGGTATTGCGCTGACCAATTGTGGGAATTCTTTTCTCCTTTTCTAACTATCTATACTAAAGTAACAAACAAACAAACAAACAAACAAACAAAAAAACCCCTAGTGCCTGTACCTGCATGAAGTGTGACCTGCCAGGTCAGTTGTCAGTCTGAATTGGATGATGACTGAAATCATAAATGAAATGGCTGGTTCTGGAGAATGCTTCAAGTATCATTACTGATGAAACTAATAAACTCAGTTGTGGGATACCAAACAATTTTGTCAGACACAGGGTGCAAGCCTCTTCTGCTGAGAGTGTGAGACTTACAGGACTAAGTTGCACGTATGGCTGTGGTGATACTGCCAGGCACAGGGACAGAAAAAAAGGAGCTGTGTGAATATACCATATAGCTGGAGTTTCCATAAATGCAAAAAGAGAAAACTTGATGAACTTCTTGTTCTCATTCTGTATTCACCACTAATTGTGCCATGGGCAACCGATACTGTCACAGGGAAGACTTGAAAGCTGCAGAGATAGATTCAGAGCACCACTTAAACATATGATACTTAAGCCACATTCTTTTCCAAGAACTAGATGAGAATGTGCACAATTTTTGTAGGTTCCCATGTATACTCAGAGTCAGGGGCAGTGACTCAGATTTGGGGACAGCGACACCAGCCCTGCTGTAGATCTTGGACACGCTAAAGCCTTACATCAGGGCCATACTGAATACTAAATACTAAATACTAAATACTAAATAAAGGAACTTCCCTTTTCTATCCAAATAGGCCTATGCCTTACTATGTGTACAGTAATAAGACTGCTCATGCAGCAGCTATGCCAGCCTGAAAGGGTTAAATCTCCCAAATTCCCTATGCTAAGACCACTGTGAAGAGAAACATGGATCAAACTGGCATCCCAGTGTCACCCAGGGAATCTGATTTGAGAGTCAGATTTGGCTCTTTTCAGTGAGAGTAGATCAAGTTCTCTAATAATTTGGAGATCCATGACAGGGAAAACCAGTCTAGAACATGTGATGCACAAGTACACAGGTCAGAAGGGACAGCATGGAAAATGTGACAAATTACATTATTTAAATATGAACTGATGAGGTTCATAACCACAGACTGATAAAAACAGAAAACAAGAAACTAATGCAGCCACCAGCAGAACACTCACGTCTCTTCTGTCCTAATCCCTGTTCACTCCCCAAAACTATCAGGTATTGCTATTAGAAACAGACTTTGGAGAACTGAAACAAGGTGTTCCTCAATCACAGTGAAAGAGCACCCGGAAACAAAATCACATCAATTTAGAAAGTGCTTGTTTTGCTTTGAAGATGTAAGGGAATGGTTATTTTTCTAGAAACAAGCCAAGTATATACCTTTCTGTTCCCTTTCGTTTGTCAAGAAGAATATATTAATGATTTATATGGTTTTATTGTTATGCCTCTTCTGGTTCACTGCAGTAAATTCCTCTGTCTTACCAACAACACCCTTAGTATTACAGTCAGGGATGGTATACATACGCTCTTCGCAGAGACGGCCCATCCAGCCATCCGGACACGAGCAGGCGTTGGGTCGCTCGCAGACGCCGCCGTTCTGGCACGGGAACCGGCAGACAGCTGGAAACACCGCGACTGCATTACAAACTCTGGACACTGAATTAGAAGCCTAGTAACTCAGCATCTTGCACAGACCTTTGCAGTTGTAAAGCTTAGAGCAGAACAAACAAATGCAATGAAGTTCAGAAACACTGCCTGATTTTGATTTCAAGGGCTACATCATCTTCTGGCTCTGTGTGTTTGATTAGGTATTGTAAGCAAGAGTGTGGGAATCACTGAGATAATCAAAAGATTGTCCACTGAGGGAATGAAAATGTAGACATATTTATAGTTGAATAAATTATTTGGATAGTATTTCAAGGCTGACACTATCCTTTTTCCGATTTTCCCACTAACTTTCATAAAACAAAATGAAAATACCCATACAATACACCATAAAAACTATTACGCTCCTCACCCCTTCCCCCAGGCCTTCTAAAGTGACTCGGGAATAGAATCAAGCTTTCTTCTAACCTTGGTATGAAACACCAAGATAATCTGGCATAATATACACCGTGTCTAAAGTAAGATTAACTGTGTGATAGAACAGGCAATTTTTACTGCACTATCATCCACCATAATGAGAAGTGACCAAGAAGGGTGCAGCAGTGGCACCGTAAGTGTTCATCTCTGGAACTCAAAGTGTGACTACAAACCTCACCTAGCATTCATGCTGACTGGTGCTCCTTGGCTTCCATTCCTATTAATAAGCACCTGATCCTAAAAGTGAGGGATTTGGAGTGGAGCCTATCATGCTGGGCCAATATGGTGCCTGGGCTGGACAGACTTTGGACTTCTTTGTCACTTCTATGACACTGTTCCATCTCTTGTTGTATACATCCAGGGAAACTAGGACTACTTTAGAAAACCAGGTGAAAGCAATGCACAAACATGTTACACTTAAAGATCATTGGAGGAAGCACAATCTTTCTCATGTTGGTGCCCATACTATACAGAGAAAATGAAAAAATTGAGGCTTCAAGACAATACGACAGAACAAATAAGTAATTAGACTGACAGTAATCTCAGGAAACTCAATCTGAACTCCTAATTGCATCTGAACTGCTATCATTAATTAGTTATTAGGTGAGTAAAATATGCATTTAAGCTTTGAGTGTTTGTTAGCACTAAATACAAACAGTGGATTGGCCACTGAAAAACACTGTTCAGACCTGAAATCCTCATTGGAAAGAATGCAAATCTTTCCCTCAGAGAGGCAAACCTGAGTCACTCCTGGAGCTAAGCCATGCCAAAATGCAAGCAACAGCTTGGAGTCTGTTGAAATGAGGCCAAAGCTCTGCCATGTTATTTTTCAGTCTCAAGAGCCTTCCCATCAATTGTTAGCTGATAATGAGAATGGGAAGAGACCTCTGAAAGGTTACCATAATTTACAATATTTTAACAGTGATTTTGAAAATTTTTGTTGTAAAAATATCTATTACTACACAGACAGCTTGTATCTGGGTGTTGACTAAAGTAGAATAGTGTGCCAAACAGGTTTCTTTTCAGCAATGGAAGAACCATTTAAGGCTTTTTGTGATCTACACCTCTTAAACAATATTCCACAGATGTATAATGGGATACGACATAAAAGATTCATGTATAAATGATATCCCACATTAAATTCAAAGCCCATGAAATGAAGTCTCTGAAATATTCTTCCTCTCTGTTAATGTAGAAGATGCAGATATTTCATGAGTTATAAAAATTGCTTTGGATGGCAACTCCATGCTACTCAGCAATCAGATGTCAGGCAGAGATAGGCTTTTCCTGGATTTCTGCCCAGGTCCTGGTTGTGAAACTGAATGAGAATGTATCATCCCTAGGTGTGCACTTGTTATACATCAATTTAGGCAAGCAAAGACTACTTGCCCGTAGCTGTGACGATTATTCTTATCTCAACGGGCAAGACTAGAAAAATGTCTGGGACTGGAAGTTAAGCTGAGATCTCTTTTTTTTTTTTTTTTTTTTTGGTCTATTGTAAAAGCAAGCAAATGCAGTCCTGATGTGCTGGGGAGAGAATACAAATGATAAATTGTGACTTTAGTTAATGGTAGCAAATCTCACATCCATGGTATCAATCTTTTGACATACCCTTGTAAATTTATCTACACAGGACACAAAAGCATTACACTGCTGCAAGTCAAATGTGTCAGAAGGGGAAAAATAAATTCTGTTATCTGTTTTCAGCTTTGCAAAATGCTTCCTTGTGGTTGCAAGTGAACAATTTCCTCAGGCCCCAGCTTCCCTCTCATAATGTTTTTATTTGCTGATGGGGTACAAACTTTCTTGTTGACAGCTCCACACGGACACATACAATCAGCAAGATGTGAAGAGGGCAAACAGACAAGAGCTTTAGAATACTTCAGAAAGAAGAAACTGGAGTCAGGTAAGCTGTGCGCATCTGTGCAGCCTAACAAGTCCTGCAGATATTTACAGTCAGCAGATCCAGGCTAATACTTCTCACCCCTGAAACTCAGATCAGAATCTGGCCAGCAACCTCTAACCAGTGGTGATTCAGGCAAGTGCAGCTGTGGTGAGAGCTCTTCCAAAGAAGTCTGCTTTTTAATTATAATATTTACATTAACAAACCTGTTCAACTGGGACAGAACGTTTCAAGCAGGCTTAAAACACATTAATAATCAACTCACAGAGCCATAAACAAGAAATGCAGCATGAGTCATTACAAAGAGTGCTTTCATGTAGTTTCTGATATACACCACAAAGGCTTGGGTCCTGTAGGACTTTTGTTAGGGAAATCACTCACATGAATTATAAAGCAGTTTTGAAAGATCACTTTGACATGTGTAATGAAAATGCAGGACAGTCCTCTCAGAAACCTCTTTAGTTCTTTTAAAGTCCCCTTTTAGAAAAGAGGAGGGAAATTGTTTTTCCTCTCCCTTAACACAGGTTATTCTCCTTTGTTTTCCACCTTCATCATGTTTTCCACCTCTTCACTGCATTTTTTTGGAAATAATTTTCCCTAATACTTATTCCTCTGAACAGTCCCAGGAGATATTGCAGTGTTGCAAACACAATGTTTGACAGTGCTTTGCAGATCAGCCCTTCTTGGTTCCTGGAGACCAGTGGCATGAACCTTTCTTAGCAGACAATTGCATCCCTTGGCATAAAGGAATTCTTTGTTACTAATTAATATTAAATAAGAATAAAAAGTAAAGCTGGTGATATTAAAAGGACAGTTGAACAATCCAAAGTGCTACAATTGGAAGAGATAATATAAAAAAAATTTTGCTACTGAATTCTAGCTTAGGTAAAATAGCTATTGTGCAGAGATCCCTTTAATTCTGTAGCCATCACAGTTTAGAAATACAAACTTTTTAGAAACAGCCTGGTGGTTTGGGAGTGCAAACTTCTAACAGGACTTTTGGATATGTCATGACAACTGAAGTAACTCAGTTGCTTTTCCTTCAAATCTTCTCTACTTCTTTGCATGATGGGTAGTGCTCATGCCAGTGGCAAGCCACAGTCACAAACCCAAGACAAACCTGTTTCTCAGGAGAAGCTACTCTATTCCCGAAATATTCAGGAGTTGCAAGCCCTCTTCTTTTGTTCTGGCTCTCCTCAAAAGGCTCTACTGATCCATGATTTTTAGGCAAGATGTTATAACTATCAGATACAGGAATTTAGGTGAGTGCCTGCTTTCATAGAGTAGGGTAACTTAACTTATTTAGGTATCAGCATTCATAATATTCTGCTGTCAGAATTCATATAAAAAAACTGATGAGGGGTACATGATTTGCCAGGCTTAGCACAGTTCAGAATCCTCTATATCCAAATGGCTTCTGACCTAAACAGGAACTCTCTGAGGAAGGAAGAACTGCTGCTTGTATTTTGACATGGTGAGCTGAGACTTGCAGGAGAGGCTGACCTGACAATTCTGATAATGACTCCAATGCTCCCAGGTGAGTGTCCTCGAACTTTTCTTCTTCTGTGTGGAGAGGAATGGGGCTGCTCGTGACTGGCCACTGCTGTGTTGTAAGGTTTTCTGCTTTCTAAATAGAATACCTAAAGCTCAATTTGTCATGGTGGCTGTTCCACAGTATGAAATAAGACTTCAGGGTGCAGCTAACTCCCTGCTCCACAGCTACCCAGCAGCAGAGGGCAAGCCAAGCTTCTGACATGGAAATGGCAGATGACAAGATCTCTTCCACCAAAGCCCTACGACCCTGAACTCTTTGGCTGTGCCTCATCCATGGCTTTAAGTAAGTATTTGAATATGCTTATACATGTTTTTTATTGTTGAGTTTGTTTTCTCTTCATTTTTTTGTTTCCCCATTTTCTGTTCAAAACATTTTATTGATTTGAATCTTCTAAATGGAAGAATTAACTCTTGACTTTAAAAAAGTGAATGTTTTATCTCAACAGGCCAAGAAATAACAAATACCTGCTGATATGCCAAGTGTAGAAAGGCTGGCATGTTGTTAAACCTGTGAATTTTCTAGAGTGCTCAGTGTGTATTATTTAGTGAGCTATATCAATCTACCTCATACTGCAAATTGAGTTTCAGGAGCTGCAACACTTTAAACATAGCGAGGGACTAAGAACCCATTTGTTCTATTTTGCTTTCTGCAGTGTTCAGTTTTTGACTGTGAAAAACTGACTGGCAATGCTTATCGGAAACAGGTCAGCTTGTAAGGAAGATGACTAATTCTGTCACTTTCTTGCAAAAGATGTCAGGAGAAAAGATCCTAGGTGTAGGATACAGCACTGTAGCAAAAGAAACTGCAAGACTAGTTAGGACTAAAGAAAAAATTGTAGAAGCCTTCTCTTTAAATTGGAAATAAAGCAATAACCTGGAATTAAATGCCCTGAGTGAAAATATGACTGCACTAAAACTAGCAAAAATTTCACTTTCATTTTTTATTGCACCTAGGATGACACCTCTGTGTTTATGGCAAGTTAAGCTATCACTCTGATAGTAAAAAATACTTACCTTTGCAAGTAGGTGGTGTTGTCCATGTTCCATTTTCCAAGCAAATACTCCGCAGGGGCCCCTCCAGCATGTACCCACTGTAGCATGAATAGGTGATCATGTCTCCATACTGATAGAAGCTACCACGAACCAGAGCATTCTCTACATGAGCTGGGGGACCACAAGATATCTCTAAACAAAAGAAAACGGGCAGATATTGGTGGGCTGCAGAGCCTACGTGACACAGGTTTTAACCCTGGAGACAATGCTGTCGGAGGGAGGTGTCACAGACACACCTCTGTGGTAAATCAGCAATGGAGTCCAAGGATCTGGACAAACATAAGAAGTGGGCTTGTAACAATCCCATGATGTTCAACAAGTCCAAGTGGCAAATGCTGCATTCAGGTCAGAGCAGTATCAAACATGAGTACAGACTGGGAGAAGAAGTCACTGAGAGCAACCCTGAGAAGGACTTGGGGGTTCTTTATGGTGAGAGGCTGGACATGAACCAACAGCTGCATTTTTGGATGCAGCCCTGAAGGCCCCAGGTATCCTGGGCTGCATCAAAAGAAGTGCAACCAGCAGGGTGAGAGAGGGGATTATCTCACTCTCTTCTGCCCTTGTGAGACCCCATCTGGGGTGCTGTATCCATCTCTGGGGTCCTCAGGACAAGAAAGTGTGGGTCCAGAGAAGGGACACAAAAATGATCAGAGAGCTGGAGCATTTCTCCTATCCAGACAGGTAAAGAGAGCTGGGATTATTCAGCATGGATCCAGGAGAAAGCTTCAGGGAGACCTCATTGCAGCTTTCCTGTTTCTTAAGGGGTCTTATTAAGGGGAGGTAGGGAAGATAGAGACAGAACAAGAGGCGATGGTTTTAAACTGAAAGAAGGCACGTTTAGTTTAGATACTATAAAGAAATTCTTTACCCAGACAGTGGTGAGGTGCTGGAACAGGTTGCCCAAGGAAGCTGTTGATGCCCCTAAGTGTTCAAGGCCAGGTTGGATGGGACCCTGAGCAACCTGATTTAATGAATGGCATCCCTACCCATGGCAGATGAGTTGGAACTAGATGATCTTAAACGTCCTTTCCAACCCAACCCATTCTGTGATCCCATGATTCTAAACAATATTGCTTGCAAGAAGTCAAAAAGCTTTCCAACTTGCTTGCAGAAGGACACTGCCTTCTGTCAGTATCAATAAATACAATAAAAGGCAGCACCTCTTTCTGCAACTCTTGTCTCATCACCCATGATCTCATGGGAATCATTCTTAGGGTATATAGGGTATCCAAGAGTCAACCCAGCTCCAGGACTTGCAAAAAGTAAATTAAGAATACATTTACAGAAGGGCTTAGTAAATAGTAGGACGAATACTGTTGAAGCACCAACCCACACAGATGTATTCTGAGTCCTTCTAAAGGAACAACTCTGTTAGAAAGAAAGAAGAGACAGCTCTTCTCTAGAGCTTCTTAGAGCCCTCTGGAAAGTACCAATCCCGGTGGAATGGTGTGTCTTGTACTTACTTTCACACTTAGCTGTGGCTGGAGTCCAGGTCTCATCAGCATTGCAGGTAATCACAGACTGCCCTTTCAGCTGGTAGCCTTCCCTGCACCTGATGGATACATTCTGGCCAACATGAAAATCCACCTCTGACAGAAGGGCATTCTCTGGGATTATGAAAGGCACAGGACAAGGGTTTGCTGTTCAAAGTAAGGGTGTGAGGGAAAAGAAGGGAAGAGAAAGAGATGGAAGAAAGAGACCACTTTAGAATAGTTTCTGCAAATTTCAAACCCAAAACACGTGGGAAGAAATGGATGCTGTATGTGAGCCCAATTTGTAATTTGATTTGAAATGATGAGATTTGGGTCATAAAATGATAATTTAAAAATTTCTAGTTCACTGCTGTCACATGGCTTCCTACCATGTTCTGCTGATGCCAGGAGAGGGCATACTAAGGATTTAAGAGAGAAATATTCTACTTGTTACTGTGAAACCATTCTCTATTGTCCTTCCTGTTTACCATAACCTTTCTATAAAAGACAACCAGACCTATCCTATTTCATGTTCGGAGGGGCTGGACCAATAAAGAGCAGCAAAAATTCAGGTGTTTGATTAGAGACTTACTGTCACATTCGTTAGAGTTTAGAATCTCTAATTTTATTTATTTCTGGCAGTAAGCTTGCTGAGATATTTTTGCATGGTTTATTGATCTCATCCCCAGTGTGGAAAATATTGGCTCTATATAAGGACCAGAGATTTATGTCAGTTTCTTGATACAAAAATGAATAAATACTTTGTAATACAAAAAATAAATGTCTAAATTAACCATCCTAAGACTACACTAGGTCTTAAAATTAGTTACAGACATACAGCAACAAGGAAGGCTATTGTGGGTGTGTGGGTACAGTACACATGTACATAACACACTATTTCACAGAACTGCAGAAGAATTTATGCAGCCATTAAGTCCAACCTGCTTATCCAAGCAGGGCTAGCTAGAAGGTGCTCTGGAACCTGATCAGAAATTTGAGTTAAATTTGAGTATCTCTGTGGATGAAGATCTTATGTCCTCTCTGGGTTTCTGCTCCTCTGTTTGACTCTGTTGATGGCAAAAAACCTTTCTTCAAAAACTTCACTGGAGCTTCCTTTATTGAAACTAGTGTGCATTGCATTTCACTCTACCACTGTGCGACTCTGAGAAGAATCTGGCATTTTTTTCTTTGCACAATATGTCGCTTGTGGACAACAATAAAGTCTCCCTTTTGCCTTCTCCTCCAAATGATTCTCTCACCTGCTTCTACTATATATCAAGTGTTTGATTATAATAACTCCATTTTATGTCGTCTTTCCAACTAGAGGGACCTATGCAGAAGACATACTCTTACTGTTCTCTTACTGTCACAAAAATGCACTCAGAGAAATTAATGCTTTAACTTTTATCAGTAACTGCCCCTGTTGTTTCTCTGCAAAAACTTTTCCATTACAAAGCAAACACACACGTTTACAGAGAGGCAAGGGATTACTCCATCTTCCATCTCTTGTGCACTCTGCTGCTGGTTCTCCTTCCAAGCTGTATCCCCTTTCACAGAGATATGTTACTGTACTGCCAACTGTATTGTTTTCATAAATTGCTTTCCCATTCAGCAAGGAAACTGGAATTTTGCATCTGGTCTCTGCAAAGGAAGGGGTCTTATTAATTCAGCTTGATATTTAGTCCTGGACTTCAAACATTTCCTGAATTAATAACACAGTATGTTAAAAGTCACCACAGACTTATACATCACGAAGAACACTGATTCAGTAAGCCTGGGAAGGAAATGTAGCCAGCCTAGAAAAGAAGCTCCTCCTGGTGAGGGAGAAAAGCCCCAACAAAATGGAGAAGTGAGGGCACATTTATGACTTCAGACTGGGGCCGGTAGGGCAGAAAGATGGAAATCATTCTTTCTTGCCACTGATAGGTTCTCCAGACACCCCACATTACAGAATCATTTTTCGAAAGCAACTCAGTCTCTGGATTATACGATATCCATGCATAAGGGAGGAGCTACTGCTTATCCCAGATTGGAATGTTCCAGGACACAAAACCAAACAGTTACCTTCACAAAATGGCAAAGGATTACTCCAGCTCCCATTGGCAAGACATGTGATATTCTGGGGCCCAACAAGATGGTATCCAGAGCTGCACACAAAGGTTACATTACTTCTGTATGTGCTTCCAGTAGAAAGGGCCTCTGCTTTTTCAATGGAGGGATGAAGCCCACAAGTAATTTCTAGGAGAGAAGAAAACTTTTGGGTTTTATACACAATGAAGACTATTCTTTCTATGAGTCACACACCATCTCATAGCTCTGTTCTCACCCTGAATTAATGGAAAGACAGCAGGAAAGAATTCGTTTCCTGCCCTTTCTCCTGGGGTTCACACTGCAGACACCTGAAAGTGTGCCTAAATTTATTTGGTGGTGTTATAAGATATGAGGTATGTTCAAATCAACAGAGGATCCAGAATATTTCTTCTGTGCATGCCTGAGACTGCATTTTCAGTCCCCTCTGTGCTCCTACATTGGAAGATGACCTCAAAATGTGCTCAAGAACAATGGCAGTAGTTAAGAAGAATCTTGACCCCTTCCCACACTGTGGAGACCAAGTAAATTCATCAAAGGTGAGAGAGAAGAATGCAAGGCATAGAATTATGACATCAGCAAGAAAAAATAGAAAATTATTTATTGGTAGAGACTAAAAATA
The DNA here is from genome assembly GCF_027477595.1 of Haemorhous mexicanus. NCBI lineage: Eukaryota > Metazoa > Chordata > Aves > Passeriformes > Fringillidae > Haemorhous > Haemorhous mexicanus. Next base: position 37,419,801 of record NC_082381.1, read on the forward strand.
TTTGCATTTTATTTATAAGCTGTATGAAATAAGTCATAAATCTTCCTTCCTAAGTCCCCTCCATTAGTTATTTTCTTGATAGAGAACCGAGATTTGATCCTAGGGAGCACAGCTGTGGTATGCAGACATACTGAGTGGCCAGGATATACTTGCTCTGGCATGTCAGGGGTGAACATGTCCAAGGCTCTGCACAGCATGATTCAAGGCAAGTCAGATACAGCAGGCCACATTTCTACCCTACTGACCTTAGCATGACTCTATGTTTATGCCACTTCAATGTGCCAAAAGGAGATTGCTTCTGATTGGAGAGGTACTGCTGGCTTTTCCTCTGGCTCCTCCTCTTACAGACCCTTTGCTGGAGGGTAAGACAGGGAGGCAGCCAGACAAAACACTCTCCTCCTGCCCTAGCTTTCCTGCACATTACATTGCTCTTCTTGCTACTTACGTATGCATGTAGGGGCGGAAGGGCTCCACTTTCTGTCAACGTGGCAAATCCTTCTGCTTGGGCCCTGTAGCTCAAAGCCAGGGTCACAGCTGTAAAAAACTTCACTGCCAAACAGGAACTCCTCTCCCTGAACAGATCCATTTTCTATCATGTCTGGGGGTCCACATGATATTCCTGTAACATAAGCAATACTTTCCAATCAAACAAAATGTATATGGCTTGTCCTGTTCATACCTCCTCCACAGGTTTTACTCTGAGAAACAGGAAAGAACACAGCAGTTATCTGGTCATTGACAGGAATCTGCCCCTGAGTAGCAGAGCAGAATCATACTTGGTGCTTCCACTTCATGCTAAAAGTAAAAAATTTTTTGTGGCTGTGCTGGCAGGAAACCTCAGGAAACTGTTGCCTCTTTCAGGCAACAGCTGAAGTCCACAAAAAGATTTGTGTAGAAACTCCTATTTCAGCACTACAATCAATGACATCTCAGAGAATTGAAGTGCCTTTGAGAATGATATCCACAGAGTTACATTGGAAGATGCTAAATATGTGTGAATCTTGGCAACTAACGTGTTCAGACGTTCTCAGTAACTGCAGAACCCATGACCTCAAGTGTCAGAAGCTCTCTGCAGAGAAGAGCAAGCAGAAAGGTGTAGAGATTTTCTTCACACTGCTACCTGCACACATCAGCAATTCTGCCCTTCCAGGTTGTTACCAGTGGTACTTACCAAAAATATTTAGGTAAATGCAGACAGTATGGGTTATAAAGCAAAATGAGCATTAGTGATTTCTGTTGTGTGATATCACCCTTGACCAACATTAAGCGATAGATTCAGGTAGAACATACTTCTGCACACTGGCACACTGCCACTCCAAAGCTTGTCTTCTTGGCAAGTCCGTTCTGCATCACCCTGTGAAACAACAAAAAACGCTCAAAGTACAACTTTGCCTTACTTAACTCTTTTCTCCCATCATCTTTAGTATCTGGCAAGGTGAGGAAGCTTTTTCTCCATGTGCCACCCATGTAAAGATAAAATGAAGTGCTACAGCCCAAGTCTACTAGTAGAGTTTATGGCAGAACTGTCTGCAAATGATGGGTGTTCTTTATAAAACAAAAATTTCTGGGGTCAGTTAGTTCTCTTGTCCTTATATCTCTGAAGTATCATCTTTTTTGTTAGTTTTATCTTTCTTGTTCCTAGGAATGTGTTGTGATGACAATTTTTCTCCTTTCAGAGCTCACTAATAGGAAATTCAACTAGCAATTTTTTCAACAACTGTACAAACTTGTGTTTGATAAACATGATGCGCTGATTTAACCACATCCCAAACACTCATTCATTATATTTGCCTAAAAATTACATTACTTCTTTCTGACATACAAGTTTTATGGACAGCCTAATAGCCCAGGATTTAAGTCTTATTTTATTCTGAACATGGAGGACAGTATTTAATTATGTCCCTTGCTGTAATGTGCTTTTATTGCAAAGCAGCTCTATCGATAAAGAACAGCTGTTTGACATGTTGTTGTATGGCACCACACCCAATGGACTTTGCTTCCCAAAGGAAAAAAGCAGGACTTCTCATCCACAGCGGGGACACAGCTTGGCACTAGGTGGCGAAACTGGACTATGAAGCTTGAAAGAGCTTATTACTGTAAAACAACACTGGTTTATTGCTTCCTAGAATTATCTGAAACAACAACTCTATCTTTTTGTCTAAATACCAACACCTTCATCCCAGTGCATATGTGCACTATTTGACAACATAATGAAAATTAAAGTCATTGTCACCTAAACATTCTTCAAATTCTTATTTTAACTTGACTGAGTGAATTAACTTCTGACTGGGTGATTTTACATGCATGAAGTTCTTAATTAGTTACTGGTGTTACAACAGTACAAAGGAAGTGCAATCCTGCACTCTGCTTGGCCCTCACAAAACCAGCACTAAGAGCCAGCCCCTGTCCTGGAAACAATTCACCACCTCATGTCTCACTCATCACCTGGGAACAGTGGAGATCATGCTGTGCCTCAGCAACCTACTGTCAATTCTGAACTCATTGCAGCTTTTGAAAACACCCCTGAGGCAGCTCTGAACTTGCAGCCTGAATCCTGATACTGGGAAAGCAAGGCTGTTTCAGAGCTCAGGTGGGGAAAAAAGCCGTAATAAAAACAATGGACAGGAAAGAACTAGAAAGAACTTCGATTCCTCCTCCATCAGGGAATAAAGCTGCCATTGAACAAAATGGAATACCTTTGATCTATCACTTTAATACCATCTAGCAAGGTCATAGAACTGAGGGCAGTGGAGTTTATAAGGAACAGTAAGCCTGGAAGGCACAGCTCTTGGCATGCAGACATAATGGTCAGGACACTACGAATTGGAAAAAAAATGCAGTCTAACTCTGGCTAAGAACCCAGGTGAAGGGAGTACATGAGAATTTAACTCTTCTGTGACTAATGATCACAACCATATGTAATGCTATGTTTGCAGAGGACTTCAGAGAAGAAAACTCAAATACTGTAAGACACCTGCTGGACATATACCTCTAAACAGGATTCTTACATTTTCTTCAACTATACCCTTAAGCCATTCAAAGACTGCCCCAAACACAGCATGAACTGTCTACAGACAATAACAAAACCAGCAGACACCCAGCTTCTATGGCGTCAAAATGAATGAAGCAGTTCACAGCAATCACTCAGGAACTGAAAATGAGAACTTAAAGTTTAGAGTGTTGGAGATTTGAGCTTGCTTACTTGTAATTCATAGCCAGAGTCACATTTATAAAGAGACACATCTTTGAAATTGTATTTAGTGCCAACCACAAATCCATGCTCTGGAGACTCAGGAGTTCCACACGACACAGGACTGCAGATGTCATCAGAAAATGGTGGCACCCAAACACCATTTTCCTGAAAAATAAATGTAATTAGAAATGTAAGAGCACTGCTTTATACGTGCAGTCATATCTAATTGAAAAAGAAAAATCATGGTAGGAGCATCCAGCTCCTGTGGGTGTTAGAGATATAATATTATCTGTTCAGTCCTTTACAAAAACTTGGTAATTTAAGTAACATTTTTAATATGGTAACATTGACGGGTGGTGTCTTTGGCAGGAACACTTAGCTTGAGATTTAAAAGGCAGAAGGAACAAAAAGAAATAAAATGGGGAAAAAGAGCTTGGAAATGCAAGTTCACTGGTGCAAGGTTACCTAATCACTCAGGGAACACATCAGAAGAACGAAAACTACATCCGCCTGATTTCATGTTTTGTATTCCTCATGTCTAACACCATGACTAAGTGCTTCAGCAGCCCTCTCTGACTTACTAAGGGAAGTCTGATACCTGAAGAAACACTTTTCAAAGACAACAACTCCAACTTCTACAGATATTTGAAACAGCAAAATCAGGGGGAAAACATTTCATAAGAAAGACTTACTCTGCAAACCCACACATGCTCAGTTTTTCTCATACAAGCATACCTAGTGACTTTAAAAATCTATTTACAAACTCAAGATGAGGCTGTCCACAGCTAATGTGACAGGAGGTTACCAGTGGAACTGATTAAGATGTTTGTTCTTTAACAGAGGATTCAAGTTTCTACAGGTGTACGGTGGATTAAAATGTCTGCTACCTATTATTCTGGAGATAAAGCTCTGTATGCAATCCTCAAAATACATTAGAAATCTTGGACACAATTTTTTTACAATCTCAGACACAATTTAATGCTTGGCATGTGATAAAATGAATGCTTTTCTGAAGGACAGCCTCAGCTTTTGATGGAAGGAGAAATAAAATATTTTTAGTTCTGAAAGTCTATATATAAAAAGCAGATAATTGTTCTTATTGGGAAACAATTAAATATACTATATCTTGCAGAACATGCTTTGAATTTTTTTGTTGTGTCCAGTTAAGGGCCAAAAGGTAAGGAAGATATGAGAAGCACTCCTGAATTCAAGAAGGCCAACAGAATAAAACAGTGCTAATAAAACTATACCTTGCATGTAGATGTGCTTGCTCCCACCAGAGTGTAGCCTTCTACACATGACAAAGTGATGCTTGTGTTCACAGTGAAGTTGTTCCCAAGAATGATTACATTAGTGATATTTCCTGGAAGGGGACACTTTCTGGGGCAACAGGAAATGCTTTGAGGGGACCATTGTCCATCTTCCTGGCAAGTGCACATATCCACTTCTGTTGCCATTGTGTAGCCTTCCAGACATCTGCAACACAGCATGAAGACCTGACTACAGAGACACAGCTAGGAATGACCCATAAATTAAAAAGTCAGCACAAGTAATTTTTTAGCATTAGTTGTTAATAAGTACGTCTTGAGATTTTTCTATTATTTCAAGGCAAGCCTGTTGTAAAAGAGTTGGTGGCTTTAGTACTCAGAGGGCACTGGAAGTTTTAGTGCAGTTTCTACACTGCCCATCTCTTTGCTAGGAGGGCCTTTGGTGAGGTAAAGAGGTTGTGAGCACCAGGCAATTCTAAAGATGATCTCACTTTCTTCCAACAACAAACCAAACCTTAGCCTGACCACAGACCATTTGCTTAGACACCCAAGGCTGACTCAATGGTCCTTTACCAAGAACAACTCAACTGGCTTGCTGTCTTGGTTTGGAAAGACAGGAGTCTGCTAAGGAAGGCAGGAGCCCCCCCTGAAATGGCCCTCCCCACCCCTCGGAATTGCTATAAATTTTAAAGTAAGGGGCTCTCAGGCACAAAAAGATGGGAGCAGGAAATAACAGTTCTTTAAAAGGGAAGAAAGTAAAAGGATAAAATAAAACAAAGCAGCACACTAGAACACTGACTGAGTCAGAACTCAGCCTGACACCCTGTTGGTCAGGGTGTTGGCAGCAGTCCAATTGGAAATGTTGCTGCAGTCCTCCTGAAGTGTCAGGTGTGGTTCTGCTGGAGCAGAGATCCTGTAGAAAAAGGGGGTATTCTTCCTCTGAAGATCCAGTGGAAGAAGAGGCAGCTGCTGTTCCTCTGGGAAATCCAGTGGAGAAGCTGTGGAGGTATTTCAGAATCTCCAGATTATATCTGGGTAGCAATGCTTGGCTCCTCCCTCTGGCAGAGCATCTCACAATGGGATGTTCTAGTTCTTATCAGACATGCAGTGACATTCAATAGCCTGTTATCAGCAGATGCCCCCTCCCGAGGGAGGAGTGATTGTGATCACTCAGAGAGAGACCTAAGGAAAATTGCCCACTTGACAAAAGACAACTGCCATACAGATGGTAACAGAATACATCTTGCCTTGCAATCTGGAACATTATCCACCCCTTATTCTATTTCCATCTGCATCACAATGAAATCTTACACACAGTTCTCACTTAAGATTAGATTTCCCTGTGGTATACAACAATTTTCTCCATCTTTCCGCAGTACCCACCAAGTGTAACAGGTCCTTGAGCAAAAACAAAATGGGTTTGTCTTTGCCTGAGGTGGGAGTAATCCAAACAGTCTTTCCTAAAATACCTTTCATGTGTACAACAGGGACTTTATCTCCATCCACTGTGTGCAGAGGTTCAGACTGGGCAGGACCTGCTCGATTGATGGACTGTATGGTGTCGAGCATCCAGGTGGCCTTTGCTAAATTCATTTCCCAATTTTTAAAAGGTCCCCCCCCAAGTGTCTTCAAGGTAGTCCTTCAAGGTAGCCCATAGCACTGTTCAACTTTCCCAGCAGCTGGTGCATGGTAGGGGATATGGTATATCCATTCAATACCATGTTCTCTGGCCCAGGTGTTGATAAGGCTGTTCTTGAAGTGGGTCCCATTGTCCAACTCAATTCTCTCAGGGGTTCCATGTCTCCACAGGACCTGCTTTTCAAGGCCCAGGATGGTGTTCCGGGCAGTGGCATGAGGCACAGAGTAGGTCTCTAACCATCCTGTGGTAGAAGCCATTCTACCATGGTCAGCACGTAGCACTTGCCTTGGCGTGTCTGGGGCAGTGTGATGTAGTCAATCTGCCAGGCCTCCCCATACTTGTACTTGGACCACCGCCCACCATACCACAGCGGCTTCACTCACTTGGCTTGCTTGATGGCAGCACACGTCTCACAGTCATGGATAACCTGAGAAATACTGTCCATGGTTAGATCCACCCCTCGGTCTTGTGCCCACTTATAGGTGGTATCTCTACTTTGATGACCTGAGGCATCATGGGCCCATCGAGCTAGGAACAACTCCCCCCTATGTTGCCAATATAAGTGTACCTTTGGAACCTCTATTTTTGCTGCCTGATCTACCTGTTCGTTGTTTCGGCGTTCTTCATTAGCTCAACTCTTGGGGACATGGGCATCTACCTGGTGGACCTTCACAGGTAGCTTCTCCAACTGAGTGGCAATGTCCTTCCACTCATCAGCAGCCCAGATTGGTTTTCTCCTACACTGCCATGTGGCCTTTTTCCACCTCTCCAGCCATCCCCATAGAGCATTAGCTACCATCCATGAATCAATGTAAAGGTAGAGCTTTGGCCATTTCTCTCAGCAATGTCCAGGGCCACCTGAACAGCTTTGAGTTCAGCAAGTTGGCTTGATCCACCTTCTCCTTCAGTAGCTTGTGCAACCTGTCGTGTGGGACTCCATATGGCTGCTTTCCACTTCTGGTTCATCCCAGTGACAGGAACCGTCAGTGAAAAGAGCGTAGAGTGTTTCCTCTGATGGTAGATGGTTGTATGGTGGAGTTTCTTCAGCACACGTCACTTGCTCTTGTTCCTTTTCATCAGCGAGACCAAAGTCTTGACCTTCTGGTCAGTTTGCAATTATCTCCAAAATCCCAGGGCGATTCAGGTTTTCAATATGGGTGTGCTCTGTGGTGAGGGCAATCCATTTACCCCATGTAGCACCAGTGGTGTGGTGGGTGGTGGGAGCCTAGCACCGGCAGTCGGGGTGCCAGGAGGAGCTGTGCTTCCGTGCCAATCACCTCTGAGGCAGCTTGAACTCCTTCATAGGCAGCCAAGATTTCCTTCTCTGTGGGAGTGTAGTTGGCTTCGGACCCTCTGTAGTTTAGACTCCAAAATCAGAGTGGTCGGCCTCGAGTCTCCCCAGGCACCTTCTGCCAAAGGCACCAGGACAAGCCATTGTTCCCGGCTGCAGAGTAGAGCATGTTCTTCACCTCTGGTCCCGTTCTGACTGGGCCAAGGGCAACTGCATGAGCGACCTCCTTCTTGATCTAGGCAAAAGCTTGTTGCTGCTCAGGGCCCCAGTAGAACTCGTTCTTCTTGCGGGTGACCAGGTAAAGAGAGATCACGATCTGACTGTACTCAGGAATGTGCATTCTCCAAAAGCCCATGGCACCCAGGAAAGCTTGTGTTTCCTTCTTGCTAGTTGGTGGAGACATTGCGGTGGTCTTGTTGATGACCTCAGTGGCAATCTCATGCCATCCGTCTTGCCACTTTACTCCCAGGAACTGGATCTCTAGGCAGGTCCCTTGACTTTGCTCTTCTTGATGGTGCAACTGGCTTCTAGCAGAATCTGGATGATCCTCTTTCCTTTTCTCAAATACTTCCATTGCTGTGTTTCCCCATACAGTAATGTCATCAATGTACTGCAGATGTTCTGAAGCCTCACCCTTTTCCAGTGCAGTCTGGATCAGTCCATGGCAGATGGTGGGGCTGTGTTTCCACCCCTGGGGCAGTCAGTTCCAGGTGTACTGCACACCCCTCCAGGGGAAAGCAAACTGAGCCCTGCATTCTGCAGCCAGAGGAATGGAGAAAAACACGTTAGCAATGTCAGTGGTGGCATACCACTTTGCTGCCTTGGACTCCAGCTCGTACTGGAGTTCCAGCATGTCTGGCACAGCAGCGCTCAGTGGTGGAGTCACTTCATTCAAGCCACGATAGTCCACAGTCAATCTCCATTCTCTGTCAGACTTGTGCACAGGCCAGATGGGAATGTTAAAGGGTGAGTGGATTTTGCTGACCACCCCTTGGCTCTCCAGCTGATGGATCATTTTGTGGATGGGGATCATGGCATCTCGATTCGTCCAATACTGCCGGCGGTGCACTGTTGAGGTGGCAATTGGCACCTGTTGCTCTTCCACGTTCAGGAGACCTACTGTAGATGGGTTTTCTGATAGTCCAGGCAAAGTGTTCAACTGCTTAATGTTTTCTGCCTCTACAGCCGCTATGCCAAAAGCCCATCTGAGTCCCTTTGGGTCTTTGTAATAGCCATTCCGGAAGAAGTCTATGCCCAGAATACATGGGGCCTCTGGGCCAGTCACAATAGGATGTTTCTTGCAGTCTTTCCCAGTCAGGCTCACCTCAACTTCCAACAGGGTCAATTGCTGTGATCCCCCTGTCTCCCCGGCAATGGAAACAGGTTCCGCCCCAGCATGTCCCAATGGTAGGGTACACTGTGCACCAGTATCAACTAAAGCATCGTACCTTTGTGGTTCTGATGTGCCAGGCCATCAGATCCACACCATCCAGAAGATCCGATTTTCCCATGCCTCTCCCTGGCTAGAGGCAGGGCCCCTCTAACCCTGGTTATTATTTCTTTCCTGGGCATACATGGTAGAGGTACCTTCAAGGGGATCTGACAGATCATACTCAGCAGCTCGGTCATTAGAGGTTGAGGCTACCTTCACTTTACTGGAGTTCCCTCGATTAGTGCTTCCCTCCTTGAGTTGACATACTCGTGCTGCAAGGAGAGAAGTGGGTTTTCCATCCCACCTTCCCATGTCTTCCCCATGGTCCCACAGAAAAAACCACAGGTCAGCCCGTGGGGTGTACCCTCTCTCTATCTGGGGAACGTTGGGCTCTGACTCTGGGGCCTGTGACTTGCACTGGTGCAATATGGGAATTGTTCCTTCTCACCGCCTCCCTCATCTCCCTTATGTCCCCTCTGAGTTCTTGGACCACAGCAGAGACATGAGCCTGCATGGGGCCATTGATCATACTTTCATAATTTCTAAGCTTGTTTGCCACAGAACCCACTGTCTCTCGGTTGGTATCGGCATTAATTGATGCAATAAAAGTTGTGTATTGAGAAGGCCCTAGATTTGCCAGGCTCCACAACACTTGCCCCGTGCACCTGACCTGGTCAGGGTCATTATCATGCTGTCCATCCCTCCCAAAGAGTACCTCCAATACTGCCACTTCTCTCAGCTGTTGGATCCCTTCCTCAAGAGTCTTCCAGTGCATTCTGTGGTGCTGCTCCTGCATTCTTTCCCTGTGGACAAATCTCTCTCTGATACTTATTAAAAGCTGGTCCCAGAGGAAAAGGGACCCTGGCTCTCTTACAAAAATCTGATTGATACCTGAGTCCTAGGTCAAGGGTCCAAGATTCCTTGCCTCACCACCATCCAGCTGGACGCCTGTACCCATAAGATCCCAGACCTGAAGTAGCCAGGTTGTAAAAGCTTCATGTCCCCATCGTACAATGTCTTTGTGCAGATTACAGAGACTTTTGGACATCAGGGACTCAAGGATTGCAACCTCTGGCTCCCCTGTGAGTTGTGACGGCCCTCCCCTATCTGGGTGCTCTGCTTTCATCTTAGATCTCCTTTTTTTCTACAGGAGCAACTGCTGCTGACTGCGACTGCCTCTGCAATTCAGCTGGAACCTGGACAGCTGTAACATCTGTGAGTTCTGCTGCTGCACTATTAGACTCTCCCTCTTCAAGGCAGGGGGAGGGCTTCTCACCAGCTGGGGAAGTGTATTCCTTCAGCATCTGGCACATCTCCTTCACCAGACCCCCCCACCCAATTTGGGTAGTTCACATCTGGGGTGGGCTATGGGGTAGGGTCAGGCTCTGGGGCAGCAGCATCTTTAGGCTCTGGTGGCGTGTTAGCTTCTGGGGTAGGTGTTGGGGTAGTTATCCAGGTTAGTCTCCCCCTCTCTCTAAATGCTAAATAGAACAGGGCTATCAGCAACACCAGCCACTGTATGATATCATTAATATTTAGAGTGGATCTGAACCCTTCAAAAACTGGTGGGGCAGACCCAAAGAGATGGTTAAAGGGTTAGGAGAAGATTTCCCCTGGTGTCATTTCGTTACAGCAGGCGCCATTATTAAAGTAACCCCAAAAATATACAGTTAAGGTGTGATAGCTGTGAATCCATGTGCCTGCCTTCCAGAGGAAGTTAAAAATCCATGAATTCCTCACGTTATTCACCCATAAGACAAACCGGATAATAGCCACAGTAGCCTTGGTTATAGGACCCATGTTTAGATAAGGGTCTACAAATGGGAGAAATACAGCCATGATCATGTGCCACCCAAACCAGGGCAAGCTGGACCACATGGTGTCGCTTAGTGGGATTTCTACAGCCGCACACAAAAAAACTTAGATTACTCAAGAACTGTTATTCCCTTTTTTGTTTATGTGCCCTTGAGCCTCATGTTGGGCGCCAAAATCTGTCTTGGTTTGGAAAGACAGGAGTCTGCTAAGGAAGGCAGGAGCCCCCCCTGAAATGGGAGAATGTAAACCCTACCCACCGCTCGGAATTGCTATAAATTTTAAAATAAGGGGCTCTCAGGCACAAAAATATGGGAGCAGGAAATAACAGTTCTTTAATAGGGAAGAAAAATAAAAGGATAAAACAAAACAAAGCAGTACACTAGAACACTGACTGAGTCAGAACTCAACCTGACACCCTGTTGGTCAGGGTATTGGCAGCAATCCAATTGGAGATGTGGCTGCATTCCTCCCGGAGTGTCAGGTGTGGATCTGCTGGGGCAGAGATCCTGTAGAAAAAGGGTGTATTCTTCCTCTGAAGATCCAGTGGAAGAAGAGGCAGCTGCTGTTCCTCTGGAGAATCCAGTGGAGAAGCCATGCAGTTATTTCAGAATCTCCAGATTATATCTGGGTAGCAATGCTTGGCTCCTCCCTCTGGCAGAGCATCTCACAATGGGATGTTCTAGTTCTTATCAGGCATGCAGTGACATTCAATAGCCTGTTATCAGCAGATGTCCCCTCCCGAGGGAGGAGTGATTGTGATCACTCGGAGAGAGACCTAAGGAAAATTGCCCACTTGACAAAATACAACTGCCATAGAGATGGTAATAGAATACGTCCTCCCTTGCAATATGGAAGACTTGCACTAGTGGGTTTACTAGTGGGCAGCAAAATTACTCCCTCCACCTTGTTTAAGTTGCATGGGAATGACTGATACTGCTCAATTCACCCACCTGCCATCTCGGTCCGAGTTCTGTCCCATACCATTTTTGCTTTTACCATCAAAAATACATTTCCCCTTTGGCCAAGGCTTTCTTCACCTTGGAGAAAGAGATCTACCGTGTATACACTTCAGGAAATTAACAAAACCCCCTCAGTTTCTCATATCTGTCAAAGGAGTAACTTGCTCCAGTGCTCCAGACAGCATAGTGCTGCAATGTTGACAATGGGAGAAGAGGGATATCAAGCCTTTTGTATTACAAAAGACACCTGAAGCAGAAGGAAACCATAAATACAATGCTAAGAGGAGAGAAGCTGCACACCATGCTGACTGTTGCTGTCACCTGCTAAAAAACCCTGTATGTGGAAAACAGTGCTTCAGTGGAGGAGAGTAAGAAAGTAAATGGAAATGGGAAATAAAGTCAGTGGAGGCATCAGCCCAACAGGCTGAAATGACTTTCTGGAGTTTTCTTGAGTGGTCCAAATAATATTTTATAAAAGGCATGGCAATGTGGGCTTTGTCAAATTGAGTATCTAGAAACTTGCACAAACTGAGGGTACATAAACCTTCCATCTTCATTCCTTCAGAGACTTTTAATTAAAACAGAATAGCAGCATCATCCTTACCTGTACTGGACCTTACTTCCATAGGTGTAAGTGTTTCCAAGAACCTCTGCATTTGGGATAGATGGTGGTGGGCCACAGCTTAAGAGCTCACAGCTTGGGTATGGCTTCTTCCACACACCTGTCTCTACACAAGTTACTTCTGGACCCCCCTTCATGACAAAACCTGCCAAGCAGGTATAGATGATCGTGTTCTCATCTTCAGAGCTGCTCCCATTGATAAATGTGTTGGGGATGATGGGTGGAGCACCACAGGAGATCTGTCCGCAGCGAGGAAACCCAGAACTCCATTTGCCAGCTGCCTCACAGGTGACTTCAGGAGGTCCCAGCAGTTTGAAGCCCTCCAGGCATTGAAACCGGACACTTATCCCACAGCTGAAATCTGCACCAAGAACAATCCCATTTTGAATCTGTGGTGTAGGACACACACAGGGTAGGCAAGACGGAAGGCTCCCACTCCAGGAGCCATTGGACAGGCACTGTCGTAAGGGATTGCCATGCAGCTCATAACCAGGGAAGCATATATAGTGGACAAATTCCCCAAAAGTGAAGGCTGAGCCATTCAGAAAGCCGTGGGAGATGTCTTCAGGGGGTCCACAAATGACTGGTTCACAGAGCGGCGCTTCTGAGTCCCAGGTACCATCACTCTGACAGGTAAGCGTCAGTGCTCCTTGTAGGCTATAACCATCATTGCAGTGATAGTGCACTTCTTTATTAAAGCTGAAATCTGAGCCAGTAGTTCTCCCATTGGAAAGAGGCAGTGGCACAGGACAGGTCACAGCTTTGCAAACTGGAGTGATTCCACTCCAGCTGCCATTTTCAAGGCAGACTCTACTCCTGTCCCCATCTAACAGGAAACCTTCATTGCAGCTATACTCTGTACGACCCTGGAACGTGTAGTCCTCTCCAGTTACCTGACCATTCTCCAGAAGTGGTGGTGGGCTGCAGGAAACAGGAATGCAGATTGGTTCACTGCCATCCCACTTCTGGCTCTCTTGGCATCTCCTCTCTGCGGGGCCATTTAACTGGTAACCAGGATCACACTCATAGTAGACAACACTCCCATATGTGTAGTTTTCCCCTCTTATCATCCCGTTCAAAGGATGGGTAGGTGAATTGCACGTTATTGCTTTGCAGTAAGGAGCAGTGTGACTCCACTGCCGACTTGGCAAACACAGCCGTGTGTCAGAGCCAACCAGAGTGAATCCTGGCCTGCAGGTGTACCTCACTGCACTGCCGAGCCTGTTCTCTGTGACATGCAAAAAACCGTTCTCCGGGGGGGGTGGCAAGGTGCACTCTATTGAAACACAGGCAGGGGCAGTGCCATTCCAAGCCCCATCTTCTTGGCAAGCTAGAACAGGGTTTCCCAGCAGCTCGTAGCCAGAATAACACGTGTATAAAATGATAGTTCCAAATAAGAAAGTGGTGAGCTGCATTGCACTGTCCTCCTTCAAGGAGCTTTTGAAGTCCTTCATGTTGTCAGCCAGCAACATATGCGAAAGGGAGGGGTTCTCTGTAACCCCCTCCTGCTCCTGGTCAGAACGCCTTTCTCCGTGTCGCAGCTGCACGTACTCTCCAAAGTCAATGTGAGGAGGCAGGCCACAGTCTGTCGGAAGGCAGGTTGGTGTGGAGCTAGACCATCCCAATTCTTCACAGGTCTGCATGGCAAGGCCTGACAGCTGGAAGCCTGGCACACAGCTGTAAATGACCATGGCCCCATAGCTATAATCTGCGCCTTCCACAAAGCCATTCTCAATGGGTTGAGGGGGCTGGCAATTTATGGCCTTGCAAGAGGGAACCTCTGTACTCCACTCTCCTGTTTCTAGGCATCTCAGTGTTTCCTCCCCTTGGAGCTGGAAACCTCTGTCACAGAAATACCTAACTGTCTGCCCATAATGGAAATTTGTGAATGAGTATTTGCCATTGAGAATTTTCTTAGGCCTTGGGCACTGAATAGGTTTACAAACTGGCTTTCCCCCAAGCCACTGTCCATCTTCTCCACAGAGGACAGTTGTGTTCCCTAGCAGTTCAAAACCTGGTTTACATGTGTAGAGGGCTGTGCTAAGGAAGGTGAGGCCCTGTACATCAACTATGCCGTTCTGAATTTCTTCTGGTTGAGGACACTCCACGGGAATACATTCTGGCAAAGGCAAGCTCCATGAGCCATCAGCCTGGCATCTGATGGTGGACTCACCCTTCAGCAAAAACCCATCCACACAGATGTATTTCACAGTGCTGCCAAAATGAAGGGATGAAGTCAAGGGGTCCCCAAAGGGGATATAGGGAGGTGCAGAACACTGTACAACCTTGCAGAAGGGAAAGGAATCATTCCACTGCTGGGAGGGCAAGCATTTCAGTACAGAGGAGCCATGCAAAACATAACCCTCCTTGCAGGAGAACTGTACAACACCAACTTGGTAGGACACTTCTCTCAAGACCAGCTGATTTTCTGCCAGGGGTGGTTCTGGACATTTTGTTGGCACACATTTGGGGCTTTGCTTTTTGCTCCATTTCCCAGACTTTTGACACGTCCATGAAACATCTCCAATCAGCTCATAGCCTTCATCACAGAAGAACTCAACTCTGGAGCCCATATCAAAAGTTTCTCCCTTGGAGTAGCCATGCTGGATGGATGGTGGTTTTCCACAGCTGAGGGGAGCACAGTAAGGGGGCGATTCACTGTACCACTGCCGGTTTGCTTGGCAGATGAACACTGGGCTCCCAACCATCTGGTAACCAGAGTCACACTGATAATTTGCCTGATTTTCAAAGAAGTGCCCAGTGGTGTCCTGGAAAACAGTTAAGAGAGAGACATGTCTGAAATGAAGATGCATGATTTGGGCAATAGGAGGCAGATTTAATTTCTTGTGTTCTCCTGGTCTAGCTTCTAGCTGAACCCCTGACAGCAGTAAAGGCTGCCTCAAGAAGGAATGAAGGCAAGTAATTGACACAAGTAATTGACAATTCTTTAGCTTTTGTATGTCTCTAAGGTTGGAGCCCTCAAACCTACTGCTACTAGGAGACATTTATAAATGCCACATATGCACTGCAGGGCCTTGAGCAGGCAGCTGAGGAGCACCTAGAAGTTGCAGTCTGGGCTTTGACTGAGGTATTAAAAATTTTCTCTAACTGCAAGGAATATGAAGGAGAGATCCTACCTAAGGAAGAGAAAACAGTGATATGCATTAGTTAGAAGATGCATCTGTGTGGGAGTCTGAACAGCAATTGTTGCTAGTACTGCTGGAAACACATGTAGGAACTGGAATGTCAACATCCACCCTCCAAATTTAGCAAATGCAGATTCTCTGGTGTCTGGTATCCCTGGTATCTGGTATCCTGGTATCTTAAATCCCTGGATTTAAGGAAGGAAGAGGGATGCTCAGAAGAAAAAAGCTTCAAAAATTCAGTGTTAAATCTTTATGGTAGTGATTTTGATCTTCCTTACCATAACATTGTCCTTGTGCACCAAATGTGCAACATTGTTGTAATTTAATTTGCCTAAGGAAAGGGAAGTTCTGACTTCAGTAAAGAAATGTGCTCGCATCAAAAGAAGAAAAATGATCCCAAGGTGATTTATCTATTGCATATCACATTTTTTTTCATAGCAGTGAAAAAAGCAAGGCTTGTGAACTGGCATCAGTACTTCAAATATAACAAGACACTTAAAAGCCACCCAAGAACCAAACAAATGAAGAATAAGACACTAAGGAAATCAGTTGAATATGGCATCTTGAGTCTCCTAACTGATAACCCACTTTATGATAGGAAATTCCATGGAAATATTCATGCTTTTCAGATATGATTCTGCTGCAAATCCACCCGCTTTTCCCTTTCCTTATTGTATCCATTCATTTACTTCCTCAGGTTTAACTGAGGAAGGGAAGAGAAAAACACAAGAAAGAAAACCCCAACAGCAACAGTTGAGAAGATATATTCAGTTTGCCATGGTACCATGCAGGTGAGAAAACTCATTCTGTACCTTAATAAAGCCATTCTCAAGCTGTGGTGGTTCTCCACAGGACACTGGGTGGCATGTGGGCAAGCTGCCACTCCAGTTGCCAGTGGCCTCACAGGTCCGCTTCTTCTCTCCCTTGATGTAGAACCCCTTGTTGCAGCTGTAAGCCACCACTGCTCCAAAGCTGTAGTTGGACCCACTGGCATAGCCATTGCTAATGTGGGGAGGCTCTCCGCAGCGAACGGGGATGCACTGGATGCTCAGAGGAGAAGGATTCCACTGGCCCCCGCGGAGGCACTCGATCTTGGCCGAAGTGTTCAGAACGAAGCCTTCCATGCACTTGAAGCTCACGACGGAGCCAGCTGCAAACTTGGCTTTACTAATGGATTCCAGGATGCTGTAGGAGACGGTGGATGGCCTTTCACAGAAATCAGCTATGCAGTGGGGCATGTCCCTGCCCTCTGGAGGCACCCAGGTCCCTTGGGCATTGCAAAGCAGCTGAGAGTTATCAGCCAGGCTGTAACCATCCAAGCAGAAGTAATAAGCTATATCACCAAAGAGGCGGTGGCCGCTCTCTGGTGATGCATTTTCCACATGGGGTGGTTCATCACAGGATACTGCCAGGCACTGCTGGTGGCTCACACTCCACTTGCCGCTGGCTAAGCACTCCACGGTTTCAGGGCCAACTAATGTGTAACTGTGGATAAGGAAACCACATAGGAAGTCAAAAACACAAAGCACTGTCATACTCTTCCTAAGGTTTCCTGAAGCCCTTGCAGCATGAGCTTGTTTGCTAGAACCCCAGAAAAACAGCATCCTTTAAAAAATCTATGATCAACTTCAGAAGGAAAATCCTAAAGCCTACATGTCCATGGGTGAGGTATAACAAAGGTGGATATCCAAGCACACCTCGTGCATATTGCCTCTCTGCCCACCTAATGACCATTTCTGAGCTGCCATTTTGGCTCAAAGTACTACAGTAAACCTAGTATTGTGCTGTGATGGTCCATGCAATCCTCAACAAAATGATCCCACTCAGAAACTACTTCTGTATAGCAAAAAATGGATTGAAAAAGAAAGAGTTGAAAAGCCTAAAAAGGCCTTTTGGGTCTCTGTATTAGCTCTATCAACCTATTTTCACACTTGCAAGCCAAGTGAAACCTCTTAGTGAGTTACCCAGAGATGCTCTTACCAATAATGCATTTAGCAATTCTAAAATAACTTTTTACTAAAAACTCACTGTTAAAAAATACCAGAAAGCCAATAAAAAAAAATAATGCTGACTGGAAAAACCCAATGAAATGATTTATAATAAAGTTCTACCACATTAATACTGTTAGTGTAGTGTTAGTTCTCCAGTCTGTCTCTGGGATGCAGGGACAGGCATTAATCCATGTGGCTCATCATCCCACTTAAACCCCTGCTGCTGAAATATGCAACAGGCAGCAGTGTCCTCACAGTACCCTGGACTGTTCTCTTCCTTTTTTTTTTCCTCTGTGGTGTGCTCTCACAAAGAGCAAAGAAACAATAACTACTGCAAAGTCCCCACTGACTTTCCAACTGCAGGCTGTTCAGATCTTGAAGCAACATCTGTAAAACTGTTTTGTCTTGTTTGCAGGATTTGTTTTCAAGGCCTCATGACTGGACCCCAGAAAAAGAGACTACTATGTGCCAACATTTAAAATAATCCACTGTCACAGGCAGACAACTGTGGCAGTCTTTAAATGCTGCTATCCTACCCCATTTAAAATGCTTGCACAGGAAAGAGAAGCAGTTTTTAAAATCATAATACAGTCTAGAAAACATAATAAGGATGCTTTGCTTCAATTATGTTTCAAATAACATTGTAAAGCCAATTTATAAGAAAAATGCTGGCTTGTCAATTTCCCTTTTTGGACTGAGAAAAAGCAGAAAATCCTTCAGTCACTTTGGACCTAAACTGGCAAAAGCTCTGCTTACCCACTCTGCCTTTTAGACAGAACAGTTCCAAGAAATTTTATGGAACTGCTTACAGGCTGTAAAGATTATCATGTGCAAAGGTTCTTGCAGGATCAGAGTCCAGCATTATACTTTCATGCTTGATGTCATCAAAACTGAGCCTCCTCTTTAATGAAAATTTTTCTATATAGAGTAGATAAACATAAATTTAAAATAATGCATCTCAATAAACAAAGAGTCTTAATTTTAAGGAAATAGAATTTAGAATACCACAAAAGACAGTTGTTAAACTGCATCAAAAGCATTCTTACACCTTGATAAGACATAAAGAATTTGCTATGATCAGAGCCTTGAATTTAACACAGAAGTACTGTTTCTGTACTAACTCCAAGGAAAAGGGTTTCTGATTGAATTGTGCTACCATTCCCCCTGATTCCTCTCTATTCTTCTCTTCCTGAGTGCATTCAGTTCCCCTGAAACTACTTTAAGAAATGTCTGTGTCTCATACTAACTTGACCGCCCACAAAAGAAAAATCTCCACTGCATTTAACTCCCAAAAAGTTAAGACAGAAGTAATAAACATGAATTAGTGTGCAGTTATAAAGGACGTGTGAAACAGTGCACCAGTTTTACTCAACCTGAATATTAATCCAGTAGTGCTGATCTACATACCCTTCCTTACACGTGTAAGAGACCGTGTTCCCAAAAGTAAAGTTATCTCCTTTGATGACTGCATCTTTGATGGCAGGAGGGGGTCCACAAGACACAATGCTGCAAGCCGGTGGTGTGCTGTTCCAGTTCCCTGAAGATGCACAGACAAGTACAGAAGGTCCCTGAAGGCTGAGACACAAAGATCATTATTAAGGCTGCCATTTCATTCTGGGTGAGGGATGGAGAGGGAAAGAGCTGCTTTGCTTTCTGGCCCCAGTGAAACTCAGGAGTCTTTCTCACTGACTTCAGTAGAGGACAGAATCTCACGCTTTGCTCATGGAAAAACACTGATGCTATTAAATAAAGCTGGTCTTCACATCACTTTGAAGAGCAAGCTGGTGGATTTCTTGTGAAGCCTCAAGGCTCCATGCAGACACACACAATTTCTGCTGTAGCTTTGCCCATCTTTAAGCCCAACAGAAATAAATACTTGTTTAACCTTAAAAATTTACTTGTATGCCATCAACAACATGCCAGTCTTGAGACCTGTAACTAAGCCTCTGCCTGAGACCTGATTCACTCAAGGACTTAAAACACTATTTTCACCCAGGACACTGAAGGAAATGCTCCAGTTCAAGTTTGTTCACAAAAAGGCATTCAGTTCCTTCAGGAGGTAAAGGATATTGCTTGGATGAATGGCCACATATATTTGAAGTCGATGGTATTTTTTGGTTTCCTTATCTGAGGAAACAGGATTGGTTCAGATGATGTGACTTGGATGTCTGAACAGAGTGTGAAACACCTCTCTGAGATGCCCTGGGTGAAACCCCTTATCTCCAGCTGCTATGTCAGCTGTCTGTGGGCTCCCTGTAGGGCCCACATCATACCTGGGAGCCCTGCATGGGAGTGTCTGATTCCCTACAATTTGGTGTCAAATGGTATTAGACCCCCATGTTTAGCTGACTGAAATAAGTTAATGGAAAGGAACACTGACCTGTAATGCTTTTACAAATCTGTCACAGGCCCTAGTCAGGGAAGCAGGGCTTTGCCTACCTGTGGCAATATGTTTAAGACTAAAAACACCTAAAAGATGCTTGAAGGAAGAGACTGGGTCCAGAATTAATGCTTAAGATGGGCACTGTTCGAGAGGGCTTCCTCTGGAGTGGTAACGGCAGGAGAGAGGACCTCTCTCACCAAACTATGGTAGACAGGTAAGGACAAAGAATCAAAACTAATGTGGTATTTGCTCCCTATATGTCCAAACTCCACACTCTCATTGCACTGCTTGGTTTAGTGGGGTACAGTTAAACCCACAATGCAAATCTATGACTTAACACTACACTGAACTGCAGCTGAGTTATCCATTTGTACTAACACAATTAAAATATTCACCAAAAGAACACACTTCACCTACCTGCCTGCATCTGGACAAGGAAATGATTGCAGCAGGAAAAAGTAGAAAAAAATAATCCCTAAACAGGCCCATATGGGACCACTTATGTCAGAATATATCTGCTAGAAGTACAAGCAGATATGAGGGGAGGCAGAAACCTGCATGTACAGCCACATCCTCAGATATAGCATTAATGTGTAAATTTTTAATTGCAGCACGTTAAAAATGCATTTGCAGTAAAAGTGCTTACAAATGTAAAACAGAACAAATACTTAGAATAAATTACTAGGACAAAGAGTTAAAGGAGTAAATTAGTAACTTCCAGAAAGTTCCTTCACAAAAGGTTCTGTAAAATAATAGCAAAAATAATATTAACTACAGTTGTAGAGCTATAATGATCTTTAAAGGCAAATGAGAGCTTTCAGAAATGATGAAAACTATTTTTCTGAATGTTCAAAGTATTTTTATAAGTTTGATGGTAAAATGAAAACATTACATATGTATATAGCAAATCCTGAGTGACTTTTCTGAACTGCTCCAGTTCAGGATAAAATACAGAAAGTACCCTCAAGGCATAAAGAAGTCTTTTCCAATTCTGTTTTAGTATTTTGTCACTCTGAGCAATGATCCCAGCTTTTTTCTTTCAGATATAAGTCAGACCTTCTAACAAGCATGCCACCTGCATTTGGCTCAGGCATGTTTGTGCATTTACCTGTATCCATTGTCACAGGTGTATGAGACAGAGGAAAGGTAGGCTGTGCCACTGAGTGTGTATTTTCCATTGCTGATATCCTGTGGGCTAGGGCACATCACCATTTCACAGGAGGGGGGAGCATGATTCCAAATGCCAGTAGCAAGGCACAGAATTTCCTTTTCACCCACCAAGTTGTATCCATCATTGCATCTGCATTCGAAGAAAAGAAGTGCTATCAATCACAGAGCCTTTCATGCACAACATAATCAGCCATCCCTTTTTTCTCATCATCCACACCTGCATAAACCATCTTTCTTTTCAGGAAATAGAGAAGTAGTACTGGAGTAAACATCCAGCTCTGCTAACGAACAGCCACTCTATAACCAAATGTCTTTCCATTATTTTAATCCCATCTGGCTCCTCTCCTTCATTTCAACCAATCTCTCAATTCAGCCATACTCTTATTTGCTGCCAGATTGTCAATCAGTTATTAATACAGCACTTCAAACATACTGAATTCCTACCTGTACACCACCTTATTATGGTATGTAAAATTTGAGCCAAAAATGGCACTGTTCTCTGGAATAACTGGAGCACCACAGGATATAGCTTTAAAAAGACAGGAATACAAGAGAGGTTGATATAACACAAACAAAAATGAACAGAAAATTAGGATTTGCTTTGTTTTCTCTGAAAAGATTTGAAGAAATATAAAGCCCTAGGTAACAATGAGCTCTTGACTAATCTGTAAATGACATTTAGGACTCTTTATCTGAATTCACCTTACTGAGAAACTGAACTAATTGGAAGTAGGTAGTTATAACCACTCTACAAACCACATGCTTGGTTATCAAGAGGACTCCATATCTACCTCTCTCTATGGACAAAGTAATTGTTTTTTTGCTTAGATAATCTTTGTCAACTCTTCACTTTACCTGTTGCTTCATCGCATTTGTTCTGGTTTTCTAAAGAAACAATTTCTGCTATTATACCATGACTATGTACATGCATCAGCCTGTCCTTTCAGGTTGCTTTTAATCCACTGAGACAGTTAATGGTCTTTAAGTGATTAACTGCTTGAAAATGGAAGGCTGGGTGGAGAAGAGTTAGAATCAGAAGAACACTCCTAATGCCTGCATTAGACTGAGTCTATATCTCTGACGCACTGGAGAATCTGCGTAAGAGAGAACCACTACAGACATGACAACTGTGCTTATGTCTTAAGAAAACAAAGACTTCAACACTGACATCCAGATCTGCTAGGACAGGGTTTCATAAGCTGCCATGGTCTCTAAAGGCTCTTCACTATTACTTTTCCCCTCCCATCTGTCTAATGGTAAAGTCACATTTCAGCATGCATTACCCCTAGGAACCAACCTTCACAATAGGGGGTTGGGTGGCTCCACTCTCCAGACTCCATGCAAGTAAGTTTTGTTGCTCCTGTCAGCTGGAACCCTTCTTTGCAGGAAAATGTTACTTGACTGCCAACACTGTAAGTATCCCCATGTAAATGACCATGCTCTGGATTTCCTGGATTAGGGCATTTCACAGGTTCTGAGGAGCAAGAGGGAAACTACAAATAATATATTTATGTGTCAGGTTTTATGAACAAACTACAAGAGATATCCTTGGGAATTTGCTGAAAGTAGAAGGCAAAGCACATGGAAACACTAAAGTAGTTTGCACAAGTAGTTTACAGTCTTTTTTATATGTAAGTGACAGACACTGAAGACTCATGCAAGTAAGCTAATCTTGACATGGAAAAGCCCTCTGTAAATGAATTTACATTCCTTGTCAGAAGCAAACACATCTTACAGTAATTTCTCCCTCTGTAAGGGAAAGCCCACTCCAGCATGTCCATCCCTTAACATGAAAACCTTTTATGCCAACCTATGCCACTGTCTAGTTATCTTCATAAAAAGTTACCTTGTTTAATGTTTCCACAGGCAGCTCCAGCCCTATTCAGAAGCCTGTGTTAAAATACTTCTTCCCTGCACAGCTCTGCTCTGAGAAGTGAAACACTGTGGCCTTCCCAGGTCCTGTGGTCCATGTGCAATAAGGTTTTTGCACGTCTCAGAGCAGCGCCCCAGTGACAGCTGTATCCTCACGAAAAGGTGAGTTTTCAAGAAACAAAAGGAGACGCTTTATCACAGCCCCATCCAGACTAAACTGACCTGGAGAGGAAAGCATGCCTGTCCTAGATATCAGCTGCTGTCTCACAACTGGAAGGCAGGATACTGGCCTACACAGAATCTTGGAAAGGCTAGCTGGATGTTCTTCTTTCCCATACCTGCACATTTTTTACCATCTCCCGTGTAAGGAGGGATGCAAGTGCAAACATAGGATCCGTTTGTGTTGAGACAAGATGCGTGCTCATCGCAGTCTGACCCAACAGCGCATTCATCAACATCTGCAAAAAACAAAACAAAACAAACCACAAGACCCATGTCTCTAGTGTGTCATTTGTAGTAAACATTTGCTTTGGATTTCTGTCTTACTGTCAAGAGGAGTTACTTTAAGTAGTAAAATTAAAAATCACTTACTGCAATCACATTTTTCATTCATTGGTAAAAATACTTAGTATTTAAACAAATATTTATAACTCACTGTAAAGTTTTATTGTAATTTTAATTATAATTTACTCAACAGTATTGCACAACATGAGAAAATCAGAGATAAATGTTACTAACTTTCAGCCACTACTTTCACATAAAGTATCTGGTTTCCAAACTGCGAAAAACCAGATATTGTAACTACTGTACTAGGAGTCTGTGTAGGCACTCTGAGGAAGGATTTTTGCATTAAACTCTTGCTTGGGAAATCCTCTCTATCTCAACCTTCCTATTTATAAGACAGGAAAACTTAGTCAAGAGGGGAAATACTCTAGAAATATTAGAGCTCCATCTTTGATAAAGATAATTAGACTAGGCCCAAAAAAAGCCAGCAGTTGCCAGAAAAGTTAAAAATAATTCAAAATATAGTAGTTATCATAATTAATTATTTACAAGATAGT
Source organism: Haemorhous mexicanus (assembly GCF_027477595.1). NCBI lineage: Eukaryota > Metazoa > Chordata > Aves > Passeriformes > Fringillidae > Haemorhous > Haemorhous mexicanus. The sequence continues at coordinate 37,443,643 of NC_082381.1, forward strand.
AGTATCTAAAATCCCAATTGATAATTTATGATCTATGTGGTTTTCCACTATGCAGGAAAAAAAAAATCCCTCACTCCACAATACTTCATAAAATCTTTTAATCTTGACAGTAAGGAAATGTCCTTGGTATGAAAACGAGTCAAAATTGCAAAGAGTCAATTTCAAAGTATCTAATTGAAAAGTGCTGGCATCAGGGATTAGTGTCAGGGATTATTCTCTCCCTATAAAAATGCTTGTTTCAGACTGTTAGAAGAGGTAGAACAATTCTTAATCTAAATGCCCTGCTACAGGACCCTGTTGATCTAAGTATGTCATGCAGACACAGAGTTTGAGTTCTTTGCCCATTTCCAGTAAAAAAAAATCACTATTTAAAAAAGCAAGAAAATGTAATGAAATGGAGGGTTTATTCTTCACTACTAGATGACTCTGATCAGCATGAAAGGACCACAATACATTAAAAAGAAAAGGAGCTTCTTTCTGATATGCAGCATGACAGCTGCACTTCAACACCAGGACAGCTGCCAATTACACAAGTACCAGGAGAATGCAAAGTGCTACCACAGCAGAACTGGAATGACTGCTTCTTCTGTACTGTCCTGTTAGGCAAGAGACTTCCAATGAGGTGGAACTACACTGTGAATCAGACCCTAACAGAACAAAAGGAATGCTTCGGGGCACAGGTGTACCAGGTTTTGTTAGCACCTCCCTGAAGCATGAGTCAGAAAGGTAAATGGTGGGTCAGGGTGCCAAATCCACTCTTGTTTCCATTTTCCCATAACGCTGATTTAGGAGAGACAAGGCAAGCTGGAAGGTGGGGTGCAGGCCTTTTCCTTCTGAACATTGTGACTCCTACAGCTTGGAAGTTGAACTATTTGGATAGCCTTGACGTAACTGGGATGATGTTTGCAGATTCTGAAGAAGTGCTGCTGGACAGGATGCTACAAAACTAGATGGATCCTACTCCAAAGTGAATTTTGGCAGAATTAAAAGACTTTTGTAATTTCTTTTGCTTGTCTTGACTGAAAAAAATATGTGCTATACCTACAAAGAATTAGGACTCAAGCACAAATCTTGCCAGTTCTTTACTGTGCAACTCCCATTGGAAGCATGGCTAAGATCCAGCAGAACCAGATGCAGCAATCCAAGTACAGCTAGGTAGTGGATTCCAGCAGGGGTATGCTGGAGACGTGGCCCTGCAAGACCAGTGACACCTAGTCCTCTGTACACTGTCCAACGCCAGCCTGTCACACCTTTCAGCTTGTGCCACTGCACCTGGCACATCAGACCCATCTGACCAGAGAGTAAGTTAAGGTGTGGCAGCTGTATGAACTTCGTTCACAAGGATACTCCCAGCCCTCTCAGGGCCGCAGCTGCTTGCCATCAGGCATGTCTGACTCACCAAAAAAACCCCACAATGGAAAAAGGCTCAGAGAACACCGGCAGAGGTGATCTGCCCACTAAGTTAGGGACTAAGGAGACAGCAAGGTGGCCTTTCATTTAGGCAAACATCAATTAACAGTTAAGTGGATCAACTGACAGTTTAAATGCTTCTCCTTGAGCTCATTAAAGAGTGTGAATGTCTTCCTGAGTTAGCCAGACCAGCACGGAGGAGTGGAAATGAATACACGGTCAACATGAGGTATAAATGTCAGACAGTTAGCAAAGGGCTTGAGCTGGCCTTAACCCACACATTCATTCCCAGTTACTGGGGATGTGCAAGGTCGTGATGGTGAACATATTACAGAGCTTGATAATGGGAAACACACTGGAATTCTGCCTAAACTGTGTATTAGAATTGCTGTATTTTGTTAAGTAACTTGAATTTGTTTCTGCTATGCAGTACATTTTGCATCACTCGGCTTGACTGGAAATACTGTGTAGCATCTACTGTCTTCAGGTCAGTAAATCTGATACAAAATACTACAACGTCCATGCGTGTGTGCAACATCTAAAAGAACCTGGTCACAGAGAGCATGGGACACTGACTGCATGCTGGAGAGCAACAAAATGCACAGGTCAGAAGCACAGAATGCAAGAAGTGCAGGACATGGAAGGAGGAAGGGTGGGAATGCAATGCAGGCCTATATAATTTTATATATGTTTGATAAAAGCAGGATGTGGGGCATACAAGAGGATGAACAGAAAAAGGTGACAGAATGTAGTTTTGGTTTCACATAAGGCTGAGCATGTCAACTCAGAAAAATGAATATTTTGGATTTTGACTCTGGGACTGTGGTTAGCCTCCACAATTTCAGAATGAATGTCTGCTCAAGCCTAAGGGCACAGGAGAAGTGTGAGATTGTCAGTGCAAGCAGCCAAATGTACGGCACATCTTACCAAGGCATGATGGTGAAATGCTGTTCCAGCTTCCATTGTCCAGGCAGAGCATCCTGGAGTCACCCAACAAATAGTAGCCACTGTTACAGTGATAGGTAATAGTACTGCCGGCAAAAAAGTCCTCAGCTGAATAATACCCATTTTCTAAAGTTGGAGGCACTCCACAGCTGATTCCTGCAAGATGGGCAAAAAGAGGGCACAGGCATAAGTAGAGCAAACACAGATCATCAGAATAATTCCACATGAGAGCCATTACCGCATGTTTTCCTCTGCAGCTGTACAATCCCATTAGCAAGAGGGCCCAGTCCTTTTCTGAAGTAGCTAATCAATTCCTAGGTCTAGTGGAGGGTCTTTTTTTCTGGGCATTTCTCAATAGGAGTCTTAGCAGGACTTTCCAGCTCCTGCTAAGAAAATTTTGCTAGCTCTTGAGAAGACATCGGTGGCTGAGATCTGAGCAGATGCCCTTCAGTCACAGAACACTTCTGAGAGGAAATAATCCTTGGTGAGTTATAAAGAAAAAAGAAAATTGAGTTTGCCTTGTTGTTGTTGTTGTTACTTCCCTTTGCTGAAAATCAAGCTCAGGATTGCTGTGTTTAAACACTGCAAAAGTAGCCAACAGAGACAGCTAAGAGTTACAGTCCTGGCCTGAGATAAGGGAGTGCATGAATGATGAAGATACTGGAGCCGACTTCACATACAAACCTGGGCATCCCTTAGATTGACTATAGTAAATAATCCCATCTGATCCCAGTTGTGCCACCAGAAAGCATCTTGTACCTGCCTACCAGAAGTTTTTATTTATTCTAGCAGAGTTACTTCTGTGCATCTTTACCTCAATCAAAAAGGCTTGAACTTATTCCAACAACTACACAGCTCATCTTTGTAGTTACACGGGTTACAGCAAGTCCTAGTTCCCTAGACGTGTGCAAGGATCATGCAAAAAAAATTTAAAGCCTACAGTTATGGAAGCCAAGTACTTGCTGTGAAGGAATAGAGCTGGAGAGCTTGTAACAAAGACAGGCTCTCAGGCATCTGTGGTTTTGGGGGTATTTAGCACCAAGAAGAGGAAAAGGAACCTGGTGAAGACAGTGATTACACTGAGCCTGATTCAGTCAGTACTTTTTCAGGCTACACCATTAGCATAAAGCTGTAGTTCATTATGCAGGAAATAGGTATCTTCAAGTAACTTTCATTCATCAGGTCCTTGTGGAACAGGTACCTTGAAAGTAAAGGCTGGTGGGCGAGTCTAGCCTTCATCCACTCAGCCTGTTTGTGGCAGGCCAGCCCTGCTCAGTCTCAGTTCTGTGCTCAGCAGGTAAAACTGCTTGGCCCAATGCAGAGAAGTCAGAAACACTAACAGGATTCTGGTGGTTGTCACAGCTCACACACCAAGAAAGTGCAAAGCTGTCTCTGCCAGTGAGCTTTCCTTCTGCCCAGCAGGACTTGCTTTTGGGTAAATCCTCATGGGCATACTGTTGTTTACACAGAAGATGAGACTTTTGCTACAAGTAAGTGAATAAAGAGGAAGACATTAAAATTTAGATCAAAATGCCTTTATTTTAAAGGCATTTTAAACAAATTTGATTATTTCCTCCATACTACATATAAATTCTAGGATTATGCAATATCTGCTTCTGGAGCTAATTTACTATTCTGCTGAAATTAAAAATGTAATCAGCTCTAACACAAGCAGCTGCAGTCTTATGTGCAGTCACAACAGAGGAGGACCAAAGGAAAGGAGAAAGCAGGAGCAGGAATCATATAATCAAAAGAAACTTGTCAGCCTGAATGCATACAGCTCAGTTTCTTCGAAGAAATCCTGTAAATCTTGGAGCACTTCCAAGTCCTAACAGAAATATATGCCGCCTAAAAAGAAATTAGGTCATAACTGACTCAATTTAAGGCTTCTACTTCAAACCAGACATTATCCACATCTAAAAATCACAGAGATGTTTTAGCATTTCCTGTGCATCTTCCACACTCCTAATACCACTGGGGAGGAAAGTATCAGATTGCTGATCCAAATGGACTAATTTCTCTAAAAACCATGGATGTTAGAAACTGACTGAAAAACATGTAAAACATGGTCATGATATAATTTTTGCTCAGCAAAACATGAGTTTAGCTTTAAGTATATATGTATATGCTGTAACATGGATGGATTCAAGTGCATGACAGCTGCAAAAAACCCCAGGCCACGGATAGTGATAGGATCCAAATAAACACCAGGGTTTCCTAATCCTGCCAGCTCACTGAGACAACTCACTTTCACATCGAGGAAAAGGCCGTGTCCACTGTCCCAGGTTAAGGCAGTGTTGAACAGAGTTTCCCACTATCTGGAATCCTGGGTCACAGGAAAGGCTCACTTTTGACCCTGGCTTCAAATCAGCAGAAGAGGCCCGCAGATGTGGTACGGATCCTTGCAAAGATGGACAATCTGTGAACAGAATATATGCATTCAGTAAGAGGTACAGCTACGTGCTGAAATAAACAAACTGGTTATGTGATTGTTTGATCCCACCTAAGTTTATCCAGGAAAAATCTTTTGGCAATGTTATGCATGCTACAGCCCGCTTGGGTCCAAAGGGTTTTGAGAATCATCAACATAAAAAATCAGAAAAGGAATCTATAGAAAAAGAAGTAAGGAGGCAGTGGGTATTTTAATACCATACAATTATTATTAGAATAAAAGGAAGGATTTTTTTTTTTTTTCTGATCCACTACCATCTTCACTCTTTTCCCATCTCAATTCAGGAAGCAATAAATTTTTGTCAGAGATTTCAATGAACTTTAGTTACAAAACCCTGGAATTTGAAGAATGAAGGACTGCATGTTCTAACTGTCAAAGTATCAAAATAATTTATTCAAGGTTAGTAGAGCAAAGGCTGCAAGTTAGCTAGCTGACCCCATAAAAGAGTCTTATAGTGTTGCTCAGAAAAAAATGGGTTCTAGGAAGTAAAGTTCTAACCAGCACAAAATATACTCTTGTAATCTATCTTCACTCTTCCAACAACCCCTGGCAGGAAATCTGGCCAGGCTAGTACATTTCCTTTTTGCAGTTCTTCTGGACAGGATGTAGCCAGAGATTCTACCTATGGATTTAAAACAGTTGGTTAGGTGATGTTTAAGGACAGTGTAGGAAAAGAATATTAAAAAAAAAATATTCCCTTCATGCGTGTATGCAACACTAGAACAGATCCTTGAGGGAGTAATGCTCATCTTTTCTAGCACAAGAGGTTCCTGGCTGAAGTACTTATTATTCTGTTCTTATAAGCCATCTAGATATGGACAGTTCATGCTGAGTCACTACCTGAAGGACTACTTGACATAAAAACAAGGTATTGAACACAGTTCTTGAGACAAAATTGCATTTGTTAGTGTAAAAGAAGAACATATCTACGTCACAGAAAAAAGACAGTAATAAGGCTGCAACCTGAAGAGAACACTTATCTATTTGCAGAAAATGTCAAATAGGAGACAAAAGGAACTAAATGTTCAAGATCTGCATTCTGAAAACTGCTAGCACTGCACCACATATAAAGGGACAGAAACACAAAAAGGAGAAACTTAATAAGGCAATTAGTTGCTTCCAGAACAGAAGTTTTGTGAACTGAATGAACTAGACTCTCTAAAACACTGTAGGCAAGGCCCAGCCAAAGTGGGACAGGGACAGAAGTAATGGAGTATAGAAACAGGAACTATACAGGCCAGCTAAGTACAACAGGAACAAAGGAACACACTATTAGACCAACAGCAGATTAGTATCTTGAGAGAAGATCTGATCATATGTCTCTGACGGAAAAGGTTTCTCAGATGGGTGATTGCCTTCTGTCAAGTTTCCAGAAGATAAATTCAACTACCAAGAATAATGTTCTACAGTGTCTGCTCTTGTGAGAAGGAAAGGCACATTATGAACTTTGGAGTGATTTGTTCTCAAGTTGTCCCTACTCTGAACCCACTGAGGCAGACTGGACTTTTAGCAGTCAGTTAGACTTTTCTAGAGTCAGTGTAGCTGGAGAAGGAACCGATGATCTCTGTTTATTCTGAGGCTATTCCAAAGTTCTCATTTCAGCAATCTGTGCCAATGGAAACTGCTTAGGCCAAAGGCTGAAAAGAAATTGCAAGAAATCTGCAAGAAAAAATTTCCAATGTAGGAAAAACAAGTTTGGGAATCAGCCCTTTCAAGCCATATGATGGAGAATGGAGGGCCAGAAAGGACCTCACAGTTCCCTATACACTACTCATATTTCTGTTGCTGACTATTCAACAACAAAGCTACCAGAGTGACAGCTTACCTATACAAAATTATTGTGTGAGTGAGTAAGCAACTAAAGCATGCAATAAACAAATCTTAAAGACTAGATTCCACCATCCTTCATTCACTAAGCAACATATTCTATCACCCTGCTTTCATTTATGGCTGAGAATAGAAAGTTAAGACTTAATGAATAGTGCCAGCTGGCCAGAACAAACCTAATGATAACAGATTACAATAGCACTTCACTATTCCAAGCTCTGAAATGAATGAGGTAAAAATTGTATAGGAAGCTTGGTTCAGCTTCCTGTCTGGTGTTACTGTCTTTTCAGATGAGCAATATGGATACTATAAATGAATGGCAGGATTTTCTTCCTTGCCCTAACTCTGTTGCATCTGAAGCAAGGGAATTCGATCAGACCTATCATTAAACAGGGGCAACTACTGACAAAGTTTCAGAAAGTAGCACTTAAAACTCTCCACCAGTGTGCCCTGTAAAATCACTTGTACGCTTATCAGCTTCAAAACTGCTAGTGAACAAAAACTTGGAAGATCTGATTGGCAATGCAACAGTTGGTGACCCTAAAAGCCAAGAACTGTAGCAGATAGTTGGGTAGTTTTAAACCTTTTAGAGAGGCAAAGTAGTAAAAAACCAGAGAAATAAACAGAGGAGACATATGGATGCTGGAAGCAAAGATTCTGCTTGACATTCTTTTCTATTCATGTTATTATTTCTTGTTTGGATCATGGATAACAAACAGCTATAAACCACCAATTAGTGATGCAAATTTAAGAAAAATCAGGATAAAAGCAAAATCTTGTAATCCAAAGAGTCTTCCTTAAAGAAATGCCTCTAACTTAAAACATTTGTCTTTGTTGTTCAAGTATTATCAACAGTTTAACACTTCTGACCTTCAGGATTGAAATACTGAGCATACTGAATAATGAGCAGGAAGCAGTGATAGAGAACTGTCCTCAACTTTGCAGATAGTATCAAGCTGGTGACAATATCACCTGTCAGTGTGCTCAAGGACAGAGTTGCATGCATAGGCACTTTGACAGGCTGGAGTAAAGGGCCAACCCAGACTTCAAAAATTCAACAAGGAAAAATGGAAGGAAAAAAAATCTGAACAATATAGGCAAGGAAAGCCAAGACCAGGAAAAGAACTCTGTAGAAAAGAACTTAGGGGCTCTGGCAGGCAGTGAGCTGAGTACTGGCCAGCTGTGCACTGTGCAAATATTGAGGACCAACAGCATCCTTGGCTGTGTGAATAGGGTTACCATCAGAAAAAACAAGGAAGTGATTATTCTTAGTGCTTATTAGATCACATCTGAAGCACTGCATTCCATTTCAGGTTATTCACAGCAAGAAAGACACTGACGAGTTGGAGCAAGCTCAGAGGTGGGGTGAAACATTTGCCCTGGGAGGAGAGCTTGGCTCAACCTAGAGCAGAAACAGCTATGGGGACACCTGTCAGCAGCCCCGTGTGTATGGGGAGATGGTCACGTACAGAGGGGCTGGTACAGCAGCATATGGTGGAAGACACAAGCAGTAGTCATAAATGGAAGCAGGAGGTCCCAACTAGGCAGAAAGAAACAAATTCCACTTGAGGATAACTGAGTACTGAAGCTTAGCTCCCAGAAAAGTCGAGGAATTACTGTCCTTGCAGACATCTTTCAGTCTTTATTTAACTCAGTGGAAATTTGGTGCTGCCAAGCTTTTATTTTAGGTACCCGATTAGGTGTAACTCCATATTCAGTTATCCTGCCCCTTCAGACTTTTTCTGGAACTATATAGCTCAAATTTTTCAGTGTCTAATGCATTGACTGAAATTGTGATGCCTCCTCTCTGAAGTTTTAACAGCAGAATGAGGAAACTGTACACAGTCTGTAAAACAAACACTTTGCTTACTTCACTGGATTTCTCTCTCTTCTAGCAGAACTGTTAATTTTTATGCATTATTTCCTTCCTGTATTGAAGCCACATACTACAGAAAGGCTCAATCAAAATAGAAGGTGACTCAGTGTTGATTCTACCAGACTTAGTTCTGCTTAAAGCTACTTCACTAACTACACTAAGCTTATTCCCCTAAGCCAGAACTCCATCTGGTCCCCACTGACTTCTGTGGAAGTGGGGTCTACCCAATATGCTAACCTAGAGTGCCTTCTCAAACGCTCATCCTCTGTTCAGAGCCCTCTGCTCAAACACTGCACTCAGGACTTACCTGCTGTGGAGAAAGTACATGGTCCCAAATGTTGAGCTGGCTGATGGAGCCCACAAAAGATTCAGCTGGGTTGAATCCTTCTCCTTTTTGATCTTGCTCTTGACCCAGCACAAGTGCACCACCACCTAAACTCAGAAGTTGAAGAAGGGTAGGAAATAAAGCCTTACAGCAGGGATCCCATAAGAAGATTAAAAACTAAGCAAAACAAAAATTTTGCTGCCCTATGTTACTCGGATTTTGCAGTGAAGACCTTCAACAAACTCTCTCAGCAAAACCTCTGGGAAGCCTTATGTTAGACTGAAATAGGTCCACATAGCAATTTGGAAGTGACTGTCAGACACATATGGGAGCAGAAATCACTATGGAATGATTCAGGAATGATATTGGCTCAAACTCACTTGTAAGTCAGTATTGAAGCATAACATGCAGCAACAAAAAATGCGGTTTTGAGCAGGTGGGGCAGGTGTTATTTTACAATACCAACTTACATTTCCTGCTTTAAACAAAAGCTTACAAAATCATACAGGTCAAATGTGATTCCATACCCTCAGAAGCACACTGAAGGTAGTTAATGCTCTGAGACATGGCACACAAGTTAAATTTATTCACCTTGTCTGTTAACATGTGAACATGCAACTTCTACATCATAGGGTATGTGGACAAGGTCAAAAAGTAATGGAGACAGCACACTTCCCTAGGTCTTATCTCTGGAGAGAACTCAAATTTAGGTGAGAAAGACAGAGGCAAACATACGGGTCATGGACTAAAATGCTTCAATATTGTATTTTTTATTTTAATAAAATAGTATTTTGAAATTCTATGTAAATTTGGATGGTGGCAGTACACAAACAGTACCAAAACAAAGCCTCTTTGAAGCTAAATAACACCAGGCTTTTCACAGCTCTTTAATGCCAAAGATACTCCTTTTCATGACCTCTGATATTACTCCATAGATGACTGATCACAGGAAACAATTAAATAGAAAACCCCACCTTGTTAGAAAAAAATACAAACATAACTTCAAATATATGCCTGAAAAGAACAGGAAAAGGCTAAGTCAATAAACCCTGAACACACATATGTAAGGGAAATGCCAGATAAACTTTGTTTTGTTGAGTGAGACACTCTCACAAAGCCATCTCAGAACCAGCCCTGCACAGGTCCCTTCGTGGACTAAAATTTTGCCCATAAAACAAACTACCTACCAATATACCCTAGAAATGTGCATTTTTGTCTTCAGTGATGCTGAGTGGGGGGAACTGTCCTCACAAAAAAAGAACAGCAAACACGAGCTTTTCATAAATGCTGCAAACGTGAATATATACTCAAAACACCTAAACATTTTCTTGCATATTCTGTAATAAATCCAGAATGAAGGCAATAGATGTGGTACAATATAAATAAAGCATACCAGGGATTTTTGATCCAACAGAGAGCCCGCTGCCTCCATCAGACAGTTTTCCATCAATGTACACCTTCCATGCCCCATCCCTGCAAGTCCACGTCACCGCAATGTGGTGCCAGTTGCCATCATTCACTGAAGGACAGTCTGTTATCTTCTCTTTTCCATTCACATAAAGAACCCAGCTGCAGGGAAGGAAGGCACAGGCATACTCAGCTGCATGCAGCTACTTTAAAAGCATAGTCTGTCCCTCATGACTCAAAGAAATGTTATTTGACTAACAGGATAACAGGCATGTAATAACTATCATGTGAGAAATCTCTGTTGAAAGATCATCATAGATGATATCTCTCTCCCAGAGCACTTGGAAGTTGGATATCATATGCAAAGCCTGGTGAAATAAGTGACATGCTTTTGTAACAAAATATTAAGGCTCAAATCACGGCTGCATAGAGGATTCTTATATTTTCCTGCTGAGTTTGGAGTCACACTACAAGTCACACTCTGCTTTTGTAAAAGTGCAAGTCATACTCTGCTTTTAGTATCATGCCAGAAGTACTTTGAGTGCTGAGCTCCATTTGTTCCACTCATTGTCTCAATAAGCCATTAAGAAAAGATGTGAATATCGTACAGAGAAAAATAATCATGTTATCTAAATTCACAGCTCTCTTGCCATTACTCTTCTATAGAGCAAAAACTGATGGAAACAAAACAAGAAGAAAAACAAAACAGAGACAACTCTGTCAAGGGAGTTTGGATGCAGATTCTTCTACCCCAAGGTAGGCAAAGCTTACATTCAAACTTATGTTCTACACTTCCTTTAGCAATCCAAGATATCTGTAAGCTACAGAAAAGCAAAACTGTGATTTACCCATTGTAATCAGTCAGAAGAAATGCATTATCACTTCCATTTTCTACTGCATAAGAAATGGGAGTCCCATAGTTTGTGGTGTCAGTGGATTTCATCCAGAATGTACAGGTGATGTCACCAAGAGATGGTAAAATACCATCAAGCATGACATATCCATAGATACCAGAGACTTCAAAATCAAGATTGAAACCAGAGGACTGTTCTGCAATGAAGACAAAGACATAGTCACACAAACATGGAAAGAGGATCCAGTGAAATCTAAGCAAATCCAATAAAGTGGAATGCAGTCCTGCTACAAAAACTATTCACTAACTTGAATAGAGGTAGAAATAACTTTTGGTAGTCTAACATCAGCCAGCGTACAGAGCTTTCCAAGACTAAAATACAGTGCTTGAAGACAAATATCCACAAGAGACACTGATTATCTAGCAATAACATGACATGAGCCTTTCTTCTCTGTCCTCCATCACTGAAATGACATATCCGTCTACTATCTACCATCTACCACCCAACAACATAAAGAGGTATAATCACCTGGTTCCATTTAATCAAGCTTTGAAGAAAAAACCAAAAACAACTCAAGATTTTTCCTCTTCTGGACTTACTGAAATACACTGCCTGGTATGGGACAGCATGTCTGTGCTACTGTTCAATGCACAGTGACATGCTTTACAAGGATGCTACATGTAATGTTATCAAGTGGAACTCTCCTGAAAGGTGGGTGTTAAACTCTGACATAGGATGGCAGGTGTAAATGTCTTCTACCATCTTTGTGAAATCAACATGGCTTCTGTTTAAAGATTCACTGGCTACTTTTATAATTTTCAGGGAGAGGAATTTGAGCCTGGTGGTCTGCAGTATCCCCCAGGAAGTTGTGCTATGGGTGTGACTCATGCCACCTGTCCATAGCAAACTTGATACTCTTTTGCCTGTAGGGAACTTGATGCCTTTAGGACTTCTGAAGCTAAGACTACCCCTTACTAATCTCTGACCGTATGATACAAAGCCCTTCACAAAATACAAGAAACAGAAAGATCTACTTAAGTCACACACACAGAGCAAATCCAAATTGAATTCAATACACCTATAGAGTATTAAAAAGCTAGAACCATGCCTTAGAAAAGAGAAATTACTCAGACACATGCTGTTACTTGTCTGCAATTACACTTATTAATGCTGCAGTCACACAGGCTTCACTCATCCTCTCACAGTCCCACCATCCTAGCTACTTTCTGGGGAAGCTGTATGAAATCAGCCCAGCCAGTGAAAATCTTGCACAGAGACTTAGCCAAGCCACCTTTTTCTGAGACTTAGTCCTGTGTACCTGTTTCACACCTGCTGCCTGTAAAGCCAGGGGGACATTTACAAACGTACGAGTTCAAGGCATCCACACAGGTGGCTTGGTTTAAGCAGGGACTGGAGGCACAGTCATTGATGTTCACTTCACAGTTCTGTCCTGTGTACCCTGTCACACACAGACACCTAGGGAGGAAGAGAAGCACACTTCAAAGGTGACAGCCGTCATAACAGAGAATTCTGGCTATGCGGCCAGATCTGCCAATGAGAATGGTATATAATACAATACTAAAAAAATTCAACAGATTATATACTACAGAAATAATGGAATTTTATTTTGTTCATTCCTCTTAAGCATGATTGCACTCTATTGGCTGCATAATAACACTTCTAGACAGGGACAATACAATATTTAAACAGCCTGCATTTCTTTATATGAAATTGGGAGACACAAGCATTGCACTTCCATGAGTAAAACATACCTCCTACACACACAGAATTAATGATGAGAGGTATTCAACTTTTCAGAGAGTCACTCTTATATACAGGGAAAACCAAGCCAGTATAAAGACACCAAAACCTTTGATACTTGGAAAACCAAGGTGCTTGAAAGGCACCAAAACTCCTGGGGCTTTTGGGAGGGAAAAACTGAACTAAACAAAAACATTAACAGCTGGCCCATCTACCTATACAGTGATCTAGGATAGGACACTTCTGATGGCATTTGTAGCTTCTGAGCTGAGTCCAGATACCCCAAAACATAAAATTAAATAGCTGGAAGTTTCCAGTGGGGTTTGTATTTTAACCTCTATAGGATCAATATGTACAGCTATCCCTGTATTTCCAAGCTACACATGTGTAGTATAACCAGGTACATAATTGGTCATCATGTATTATTCCAGTGGAAAGCAAGATAAGCCCCTGAAGTTTGGAAAAATGGACATCTTTTGGAAGATCAATATTAAAACCATGCAGTCCTACCATGCTTACATTTGAAACTCTGCATATTTTCTTTGCTGTTTTCCTTGGAATTTTTAAGAGTCAAGACACTATTTTCTTGTCTTTTTATATAGTGTCTTTTTCACAAGACACTATATTTTCTTGTCTTTTAAGATCTCCTTCTTCATAAAGGGACCACTTATTTTGGATCAGGCTGCCAAAATATGCTTGCTGAAATCTGAGAAGGCTGAGGCACCTCAACATGTCTGACTTTCCACATTATATTACATCAATCATCTGTTTTTCACCTGAAGCTGTTGATACCATCTCTGCATGTAGCTCCGTTCCTACAGGGTCTGCTGAGACACTCATCAATGTTTCTTTCACACAAGACACCAGTAAAACCTGGGAGACATTTGCAGGAGAAACTTCCAACTCGATCTTCACAAACAGCCCTATTATGGCATGGGTTGGAAAGGCATTCATTCATCTCCCTTTCACAGTGATCACCTGAGGGAAAAAAGTCCAACAAAGTAACAGCTCTAGACTGAATCAATTTAAGAAAGAGATTATTAACCCATCTCTGTTTTTTAAAGGATGGAGCTGATCTTCTGAGAAAAAGCAAACATCAGAGTAGCCATGCAGGTTTGGAATTTACTCAGCTAACAGAGGTTAAGTAAACACAGAAGAATTATGGGAATCATCTTAACAGTTACAGAAATAACATGTAGCACACTGTCAAATTCAAATGTGACTAATTTGGGTTGAACCAGGAAATCACCTCAGAAACTATTCTGAGCAACTAATGAAAACCTAGTATAAAAGACATTTGGCTGAAACCCTAACTCTAAGGAGAGATGTAAAAGCCAGAAACACGTGACTCTGTGATTTATGATGTGAAAGAGGCCTTATGTCACAAGCACTGAAACTGCACGTGATTTTATAGTGAAGCTTTTTGGCAACATGATAATCAACAGATACATGTATTTGTTAGAGTAATCTGTGAAAGCAGACTATGGGATTGGGGAGTAGTTTTAATACAGACCATTTTATCTACTGTTAAAATATTTTTATTTTTAAATAAAATTAAAACCAACAATTTGAACCCATTAGAATGCTATTATTCATTCCTTAACATCACACAGCAAGTTCATGGCAAAATTAGTAATTGAAGATCTAGCACTTAGTAAATCCTTCTGAAGTCACGTTTACACTACAGAGAGTCTGAGAGATTAGATGGACCTAAGGAACATCCATAACTTACCTTCATATCAACATGTAATATATTATATATATTGCTTTAAAGCAGTGGGATGGAAATACTTAGGGTAGGGAAGGAGTACACATTTTTTGGTCAGAAAGAGTAAAAGCTGACTTAAAGAGAACAAGGTGTACCTGTGAACCCTTTTGCACATGTGCAGTGGTAACCATTCTTGCCATCAACACAGTGGGCCCCATTCAAACACGGACTGGAGCTACATTCATTTATGTCTTCCTCGCACAAGAGACCTTTGAACACCAAGGATTACAAGGCATGATCAAGACACAGTTACAACTGTATGCTGCAGTGACTGGATGTGGACAACAGAAGAACACCGTACCGCGAGCATGACAAAGGTTACCGAGAGCGGGTGACAAAATTGCGGGATTGACTGAACTACTGAAACAGCTCCAAAGACAATCTGTGTTATTTAGATGTTGGGATCAAAATGCAAAGTCCACTGTGTGTCTTTGTAACGTTAAAAAACCCATCCAGCTAATGCTGATGTTGATAAATGTACAGTCATAGACATGAACGGTGAGGGAAACCATTTCTAATGGAAAACACAACTCCTTTTTTTTGATCACACAAAATCATCTCCTCAGTAGTTTATTTCCATATTTGGAAATCAGGTTCTGTTTTGGCCAGCTATTCGACTGGGTTAGTTTCCCTGCAAATTTCAATACCTTCAACCTGCATGCTGGTGACAGTTAAAAATACTAAGAAAAAATATAATCAAAAGTCCACTACTTATTCCTAAGGCTGCACTAAAGCAAATGCATAAATGCTGTGTCTAGTCTCCCAAGCACTTTTTTCATTAGTATTTACAAATTCCCTAAACCTTATTCCTCTTTTCAGACCAGAAATGTCACAAAGGAGAAAGAAACATGCACACACACAGACACACACGCTCCCACACCCTGTCCTTGGATGATTGCCCTTTTATTTCAAAACCTATTCACATACAGTAGAACCTTACTCTAACCTGTAGATCATATTGTTTTCCTGTTATAATTGGATGTGGAATGACACAGCACTTGTGCTTTGTGTTACTTACTTGGCACAGAAATCAAGCCTGTCTGAAGAAAAGCTATGAAGTGAAACAAATTACCTGAATAGCCTGGTTGACAATGGCAAACAAAGGTCCCAATGCCATCTTTGCATATTCCGTTGTTTTGACAAGGAGATGATTTACACTCATCAACTTGTGTTTCACATTTCAAGCCTAGAATGCAAAATAAAGGACTTAGAATTGGAAGACAAAATTTAAAATTCTTCAGAAAAACGGATGCCATGACTACCTAATGTAGGAAATCATGACTAACTGCCTACATTACAGACATTCAGGTTTATTATCTTTTCATTAGGTTGAGCTTTAACACAGACCTGAGAAAAATGTTAGAAAGGTGTGATGCACATTGGGCAACAGACTGATCAGCTTCAGAGAGCGGCAATCAAAAGTAACTTCTTGATAACAGCTGAATTATAAGACATCTCTTTGATTTGAAGCAACTGGGTTGCTAACACTGAAGACAAGTACAGGCTTCGTCCATGTGGAACTAGCTGTCAAGACTGCAAATTTCTAGCTTTTGTTAATCATAAATATTGCCAAGTGATAGGATTTTCACATCCACCAATTCCATTAAAAGAAATCCCATTCAAAACCTTTTCTGCAAAACAGAACATAATTCAGCAAGGACATGAAGTATCTATTTTTTATATATTCTAAACATGTGATGAATATTCCAATTAGTTAGGCTATACTGAAATGCTCTGCTCCTCAAAACTTCCTCATTTTAAGGGCATCATAAAGTAGTAGCTACTTCACCTGCTTCCCGGTTTTTTACCTGTATATCCAAGTGGGCATATACAAATATATCCACTTCCCAATTGCTTGCATGTCCCATTATTGTGGCACGGTTCCAGAAAACACTCATGAAAGACCTGCCAAAGGCACAAAAGATACACTTCCAGCAAAGCTGGCACACCATACTCAAGTTTTAAACCCTATATCCCACTAGTCACTTTGGAAAGATGGGATAAAAAAGTCACCAGCTTTAGCTTCTAGCTCCTCCTCTGTCTTCCCAGCATGCTAACCATTTGTGGTTTTTTTCTTACTGAAAAACACCGCAATTCTGAGTATTATTTTAAAATTACATTTTACTTAACAAAATCTCCTCAAAACTGTCTGAGCTATGATTCACAGTTTATATTAAACTACATTTATATGCAAGTTCTCCACTTTGCATCCCTCTACATCAGCTATCACTTCCTGCCACTGGCCATCAGGTGGCCTGGCAGGGAATTTCACTCCTATCCTTGCAAACCTGAATACAGCAAAGCCCTTAAGTAAATGATCAAGTAAAACCATAGGAGATCAATTTGTCTCCTATCCCTGTGTTATATAATGGTTCAGGCCAAGTTTGTCACAAATCAACTTTGCTCCTTTTTACACAATTCCAAATTCCAATTCAACCAAAGCGGTCTTGTCAAGAGTTACAGACTAGAGGTGAGAGGGTGGGGGCAAGGAGGCATCTCCAGCAAACATTGTCACCAGACTAGTTTCACTTGTATTTCAGAGAGGGTACTCACAAGAGAAGGGAGCTCTGCTTGCCTCCTCTCAAGTGTATCTGTCTTACAACACATAAACTCAAGATTCTACATCTGAGACTTAGACGTCTGGTAGCATTTTCTGGAACTCAGCATATGGAAGTCCTCAGATGACTGAACAGAGTCAATATACTTTTTCTAAATTGTCTGAACCTCTTTCATGTAGGTTACTTTTCTTTGACAAATGCAATAAGTATTTAATACATCAGGTGAAGGCTTCAAAACCAGAATTTAGGATTGCCAACAGCTGATATCACTTCCTCTGTTCAATGAAAGTGCTTCTATGACTACAAAGAGAGTTTGAGTGTTTCCCTCTTAACCATTGCTTTCAACTCTTCAGGAAATAAAGTCAGCAAAAGAATTACAGTCAAAAAGGTCTTATTGTTTACTGCTGCATGAAGTGCTTTTTCTTTCATTTGAGATAGCACTGGAAAATAACACTTGTTCTTACCTGGCTGCTGACTTTGTACTGCTTGCTGATATTTTCTGGGAAGGCTGGTACCATCACTACACTTTCCTCAGCTGCCGAAAAAGTAGAGCCAAAACCTAAAGAGTAAAGATATGAAAGCACTGTTAATAACACTGTGTAACAAGGTCCCTATTCCATGAGGGCATCATAACTGCATGTTAGTAACGTGCCTAAAGATATGCTAGAAAAAGTGAATTTGTGGGAATAAAAAGAAACTTTACAGTACCCATTACATAAATATGTAAGGACAAACATTTCTAAAACACATACATGAGTGTACACATAAAAATATCTCGTATCTTTTTATATACAGTTACAGGCATGCATATACATATTAGTGTATATTTACACATATATTTCTCTCTATGGCATATTTGTATAGTGCACATGGCAATGTACACACACACTGCATATATACACTCTGCTTATTGAGCCTTGGTGTGCATCAGAGTTAGTCTTAAAGCCAGAAGCAACACCGGTAGGCAGAACCAGCTGAGAACTTTACTGCATGAAATCAAAAAGTCCTACATTTGTCCAGAGAGTAAGTGGGATGTTTTCTGTTAAGACTACTTCTGGCTATCTTCTAGATGTTCCCCTTATTCACTTTATGCAGCAGAGATGATTTGGCTTACTTGAACAATCGGTGATGGATCTGGCACCAATAATGGTTGTTGTTCCATAAAAGGGACAAGACAAGCAGTAGGACTTCCCCGGGTCTGGTTGATAGTAGTCTCTGGGACAAGGGTAGCAAGGTGTCAAACCTGTACGAGAGAACTCGCCAGCAAGACACGGTACTGCAAGAGGAAGGAAACCTTTTTGAGCGACCTGATCTCTTGCACATGCACATTACTCCCCTTCACCTCTTTATTATCACTTTCTCTTCTCCTGTCATAGTGTCTTCTTAGAATTAAAAGGAACAAGATGAAATCTGCCAGGAATTCACAACTCTAGGAAATGGTAATTTAAAATCTTCTGTGAGATGCCATCTTGTTCTCAAAGGATTATGGCAACATGTGGGAAGTATTTAATTTTACTACTTTTGCAGCTCTGGAGACAGCTTTTAAATGGAACTCCCCTTTTATCTCTCACATCTTTTCTTTGGTTATTGTTTGGTTGCTTTTTTTAATTTGTCTTTTTTTGTTTGTTTGTTTTAGTTGTTGTTGGTTTTCTTCCCCTTCAAGAAGGAGAAAGGACAAAGACAAGACTTTTTTGCACCTTGAATCCTTACAGACTATTTGCCTGGGAATTCTTCTGGCAAAGCTTGCCAAAGATAATTGAGGAGAACTTCTTTGAAAAAATTACTGAGCAAATTGTGTTAAAACTCAGAATTTTTGTACAGGAAATGTAGGAGAAATAATAGTGACAATTCCCTTTCTCTTCTGTAAGAAAAAATATTCTATATTCATTTAGGTACCCATCACACATCTCATTTTATTCCTCATTATATAAGCATCAGAAGGAGGTAACTGGTAATAGGAAATCACCTATCATTTTGCTGGGAAATGTTCCTTGGTCTACACTTAACCAGAACAGGAATTCAGTCTCACGTAGATGAATTGGATAACATTAGCTGATATTTAAACAACAATTTACACATTTTTAATATTTAGTCTAAAAAGAATTCATTACCCTTTTTGTTACAAACCTCCACAAGCTGAGACATCCACTGCTCCTCTTTTTACTGTTGACGTATTTTCTGGACAAGAGATGCAATTCCTGGATCCAAATGATGGCTGATACGTTCCAAGTGGACAAGTTTCACATGTCTCAAGGCCATTAGGTGAATAAGTTCCCTGCTTGCACTGAGCTATATGGCAAAAGAGTTCAGAAAGTTTAAGAAATGTCCAATCAGGAAACATGCTCCTGATCTCTGAAAGTAATGTTAAAATCACAATACACATCACAAAGAATTTTATTTCTGGAGCATACTCTACTCTGAAGGACTTAATGGGTACAAAGAGCAAAAAAAAAAAGACAGTTGTGGCAGGGTACTGATAGCGCAATTACGAATTATTAACAAGCGAATTCTCTGCAATCAGCCTCACAGATGATTTACTGCAACTCAGTTAACTCATTTTAATCAACAAAACTAATGGCAATAAAGACAATAAAAATTAAATCAAACTAGCTATTTCCTTTTCAGAAGAAATCACGAACACCTAGCGGTTCTGTGCTGTTCAATGCCTCAGCACTGTAGGGTAGGATGGAAAGTGGCTGGCAAGGATGACAATGGGATTATTTTAAGTGTCTTAATGTCTGAAAAATGCAATCACAGAAATGAAATACAGAAATGAAAGACAGAAATGAAACAAAGCATTGAAGGCCAACTCTTCTCATAACCTCTGCCTGGGCATCCTGCATGGTAGAGCAGTAATGAAAACTCAGATATTTCCCTATGCATATGCATTAAGGTGCAATTAGGACTGCTCCTCGTTTCACATGCTAGCTTCATTCCAGTACATCCACCACGGGTCCAAAAGGATGCCAACCAGAATTCAGAAGTGGCTGTCTGAATAAGACAAAAGTCCCTACCTTTGCACTCGGAGATGCTTCTAGAGTGTAGATACTCAGTATAGCTACCAGATGGACAACTTTTGCATTCCAGCTGCCCTTCCTCATCTTGATAGGATCCAGTCCAGCAGCTTTCACAGGTAAGATGCTCCAGGGAGTAATAGGTACCCAAAGGGCAGTTAACTGTAATGTAATGTTGGAAACCTAAGTCTCCCTCAGAGTGAAAAATCATACATACCTCTCTTGCCCCTGGAGTTCCCATTTAGTCAAACTAAGTTTTTATGAAAAGTGACTCTGTTCCCCAGCAGGTAGGAAGATATCTCTCTGGAACACTGCAAAGACTTAATTATACACAAGAAATGGAATCCAATATCCACATCACTCAGAGGACTAACAGGGTTAAACGACTGCATACCAAGCACTGTTTTCTCTGTATGGCCAAGCAAGGATATGCCTGATTTCCCCCTAGGAGTGGAATCCTGGGTACAAAGCATCCCTTTTCCACAGGCCTCGGTTAGGAACATAAACATCCTTTGGAAGTCAAACTGTGCAAAGCATTTTTGCAGTTTATTGTTATGGGAGACCACAAGCACTGGACTGTGTCAAATCATAACCCTCTGCAAACATCCTCTAAAACTTTGTTTTGCAAAAGGATTTTAAATACACATAAGAAACAAGTATCTGGCTTACCACACATTCTCCCTCTCAGCACAGAACCAGGCCTGCAGAAAAGAAAGGCTTTCTCGGTCTCCAGTGAGTTGGTGTCAGCTACAATGAGTTCAGATGCAAACTGAAAAGAATACATAGGTTCCTTATTGAGAGTTCTATTCAGCCTGTTTGTGATCGTTTCCAGAGTTTTAAGGAGCCGTCTCTGGTTTTCCAGTTCCACTGTATCATTCCTTTCATCAGGCAGTGGCACGCTAGCTGGAATATAAACAGCAAACACAAAAAACACACAAATTTTGCAGTCAGCACTTCCGGCGTACTCTGGAACTTATCAAGAGTGCAGCACTAAAGCTTGTCAGTGGAAAGTGAAAAGGAGGCCACGTGCACAAAGCTCTCCATGACAATGAGAGAGCTTCCTTCCCTCAAGAAGAAGGTCTGTCATGAAATGGGGCTATGAATGTGTCCAGAGAACTGCCATCTGCATCTTCACCAGGCTTCTGTGAGCTGAATAAGTTTTATCGGACGTATTAGAGACACAATTTTTAAAAAGCAGGAAGCAGAGAAGTTCAGTATTTTGACTTGTCTCACCTGTGATGTTAAATATTAACTTGATTTTTTGGTCAGTCATTGGAACATTCAGCTTATGCCTTTTGACCCGAGCAGGTGCTGCTTTTACAGAGGCAGAGAGATGCTTGGATAAGTCTTCTCCTTGTACTGCATCAACAAAATCACCATAGGAATAATCCAGGTGGTTTGCTGCTCCCCAGCCAGCAGGTCCTGTGGGACATTAACAAAAAAAAAAAAAAAAAAAAAAAAAAAAAAAAAAAAAAAAAAAAAAAGCAATGTCATGTGGAAAATAAGCACCCTTAGTTATTTCTTAAGTACACAACTCCAATATAATTTATATAATCTATCTAGATGACGTGTTGACTTTGACATGTGTACACTTTGTGTACAAGTGGCCACTGTGCCTGCATTTTAACTTACGAAAAAATCTTACTCCTACTGATACCCTAGAGGTCCCGAGTCTGCTGAAATTAGTCAAAGCTTTAAAGAACTAGTTATAAAAGTCACATGTTGCAATTCTTTCTCTTCCTCTGCCTTGCATGAACCCTCACCTGCACCCTCATCTGCCAGCAATGCCTTCAACAATTCCATATTGTCTTTGATTCCACTTCTTGTCTACTTACAGATAGCATAGCCTATGCCATGTCTCCATTGCATCTTCTTCTAACATTTCTTGTTCTTCTAGCATTCTTCTTCTAGCATTTCATGTTACACACAGTGTGTCAAATTCACTCTTGTCTAATGTTCCTCATCATTCTAACATGATTTCAGTCAAAACATTTTCTGTACATCATCTACTATTTTATGATTACTAAATCTAGGGGGATGTGGTTTATTCATTGATCTCAATTGTTTTTTAAAAGACACGAAGATAGAAAAAAATATCTGCCAATTATCTGTTAGCAAGCATCACAAATATTATGTTTTGTTTACACTGGTAACTAGGACAAGTTAACCCCACAGTTTAATATCGTGTATTGCACAACGAATTTTCTAAACCGCTGTCTCTTATGCCTTGAAGAGAGTTCTCTCCTGCTTCCACAGTGTAAAATTATGAGTAACTCCTGAAAAAACAGCAACAAGGTTATTTTGGGGAGGTTGACATGAACCAGAAGAGAATAGGACACTACATTCCATGTCTGTAAGTGTTTTTTCCACATGCCTTTACAGATTAGTTCCAGCTGTCATCAGCATTCATTCTTACCCAGATGACAACTGCAGACTGATTGTCCAGACCTGCCCTGACTGAACACAAGCAAATGCTCTCGGAGTGAAGCATTATAAAAGGTGAGCATAAGCAGGAAGTTCTACCAAGTAACTGCACTATAAACCCATGAAAGAGACACAGTCCTATGACAGATTCTGATGCAGATCTGCCAAAATGCCTCCTGCTAAGATAGGTAGTGTAAGTTATCCACTTCCAGCTTTTCTGCTCTCAGCACCCCCTATGGGACTCAGAAAGGGCAAGAATAACACAGTAGAACATGGACACTAAGCCATTCAGAAACAGACTGAAAATGACAACATACTTACTTTGGCATAAACCAAAGTGGGAACAACCACTAGGATGGTTATGGCTTTCACTCTGCTATTGCCACAGCCATGGTGCAAAATCTGCCCGTGCATGCAGGAAGTATTTTCACAGCAAATAGGCCAACTTAAGCTCATAAACTTCACACAGTGAGGAGTCTGTGGAAAATCTGAACTGGCATCACAGATGCTCCTCATTTTCTTAACAACCTCCAAATCTATTTATTGTAGCTTTTCAGTATTTTGGTTTCAAACTGTATGTTTTTAAGAAGTTCCTTTTTTCTAGGCTAACCAAGCAGGTTTCTAGGACTCTGTGTGTATGTGCTTCTTTTCCCTCCCCACCATAAGGCATCCCAGGAAATTCTACTCCACACTATATAGGAGGCAGCATCAATACAAGACATTGAAGAGTTTCACAATATTTTTATAAAACCTTTTATGTAATTGCTTATTATCTTATGAGTACCACAGTTACTTAAAAAAAAAAAAAAATCTCACTGAAGACATTGTGGCAGGAGTCATGCAGTTTTAAACCTGGATGGCTAAGAACCTATGGAATCAATACTTACCGATGGCAAATCCATTTTCGTAATCATAATTATATTCCAAGCAGTGTTTCTGTGTCTGATCTTCCAGTCTGCAGTCAATATCATCAACATCATTACAGAATGATGGGACCTTTCAACATAAAGAAGAATAACTTTAAAAACATAAAACCACATAGCCCACTCCCCTGACTTAATAAACTTCTAATTACAATGCAAAGTACTGGTTCTGTCAGTGACACTAGATTTCCCCTTTCATGTCTCTTACAACCCTGGCAAGGTCTGCTAGAAGACCATGTTTTATTGATACAACTTGGGAATAAGAAAGTGACTTGCATGAGTACAATCTCTTCATTACAGAAGATCTTTGTTTTTTAAGAGAAGATGTCAATTCATTACTCTTACAATTAATCACTCTTGCATGCCAAATCTAAGAACACAGAAATAAATTCAGGCATTTTTCTCCCTGCCAAAGAGGACTGGAGAACTCATATTTATAAAGCACCTGTGTTTTTTTCAGCTATGTTACTTATAATTATGTCAGGTTTAAAACAATGTTGTCACTTTTTTCTAGCTTTCAAACCTTACTTCTTTAACTTCTTGGGAATAGGAATAAGCATATTCAAAACAGCCTTTCTAAATGTTTTTCAAGACTGTTCCATTTAGATGTAAATGCTTGGAAAGGTCACTACCACCCATTTTTTCTTATTATCTTTTACTTGCCAATAGGAATGGTCCAAGCATTGGAACCTGGTGGTACCAGGGAAAGAAACAGAAATAAAACCAGTCAAGATTTCTCTACTGGAAAGAACAAACCTGAATCGGGGCAAGAGAGTAAAAGACATTTATGTTCAAGTGTTAGACATTGTCTGACATGCCACTTTACTTTTCAGCCATTTGACAAGTGTTACTGACATAAGTTCCCAAGCTGCAGGAGTTTGCCCATTAACTGTATGTGCTAACAATGGTTTTTACTTAGTAGACAACCTGTAATTAGAATATGGGCTGTGTTCTGCAAAAACACCTGTAGATGCCCAGTTTTCTCTGCTGGAAAAATGATGTTGCACTAGGCCTGGACATCCACTTCAGGGATCAGAACTCAACATTCTGCTGGTTCTACTTCTCAGATAAGGAGAGATTTGTGGATTAACAGGGGAGATTGTGATATTGAGGTGGAGAGCAAGAGCCATGGCCGAGAAGAAAGACAGGGCCTCTTCAATTTCAGTATCGTGCAGTTCTTAATGATGAGTGAGAACTCAGAAACTCATGAAACCTGAACAGATCACTGCTACTGGATTTAAGTGCCTGGAAGTACACACCAAACGTGGAATGTATCCATCTGTACATATGTGTGTTAATTCATACTATTTGGTTATATATTATACATATTCTATATAAAATGCATTTAATTTACGATCACATCCAACTTTCAAAAACAGCACTGAGGGGACAATTCATTGGGGGTTTCAAAACTACACAGGCTCTCTCTGGAAGCCTACTGAAAATCTTAGATACTTGCATAAATTCTGTCCTGTACAAGTCCACATTGGAGACCAAACTGAATTACATTAAAATGCCAGTGAAACATCTTTATTTTTAAAAATAACTTGTTACCCTCTGAAAAAGCTCAGATTTAACTTACAGGCTTCTGCTGTCAATTTCCTTCTATAAAAATTAGCTATTTGGAAAAAGTAACAATATTTTTCAAGAAGTATGCAAAGGGAAGGAGTATTTACTAACCTACCATTTTACCAAGTGCACTCTGAAATGCATCAGTAAAGCTGTTTAGAAGACTGTTGTCATCACATCGTGTTGCTTTGTAGAGCATTTCAAAGGATTTGAATCCATGATTTGCAAAACGATTTACTGAAAAATGTTTGAGAAATAAATTTTTACTGATCAGTGCAAGAGTTTCAGAACTAAAATCAAGACAATTTAGGCTAAAACTGAAGTACAAGAAGGTAAGTACAGTCTTTGAATCAGCAATCCAAATGGATCACTGACATCTGAGTCAACAATATGACACTTTGGCAGGCATGAAATTTACTAGAAAAGCTAAAAGAAATTAAAACCCAGGTAACTTTTCTACTTCAGCTTTTTTCTTAATGGAAGAAACCTATGAACTGTCAACTAAACTCCATGCTAACTCCTGAGAGGAATGCAATAAATATCAAAGTCTCATTACTAATGCTGCTAGACTAAATACAAAAATTCTTATCCAGAAATTAAGCCAAGTTCTGAAGTATTGAAGTTATGGATTTTGAATTGGCAGCTCTGAAACATAACTCTAGTTTGTTCAGCTGAAACACTGATCTTTTGTTGCTGAAACCAAGAAATTGACTCTGATGGAAGTGGATACAACATGGTACCAAGACTGTCTTCAAATGCAGTTCTAATGCATTTATCATAAAAATGTCACTAAATGTGCAAAATTCCTCCACTGAAGTTTTGCATGTGTCCCTCTCAAAGAGAACACATAAATTCTTCTAATCTGGTGGTAATTGGATATGTAAGCACAGCACACACTGTGCATTTCAATCAGTAAATTGCAAAGACTGTTGTATTCCTAATTAAAAGACACTGATAGTGTTTGTTAGCAAACTGTTTCAATTAACCTGTTTGCTTTGCTATTTTGTAACTCCTGGAAATGAAAGTCACTGCTATTTTTGTGATTTAGACACCTTCTGAAAAAACATATTTACAGACTTCCAAGCATTATTTCACCATCTTTTTAACAATTCAGAGGCAGAGGACAGAGTATATTTTTTATATAAATAAATAGAAGTCAGATTTTCTAAAATATTTACATTTGCTTTCTCATGAAATTTAGTGTTTCATGAGGTGCAGATCCATTCTAGTAACAGTAAGACTTACAAGAGCAGCTAGGCCACTCTGAAGAATAAGGTGGCTTCCAGAGACCATCATCATATGCGCAATAGTAGTTTTCACTTGTTCCTTCTGAAAAGCTGTAACCCTCTGCACAGTGCAATGTGCAATTAACTCCTGTTTCATCTGATGTGCACACAAAATCACCATTCACAGGCTCAAAGGAAACATCACAGGGAGAACCTATGAAAAATACAAAGATTTACACATTGATTAACGTGGTGAAATAAGTGATCCTCGTGAAAACAGCACTGATAGGATTTCCAAAAGTACCTACTATTGATTTCATCTTGCCTCTGTTGAAATTTGTGGAAGCATTATTTGCTATATCCATAAGGTCAGGATCAGGCTACTGCTAAATAATTTTCAAATTCTGCTATTGCAATCAGAAAACCAGAAACATGAAGACTTAAAAAAAATGTTATACATATGAAAACCTATTTACTAAAATAATTTAAAACATCAATTTAATTTTTCACACAAACTTTATACAATGAATTCTAGTGAACTGTATTACATCTTGAATTCCGTAACTAAACATTATCCATTCTGGATCCTCAAAACAACCTATGAATTCATTAGAATCATCTTAGGATAACCTCATGACCTCAGTTATGATTCATTTTTCAGGCTAGCTGTGAAGGAAGTTGTGAATGTCTGTTTGTCTGCCACAAACACTGAACCACAAAAACACTGAGATGGTACAGACCTTGATACAATGCCAGTTCTAAGCACTGGCTGGTTCTTGCTGAGATTTAGAGCAAACCAGAAACTAGCACATTCATTTGCAACTTACCTTCCCTAAAAGCTATAACCAAAATTCCGGTCTGCACGATTTTAAATTCTCTCCTCATTAACAGATATTTTTATACAGATGTCCAACTGAGACACAGAAAGTAGAAAGCAGATATGAAGTAGATTTTTTCATTCTTAATATAATTTATCTGCCAAATTATTTTTTTGATTTTTAATGAGAAAGTGAACCGTGAGGAGGAGATGTCTATGCAATAAACAAAATACAGTAGTACATCTATAGGTACAGGCATATTCCAAAATCTAAAGTGTGTTTTATTATCTGCTGCAGTATTTCCATGTAATCAAAAAAAATTGGCAGAAAACTCCTTTCAACTACAGCTTTGAAGCAAGACTCAGGTAACACCTGTTAATGCATTTTACATGGTATTGCAAAAACTGTAGGTTTTACTGCTTAATGAATCATAATTTCAATGCTTTTATACGTAATTTGAATTTACAGTATGAAATTCACTGCTGATTCAGTCACAGACAATTTATTTGCTGGTACTAGCAAATATTTTGACTGCCTTCAAGTTACCTCAATATAAAATGGGATTAACTAAATGAGGAGGTGGAGCAATCTTGCATCCTTTATGATATCCAGTTAAAACAATGCCAGGTCTTGGCCAGAATTTGAAGACAACACACCTTTGATGACAATGTGGATCTCACACGTCCTGTTGTTGCCAGAAGGATCCACAGCTGTGTACTGCACTGTTGTCTCTCCTTTGGGGAAGAGATCTCCAGGTGCATGACTCCTAGTGACAGTCAGTGGACCACCTAGAAGAGTTAAAGGAAAACCTAAAGAATCGGTAAAGAAAAGTGCTGCTCATACCCAGCCTTGACAAATGGAAAAGGAAATGGCAGCAAATCTTCCAAATTATTTAAAAATAACTAAGCAAAAGGAACCCTAGCAAATCTCAAACTCCAAGGGATCAAGGGTGAACAGGAGCTCTCTAGCCTTCCACTGTCTTGTGTATGTTTTGGGGAGCACTATCTCACCTGAATTGTCCGAAAATTCTGGTTCTTCCCAGGTCGCTGGGTAGTCATTCTCTGCTGCCTGCATGGGTGGTGGTGATCTGCATCTGTCAACTACAGGAGGTTCTGCATCTGCAGAATTTGAAAGGATGGCATGACATTAGCTTGCAGAACTACTCCCATATTCAGAACAGCAACTTTAATTTCATATTGGAAGAAACAACAAAGGTGCACACTTGGAAGTTGCTGCAACTGGAAGATGCTGAGTGAATGGGTAAGGGTAATTCTTCTGCTGAACTCGTGGTTTCTGTAGTGTTTGCCTTCTCCAGAGCAAAACTTGGACTCCCTGCAGGACACCTGAATAACACAACTGTCTGACAGAATCACTTGAATAATGACTTGCATCAGTGCAATATGTGCGAACTTTGTAAACTTTGTTGGAGCCTTTCAAGAATTTAAAGAGATTCATGATGAAGGCAATAACTGACAATGCAATAATGCATTTAATAAACCAGTGTGAGGACAAATCTTAACAGTTAGAAAGAACAGCAGAATAAAATGCACCCCAAAAGGAACACTGCAAGCAGTAACTTCACATATGCAAAGCCTTTATGGAGATGACAATATTCCTTGGTTTATAACTGCACACATAAAGGCCACACTGACTCACAGTCTCTTTCTGCACAACTAAGAAGGCTTCAGCCATGACAGCCAGCCTTCCCAGTGATTTTGACCAGCACTTACCAATAACCTTGACATTGAATGTGCATCTTGCTTCATTGCCTGACTTATCAGTTGCTGTGTAAGTAATGTCAACTTCACCAATTGGGAGAAGAAATGGAGGTATGAAAGCTGGGGTAACATGAACTGAGACCTGTTACAGGAAAACACTCATTATTTAAAAGCCAAAGCTGATTACTGATCATAATATTCATGTTTTAAAATGTGGACAGAACAGTATCCTTCAATGTCAAGCCTGTTCATTCTGAATGCAAATAGCCTCTTAAAGTAATGAGGACACACTTTACAACAAAGGGCTCTATGTCCCTTCTTAAATCTGCCTTCCTTATGGCAACATGGATTTCCCTAGTCAGGATCTTGACCCTGACCTGGTGCAGATTACAGCACTGTGCATTAAGAAAATTCCATACTGACCCTTGTCTGTCAAGTGGGACTGACAGCACACTATGTCAGCTCAGAACCTGTTTTGTCTGCTGACAGTTCTCCAGCTGCAAGGGCAGCAGACCTGAGTGGAGGACAGCTGTGGGCCATCAGTACTTACATGTCCAGTTTTAATCCGTGTACCTGTATGAGTCAATAGCCCACAGATGCTCCAGTATGGCACTTGGCTTCTACAGTTCAGTGAGTGACCCTGTGTCAGCAGAGCTGTAGTACCTGATCATAGCTATGCCACAGAAAATGAAGTCTGAATTTAAATCTCTTTTACTGGGATAGCTCAGTTTCCTAGTGAAAAAAACCTCCTGCATTAAAAGCTCACACAGACTCAGTGCTCTTCTGCTGACTCCTGATAAAACATTCAGTTGCTGTAACTTGATCATGCCTGAGCCTGTAGGGAATGTTGCTCTTTATGAAACAGCTCTGGAGCAAGTTTTCCTGGTAACTCAATTTCCAGACACCCTGACAGGCATAGTAGCCAATGGCCACATTTCTGAACCCTGCACAGGAAAATCAGATTTCTCTTTCTCACCCAGGAAACTGAAATTAGTTTTAACTTATCACAGTGTGTACTTGTTAGCCCTTTAGATTAACGAACTGGCTTACTTCCTTCTGAGATGAGTTTATTAAACTTCTTCACATTCTAAATGCTCATTTTTAAAGCAGCTGTCTTCATGTTATAAACAAGAGCACATTCTTTCTTTTGACCACATAAATTAATGATATGAGGTTTATGCACTGACACTGCATGCAGTGCTCTGTGACTGTATAACTCTAACCAAGACAGAAAATGCTGAGTTCTCAAGATACAAACTTTCTAGGAGGTTTTTCTTCTACTTCTGCTTATCAGAAGAAAGAAATTCTAGTGGATCATAAAATTATTTGAATTCAGACAGATTGCCTCCAGTTAAATAGATACAGATTTTGACTTGCCTCTTCACCAGAGTTATCCTCAGCTGTTGGTACCTGCCAGCTGATATTAGCAGAGTTATGATGTTCCAGAGTCACAGTCTCAATATTGTCTGGGCAGTGAATCTGAGGCGCTTCAATATCTAAACCAGAAAAAGACAATCTGGTTTTATATGTGGTATTGCAGAAGTAAAACCTTATAATCACTCTTTTTTGTACTACCTAGAATAGAAATGTAAGCATTTTGTAAAATTCCTGTCTCTACCCCTTTGTAATTCTTTCCTAGATGAATAGTATGAATAGTAAATTCTCACATGAATAGTAAATAGTACATTCACACATGAATAGTAAATTCTCCTGTGGAAAGGACTCATTTTTGCTGTATTTTTGTTTATCCTTGACTACAAAGATGTTCTGGTTTCTACATAGAACTAAACCCCAAGTAATAAATAAGAATAAATTTGTTTCTTTTATTACCCGTCCCTTCCTTCTCCATGCTTTTCCTTTCCCTGGCCAAACACAGGACACATACAGATGAAAACACTTGTTTCTGATAGTCAGTGACTAAAAAAACCTGAAAGTAGTTGTGACATGATATAGCTACTATAAACAAGACAACAGTGACTCAAATTCTCAGGAGCATGCTGTGGAACTGACTTAAAAGTGACAGTGTCAAGAATTCAGACAGCAGTTGCAGGAAATGTTCCTTAATAAACTCCTGTTACAAGGTATTATGTAGGACAAATGGAGTCTTGTGACATGTGACAACGCCAGATGGTTCCAGGGACTGGGGGTACAATATGGGCAACACCACCACCAACATCTACATCTCAAGTGTCTCTGACAAACTTGAGGTACTTCTTCAGTTCCCTGGCACAGGGCCCCCTAAAACATTTGCAGTCAGGTTATTTTATTGCTGTAGTGCTTGATAAATGATCCCTAGAATCATAAGACAAGGATACATTTGGCTCTGAACTCATCTAAGCCCAAGAGGCTTTAAAACAACTCAGAACTGATATCACTTATATTTTTATTATGAAATAGTTCCAGTAAAAACATAACTTGGGCAATTAAATTACATAATTAAGAATGCTAAGCAATAAATACATGGGATTTTGCCTTCCTTTGAACTCATTCAAATGAAAATTTCATTAGAAATGCACTGTTATAAATAACTACCACTTATGGTTCACACTCCCTTGACCACAGCCTTCAGGCTGGGGCAAATTCCACTTGAAAGTGAAATTCTCTAAAAAGAGTAATAATAAATAAGTCAGAAAGAAAATGGCTCTTTTGAACGGGCCAAATATGTTGGCAGCAAAACAGAGAAAGACAATAACAAGAATGAAAGCAATTGAAATACAACTGTTCATTTTTATTCAAAAAGAATAAGCTTCAGAGTTTTTCAGTGCCTCCTACATTAGGGGTTTATGCACTGGTAATATCTAAAAGCTTGAACCCAAGCCATGCTATTTTATCTTGATCTAAACACTTCAGCTTGTGCTGGGATCCCATCAAATATTAAAAACTGTGGTTTGGCCCAGGTTTACACAAGAGATTCAGAAAAACAATGTGGTACATCACAAAATGGGAAACACTATGTTTAAAGAGAGAGACTAAATCTTCCTGGCCTTCAGAGGAAAAAAAAAGCCTCAGTTTCTGCAGTGTCCTGGCATGATGACTGGCACAACTGCTTTCTGTACCGTTCCAGCACCCAGTGGCTGGCAAGGGCCCCAGTCTGGGGGGAAAGAAATAATTCTGGGAGCACAACAGTTCACAAAGAGGTGAAACGCATATTCCCAGAGAAACTCTCGTTTTTATCCTACTACAATCCTAAGCCAGACCCTTTCCAGATCAGTTATGCCTGTATGTAAGGGAGTAAATAACCCAGTAAATAAAGCTCTTCTAGAAGAGGTGGGTAAATATGGCAGAACCACACGGAAATGCATGCCACCTGCTCCTGCCCAGCTTTACACTCTGGGTCAGCCAGTACACTTGGTGTTAGGGAATTCTGGCCTTAACTCTTGTGCATTGTTGCTTGGGGCATGTCAACAGCTGTCGCCACTCAAAGACAGCTAAAATGAACTTTTCTCTATAGTCTGTCTCTCAGACAGGCCTTACACAGCCTTCACAGGGTCTACACAGACTTGTGCTAAAACAGTAGCAATAGTATTACCATTATTATTTTATTAGAGGTGTGGGTTCCACTTTGAGTATCTTTAAGCTATGAGCTTTCACCTACTTCTACTTTGAAATTTCAAATTTACCTCAGGCAGCTTCCTAACAAACGAGAGATGGAGCCCAGGAGAGAAACCTGACAATGAGCACTACAAGATCACACTCAAGGGATCTCTGAACTCCACATTTTTATTACAAACTACAAGTAAATCTGACAGGCAAGCTGTAAAGGTACAGGCAATACTTCTTACACACTGTGCAAGTTGTGCTTTCCCCCCTCCAAGCCTGTCCTCACTCAGTTATTTGCTGTGTGCTTCCCTTCAATTCTGCACTCATGTATACACAGACATGATTTTGTGCTCTACCTTTACACAGAGCCTCCTGGATGTTTGCACTCCATCTCCCAAATGAAATGCACCTTATTTCTTCTCTAGCTCCAGACAGGATGAATCCTTGGGGACAGCTCAGCTGGCACACAGTCCCAGGAATGGTAGGCTCCAGCCCACATCTGGGAGGGAGAACTGTCACACCTGCTGGTTTCTGGAGGATGGGACAACGCTTTTCTGCAAGACAGCAGTAGAACATGACTTATAACTGACACACACAAAGTGTGCACTCAAAAAACCTGCAAATAAAGTATGCATGTGGAAAATTAGCGGGAACACAAAATACACGGCCTATTCAAGAGTCTTTAGGGGTATGAGTGCACCAAAACATTACAACCTGATGAAACTTTGCTACTTGGCTTTCAGTTATGACTGAAGTAAACAGCAGCCAGTTTATCAGTTCTTCTGTTTCTTGCTCATGCTCTTCACTGAAACCAAAATGTGATAATTTTCATGTAGATGCACCATATCTCACTGTATACTTTTTTTTTTCTTCTTCTTCTTTTTCTTAGTTCATCTTTTATTCTTTTATGGTTGCTTTGCATTTCCTTGCTTCTATGAAAGTTAGACCATAGCAGGAGAGAGGGAATTGAAGAGGTATCTGTAGCTTTCTACATCTTCTATACTCTTTCTTGAAATAAGAAAGAGAGAAGAAGGAGGATACTCTGCCATGAACTCTTTATAGGTTAGGGACATGACACATGATTTTGCTTACTGCATTCCAAACCAAATTAAATTGGACTTGGTCTTGTCTGTGCTCAAAACAGCTGGAAAGACTCAGGGCGACCACAGGAAGCAGCTGAGGTCTGTAAAATCAGGGAGGGTTGATGGCTGCTTAAAGGTTTAAGGGAAGTTTTGAACTATTCTATTAATAGGGTTCATTACAAATCCTGAAGACAGTTTGCATCAAAGCAAAAACCATGATGTGCTTAAACAGGTTCACAAAAGCTTTGTTTCATCCTTACACTGTTGTTTTTAGGAATGTTGTTTTTCTTTCAAATATGGAGACATTAACAAAGGGGCAAAAAGGAGAATCTCATGGATGCAGTTTGCACACTACTTTCAGTACTGTTTCTTACAACAGTTAATAGGCAAACACACAAGAAAAATGCTCCCTTATTCAGAGCCAATGAGAAGACCAGTAACTCTTTATAACTTGTCAGTGTAGAAATCAGACAGGTTTTTACACCAAGAGAACACAAAAACCAACCCAACTCACCTACACAGAGGGCAAGTTCTGCTGAGCTCATAGCAATGGTTTAATGACCATTAAAAGTGATTGACATTCAAAATACTTCACATTCCCCTTCTCTCCTTTCCCAAAACACATAGGAAGTAACTGAAAACTGGCTTTTTGCATGAAAAAAATTTAAAGATTCCAAGCATTCTGTGCATTTCATGAAATTTAAACCTTCAAAGCTGAAATGATTTAAAAGCCCAAGCAATTAACAACTGCACTTCATTTCAATAGCACGCACAAGTCACAAACACTTCTAACTCATTTTTATAGTTCAGGCAGATGCTGCTGGCTCTGCAAGGTGGAACAACTCCATCAGGGAAAAAACCCTTAAACCCTAAGTTTTGGCTGCTCACCACATAAAGGTAACTGACAAATAGCAAAAAGATAACAAATTTTAAAAACAGTAATTGTAGAGGGAAGCTAAAAGCATTAAAATGCATATTACTCTAGGAACAAGTAGAGAAACTGAAACATGTAAACATGAAAAGCAGAGAAAGTTGCAGCTCTCTGGGAAGCAAAAACAGCTGGGCCTCTTGCTTGAAACACATCCAGCTATAGTAGAAAAATCCAACTACAGCACAACCCTGAAATGTCTGACAAAAATCAGAATAAAATCTGTATATCTAGCAAAAGGGAATTTCTTTTAAGTAAGACAGGCTTTTACCAGGAAAAACAACTGTAATACTGTTGTTTAGATTTTTTATCTGTGCTCAACTCCAGAATTTGATCAAGCTGATCCAAAAGCCTGGAATTCATTAAGGGTAGAGCGACATCCATGACATTAGTCATATTGATAGGGAATTAATAAAGGAGTATTTCTAAGGAGACACAAGAATCTGCTTTCACCTGCAAGCACCTGTGATGAAACACAACACTGTATCGTAATTCTCAACATCAAAAGGAACTTGGCAAATAAGAAAATTACCAAGGAAAACATGCCTCTTTCTTTCAATCCCTTTGCCAAGACTGCTTCAGGAAAAAAAAAACCCAGGCCGGCTGCAATCGGGAGCATGAACTACCAATTCTTTCAACGCTAGATGGCATCAACACCCCGGATGTCATTTGTATTTTCACTTCACCAAACCTCGAAAAGGAGAAAAGCATCTTGCAAAATTTATTTATTTTAAAGTGATTGATACTAAACTTTTGCCAGTGGGTAGGAAACACAGGAACATGACCATGGAGGTTTCCCAGTTTTGGTTTTTTTCTCCCCAAACTGGACAAACGACCAAGCTTCCCTTTTTTAGCAGGTATCTTGTTTGTCAGACATCTATAAAACACACGTAGCCTCCTCAGAAGTAGCTCATTGCTAACAATATCTTTAATAAAAAAGACAAAAATTTTAAACTTGTGTAATATCCAAATTTGCATTACCTTCCAGTCTCTTGGAAAGAGAAGCATGACAATAGACCTCACAGAAGTGACTGTAAGCAATCCAGGAAATGTTATAGCACAGTGTCAGCTTTGGTTACACATGGCTGCGGTACAGTCTCAGTGAGCTAACTTGCAAATATGGCAAACTTTGCACTGATGAGCAATCAAACCCAAAAGCATTCAGAAAACCAGCTAGAAGGATACCCTGAGGTCCAAGAAATCTGTTTCAAGATTGAAGACAACTCCATTTCAGTTTTCTAACAGAAGGATATGAAATTAATAAATTATCAACTGCAAATGCCTAAATACAGCAGGATTTCCACTACCTTTAATAAAGCAGACTGTAAATAATAGTTAGGAGCTATTTGGACTAAAAATTAACAGACAGTACCTCCATGACAATGATAATCATTCAGAAAATGGGTACAAAGGATAGCTTCAACTTTCAAGAGGAGGATACAACATCAGTGTTCTGATTTACACCTCTCCCTGAATAAAACTCCACACATGTATATTGAACCAGAATTTCAGCAAGCCTGTTCTAAACACCAGTCACAAAAAGGAGCAGAGATGCTTCCTAGCTAGCACTCTTTCCTTTCTGACAATCAAAGGTAACTTTCTCACTAAATTTTTCAGACTCAGCAAAAAATAAGATATTGCCACGGGTAATCCAGGAATGGAGGCAATATTGCATGGTGTGAAGAAATCTTCTGATAGAGAGTAGAGCTGGATTTTATTAATCAAAATGCTAAGCTAGGAAGGATGAATTCAACTGATGAATATGGTTAATCTTCTAATTGTAATATCCCAGCTGGATTTCAGGCACTCTTCCGTTTGAAGTTAATTGAAGTTTTTCCACTGATTTTAACAGAAGAAAGATTAGGATCTCTTAGCAAACTGTCTTGTTAAATTATTTCTTGGGGATTATTTTCATAATTTCAGAGAATGTACTTACAGTTAGAAATTTATGCTTGTCTCTCACAAAGTCCACATTTTTAAGACTGCAATAAAACAGTAAAGAAATAGCCAGAGGTTCAAGTGAAGGCACCCTACTGGCACTACATCTACTGGATCCAGGTGACATATACTTCACCCTGACTTAGGCAACACTGGATCAACTTCTGTATTGGTGGACTTTAGACTTTTGCCTTTTTTTTTTTTTCCCCCTTCAGTCTATACTTGGAAGTGTTTCAACTGTATTTCATCACCTTCCTCTCCAAAGTTAATTCAATACTTGCTACTAGTCCTAGACAGATAATTTTGAAATATACAGTCCTTTAATTTTGGAATGCAATACATTCCTACCAACCCTGCACAGCTGGTGTGACCTCTGAATCCTGACTCAGAGGTTCTTGGCTCTTAATTTGTGTAAAATCTCCTGTCCTTGCTGTGAGTCCAGCAAAAGTGACAACTGCTGCACCTTTAATTAGCACTCACGGCGCCTGGCTAGCATAAGCTAGTCCTTGCCTACATATCAACTTTTGTTTTATTATGGTAACTCAAACTGCTGGTTGTTCATATTTAATCCCTAGACCTACTGCTTCTATCTTTCTTGCAACTGTGTGATAGTGTCTGACACTAACAAGATAGCCTTTCAGTAACCAGTACTGTATTTAAATGATAATCTGTCCACTTTCTCCATTCACAAATTCCTTTGCCCTTCCCCAACTTCTAAGAGGTGTATAAAACATCCACTGACAAATTCTCATTCATGCCTTAGCTTCACCAATTATTAAAATATGAAGGATTTCTCACCTGTGACAACTTGTCAGAAAAGGCTGCACTCTAACACAGAGTTAGATCAGGTACCTACCTACACACTTTGGCTCCTTTGAATCCCACTGAGAGGTTCCCTGGCAGGTCAGTTTGCTGTTTCCTTCAATTTCATAGCCCTCATTGCAGGTCACCAAACATACTGTCTTGTAGGAAATATCAGCTGTTGAACAGTTAATGTGTCCATTCTGAGGAGACCGAAGTCTGGGACATGTTCGAACTGCAAAGGGGAAAAAACACCAGTTCACTCTCAGCATTCAGTATCAGTGGAGTTACACTACTTTGCCCGGTTTTTCAGAGGTAGGGGAGATACTGTCTTGTACATTAGTTAGAGTAGTTTGTATGAATTTGGGGAATAGAGCTAGTAGAGAGAAGATTTTTTTCAAAGGCTTGATACCTTCCTCTTCCTGAAACCCTCCTACATAGAATGTATGAGGTTGGGCACACCTCACCAAGCTCACCTAAGTGTTGACATAAGTTCAAACTAACAGACTGTGCATCTGGTACACAGTGTGCAGCCTGAGCTGGTAATGCCTATCGGCCTCCAAAACAGGGCAGCTGCAGAAAAATGGCATCCTGTGAAAAAGTGTGTGCTCTTGGGAGTTTCTAGTCTCCATCAACATCTGAGAACTTTTGGGGGATTTTGAACTGGCAGGCTGGTATGGGCTGAGTACACACCAGAGAACAGGCTAAGAGCTTATGAACAGGTTAGGTGACAGTGTCCCAGTACTCAGGAATTTTCTCAGGCACTCTGGACTCTATTCACAGAATATAGATGTGGGAAGGCCTCAGCAAATAAGAAGATGCTCAGCTTGCTAGAGGAGAGACAGAGAGAGAGGAAGGAATACAAGCTGTTTATATGGCTTGTATACCAGGTCCATGACAGATGAAAAGGAACAAATCAGGTTGTTGCTGATAAAAAAGAGAGCCTTTCAGGGGTCAGGCATGGAGACAGTCCTGGCTGCTGCTCAGCACAGAGGCTTTTCCCCTGTGACATCTTGCAAACACTGAAAGTGGTGTGATTTCAAGGAGAATGCAGTCCTGCACAGGATGTGTATGCAGAAAGGGAGGCAGGGAAGTGAAGAGTGATCATCAGATTGCCTTACGGTTTTATTACTGAATCCTGATGCTCCCAATATAGCACAAAGCTACTCTGTAATTAAGACTGATCCCAGAAGATACGAATAATCGTAGTAAGAAAAACACAGCAATGGTATGACCTGGGTTTATGTTCTTTGTTTCAATGTCACAACCCAAGACTTTATAGCAGGACCTATTTCCTTTGTATTGCCTTTTCAGCGCGGTTCCTTTTCAGCTAGGAGGTCATGCTCCAGCATTTGTGTCCTTGATCCCTCCAGACAAAACTCTGAACTACACACACACTATGTGGCCTTTGGGTTCCTCAAGGAGCTAAGCTATACACACCTACTGCCTGTTCATGAGCATGTGATGATGATGATGATGATACACCAATAACCAGCTACTAGCTTTCCAACATAAGCAGAAAACTCTGATTAAAAACTGACCTCAGCTGAAGTTGGCAGATACAATCCAGTGTGCTCAAAAGAGGGATAAAAACAAATAAGGGCAAATGGTGTGATGCTCAAAAATATAGTCAAGACTGCAGTTCCCTAAACCCACAGAATCACAGAATGGCTATGGTTTGAAGGGGCCACTGGAGCATTTCTAGTCCAACCTCTCTGCTCTGCATTGGTCATCCTAGAGCACACCGTACAGGGTTGTGTCCAGACAACTTTGAGTATCTCTGCTGAGGGAGACTCCACAGCCTCTCTGGGAGGCCTGTTCCAGTGCTCCAGTCCCTCTCACTGTAAAGAAGTTCTTTCTTATACTCAGGTGAAACTTGCTGTGCACCAGTTTCTGACCATTGCCTCTTGTTCTATTGCTTGGCACCACCAAAAAGATCCTGGCTCCCTCCTCTTCAGATACCTATGTACATTGACAGGACCCCTCTCAGTCTTCTCCAGGCTAACCAGGTCCAGCTCTCCCATGCTCTCATCCCTTCCTCACAAGAGGAACTCTGTTCTCATTTGATTGTTTTCCACAGCTTCTGTTTACCTTGCTGGCAGGAGGGCAACCTCTGGTGATGGATGGTTTCAGAGAGCTGCTTCTCTGCCGTGATATGGGAAGCTGATTTTACCAATTAACCCAACCTTTCTACTGCCAGGTATGAGGCAAAACATGATCTCTAAAAATGCACTCAAAGGGAGACCAACCTGGCAACCTCTCCTTTCTCCATTAATTGCTTACTCTGCACACAAGTGGACACCACTAGACACCTCAGATTAATTAATGGGCATGTAGGCTGAATGCTGCTTTGAATGCAAGCCAGCTCTGTAATTTCCACTACCTACACAGCCTCTGAAAGCTACAAACAACACATGTAAAATAATGTCTTTATTTTGTTTTTAACTGCTATGGTGGCACCTAAGTGGAAAAAAAGTAGCAAAACCTATGTATATGGGATAAGAAGCCAAAGAGATGTACCTAATATGTCTTTATATTACTACTGTCTCACATTTACTCTATGAAGGTATTACTACTTCTGTGCTTGCATTCTTTAGGAAGTGTATTTAAAACAGTCTTGAAATGCTTATTTTGTCAGGCACTCTGAGCTTCAGAGCAGCTTTATAATATGCTGTATCTTAACTCTAGTAGGGGGAGTAAGAAAAACATATTTACAGATGAATTTCAAATGCATTATCCACAAGAAAGTAGGCTTGCTCTTTAAAGGTTTCTACAGAAGTAGAAATACCCAATTTGCAGTAAAAAGAAGCAAATTCTACCCAACTCTACTGCTTAGGAAGCCTGAATGAATTAAGAGGGTGAGGAGGCTCTTGTCAATATTCATGTGCCTACAGAGAAGGCAGCCCCTTCACTACCTGATGTCTAGCCATTTCTTCTGCAAGGACTGCACAGCTCTTGCCTTCTCAAGTGTTTCAATGTTTTGCTTGCTCAGTGTCTCAGCATGGCTCTGGCAGAAACCTGTACCTGAGCCCATGTTACCTTGGTCATGGTTCCAAGCATTAAACACCAGCACATCCTCTTATCAGTAACACATTTTCCACGATCAAGAAACATTTCCAAAAAGCCAGTGAAAACAGCAACAACAATAACAGCATATTCTGCTTGCTCTGGGGTTTCTCCAAATAATTTTTTTCT
This sequence comes from Haemorhous mexicanus, assembly GCF_027477595.1. Classification (NCBI taxonomy): domain Eukaryota; kingdom Metazoa; phylum Chordata; class Aves; order Passeriformes; family Fringillidae; genus Haemorhous; species Haemorhous mexicanus. The sequence goes on from NC_082381.1 coordinate 37,484,002, forward strand.
GGATTAAATATGGGGTTTGCGGTTTTTTTTTTTTCCTTGGGTCACTGTTAATTGCATGACATATGACTGCATTAATCACTTTCTAATGGCACTGCAGATTTATTTTAGCTAGTAAACGAACTGAGGAGTATTTAATGTCAAAATCCAAAGCAGTGGAAAGGGATTTTCCTTCCCTCTCCTCTTCCTAATTTATGTGATAAAATACTCTTGGGATTAACAAGACAGCTATAAACCATGCCTTTGATCTTGCTCCCTCTCATAGTGTGAGTGAATCAAGACTAGCAGATCCAGCACATGTAACAGTGGGATTTTAAATTTTTTTTTTTAAATTGGAAGTCTTCAGGATGATGGACAACAGCACAAACAAAGCCAAGCCAAAGTATATCCTTCCAATGCTTCAAAGGATATTAGCTCAATATCAAGACAGTATCTCAATGCAGACTTTCCCCTCACCTTCAAAATTCCCTGTTAAAGAAAGATCACACCCCAAATAGCTGTCCTTTAAATGCTCCAGCAAGATTTTCAAGTACTAGAACCTTCCACTTCTCCATGAAAGAGAAGATAAAGGATCCCCTCTTTATGGCTGACTGCAGCTTTACCCAGATTTTTTGCACAAAGGGTGCCTGTGCAACAGAAGCTTTAACAGAGGGTGCCCTTCCCCAGTGTCCCAGTCTGCCTGAAGCAGCATGCAGTTTTGACTGCTGGAAAGTCCACAGCTCCAAGTCCTGTTACTCAATATACCCTCATAGCACTGGCCAGCAATTTATTTTCTATTGAAACCTTTTCCACTTGTCACTGGTAGCTGAAAAGGAAACCTAAGGTTTCTGGGATTATTTGAAGAAAGTTCCTATAAACCCAAGCTAAGTAAACTGCTATATAAAGACTGTCCTGAGAGACTGATCTCTAGCCCAGATTCCTCCTTCCAGAACCATAAGCTGCTGTTTCTTTCAGGGCTGTAGTGTTTGCTGTGCTGTCATAAAGTGCTAATTCTGCCAAAGATGAGTCCTGCCTTTTTCTCTGAGCACTAAGCCAGGACAAGAGTTACCGAGTGAGCTGATGGCTTTTTATTTACTAGCTTCCAGGGCAGCACACTAATGTCAAGGGCATTCAAGTCAAATGAAACATGCTGAACTACATCTTGGGTCTGTTGAGGAGATAAAGGCTTCTACCTGGTTTATTTTTTTTTCATTCTCTCCATGGGAGACATACCAGGCAGGTATACAGGCATGGGATTGCAGTTTTCATTCTAAATCATCAAAAACCCAACCTCAGGCAGTTTTGTTGCAGCAAAAAAAAACTCTGTTCCTATCAGAAAATCCAGAAATATTTTTTTTCAGGATGCTCTTTCTTGTGTCTCCTCCGTTTCACACCTTATTTCAGGCAGACATTCTTTTATAGTGAAAATCTAGGTATTGTCAGTCATTCCCTATTGAAATTCCACTCAAAAGACTTCTGAAGACCATGCTTAAGTCTCAGACTTTCCTATTTTTGGTAAGAAGAAACGGAAAGAAAGCAAAATAGAATTCCTGAATGGCTAATGTCTCCCAACACCAACAACCCTCTGTGCTGAGAATGTAGTGGATGACCTAAAACAGCCATGTGGCAAGGTCTTGTTACATATTAAAATACTTGGTAGATTCGCTGGATTTATAGTGTAGATACAGAAACTCATAGAAATTAGGTAGACAGAGGTGAAGAGAGGTTTAAGGAAGGAGTCTTTATATTCACTTGCAAAAGACTGTCCATCTAGTCAATCCTGCTCCGCTTTTTCTGTCCATGGAAGTCCATGGAAGTCCATGAAATGGAAGTCCTTCTTCCATTTCATAAAGGAAGGAAACAGAGTGATTGGGGTGGCAGCCAACCTTTGGAACTTTCTTTCAAACAGGGCTAACAGGATCAGATCTGCACAACTGCTGACCATGTAATGAGTGAAGAAAGCCACTGCTAAGAATGAACAACAGAAAAAAAGCCTTTCAGACACATACCTCTGCAAGTAGCCTCTGATCCAGACCACTGCCCATTTGGCTGACAAAGCCGGATGCTGCTTCCAACAAGATCAAATCCTGTCTTGCATCGGATTCCACAGGCAGCATTAAAGTAATTGTTGCAGACATTCTGGACAAAGTGACCATTTTCAGGGGGCTTCAGTTCAGGGCAGTGAACGACTAAATAATTAAAGAGCCACAACAAAGTGGTTACTAGCTGGAATGCAATAGGCCCCTGAAGGAAAAAAATATTTTAGAATTTCTAACTCAGCTTGCACCTTGGCATTTTTGCTAGTTTGGAATGACAAAGAAAATCTTGCATGCAATTTGACATGTCCCTCACAGTACAAAACCACATTAAAAAATTGTCCCAGCACTGCATTGTGCATTCCAGGGGTGTTCTGTTTGTGGATGGAAACACTTACCTTCACAGGTTTGTCCTACAGCACGATAACCCTCCTGGCATGTGCAATCCTCAAGGGAGGTACTTCCTGGTGGAGAAGTATGATTCTCATCAGGACATGAGATACAAGTGCTGATTCCACCTGGTGAACCTTCAGGCTTGTACGTTCCTGGTGGACAAGCTTTCAGCAAAAGAAAACAGAAAGGAATTCAGGACATTCACCTTTCACCTAGCATGTTTTTTCAGGTGTGTTGCATTACTCTTTTCTGCATTTTCATTTATATATTCAGTGTCACTTAGGGCAGGAGCATTCTCCACTTAAAATACTGCAGACTTCTTAACAGGTTTGAACTAATGCCTACCAGACCTGGTGGAGTTATCTATTAGTGACTGTCTGGGGATTGGCATTAAGTCCACGATTAATCATCTTGAAAAGAAACCCAGTCCCAGAAGACACACCAGATTTTCACTGACAAAACCCGCGCAGACCTTTTGAAGACATTCTTGATTCACAAGTGTAAAAAATTAGCTCAGGCTTAATTCTTGCCATTCAAAACCACAAGATATTTAATACATACAGATTCATAGTTAAAAGCTAGTACAAGCCAGCAAAACCCCCTGCCTTTGATTTACACATTATGGTCATATGATATATGTGATCTATATACTAGATGTGCTAAACTGTGAGAGGCACAAGCAATGAAGGAATTAATCAAAGCAACTACTGCTTGAAGCCTTTCCACTCATTTTTATTGCATTTCATATTTTTAATTCTGTGCACCTACACACAGAGGCTTTAAAAACATTCAGGTGATGCCTTCTAAGGCAGGAAAAATGCATAGGAAAAAGGCACCTCTCACTAGAGAACTTCAGATGGACTTGATAGCTCTGAGCCTTACTGCTCTCTGCCTTGAATTCTAGTCTTCAGGAAATCACCATAATTATTTGTGTTTCTTTCATAAGACATGTGAATTAGGGGAGTGACTAATCAAGAGGACAACACAGCAACTGCTGCTAGAGTGAAATGTTGATTGACCAGACTATCACTTGAAATAGAACACAGAGACACTTGTTCTGAAAAATGTAACTGATAATGCAAAGTTCAGGAAATATTCTGAGAAGGTTATGCAATAGGAACACTGAAACCCAGACAAAAAGCTCTCACTCCACTAACTTAATTGTCAACAAAATGGCCACATTTTCTCCTTCAGACTGCAGGTCAGGCTCTCATTCTCCCCTCAGCCAGCTGGTACCATTTGATGTAGCTCTGAATGGTATGAAGAACTGTACAACCATAAACAGGCTCAAGGGACTCCCTCCTTACACAGGTAGGTGTGCCTTGCTCGTGGAACTGGTCTCTCCTACAGAGCTGTATTTCCTGGAGTTCAGATTTTCTGGCAGCATCAACCTCCTCTTTGGTAGCTATAAAACCAACTTGGTCTATTTCTGAGACCTGGATGCAAAGACACTCTGCTTCTTGTCTTACTAATGAAAACCTACTGCTTTCTAGGCAACTGGAAAAAAAAAAAAACCAAACCAAAAAACAAAGGCAAAAGAAAATCCTTTCTCCTTTTCCCTCACCTGTCATGAGAGAATTGGCTTTCATAAGCCAAATTTTATGGAATAAACCCCCCCCAAAAAAATCAGCCAATATGAGCAGGTGGCACTTTCAGAAGGAGGATGACTTTTTGGATAGCTTCCAGAGAAAATACTTTTGTTGGTTTTTCAAAAAACTTTTGTGTGGTTTTTTTTTTTTTTTTTTGAAGAAAGCAACTGAGTGGCAATTTTGGGTGCTGAAATTGGATTCACAAATTTGTATTTTAAACACATTTTTAAAGAGACAATGACAATGCCTATTCAGTAAGAGATATAAATACAAAACAAAGAAATTCAGGAATGAAATAGGGCAGAAAAATCCAATCAGATTTAGAGATGGGATTTTTAAATTTTTGTTTTGGGATTTTCAGAAAAGTAATGGGAAAAATGTCCCTTTCACATAATTCACCTGTTCTTCCCATCCAAGACAATCTTTTTAGACTTCTGCTTCTATTCTTTGTTCTGCGCAGAAATTCCCCTCTTGGACATCACATGTCTCCAACATATTCTCTCCTGCTTTAGATGATCACAGTATCAGAGGCATTGCTCTGAAATCCCTGAAATATTTCCATCTGGCACTTTGAGAAGGTCTCTGTGCATCCTTTGTAAAACTGTATCCAGCACAAAGTGATGAAGTGCATCCAAGAGGACACAGGAAAGAGTGAAAATTAAGCATCACAGGGGACCTGCTCTGCGACAGAGATGCCCTCCATATGCCAGTTGAAGTAAATTAGCCTCTTCTTTTCCATGCATGGCATATAAAATGACATCTAAACTAGGTGTTTCATTCCAACCCCCCCCCCCCCACTAAACCAACAAAGCCTCAACCAGATTTCTCTCTTCCTTTCAACCTCACCTAAAAAAAAAAAAAAAGTCGCAATTTTCTCTTTTTGTTTTGAGAACTATGGAATAGAAGTAATCACCCATTCTATGATGTGAGCATTTTTAACAATAAACCCAGTAATTTGCTTAGAGCTTTGAATCAGTCTGGCTTTGAAGAAAATGATTAATTCTGAAATCACACTTACAATTTGCTCTTTCCAGTCAAGCAGCAGGAGGTAAATAACACTGTTAAGATGGTTATTAATGTCTCTACTGCGAAAAACATGTTTTCCCAAATGTCCTCGTTCTTTTTGTATGCTTTAAATGCTTATCACTGCCTTTACAGGAAGTTGAACTATATCCTAATAGGGAATTTTATGTGGAATTTTCTTCAAGTCTGAATCCCTGTTCATTGATCCCACATATGCCCTAGACATATTCAAAATATGAAACTCTGCACAAGTTTCACTAAGAATCTTTGCCAGAAAGCACTGGCTTACAGAGATATTTCCAAGTGTGTGAGATCACACAGCCTATCCTATCCTGGGATGTCAAAGAGATGATTTAAGAATAGAGCATAAGCACACTGTGCATTTCCATCATTTCCATAACAGTCACAGAGGTTAGCCTGGCCACAGCTCACGTTAAAACCATCCAAAATCAGCTGTGGATGAGAAGAGCCCTGGCTATCTGCTCTAGACTGCCCACATTTGACCCAGCTAGATTGCAGACCCATCCCAGCCAGCACTACAGCATGGCCCAAGCCTACATTCAGTGATGGATTCAGAGCTAAGCCAGAGCTTGAGGGATAAACACCTCTGAAGAGCACATGTGGCTCAATCCATGACTGATCACACAGTCAGGAATCTTCTAGGATCAAGCAGGGCCAAATTTCATTCTAGTCACCTGAATGTATTCAGCAACTCAGTACCAGCAAAAAAACTGACTAAAGGGAAAGATCATATTCTTTGGTCCTAATCTGTAAAAACAATTCAATTTTTTTGCAAGGTTTGGTTTCCCTTTCCAGCAATGTCAGGGTGTAAAAAGCCTCAAAACAGTGTGTGAATAAACCCAGTGTAAATAGGCACCAATTTAGCACTATCAAGAATAACAAAAAACAGCAAGAATTTAAAAATGGAAAAACAATTTTAACAGTATCAGCCTTTAAAGAGAGAGGAAACTCATATGCACAGTGCAAGCATGATTCCTGCAACAAAAGATGTGAATTTCTATATATGTGAACCATGTTGTTGTCTGTCCAGAAGCAAGGGGAGGAGCAAGGAAATGCTTTTTGTTTAATGTAATTCTCCTCTTGAGACCAGAATAGTGAACACTGAGCTACACCAGAGGATTACCTCTTTGTTGGAGGATATCTGGAAGCAGGGATTAGTGTGCGAACTCAAACAAGCACAAGGCCCAAATTCCCCAAGCATACAAAGATGGCTCATATTGAAGTTGTCATCAACAACCTGCTTTCATAAAATGGTAGATATTCAGCAACAATTCATATGCCTATTCTATTGTCCATACTAAGGACAGCGCACTAAATTTCTGACCAGAAATTAAAATTAAGTAATACATGGTTACTTCAGCACGCTTTGTGTCTTTTCCTCCCCACATCTGTTCTCCCAGGGTATATAACTGACTGAAAAATTGTAAGAGAATCGAGCATGGTTTTGAACATTACTGGGCTTGATGACACGTTGGGCCACCAAGAGAATGCACTTTCTTACTTATACTTAATTTGCACACAGAAAAGAAATCACTAGAAAAGAAATATGACAGGCGTTTGCTAGAAACAAAGACCCACGGGGCAGACATAAGAACATTTCAGTCAACTAACCATACTGACAGCACACCTATATGTCAAGATGTTGTTTGAAGATAAACAGTGAGCATGGAATGTTAGAAAAGGCTGCTAAAAAATTAAAGAACAGACTTCTAAATTCAGTAGGAATTTTATTCTGCCTTCCTACAATTATGAAATAACTGACATTTTAATCTTTACACAAGAATTTAATACTGTAAAAGTGACAACAAAAACAAAGGTTTATTTCAGAGATTCACCAAACAATTCATATGTATTATGCAGTCTGGCTTTTTTAAAAGTGCAAATACTAAAGACATCAGCAAAGTTAAGTCAACTAGCACTGAACTGCCACAATGGCATAAAGACTCCAGTCTGGACTTAAGCAGCTAGAGATCATAGGACAAAGGGTTCGTCTACTCTGTGGCATTGGATCACAATTCTTCCTCTAAATGTACAAGTAAAATTTTAAGAATAAACATTTCTGCCTTAAAAATGTAAACTTTCATAATCCTGGGAGAGCAGGCAAACTCAATTTCCTCTTTAACTAGTCTAGTGCTCTAAGTCACTGAAATGGAATTATTCTTCAATTATCCCAGTGTTAAGAAAGAGGAGACTCAAACTCCACGTATTTCAAAGATTAATTTGAGGGATTTTGTATTTTCCTTCAATGCATAATTTCTTCCACTAACTACCTTTACTAAGTAATCCCTGGCATGAACCGTTTTTTCCACACTTTATGCTAATGAAGGATCTGATTAAGGATTTATCTTTTGTGGGACATGGCAGGAATCAGCTAGGCAATATTCTGTTCTCTTCTGCATCACCCTGAGTTCTATTGATACACAGCTACTCTGATGACTGTAGTCTGTAATTATCATATTTTCCTCAAAAGCACAAAGCCTAAATGAAATGACACCTTGATGCAAACCTCCAACAGTCTCTATAACTCAGCCTCCTAACATCTTCAATGAGAAAAGAAACCCTAGTTTGCCATTTAATCAAGTCATGTTTATGATACTGTAATTATTTTTATGACATTGATTGCATGGATATGTACTCAACACATCTGTCCCAGAATCAAAGTATACCATGAATACCTGTTCTTTCTTGGTTTCCTGGCGCCCACTAAAAATGATGGAACCTATAGGTTACAGAATCTCTAGACACTGGACATGGAGATTTTTAGGTGTGTGGATCCTAGACCTGACATATGATTCCTTGTGTTTCTAGTAAATTTTTGGAAGTTATGTGGCAGATCCACAAACAAAACCTCAAATTAAGTCACATTTATGGCCTTGGAGAAGTACAGTCTGAAGCTGTGGGTTCTCCCTTCCACCCCTTTACTTCACCCATTATTGCTATGCACTGCAACAGTGGAAAGAAAAAAAAGAAGTTGTCACTGGAACTTTCATGTGTGTGAAAAAAGTGCTCTGGTAGCTGTATTTGCAAATAGTCGTGCATTAGATTTGCCACCACGAATAGATCTGACTATAAAACTTATTTATTTTACTAATTGGGAATTAAAACTTTAATAATTAAGGATATATGGATAAATTACAGTACAGTATCATGCTACATCTTTCTACTCTCATATCTTCATCTCTCAACATGACAAAGTACTGCATGATCAGATTCATCTAAGGGCCAAGCACTGCCTTGCTTAGAAGCAGCAGTAGGAACAAGGGGCTAGTATGAATTCCTTGTGACAATAGCCTGCCAAATAAAATGCACTTTACAATGACAAGACATGGTGTTATGTAAGAAATGGAGATCCCATTCCACACCAAGCAGTCAAAGACTTCTTGGAATGTCCTGCAGTACCAGCATACAGTGTTGCTCAAACTGCCTCCTGCCTCCAAAATTTCTTCTGCTGCTGCTGCACACCTAAAGTGTGAGTGACCTCTGCAGGTTACCCACACTGCGATTATGAAATGTCTTTAGAAAGACGAGGAAAAACAAATCTAAACTTTTGGCAGACACAGTAATCTACCTTTCTGCAGTCTGCAACATGTATGATGCTACAAAAAACCCTCAAACAAAACAACAAACAACCAACCAAACAAAAAACCAAGGCAGGAGCATGCTAGGATTACAAAAAATAGGCAAGAAGATGGCTTCAGTTAAACATTTGACATGTATGACTTGTACAAAGACTGCAAAGGAAAACCCTGAGCTTGCCTTTATGTGTAAGGATCAGGGAAGGATTTCTAAGTCTTAGCATGTTCTCCAACTCTTTAATATCTCCTATTATCCCCAGCATGTGCTCTGCATTAATTTCAGATGGCATTGAACCTGCTCATCCATTTGCACTTTGTCAGTATTTTTTAAGCATCCTTTTCAAGGCAACGCGATTAGCAATTTAACAAGCTAGATGTCTCTGGTCTTATTTGATGTATTTTCCTCTAGCTCCTTAGTAGTTCTACAAATTTTCTCTCAGGCAAAGGCAGCAGGCTGAAACAATTCAGAAGTTTAGCTGTCTCTACATGATACACAGCGGATGGTTCATTCAAACCTTACAGCTGAGGTTATAGACAGCAAAATTGAAATATTCCACTGCCAAGTAGTCTGGAGAATTTGCTACAACACTCTGAGATGATTTAGCTCTAGATTTTTAAGCACTTCAAACAGTCATAACAAACTTTCAGAAGAAAAAAACATTTTCTTGATAAAAATGAGAATATTGGATCCCCTCCCATGGGGCAGAAGATGCTGCCTGGAAGGAGATCCAGTCCTTGGGTGAACATCTCATCCTGCTACTGCGAGCATCCACAATGTGGAGAACAATCTGCCTGCTTGAAGAATATAAGCCCAGGAGGCATCACAGCTTGTAAATGTTAGGATGCCACAGGGAGGTCTGGTTGTGCCGAACATCTCTGGGTAGGCTTGGGGCCAGCACATTCACACAGGATTACTGCAAAGCAATGACTCTGAACAAACACCCTCCTTGGTCATAGCAGCAGTATTGAGAATATATGGGAAATCCATCTATGCCCACTTTTAAAACTTTTTTTAAGAAGCAGGCCAACTATTACATGTTACAAGCAAGGCGAGTGTCTTAAACAGATTCACCCTTGAACGACACTTGCATTGCAATGACACAGAGCAGTGAGATGTATTTTATATGTTTTACAGTCATAAAAATAAAGACCACTGATAGAGATTACTATATATACTTTTACAGAAGGTTACTTCTCTTTCTGTTTCAAAGCATGTGGCTTACTTAAGAATAAGAAAAAAATTCCTGATTCCATGCACTGTGACTTTAAAAGAAGTCTACTTATGCTTTATTCAAAATTCAAACTACAAAATCACAAGATAGATCCTGACAACTTGCACAATATCTATCTACAGAAGTGACATTCAGGTATAGAAATGAAGCTCTTTGGGTTTAAGTCTCAGTGCATTTTAGACAGTAACAGGTTTGCTGTTTGTATGGACATAACATCCAGCCTTGGTGATACATTGGAGGAGATGGCCAAACGTATACATGCCTATCAGTGACAGATATCAGTTCATACCAGCACTTCTGATTTTTAGAACTTGAGTACTGATTTATGTCCTCATGTCCCCATGTATTTCTAGAAGTTATCATGCTGAAAGTGTAAAACTAATTAAAAAACCATAAAAAATTCTTTCTGGGAAATCAACTCAGTTAATACTGTTAAGTTTCCTAAGCTAATAAAGATTATTTATTAATTTATTTACATGCAAGTGATGGGTTTCTCACGTGGAGTGAGATCCTTCTACAAAAAGGGGAAATACAATAAATTCTGAAAATGCTTTGCTCAGAGCAGCACTGCTACACAGTAGGCTTCTCTGGACACGGTCTTTATCATAATCACAGACACACATTCCTCAGCAAACCATGATCACTGCTGATGTGATAGCACATGCTACTCTAAATCCTACTGTTCTAAGTGCCCTGGATGGCATCCTGCTATTTAAATATATGAACACTGAAAAGGAGCTTCGCCATCCTGTACTAGCTGCACTGGATTGCCATTTTGGTATCACTGCTGTGAAGTTTCACATTCAATTTTCGCACAGCAAACTCAAAAAACTCCAACAAACTGACTGACTGATGTAAAGAAAGTTCCATTAAAGAGAATCCAAACATTTTGTTTCATTTGTGCTACACATGAACAAAGGAACAAATACCTGCTGGAGAGATCTAGTACCTCTCTCGTCTGAAGGCACTGGAAGCCCAGCCCCTCTAGGCCTGGTCTAACTATTTTACCATGTATAAAATAACTCTACTTGTCCTTTCACCCTTTCACAAAGGATTCTGGGTCAAGAAGGAAAAGAAAAGGACAAGAAAAGGACACGTTTGCAACAACCCATCACCTGCCTCCCTAACAGGAAGGACTAATAATCAGCAACTAGCTGCCTAAAGGGCTAAAATTATCCCTAGGTCAGATCCATCCCAAGTGATGGCTGTTAGATATGGAAGAGTTGAAAAGCTCCACTGGGCTGCGGTCTGTGCTGCTCAGCTAACTGCTGTGTGACCTGGAAGCACACACTGGGAAACAAGAAATAGACTTCCTTTACCCACAGTGTGAAAAAGGGACAACTTGGCAAGAGAGGAGTCTGAGCTGGGATGAAAAACCCATTCTTTAACAATTAATGTGCTACACCCAGAGGAATCTGGACAGAAGTGAGAACCTCCACTGCCTGATACCCCCGGGACTCGCTGGAATTACCACAATCCAGCCAGCACTTGCTCAGCACAGCCTGCACTTTCTTCCAGAAGCAGGGAGCAGGAGTCTCAAGTTACAGCTAACTCAACACATCACCTTCTCCTGGGATTGCTCAATTTAACAAAATAAGGGAGAAGAGTTTAGAAGCTGACAAAGCACGCACCCCCAGTCTTCACAACACTAATAGGTTATTGCAGTGAAGAACGTGCCTGGTGGTTCAAGATCCATTTCCACTATGTTCACCAACTCAGCAACTTGAACAGTTTTTTGTTCAGTGATTCTTGGGACTGAATAGTAACCAAAATTACTCTCTGCTCAAACTCAGTGAGCAAACTGGCTTTCCTGAGAGAAGCCAGTTGCGTAGGGAATCCAGGAGTAGTCAAGAGACATTCTCAGATTTTCTCATTCCCATTGATACAAAAATTGTGAATTTTCTCATACAGAGCCCTGTATGTTCCTGAATAATTTTGCTAGCCTAACGTGAAATACTCCTTCTCTTCTGTTGTCTACAACACCCACTCCCAACAGCTTCTGGTGCATATGATCTGGGAGTTAAAAAAAACCCCAAACCAAAAAACCAGATACCTATTTCTGCCTTCTTTCTCTGTAGATCAGAGTAGTGCTAGTGCTCAATCACAGATGGGGAATGCAGCAAGTAAAAGTTATTATAAACAGGAAAGAGAAGCTATTTCTGCCAGACCCTCAATAAACTGTCACTACTGCATTAGGTGCCAAACTTGGCCTCATTTCCACATCCCTTATTTTTATCATTAAATATACTTTTCAACAACAGTGATTATACTCCTATTAAGTAACATTTCTGAGCACTGAAGATAGAGCACATGACTGTGCAGATGGAGAACATATGTCACTATTTCCATGTTTATTTACTTAGCAGCCCAGGGTAGGAAACAGAGTTTTTGGTTAACTTAGGACTGCTGGAGGACATGCAATGGCTCAGGCCAGTAATCAGGCCACAAAAAGTGGTGGTTTTGCCAAATTTTTTTCACATATTGTGAAACTAGCTCAACTATCCCTGCATAGAGTTCAGTAAGCTGTTGTAATCTTGATGTTATAGTTCCTACTTAATTCCTGGAATCACTACTGATACTCCTGATTTACCATGAAAAATGCCATAAATCCCACTCCCCATTCCTCAAGCAAAACTCTTATGGAAACTGACAGGATTCCCTGAATTCTTTTAATATTTTCCAAATAAGTATATAAAAATAAAGTCTTGTTTATGGAAAGCCAGAGCACTGAGATAACAACTAAGTCAGTATGCTCACTACTAACTGCTGCTTGCTCAAGAAACATTTGGAAAATTGACTGCTTCTCACTTCATTTTCCCCAATTGTCCCTGTCCCCCCCACAGCCATTCCTTTGCAAGATACAAAAGATGTCCTTAAGAACAGATCTGACCCTTGCTAAAGCAGTATCTACTGCAGGAAGAGAGTCACTTCAGATCTGAACCGAAGAAAGGATTTTTAAATACTAGCTATTGTGGCTGCCAACAAAGTGAACATTACTGCTGCAAATTAAAAGGGATGAAAGATAAAAAGATTTTGTTGCAGTACCTTAACCAAATACACAGACTCAGGCCTCAGTCTAACACAGCTTCCTTCTCTGAAGAACTGCCATTCAAAACATTTCTGAAGCATGCTTTTCATCCCCCACTAGACAGCCACTCTGACCTAATTTTCTTCAATGCAGGAATCCTCCCGAAAAGAAGGAATCCCAGGGCAGTGAGACCTACATTTCTAAGGCCCCTATTTTGCTATCAGTAATGACAAAAAGTGCTACAGTAGCACCTGTAAGATCCAAGGACTTTACTGAAGGGCAGTTGATTAAACTAGAATGAAACACCCTGCGGCAGCTGCCAGAAAAGGGAGCAGGGAAACACCAGAGGTTGTCTCATAAACTGTCAGGTTCTCAACCTCTCTGCACATTTAAGTGAATCTCTGCTCTGTACCCCACTTCTCCATCCTCTTCTCTGCTTGAAAAGTAATTGTTCGACCTTAAAAAGGCAGAATCACTTGTTCTCCTTCTAAACGGCAGCGAGATTCTTTGCATGTTTTGGGAGACAAAAGGTCTGCCACACTTCCACTCCTATCTTCTCCTTTAAATACATGCTCTCTTTCTAAGCTATTCTGCCATAAAAAAGACCAAACACATCTTCAGAGATGGAGAATAAGAAGGAGGGAACACTCTTAACAGCAATCTGAAGCAAAAAGGAGAAAAAAAAAGGTAAGCAGCAAAAATTATTAAATCACTGCTCAATGGACCCGAGACTCAAAATTATCCAACCACAGAGTTTTAGCTAGAAAATCTATTTCTAAATAGCACTTGATTCCAAATAGCTTCACAACATAATTAATGCTATCTACAAACATCCCAGTTTTTCCTGAGATGGAGCCAAAATCTTAGCTAGGTTCTTTTACTTTTGCAGACTGTGAACTAGTGAGGGTGCAAGTGACACTTTATAAACTACCACTTTGATTATGAATGCATGAGGCACTGCACTTTCTATTTCAATGTAGGAGGTTTCCCAAAAATTACCTTAAAATAATAAGAATAAATCAACCTCTAACATCACTGGGAGTGAAATTCAAGATGTTACAGACAGCTTGGTGAAACATCACATTCACAGACCTTGAACTTACTACCATTAATACTTGCCTGTGCTACAGCCTTGAGGCAAAAGCCAGACAAGTCACAGCTGTAATCCATCACCTCCACCTGGAGGGATAAGTAGGTAAAAAGAAGCAGGGGAACAAGGAGGCAATAAGGGTGTTCTCACAGGCTCCCAGAGTGCAAAGCTGCCTTCTTGTCTGAGACAGAGGGGAAGGTGCCCAGGCAGTTGATGATAAAATGCTGTTGATGGTGAAGCACTATCAGGACCTGGCAGTGTTAAGTTAATGGTCAAAATCAATGATCTTAGTAGTCATTTCCAACCTCAACAGTTATATGATTCTATGAGTATTGAAAAGGAGTGCCACTGCTCAGCAGTGAAAAAGGAATGCATGACAGGAGCCCTCAGCTGTTGTTACACTAAGGAGATACTGGCAGAGGGTTTTGATCACACTACTTCTGCTCTCAGGGGTTTGGGCTGTGAGCACAAGGTGAGCTACTGGTCCACTTTAAAAGCCACACATGAATGCAGCTTGGCTATTCTCACTGATTAAATCAAGCGACTAAAGAAAACTAAGCGACCTTGCCTCTGTGCCATGACCTAGCCAGAACCCCTGTGCTGCCAACACAGCACAACTGGGACAATTTTTTAGTGTTTTTGGCCAACCAGGAAGAATATGGGTGCTCACAGAAGTGCCGTGTTTTAAAAAAGGTGCTGCATTTCATAAGGCATTTTGAATTTCCATTCAGAAATAAAAGAGAGCAAAATTTATATATGTGTTTTACTCCTCTACAATTCACAATGACATAAAAACTCAAATGAAGGGATTTGCAAGTGACAGCGTATTTTGCTACCAAGTTGAGGCAAAAGCTTAGGTTCTAAAATGAGGGGATCATTTGCATTTCATGTGATATTCTTTGCAAGCTGACAACAGAAATAGGCCTAAAGGATCGGAATATTCTTAGGCATACATATTAATGCCTCTGTGAGACAGAAAATAATGCAAGTCCAAAAGAAACACCAGCTTAACAGCATGTAACTCTTCTGGTATATGACTATGATGCTTGGCAAACACTACTTACATCCTGTGCTGACACTGACTCCCCAAAACAAGGCTACTCAGCCTCCCACTTTCCTCCTTGTATTAGAAAACCTTAGCCCTGTGAACTGAGTTACTTGGCTGACTTCTGCCATACTTCATACTCCTGCAAGAAAGCCCCTCTTCCATACCTTCTTTCTTGGGACTCAAGGCAGCACTGTGTCACAGGGATAAGAGATGCAGAAGATTCAGACTAGTTACCTGCTGCATTTAAAGTTCCTAGAGCACCTCCTCACTGGACTGGACTCCCCAAAGTGAGCATACACAGTGCTGCTGATGTCAGATGGATTGGTCTTGACTCCCAAGACGCTAAAGTTATTGCAGCAGGCTTTAGCAGACTGGCATTCCCATGCCTGCACAAGTGTCGTGGTATGTTCTGAAGTCTGCAGGAGGGCAATGCGTGAAACAAGGTATAGAAAGAGAAAACACAGTAACAGGCCAGTGTTTTCTTCCAGAGTTCCAGATATTTTTATACAGGCATAAAACTCAGACTATATGTCTTTAAATTCTTGTGACTTAGGGTATTCCCAGACCATCATGTAGGTGCTTCTGTGTTCCACCAGAATACTGCCTCTATCTCTACACAGTGTTTAATGCCACCTATGTGTATTTCCAGATATGAGTTGTTCTAGGGGAGCACAATGAGAATGCAGCAAGCACTTTTCTGCTGTAAAACCAAAAACTGGCACCGACATGGAGCCTGACAGTAGTCACAGCAATGCAATACTCTCAACTAATCTGTGAAGTACTCACCAACAAACAGGTCGGAGTTAATGGCAATAATCTTTGGAAAAAAGACATGCAGTACTAGTAGCCTCAATGTAGAAAAGTTCTCCACATGCCCCAAGGAGATGGCAATTTTGCATGGACACTTACCAGCATTTACTGGGGAACACCCTTCCTTTCAACTTTTTTGGGGCAAAAGTTCCACAGTTCCACACACCCCCCCACCCTTTTTTTTTTTTTTTTTCCCCCCAGAATATTTCTTTTGATGTCAGGGGAGAAAACCCCCAGCACATTTTGTTAATTGCCAAGAGAAAGAGCCAGTTCTTAAGTTGTTACAATAAGTGCAAGTCTGTATAAAATCAGCACATCTGCCCATACTGACAGAGATGGTAGCTTTTTGCCATTTTTCTAGGCTTTACACAGCTTAAAACCTGCAATTTAGTCCCTATATTATTGGGTTTTGTTTCAAATCTGTCAGGTCCAAATGATATCTATAAGACATGGCTATAGACCATATACTAGGTTAGACCATATATTTAACTACATAATACTTCTGTAACATCAGAGTTTCTCAACTCCCCACCAACCCCAAGGTCCATTAATTCTTCCTACTCTTATTGACTAAAACATTTCCTATTCAATAAATTTCAGACTAGGGAGAAAAAATTCAACTTCTCAAACATTCAGGTGTTAGCTTTACTAAAACATCTGCATTGGAAGGGTTGCGTTGCTGTTCTTTGTTTTGCATGGTTACAAACTAAACTCTAGGGTTCTGGCCTGAAGATGTTTCCATTTTTACACAGAGTCCTGATCCTGTTTTTATCAAATCACCTACAAATGCAGTAGAAAACAATTTCCTGTTTGATGAAATCAATCTGCACTGCTGCCTTCTCATTCCCTAGGGATGGGGTCACACTCCACTATGCAGTCAGCATTGTTTCAGGTTGAGAAATCTGGGCTATCTGCAGCAGATTTTAGGCTGATAGATGAAAACACGGCTGCTTGTAAGATAACCAACCTAACATTCTGGCTGCTGAGTACTTTGTAGGTATAATCAGTTTATCATAAAATATTTATAACCTATCTGCAACCTACATGCTGTAATTCTTCTACAAGTTCAGTGGGCTTTTGAACCCTTTTCATCACAGTGTTTATTCCACCACATCCTTCTCACTGTCCATGGTCTTTGCTTCAGTGGTATCAGAATCTGAAGCGCCTCTGGACCTCTGTGGGTCTGAAGAAACAGAGAATGTAGGAGAGTGAGAGCACAACTGAAGAGGGCAGAGAGGGCTCTTCCCTGAAGCAATTGCAAAATGCTGAGGAACCTGCCAGACATTTTCCACAGAGAGCACAGTGAAGTCAGCTGGACAGGACTGAGCCAAAGAGGGAGCAGAAAACCAATCTTAGCCCTTCTCACTACCATGTTTATGCTCTTGTGACAGTGGTAGATGAGTGAACAGACAGTAGTAGAAGAAGACTCTATATTGCCCTTTGGATACTTATCCCTTGAAAGGCTTTGCATAGGTCAAAATCTGCAAACAAATGACTTATTTAGATGTGGGTTATGACCTGATGAGCTTTGAGCACTTTTGCTGCTATGTTTTCTTATCTCTCTCAGCAAAGCCAAGGCTAGTAACAGGTCACCCCCTCTAAGCATTTGCAATTGCTGCAAATTGCACTTTATACACAATATTATTGTATTGGGAGAGGAGTAGATAATTTTGTTTAAAATATTAAAAGTACTCTTTCTTACAGGGAAAGCACTTTGCACTGGCCTGGGTAGAATGAATTTCACAGCATAAGCGAAGAGAAGGATTTAAAAAAGGGGAAAATATTCCTACACTTCCATCTTAATTTGGAAATGATTCTGAGAGCTAAGAGTCAAATTTGTTTGACATATGACAACTACAGTGCATACTATCCATTAAAATCCAAATTTAGAGACACAGGGGATGCCTGATTTTGTCACAATGGGAGTGCTGTGTTCAAGTTCAGCTAAAGGAATCAGCTTTGAGAAGACTACAGATGCAATTTATGATGTCAGAAATCCTGATGCTTATTCACAGCCTCCCAGGCACTAAGACTGAAAGTTGCAAGTTTACTGTAGCAGAAATTACTCTCTAGGAATGACTTGAACAGTTCAATGTGAAGCTTCGGTGCCCTGGAGAGCCACCGAGAACAAAGCAGGTAATTGAAACAAGTGTTGAGTATTTTAACCTCTCCTCAATTCAAAAATTAACACTTTGCTTTATACTGCTATCTTATTTTGTCCTTGATGCACTGTTTCAAGAATTTAAATATTTTCTTCTCTAAGAGAAAATCTACGAAAAAGCTCACATAATGCTAAGTTGTCTGCTTTTAATTTGTGAGATGGCACAGGTTCAGGAACGATATGTCTACAAAAACATCCTGGCTATGTGTTTCTGAAAAGGTAATGAAAGTAAGATGACACTACGTGATCCACAGAGGCAAATAAAGAATGTTGCAGTAGAAAACTTTTCACTTAGGATTTCAGGGGACAACTATTCCAGTAAGTTCCTGCTATGATGCCAGTCACAATCCTAAAACAGATTTTCAAATGTACAGGACCAGTTAAAGTCTTATCAAAGGCCCTTGTCAAATGGTTTGAGCCTAAACTGTTTAAAAATGAGTGACAGCTGGCTGACAAACATTTTAAGGAGTTAAACAAGGCATGTCCAGGGCAAGCTTTTGAACTACCACTTCTACCAGGACTGCGCTGCTGAAAAAGGATGTTTTCAAACCATGCACAATCTCAGTGAAGGTAAGACAGACTGCTTTTCCTCCTGTCTAGAGCCTCAGGGCAAATCCCAGCCTTAAGAGTAAAGGTTTTACAGTCATTTAACTAAATGTACTTACACTTTTATTAACCTTTTTTAATAGAATGGTTGCCTGCAATGTTTACCTTGTGGCCAAAGGACACATGGAGACAGGCTCTATGGAGAGCCTAAATCTGATTGACACAGAAAGAGGAAGATTAATTCTGTGTCATGTCTATTTCTAATCAGAGTATGGTTTCTGCATGTCTCAGCTCCTCCAAATGGTTGATTTTTCTTCTCCTCAAATTGCACATATATTCTGGAGGCTTTATTTTCTTAACATTCTGAGGTGACCAAGACATATCACTTTGAAGATAAGGAAAAAAGAGTAAGTTGTACATCACTTTCTAATATTCCAACAAATGTATTGCAGAAACAGTTCTGGACTTCATAGGAAAGAGCCTGATTTAGCATAGAAACTTATTTTGTAAAGTCTCAGCCAACATCTAGATGGAAAGCATGGATGTTTTTGTACAGGTGTAAAATTACACCTCTGTTTTTCTGGTCTGCATATGTCAAAGTTGAATCTGGGTTTTCACCTTCACCCTACAATTTCTTTGTTAAAACAATGCCCCAGGAATGTGAAGAAATGCAGAGAAAAATTTTTGTTGGTTGTGTTTTGTTTTTTTTTAGCAACTGGGTTTTCATTTTCTGCCACAGTTGAGTTTAAAAGTCAAGGGAGACAAGTTACATGGTACAGAGTTGAAAAAAAATACCATAGAAACATTGCTACCCATATTAGCTATCATGTTACTTACAATTTTTACTTTCGCAACAGAAAATTTATATAGCTGATACACAAGCTGAAGAACCACTCAGTTCCAAAGACTTGATCCAGATCTCACTGATACTAGTGGAGATATGTTTATCCACTTCAAACACCTTGTAAACACCCATACCTACAGGTATGGTGAAACCCACCAGCAACTTCATGTGCCATTTATTTATGTGAAAAATTTGTACCAAACTGACTAAGAAATGATCCTTTTTTTACAATTTTGCAGGCAAAGCCCCTGCGGTTAGATGTTATAACTCATGCTTTTCTGGGTTTTTCTTTTTTTCTTTTCTTTTTTTTTTAAATGGAGAGCTCACAGTTTGACTTGAGAGTTTGTGAAAGAATTTTTCTGGTGGACTAAATCTTGATTTAAATTCACTGCCAGAAATGCCTCATCTTCATAAAGCAGGTTGTACAGGTGGGAAACGAACTACTTTGGTGTCAGAAGTCACCTAAAACAACAACAAAGCTACTGTAGGATCATGCAGCAATCTTCATCTCTATTAATCATTCATACAAAACAAAAAAAACACCCCAAAACCCAACCAAAAGCCTCTCCTGAGATGAAGAATATGCTGACAATATACTTTTAAATTTTCAGTCCAAAGGAATTTATCTCTACTGTGTGCTACATTTCAAAAATTCTTGCAACATCCAATTAAGTTTTTCCCTCAGCCTTGCTTTGCTTTCTATAGCAACAAGTAGGAGACGCTCTACCTAATTTCCAGAAGCGAAGCACACAATAAAGGGATTAATTTTTAAGAAAGCAGATTTAAATGTAAAAAACCTGGAGTAGCACGTCTGCATGCTTCTAGATGTATTTATTTTGCGCACAAAACACTTGTAAAAGCCATTTTCTTTGGTCTTCATGAAAACAATAATTATTAATGTTTTTACATTATTGTTTTAAGACTTAAAAAGACTTTAAAAAAGATAATTATCCTGCGAAACTTCCATAGCCATGTTTGTTTTTTATATTCACCTTTCTCATTCACTTTTCTTTCAGTATTCTCTGTGGAAAACCGATTTATGTTTCTCCTGTACTCACCCATCATGACGTTATGCTACCCTCACTAGAAAAACACATTTACATGTCTTTTGTATTTAACCATCACGATGTTTCCTGAAACTCTTACCCATAAAGAGTCACAAGAATTAAAAGAAATCGATAAAAAGACACAGAATGGCAGCCACAAATACTTTTGCCATTAATAATTAGGCATCAATTCAGCATTACTTAGTTACAGGCATTTTGCATCCTTCCTCTTGGTTTAGCTCCCGCCTCATGACAGCCAGGCATTTTGACACAGCATATTCACAATAGAACCTCTGTGTATTATCACAGATTGAAAGTCACTGGGTAATGAAAGAAGATTAAATTGCAAATAATGGAGTATACAAATGCATCTCATCCCGCCCATAGGGTTACAGAAATGAGATCATGATTAAAGAGCTGTTCAGTAAAAGTGGTGAATCACAGGCTGACAGATGTTGTACACAGAGAAAGGTGTCTCTAGTACCGCTTTTCTGTCTCTACAGCAGGTGAGTCTAACTCCTAAGTCTTTCCAAACTGTTCCGAATTTGAAAGCATTTCATTATTGCTTCATTAAGAGCATACATTCCTACTTCCTTGCACAGCTGCAATCTAAGTCAGTTGAAATCATCTGATGCAAAATTTTTACTTGCTTTCTTGTTTTAGTATATCAAGATCTGCAGGGTTATGTGACACAAAATACCACACTAGCAGCCATTTAACACCTTCTTCAAAGAAATGCCCCTTTTTCAATTTGTCAGTTTTCAATGGCTGCAGGTCTTACAAGAAGCCCTCTTTTAGTGACAGCTGAATTAGAAATCAAGAATATTTTTTTGATTTAGAAATTAAAAGCAAAGGAGGAGAGAGAAATCAAAACAAACTCCCACCCAGTTTTAAGATGCAGAATCAATGAATGAAAGCGTAAAATAGCACTGCTTTGTGAGACAGCAAGAAAATAAGTTCTAAGGGCTTGAAAATGTGCAGTTCCATGAACTAATTCAAACCTTCAGATTCAAAAGGCAAATTTAGCATGAGATCTTACTATGCTTGAAGACATTTCCTACACTCTTTTTCACACTCCCTTTCTTGCTTTCTTTTCCCTCCCTGTCTGTCAGAATCTCAGAGTGGTGGTTCTCCTCCAGATCCACGGTAGGCACCTGCTGAAGAGTACAGCATATGTTGTATGTGTTATTAACTCTGGAAGCCTTGGGACTTGGAGGAATCTTGAAAACTTAGTGAAAATTTCCAAGTACCATCTGCCAAGTTTCAAGATGGTTGGCAAAGCTTCATTTAGTCAGTAACTCCTCCAGGGTAGCTAAAGAAATACCTCCCATAGAGAAATGCTGAGAAAGGGTGATTCAGCTTCCGGGGAGTGGAAGCTCCTATCAAAAGGAAGGGAGGAAGGAGACAGCATGGCAGGAGAAATATTTACTTTCCTTTGACTAGATTAATCAATGTTCCACCACTGGAATTAATGTTCTTCCTGTGTGACTAAGGAAAGAACTGCTAGTAGTGTATTAAACTCAAAAGTTTTTTTCCTAACTAGAAAGATATCCAATTTATGAACATCAGGTTTGGTTTTGCATTCTCAACAGGAACAATTCAGAAAATCTCATGGAAAAAATGCTCAGATGAAAATTAGGTCCACAGTCCAAGAAACCACAAAATGCAAATCCTCCCTCCCATGCTGGACCTATATATCCTCAGTTTAAAGTCTTTTCAGTAATGTGTTCTGAATTAATATTTGTAAAAAAAAATAAATATAAAAATGAAGTTTTCACATGTTTTCATGCTTCATTGGAAAGGCTCTTTAGAAATCTAATCCATGTGGTGTTTTGAAGCCAAGACTGTTGCCCTAGTAGCTGTGCATATGATTACTGAGATGCTGCATATTCCTAAATAAAAGCCTAGGCAAGCTATTAAATATTCATGCGGATGGTGGAATTCAATAATTATATCCAAGCAGTGAGCTAAATATAAACAAAAAAATGAATAACCAGCCTAGAGAACAAGGAATTAAGTTACTTGTTCTGCCCTGTGAGCTGAACATCATCTTTACGGATACCTTGTTCTGCAAAAAATGGGGTCTACAGGTAAGACAAAAGAAACTAGTGGCTGTAAGACAACAGTTTCCTAACCTCTCCAATAACTGTGGCTTTTAGTTGTAGAGGGTGATCTTGTCCCCCATTGAGTTGCAGCTGGACTAGTTGCTGAAGACGGGAGGCAGGCCTGATCTTGACAGGCCACACCTGTAACCAGCAAGAACTAGTGATATATAAGAGTAAGGAAAGAGGAGTGAGAGGAGTCAGATTACTACTGCAACGACCTGGAACAGTCAGCGTGTAGAGGAGCTGCCCGTGAGGAACACCAAGAAGGTATGAAGCTCTGATAATACAAAAGCCTTGTGCTATGATGATGCTAGAACTCGTGATATCTAAGACAACAGTTAGTAGGAGTAACTGATGAGGTGAACATGATGGGTGCTATCTTCAGTTGCCTCATCTTGAACCTACAAGGTCATCCAACCCAAGAGACCACCTAAGCCAGAACTTTCCAAGAAGAGTCAAAAAAAAAATTGTGGGAAGGCATGTCAAAGACATATATTCTGATACAATAAGAGAGAGAAGAAGATACCAATGGAAATGTGAATCTTTTTTACTCTCCTATGAAAGGTATGATTTGATTCAAACAACTCATCTTTTATTAATGAAATGGAAGAAAGAGTCCTAATGAAAAATCACAAGATTTATTTTTGCTGCCTTCTGAGTTTTTCTTTAGCTGTCTCTAGTTTGAGCCTCAAGGAATTTGTAATCAAGGAAAAGAAGGAGAAGAAAAAGTGAAGAGTTACTGAACAGGAGGTGCTCATGTACTCTGCAGTACTTGGGTACTGGTTACAATCCTGCCTCCGTTTTCCCTCTTGCTCCCTCCCTTTGCCACAGTTTTCACAGATATCTCTGGCCACATGAAGTTCCCAGTGTGGGCCAAGAAGTTTTGTTTGGTTTGCTTTTTAAAGCAGAGAACAGTCAGTCTGTTCTTCCTTTAGTGGCACATCATCAACAATACCACAAAGAGCAGGAATGGGACACTGAGTTTCTGCTTCTCAGCACAAAGCACGTGGCTCCTATTTTATTTTACAGAAGATTTCTAGGGTGTTTTCTGGTAATTATGAAAGTAAAAAACTGCAGGGATTTTTACGTGTTATTCTGATGCCTGACATTTAAAACCATAAACAACAGTAAGGTTGTTTATGAAAAGCAGAGAATACAGAAGATAATCACAGAAAATAAACACAATAGCAAAACTAACAGATGCTACACAGAAAAACAATTTCCCTCTTAATTCAAATTCTTTTAAACAAGCCTTACTGTATTAGGGAAACAAAGGCTAGTGGAGTATCTTCAAGTTTTGCCAAAAAACTCCTAAAAACAGTCCAATTAAAATTGAAGTCCTGTCACTGTAAACTTGCCACAAATCCTCCTGCACATTATAGAGTGAGGAAAAGTTAAGATGCATTCTTAAGATTCCTTATGCTTTACAAATCCACAGCTATGCTCGGATGTGAAATGTTAAAAAAAGGCTGGAATCCTTTTCAGAATAAAAGATTTCAAAATAGGCTCTTTTTCCTTTAAAGAACACATATTGTCTTTTATTTTTCTGTCTTGAAAAATACAAGAACTGAACAGAGCATAGATAAAGAAAAGGTTTGAGTTACTTAGGTCAAATTCTCCCTAAAATACATGTATGCAACTTCAACTACCATCACATGCACAGCAGATGGCTGCAATTATCAGCTTACTCGCAGTGTATGTAATACCAGACCCTTCTACAAATTTATTTCAGAAGCACCTACCAAGGAAGCAAAAATGAAACTTTTGTCTGCAGCAGCAAAGTGCACATTTTAAGAAATCCGACTTTTACCACTTTTGGTGGCACTTGAAAGGTTTGCTAACCCTGTCAAAAGACCCTTTCATGAAGAAGGGGCAACTCTAAAATGATAGTCCTGCTCTCTTTAAGAATAGCTCAAAACAATATTTAATGACACAAACTACTCATAAAGGCAGAAATGTGTATGTATTTTGTTCAATATCTTACTATGGCACTCAAGGTGGAGGAAAACTACTTTATGACAAAAGGAAAAATATGATGAAAATGTGGTTTTGTCTAAAATAAATTAGCATTAGAATTGAAAATAAGTGAAATGGAATAGTGTATCTGTTTAGAGTTAATTGAGCACAAAAGGGAGCTGCAACCACTTACAAAAAATACAATTCTGATCCATTGTGCCAGAGCTGATACAGATTCCTAACTGCATTCCTGTACTCATGTTGCTTTTAAAACTCAATGAATTCCTGCTTACACACTGAAAAAAGGAAAGGTGTTCCAGAGTCACAAGGAGAATTACAATGTGATAATTGGCAGGGAGTGTAATATAACTTAATAGATCAACTTCTGTAAAGAAGTGTAAACTGTTGTTATTTTAATCATACTTTGAATGCATACAAGTAAAAGGGCTTGTCCAAAAAGTAGTAACAAAACCAGTATTAGCAAAAGGTCACAATGACAAGTCTCTGTTTTTTCTTGATCTATGGTAATTGGAAGTCATCATGGAAGAATTAAAATACATTTCCACGATTTTAAGTTTCACCCAGAATTTATCCTGCAAAGATCCACATATATAGCCCCTCTCCAAACAGGAAACTATGGAAGTTCAAAAAGTGATCAGCAAAACTCATGAGGGAAGAATGCACTATGAACACTTGAGAGTGAAAGGTACTACCCCAGACTTGGTAAATTCATAGTCACAAATTTTTGGTGTGCTGTGTTTTAGGAAAGTTTTACTCTGTGAGAATATTTGCTCTATTCTTACCTCTTTCCTGTGCATCTCTTTGAGTTATTGCTGAAGACAAGGTATTTTAGGTGAATTTTACTGCTATAGCTATTCTATGTCTTCAGCCAGAGAGTCTTCCAGCAGCCTTGGATGCATTCTTAACCAGGTTCACAGCCATAATCCTAAACAGATCTTTTAGCTCTCAGATAGATTAGCTATGCATTCAGAGCATGTAGAGAAACCCTGAAAATACTGAGACATAAGACTCACCTGTACACTCATGTTGTAGTCCTTTCCCATAGTATCCTTTTTCACAGATGCACTCGAACTGGCCAGTGTGAGTGCCACACTTACAGCTTGCCATGATGTCACAGCAGTTTTCATTTGCCTCGCAGAGATATGAACAATGAGATATATCTTCTTGGATATAGCTGCCAGAGGGCAGGTCTGAAATAGTATCAATTTATTAACAAAGAATTCAAACAAGCGTATTGCCACAGCCTCACATTATACCATTAGTGAAACATTTGTTAAAAGCCCTAGGCTCCAGTTCTAAGTAGGAGAGAAGGCAGTATGGAGCAGAGCCTTGCTATGCTCTACATGCAAAAGACTGGTGTCCTTTTTCTGGAAAAGGGCCCACTGAAATCCATGGCGCACTCAGGTTTTCTACCTGTTTGAGTCTAACACTGCCAGAATGCAGTCTCACTCCCAACAGAAGCTGTTGGGACAGCTTTTCTCAGCTTTGGTGGATGCCACATTTGGCATCAGAAGAACATTTGGTCATGGCACGTAAAACCATTTGGTCATATTATAAACTAAAACACTTCAGCACATTCACATTGACCAATCCAACCTTACCTGGAACAAACAGGCTGGCAACAAAACACCAGAAAATCTTATTTTACATTGTTATTTTAAAGTAGTATGTTTTTAAAAATTATAGCAAATAAATTGAAGTGCCTAGTCTGATGCATGTTCTAAGCCTCAATCAAGCAGCATTGTCAAACAAATGTTTAATTGTATGTTCTCACTTGCTCATTTAAACCTACCCTATATTTCAAAAAGAACTTTTATTTTAGGATATAGTAGATTAAAAGAGGAATCACAGTCCAAACTCTCTTTCCACCTCTTTCCGGTTTTACTGCGTGTACAAGATCAAAAACACAAATTGTATTGACTCTTACACAGAGGGATCTAGATTGGTTCTGAACAGGCTGTTGTTGCTATGTGAGACACCCTAAAGGTATTAAGTCCAGTTCTAAACTGTACACTTGGTACCTCTTGTACCTGACTACGAGGTTCACCTGTTCACGCACAAGATACATTGGACCAAGAGCACAGTCTGTTCTTCATAGACAAAAAGAAGATCTGAATGGATCTAAGCATGTACACACATCAGTAAGGAGAGTTTGTCTCACATCCTGTTGGTGATGAATTAAGCCAAATAAAGTTTATCCTTTTAACAGAGGGACAAACACCTCTGCTAGAAAGTAGGAGAAAAATAGAATCAACACTACATGAAGTGTAAATGCAAGACAGTACTGAGGGCTTTCTATTCAGACCTCTCTGCTCCTTGTAGATTTCTGAGGTTAGGACATTATTACCTTCATGAAGAGCTCTTCGTGCTAGAGCCTCAAACTCAGTAAAACTGTGAAGAAGGTAACAGTGATCTTCTTTTGGGTGGGATGCCATATCATTCAGTTCTCGGATATTCCCCTGCCATATCCCAAAGGTGAAGATCTCCACTCCAAGTTCTCGCAAGGATGCTGCAATGGGTCTTGGGTCTCCCCCGTTGGAATAGCCATCAGTAATGAGAAATATCACTTTTGTAGCGTTTCCACGGGCATGCCGTAATATTTGCTGGAAGAGAAAATGAAACTGCACACCTCAGTGAAAAGTTGACAGTGGTAGATTGGTACACAACTTCCTCCATTGTATGACTCCTTTTATTTTAATTATATAGTTAAAAAGGCCCTTGCAAGATCACCCACTATAACAAAGGTCAAACAGTGCGTAGATCCTGTGGTTGATCAATGCCAATCACTCAGTCACACTACAGGTGGTCACAGTTTACACAAACACAGAAATCAGGACATGATAAGAAATAAGACACTTTTCATGTTGATTGATTAAGTCACCCGTGCATCACATTCACAATGATTCTGAGGAGAGCTTAAGTGACTTTGTCCAGATTGAAGTTTAAATAGCTGCTACAAACATTAAAAATTTAGTTCAAGACCCAAAATACAATCTAACATATTTTAATGCAATATTATGTTTTGATCCACCAAACTACAAATCCTACTGCTGATTTATTGTAAGGCTTCTCCTAACAAATATTTGGACTGCTGGTTATTTTAAATTCAGCATAAAATTCCCCATTTGTCCCAGCTGAATGATGCTTTCCTCCCTTACAACAGTTTGCCAAGATCACGTTGGATTGTCCATCATGGCCTAAAAAATGCCTGTAGTTCCTTCTACTCTGCTGTTCCCTCTTCCTAATACTTCACACAAGTGTGTATGATACTGCTCACAACTGCCTGAGTGAGAACAAGCTCCACAGATTCCTGCCCATTTCAGTCTTCCAGTCTGACAATGCACAAGTCTTCCTAATCACAGCCAGTGCTGTCCCCAGCCATAAAGTAGGGGATTGTGAAGATGTATTTTCTCCATCCTCTGGGAACTTACGTAGAAGGAATTAGATGGAGACACTTCCAATTTGGCAGCAGGCATATTATGCCCATGTTTATTTCAATAATAGATTGTACCATGCTACAACTAATGCAAAAGACCACATTTAACAGACCTTTGAATGATACTCCAAAAGACACGTCATTGTATGACAGGGAGGTAAATGTGATTAAGACACCCTTAACAAGAACAAATTCCAAAACCAGAGATAACCAAGCTGAGCTGTTTTTTTATTACAAAATCTTTATGTAAGTCTTCTGAAGTAAAATCATCTGGCTTTGAGCTGATCCAAAATGTTACTAGCTAGGCCAGCCGAAATAACCTACAGAGTTTTTATATGACTTCTCAGTAAACCAGGCCACATTTCAGGACAATTGGATTTTGATTTGTCAGTTCTCTGATTTCAGGTAGATACTATGCAAAAATAAGCACACACACCACAAATCAAAGCACATACCATTGGCACTTAGTGGTCTGAGAGACTGCCAAGCAATATTTTGCTGTTGGGCTTGATTTTATTACTACTTGTTTGCAAAACCCAAAGGGAGTGAAACCAGATTCTCTTGCAGTCAAAAATACCCTTCACAAATCAAACTTTTTGTTCCTCATATTGCTTAAGTTATAAGTGGAAAACCAGAACGAAGTAGGAAAACAGAATGAAGTGGGAAACTAGAATGAAAAGAATCAGGAAGAAAAAGACAAGACAAAGGGCAACATGAAGACAAACCATAAGAAAAATGTAAAAATGCCTAATTTCAAAATGCATTCTGAAACTGATGCTCTAATACAAATGAGGCAGAGACAGTAATGTTATTTATAATTAACATGTATAAATAACATATTTACCATTAACTGTGCTATTTTAAAACAGAATATAAACAACTTAAGCTTCTATCCAACTTCTTAAATAGTCAGGCTGATATTCTCCACTCGGGATGTTTGTCTAAAGCTATTTTAGTAAAAATGGCCCTTTTTTGAAAAACAGACAAGGTAAACATATGTTCCATCCATACTCACTTGATTTTGGCAACTGTAGCATCTCTGATCTTTGAAAAAAGAACATTAAATCTGCAAATTACATAATAAAGGTGGAAAAATATGCCCCAAATACATGCAATGTGGAATGTGTGTAACTGAGGAAGAAACCACAGCTTACACAGGGTTAAGAGACATTATGGAGATTGCCAGTGCTGTCCTCTGAAGTTCCCACCTACAGGCAGATTGCTCTAGCAGATTATTATTTCCACTTGTGATTGTGCTGTAACGTGTACAGAAGGGGGAACAAAGCTTAATTTTGGAATGATGGTAATTTCTGTAGTATCCTTCTGTGGCGGGATAGAATGTAAGAAAATAAAGATAGTGCAGAAGGTAGTCTCACACCTGAGGAGTGGCAGCTGTGCTAATCACCAACGATTGGGAACAGGCCTGCCCTTAATAGGCCACAGCCGTGTCCAATAAGAAGAGTGCTACAAAAGAGTGGGTTAGCGGTGCTGAGAAGAGGGATGGAGTTTGTTGGCTGTGCTGTGGAGGAAGTAGTGCTGTGAAGAGCTGCCCATGAGAAATCATTGAGAAGATACTGAACTTTTGCAATAAGTCAACAATTGGTGAACCTGATGTGATCCCATTAGATTTGGGCAGAGAACTGTAGAGAGAGCAATAAGGAGATGATCCTGTGGTGGTTTGGGAAAAAAGGACTTAAATATTGAGCAATGTGATCCCAAGGTGATTCAGGAAGATGACTGCAGACCTAAGAGAAATAAGATGGTAGAGCTTAGGAGCTGAGCAGGCGGACCAAGAGCCTGAGAGCCTAAAAATCCAGATGAGTTGTAGCCAGGCAGACCTAAAAGCCTAGAAGTCTGGATGATGTATGAGACACCACCCCCAAGAAGAAGGGTGCTGGATATGAAGGGCAGATGCTACACACTTTACTTATTTGGCGTGTTGGAGCCAGCCCTGCACCCCTCTGCCAAGGTATGGCTGAGTCCAGCGGAGACCCAGGATGGCACCGGGTTCCCCCAGATTAGCAGTGAGTGCAGCAGGACACAAGCTGTAACACGGAGCTATGAGAGGCGGAGGCAGAGCTGCACAGACAACATGTAAGAGAAGCCTTCTAAAATTGTACAGTGGCTGTCTCCACAGTAACCTGATGCGATTGGCATTGGGCTGTAGGGCGAGGTGCAACCGGAGATGGAGCCCAGCACAGCACTGAGAGCAGCAGGGGATGCTGCCTGGTCCAGACCTGACAGATTTCAACACCTGGAGTACAAGTGAGCTGTTGGGGACACAATGAGAAATAACATATCAAGAGAAGAACAGATTATTTCATCTACATGGAAAACAGAGCAGGGCAAGAGAGGCTCGCAGTGGCCAACTAATACAACAAAGAACTGTAAAAGGAAGAAGAGAACTATTAAAACAGCAGTTGGAGCTGGGGACAGAGTAGCTCTATCATTCAATATGGTGTATTCATTTGCTGATGAAACATGTGCTTTTTGTTTGTGAATTGCAACTATTAATCTTTGATTGGGCATAAGTGAAAGTTTATATTCCATAAGCATAAGTACACTCGACAGATATTGCATCAATGTTGTTCAAGTCATATAGCTATTGATAAAATTATATAACTGTTGACTTGTTACTATCCTAATATATAGCCTTTAACTTATTCTTGTGAGTTGTCTTACAAAGTTGTACATGGCTGAACTGTGAAGGAGTCAGTGCTGTGAGGAGCTGCCCATGAGAAATCACCAAGATGGTATAAGAGCTTTGCAATATGATGACAACATCCTTCAGTATTGTTTCCCTCAGTGCATAACAGAAAGCTTCACACACTTTGCAGATTAAGGTAATGGACAGCATTCCACATCACCCTGGCTCTTCAGGAGTTAATGCTCATAATCAGCAGCAATCAAACTTCCACGTTTTCCCTAAACATAGAGACATGTCTTCATGGCCAGTGAACAAATGAGCTTCAGCCCCACTAGTCTGGACAGGACTACAGATATCTAAGGACTATTTAATTCTGACTAGGAAATAAGCAGGGATTTTTATTTTACAAAATTAGACTGCTATAAATGCCCTCTGAAACTCCTGAAACAAAAACCCTCCATGAATTTCCATGTAATCAAGAAACTGCTTGGTTCCAAAATTGCTTAGCAAGACCTTTTAAAAGATGCTGGTTTGAGTAAGTGGAAAGCATCAGTGAAAGACCATCTCTGAGGAGCAAATGACTGTTTTTGAGAGGAAAATATGCCTTGGCTACATGACCCTCAGATAAGGCAAGAGCCAACATCTTTTCAGCCCTCTGCACCTCAAAGGGCAACCACCTCTTCAAGATGGTACTTCTGTCACCCAGGCAGGGACTGAGCCAACAGGTAAGAGAGCATGAAGATGTCTTCCTGCTACCCAGAAGACTTGAATATTCAGGTACCAGGGAATCTGAGAAGAGAAACAGACAGACAAGATTGCTACATATTGCCCCTAGAAATCAAAACAAAACAAAGCGACTGACCAGCTTGGCCCTCATGTCTTGCAGCTGTAACTCTAGACACAGAATCCCTGCTGCACAAAAACAGAGGAAAACAACAACGGAGGGAAAGAAACATTCAGCATGGAGGGGGCAAGGAAGAGGTGGGAAAGAAGACAAAAGTCTTTTTTAAAACAATTTGTGTATGTCTGTTGGTCCACTTATTTTGGTCCAAGTATTTGGGGTTTTTTTTGTGAGAACAAGAGGACAGGCCATCAGCCTGTAAGTGCAGCTGACAATCCAAGTGTCAGTCTCCATTCCTCTTCTCTGCAATATTTGTGCAGCATTTCACATAATTGTTTTCTCTAACCCTGACTTACATCCCTCTGTTCTGAGTAACCTCTCTCTCCTTCCCTCTCCAGAAAGCTGTTTTGAGGCTTTTTTCCCCCAAAGAGAAAGTTCATATGTTGTAAAATGTTTGTTCAACCCCTTACAAAATTTGTAAGTACATGCAGAGATTGTTCATCAGCCCCTGCCAACTTAATTGACTGTATCTACATAAAGATGATTTTTTTTTTCATGACAAGGTTTTGCAGTCCCTTCATAAATCGTCTGGTTCTTCAATAAATACAGTTTAAAGGTCCTCTAAATGGTACTAGTAAGTTTAAAGGATCCTGAGAACCTGTTTCTTTGACATGAATATCCACATCTGCTTCTGATTTTACCATCAAATGAAACTGAGCACCAGCTATAACTCAAATTACAGGGCTGAATGGCCTGTTAAATTGAGAATTTAGCCCATTTGATAAAAATACTATAAATTTATAGGGGATAAGTACAAACAAAACAACTAGTGCTATTGACGATTGAATAGAAATTCATGGGGCCACTAGAAATACCTAGTCTTTTACTATTTCAGAAACTAGTTTCTTGTCTACACTTCCTTCAGAGAAGTAGTAGATCAGTCATTTTCAGTAATCCTTCCAGATTTTAAATAAAACATTCTTTTCACATTAGCAAAAAGTTATTACCATCTGTATTGTGTTCAGTGACTGTTTGGTGTGTACAAATATCTGGCAGCCTAACCAATTTTTGGTGCCAATAGAAGTCCTTAGAATTAAAATATGAAGTCTTGTGCAACAAAAAGTTATCATACAAAAACCTCCTCTAGAAATTCTCTACTGTAATGGAAAATGAAATCCTATCAGTACAGTCACAAAACCAGATAAATTCTAACTTCTGCATTTTTAACATTAACATGGGGTTTGTAAAACAAAATTAGGAGATTAGAAGTATTGAAGGGCAAAGACTTCTTTGACCTCTTCAGTCACTGGACAGCCACAGCAATGATGTTGTCAAAAGTTCTCTGACAGAGTTACTGTCTCAACTACATCTTCTGCATGTAATCCATAAACATATGATCTAGGGCCTGATTCCTGTCCTTACTCTCTCTTTTGATTTTAAAGAAGATTCTGATTGTACAGAATTGAATATTAATATATCTATCTAGAGGGAAACAAACTGAAATGGGTTACCCTCTCTCACTCTACAGAC
The DNA here is from genome assembly GCF_027477595.1 of Haemorhous mexicanus. NCBI lineage: Eukaryota > Metazoa > Chordata > Aves > Passeriformes > Fringillidae > Haemorhous > Haemorhous mexicanus. The sequence goes on from NC_082381.1 coordinate 37,516,956, forward strand.
CAAGCCAGCTGTAACCTCATACAGTCCCAGGAGAAGCTTGCCTTAAAATATTCAAGCTAGAGCCTAACTCTCAAAATAACATTATCCAACATTCACTTTGCAGGAAAAACACTACAAAGCAAATATTATCTCTTATAGATCAGGAAGAACCACCACTGCATCTCAGAAGCAAACCAGAAAAACCAGAAAGCTTTCCACTAGAGAGCCATTCAGCTGTTCTAGCCCAAAAGATGACTTACACTGGATTTCTTTTTCACTTTAGGAATGATGTAAAACATACATACACACCAGAGGGTGAGCTCTGAATAGAATGAAATTATTCTTTTTCCTATACAATCATTTATTCAATATAAAAGAAATAATTTCCTTTTTAAATATTATAGAGTTAATTTATCTATCCATAATGAAACACATTTGTTATTAAGCCTATATTAAAATGAATAAATGTTAGTTTATTACAAAAAACACTGCATAGATTTGGTCCATATATTCAAAACAATATTAAAACAGTACATCCTGATTTATCATAGGTGGCTTCAGAAGCAGATTGGTATTTCATTCACAAAGGGAAATGGCAATGCTAAATATCTTTGCCAAGCTCAACTTCTGTTCCAAGGTTTCTTTGCTTTCACCTTTCCCCCAGGTAAAAATGTCCAAATCTGACAGGAGATTTTACATAAAGAAATATTCTATAAAGAAAAAAAAAAGTACTGTGATCAAGCATAGCTTTTGGTCAAGCTGAGACATTTCATCACTGAATCCAGAGCATTCCTGAGGAACCTGGTCATCTCCCAAGAGTAATGCAAAGCTAGAGTGTGACAAATGCAGTTCCCCTTCATCAGGAAACTGTTGCCTGGTGAAGAATTGTTTGCACCTGGTAGGTGCTTGTTCTTCAAAAACCACTGGCCTATGGAACCAAGCAATGCTGATTCTGTAGGAAGAAGATCTGGAAAGCAACCCAGCCCAATTCTGCAAGCTTTTACGAGTTCACCAGGCAGTCTTTGGGGTTGCCACCATAACTTTGGGGCTGCCCACCGCCAGGGAACACCAGTATCCCAGGATAGAAAGTATGCACAGAGGGAAGGGAATGTAAGGTTATGACTTTGGGAAAATTATTAACATATGTATAGTTTTTTTCCTGGGAAAATCTATGAATATGTATGTAAAATACAGTATATAAACTGGAGCTTTTCCTGCACTCAGCAATCAAGATATTTCGGAGGAGATATCCCCTCATGCATCCAACCAAACAAAGAATGTCTTCTTCTTAGCGTTACATTGGTGCTAAGGAATTTTATTTTATTGATTTTGTCTACATTGATTTTGGCTATGCCTCCTGAGCTCCCTCTCTAAAATAGGAAATATGGCGATTTCACCATATTTTCCTTCGGTCACTATACATTGCTCTTTTCACTGCTCAAACTGAATGAATCTTACCCCTCTTTAGGTTACACAAAATGAACTAAAAGTTATTCCACAGTTAGAGGTTTTGGCTTCTAATTTTTCCCACTCTTTTCTGCACTGCAACACAGACCCTAGAGAAATGAGCTGTTACCTACCTAGAAGAAACTAACTAATATTAAAGTTTCCCTTGGATACTTCCCTAGCAAGAAATGCAATCTTAACTCAGAGAAAAGATGTATCTATAGAAATAACCTGGACATTTAAAATACTTAAATAGTTCTTTCAGTAACTAGAAGGCATGATCTGAGTAAATCTCACAGCTATGTCAGACAACCCCACTGTATGGATGAAAGCACAGGCAAGGTGCTTTCATCAATACAGGTGAAAAAGCCAGGCAAGTTCATGGCTAGGAAATGGACTGACATGACGTCTGAGTAAAGACTGACAGATCTAGCAATGCTCAGATGGGGGAAAAGAAAGTTTAAGGTCCTCTTATCCATGCATATTATATAAATACTTTATGAAGGGGGGGAGTAAAAAAGATGTTTACAGAACCTTTTAATTGGTAGGATGAGGCAAGAAGCACATATTTAAATACCAACATTCCACTTAGAGAGAGGAAGCAATATTTCTGCTGCAAGAGTAATCAACCACTGAAACAGGTTTCCCAGAAGGTTTGTGGGTTCTCCATCCCTGAGTATATTCAAACACCAATTTAGGCACAGTCCTGAGCAACCAGAACAAAAGCCTAAACAACCCAAAACCATCACTGGCTTTACAATGACAGGAGCTATTACACAGAATTTTGACTCTCACAGTTGTGTTAGGACTGTTGGATCTGGTGATTTGAAATTGTGTGGCTTGCAGTTTTGAGCCCTGAACCAGAAAGAACAGAACACACCTAGTTTCCAGGAAGCAACTAACATGCATACCCTTCATCTTCTATCATTCTGAGGTCTTCTAAACAGGACATTAAAAAACAGGCAACGTTATGTACATGGACATTTTCTGAGCTCTTGTGCTATATAGCTTTTCACAACTTTATCAAGACTTGGCAAAGCTGCTGGAGGCCTTTATATGCTGCCATGTTGCACGCTATACTCGACACATCACTTTCTAGTAGATCTCAAGTTTGATTTAAAAAATGAAAAATCCTAGTCTTCTTGACTGTGAGCAGTTTTCATCATTAAAATAACAAAGATGTTATTTGATTTCTTTAGTACTGCTCTGGTTTTCTGCTAATAATAAAAATGGGGACTCAAAAATATTTTACTAAATACGTAACTGATTTTCATGTATTTTCAGACCAAGCAGTCACATCACTATTGACTAGTACATCTGCCAAATATTTGTTTCTTTTGTGTTTGCCTTAAACATTTATTACTTTAAATAAGCAGGGGAAAAGAAGAGAAGCTGAACTGAATAATTAGTTCCAAAAGGACAAACACAATTCATGACCTGGCCCATCTCCTGCCAGCTGTCACTGCTCAATTATCATCCGAATACCCGAATACTTTTTTTCTTTTTTTTGTTTTCTTTTTTTTTAGTTTGGTTTTTTTTTTTTTTCCCCCTCCAGGACAGCTAGAATTGAGCAACACTAACACAAAGTTATTACTGATAAGAGGTGTCCCAGACCAACTGGGTGTGGGGGAGTGCCTGGGAGAGAAACCCATCTCTGCTTAACTGTTCATACTGCCCGTGCTTAGCAGAGCACCACGACACTGAACATTAAAGCTCTCTACAGGCTGCTGCTTACATTCAAGGCGGCTCTTCATCTTCCTGGTTGAGGTTGCCAGTGAGACCTTGAACCAGAGGGAGTATTATAATTTTAACAAGAGCTTTTGTTTTGGATTCTGTTAGTGTCATAGACAAGTAAGCAGTTCCAAAAGTTAAGCAGGGTTCTGGTCCTACAAAGAACCTGTTGCTGAAAGCAAGAGTGCTTTTAATTTCTGCACCTAGAAAAGTCAGAAGATTCTTAGCATCACGAACATGCAGCCTCACCTGCAAAATCTGACTCACAGATTCCAGCAGCACATGGAATTGGGGTCAAAGGGTAAAATATGTATCACAGAACATGCAAAATAAACATTCAGAAGTTTAATGCTGAGGCTTATGTTAGGAACTACTGCTAAATATGATGTATTTCGCTTTAAAGGCCTCTCATAAGCTTAGGAAATTAATTAAAAATGAACCAACTTACTTTGTCCTGACTTCTTCAAAATTTTACTGCTGTGAATTTATTCCTTCTCTCAGAACAAATAACTCAGCAGCTTTTCTGGTTTGTCTTAGTATCTCTGAAGTAAAGCACACAATAAGACTGATTCCTCTGTGAGGTCATAACTTTTAAGGACTGGGGATCAGAAGGGGTTTACTGTCAGACCCTTCCAAAAAAGGCTCAGAGATTACAAGAAGAAATGGTTTTCTCATGAAAAGGAATCTCTATTCCTGAAACATTTAGGATGATAGCATCCAGATACCATAGTGGTGAAATATTTCATTCATTGTATTGTTGGTTCAGATATTAGATCCACAAGATTTGTTTTATTTTGTGCAGCAATATCTACACCAGGCTTAAAAATTACATGTTTCTGATTAGACCAATAGGCAAGGCACAATTTTGTAAGCACAAGCAGAAGAATTCCAAAGAACAGGTTTTCAATTAAAGAAAGTATTAATCCTGATTAGGCAGCCACAGATATTATGCTAAACAGAGCACTTTTTGCCTGTCCCGGCCAAAGGTCAGAGAAAAATTAACTACTTAAAAACTTCTAAAGGTAGGTACATTTCAGGCTTGGTCTAAGGGCAATGAACAATGTGCAGATGTGTATCTTGCGTCTGACCTTGCCTTATTAATCTTGTGAACAAACCCCACGCAAGGTTGGAGTATCCAGGACCAGTATTCTTCACAACACCACACTGATTAAAACTAGAGCTGACACCAGTGATGGCTGACAGGAACACTATTTGCAGTTTGGTAATCCCTAACTACCAGCTCTGCAATTGCAAAGGTGCCACAGAGGTAAAACAAGTTGACTTTTTTATTTTTTTTACTACCATATATTTAACACAGACTTCCAAAGCCATGTAAAAAATGCTGTCAACCAGTCAGTTAGCTCTACCTGACCTAAGCCAAAATCAGATATTTAGAGCATGATGCCAAAGATAACCTAGAATCTGCTACTCTCTCATTATTAGCTGCAGATTTTGCAGAGAACATAGGAATAGAAATCCACAAACACATGCTTGATAACCAGACAATACATATGATTCCGAATGTTCATCTTCTCAGTGAGAGGGCATTACTTTTTTTCAAATTAAAAAAACTTAACCAAGTATACGGTAAGAAAAGATTTTCAGTTCTTTAGCTTCAATAAACTTTTCATTTTAATTTGAAAATGAGATTCTGAATATGAAAATGCATTGAAAATAAAAGCTAATTTTCCTAGTGGGTAACAACACTGCATCTTATCCTTGTGCTTTTGTCACAGAAGAAACAAAGCCACCAATACTTATTTAAACAAGCATTAAATAAGCATTAGAATTGTTTATCCTAAACTGATATGTGCTTACATTCTTTTGGGGGACATTTTTTTTAATATTTATTAACTATAACACAGAGCATGGGATTTGACATGCTGGTTGGATATTTGTCATGCTCCCCCAAAATCACATTAGATACAAACACCAGATTCTCAGAAATGTGTCACCTTACTCTGTAGGTTTGTCACCTTGCATATACCTATGCCTATACTGACTTCAATGGAGTGAAGATGAATTACAAAAACCAAAAAAAATTACCTTTTTAATGCAACAATTATTTCTATAACACAGAACTCCCAAAGGCTCCCTAAGCTACCGCTTTGCAATTGTAAATTTTATACAATTTACTTGTCTGAGCCTGTCTGACTACTATCTCTGACTTCTGCTCAATAGCAGTGCACACCTACAACTTCCACTTCAATTACAAATAGAAATTGTTCCCATTTAGTTCCATTGAAAGACAGAAATTAGACTATCTTCTTTTTGGAAGATACGATTTTATCAACACATTGCCACGTGGAGTAGTTTAAATAATTTTTATTTTCATCTATTTTATTTTCAATCACTAAAACCAACGCAGCTTCAGGATGTTTAAACCGTCCATCAAAAAAGATAGCACACCAACGCTGGCATATATGTAATTGTGACTCTCAGCTGCTAAAACAAGAACCAATTAAGCTTCCATAATTGCAAGATGACCCCTCAGTTCTGTTTCAAAGCCCATCTGGTAACAAATGCACATTCTTCCCACAAAACATAATGGGCCCTGTTAGCAGTGGTTATCTCTCAGGATCAGAAGCTCCCATAGATTTGCCTATAGGTCTCTCAACACTTTCCACCACTGAGGTCTTTTGGCTTTAGTTGCATTCCTTAAGCATCAGGAACAACACTTGCTTTAACCTGTTTGTATTTTCAATTCTGCTTTGGTTCTTTCTTGCTGTCACAACAGCTCTGTAGCTTTCCATAACGCAATAAGCAATCTGCTTAACATAAGCTGCATGTAGTTCGTGCTGTCCCACCAACTTATGCTGTGAAAAACTGAAGCCAAAGAGTTTTGAATTAATGAGCTCAGTTTCCTTCCCCTTTCTAAGACTGTTTGCATGCGCCTTAAAAGAAAGACTCCAAAAATGAGCACTTGCTAGCTCAAGCATGGCACAAAATCACAAACAGGGTGGCAAACCCAAACATCAATAGAAGTTCAGCCATTCTCATCAGGATTCTGTCTCTTGTGGTATATTCTGCATATTTCTGTGAATCACATAGAATTTATCTTTAATAGGCGGGGTAGGAATGCCAAAGTGGGGTCTACATGGCAAAAGTTAATAAGGACAGCTTTGGAGAGGATACAAAGCTGCAGTGTCAAGGAGAACTCTCTTATGTTTTCAAAGAAGATGGACGTTGTGTGGTTGTGCAACAGTTTATCAAACCAAACAGATCTGCTTTTAGGATGATGTTTTGCTGCCACAGGTTCTGAGACAGCTACTGCTCTGTAAATCTTGCTCCTGTTCACTCATGTTCCCAGGTCAGACACTAACGGCCCTGATGACCTTGCAGAATTCACTTATCTCTCTGCCTCTGGTTTCAGTGGAACTGTCACAGATGGGAATTAATGACTTTGAGACCTACCAAAGAAAAGCACTGCATAACGATTTAAGTGCTGGGTTTATTCTAACAAAGCACTTTCCTTCATTTTCTATTACTATAACACATAAGTGATACAGTTCCAGAGACTTTGTAATGCTTTACAGATACTTTTGAGTTTGGAAAAGTAGAAGAGAATTCTGGTCAGAAGAATAAGAAATTCCAAGTTAAAGTGTAAAAGAAAAAGAACTATTCAAAAAAGAGATGTTTTAGAAAAGTGAAAGAAGAAATAATTATGGTTGTACCAAAGGACAGTTAAAAACCTAAGGAAGCAGTCTAAGAGTCCAGAGGGAACAGCAGTTTTATTATACTTTAAAAACTTTCTAGATTTATTCCAAGAGTAGTATTTTAAACTTATAACAGTCATTTTCTAAACAGTGTCTAAAAAGAAGAGTATTCTCTGAAGATGTTAATTTGCCTGACATGAAGAAATCATACCGAAGAAAACCACAGTACAGTATCTTTAACCAAGAGCTAGTAAACAGACCGGAATTTAACCTTGTCATTCTATCTTAATTTTCCCTGTCACCATGCGAATATTTTTCTTCCCACATTCTTATAAGAACACAGTGTAAAATGACAGTCATGCTGTTGCAGCCACAAAGTTTAGCTGGGCTCAAGAAACTAAATTGTAGGTTTCTGAAGGGATTTTTTGTTTATTCCACTTTAAAGATATCATTAGTCAAGATTTTGTACCAAGAGGACAGATGGTATTTCTTAAGCTTATATTTTGTTTTTAACGGTTATTTTTAACTTGTATCATTAACTTTTTCACACAACACCCCTGGGATGAATATATATTGAAACATGGCTTCACAGTGGAAGATCTTATACAGGGATGTGTTTTCCTAAAGCAGGTTTGGCACGTGCAGCTCTGAGCACATTTTAAGTGAACTTGCATTCTCCTGCCAAAAGTGAAGAAGAGAATAATCTCTGCCAATTTCATGTGCCCAGCAGTGACGCACCTCTTGCAATCTCACTCCTCAGCTCCAAATGAGAATATGTAAGTGTTTCAAGACAAGTGCACCCAATGCTCAGCCACAGGACACTGCCAGAAATTAAGAGTAAAAAAAAAAAAAATTTAAAAATAGCAAATGAGATTTGGTTTGGTGGCTGTTTCTGAACACAAAGGCCAAGTGACAAGGAAGAGCCAGGCCTAGCCTTGTAATAAAAGCTTCCTGGGTAGACTGGCTGTCCCTTGACCATCAACTGAGAAGCCTCCCCAGTATGACCAAGTGCCAACACATGTCCAGGGGCTGCCTAGACTAATTTTCTGCTATGGGTCTGTATGACAGCATGATGAATGATTGTGTTATGGTGTCTGGAAATGTTCCTGGGGACATGCCCCTACTTACTGGTATACTGCACACAGCTTAAGGGGACTTTTGTAAGTCATCAGCAATTAAACCAGACACCTGGTACGTAGGTCTGACAGTCAGCGGGCACTCAAGTCCCGCTGCCATGAAACCAGGCAGGCATTTCAGTTGCCAGACTTGACTCATATGTATCACTTCTGAAACTGAGACACGGGCTCCACGTCCCTTCTAAGAACGAATTTCACACGTTTGTTTGCAAGGGCATCAGAAAACACGGGTGTTGCAGGTGCAGACAGCACGGGAATATAGTGACTAATTGCTCTGACCAGACTATTCTGCGTCCCACAGCACGCCATTCCGCACCCCACCATACAGCCCTAGACCCCTTGTCGTAGAACAGCCTCGAACGCAGAGAACCCCACTCCCACACCACACACTGCACAGCACAGCACACCTTACACCGCACACCCCAACACCCGCGACTCGCATCGCCGCACTACCGCGACTCGTGCCTTCCCTCGATGCAGACACCTCGCCTTGCCACAGCACACCCCGCACCGCACCGCAGCGGTGCTGAGCCTCACGGCCCCGCCGCTCGCTCCGCGCACCGCACCGCTGAGCGCGCACCCCCGCACCCCGCCCCGTCTCACCGCCGCCTGCTGGAAGGCGCCCTTGGTGTAGGTGCCGCCGCCGCGGTAGGCGATGGCGGGGATCTCGCGTCCCAGCAGGGCGCACTTGTGCTGCTGCGGCCGCCGCCGCGAGATGTAGTCCACGCGTGGCACCACGTTGCTGCGCGAGGAGAAGGTGACGATGGCGACGCGCGTGGCCGCGGGCACCACGGGGAAGTCGGAGAGCAGCTTCTTGACGAAGCGCAGCTCGCTGAGGAAGTTGGCCGGACCCACGCTCGACGACTCGTCCACCAGGAACACCAGCTCCAGCCGTCCGCTGCGCGCCCGCAGACGCCGCACCTGGCGCTTGAAGGCGCGCCCCAGCTTCTCCACTTTGCTCTCCGTCGTGTCGGGCAGCGGCGGCGCCTCCAGGGAGGGCGACGCGAAAGTTGGGGCGCGGAGGAAGGCGCCCGGCTGGCCGCCCGCCCGGCCCTGCGGCGCCGACGGCGACAGGGACAGCGACAGTCCCCCCCAGCAGCAGCAGAGAGCCAGCAGGGGCCACATGGCGTGGCGGCGGGCGCAGCCGGGGAGACGCCGGCAGCCGCGGGCGAAGAGCTGCGGGTCGCCCCCTGACGCCCCACCTCTTCTCTACTCGGAGAGGCGTCCGGCCTGCCTCTCCCTCTCCCCGCCGGCCCCCGCAGGTATCCGCGCCCTTTAATCCCCCGCGGCTGAGGCGCTGCCCCTCGCACGCCCCTCTCTCCGTTTTCCCCTCCTCGCCTTTCGGTAGCGTTCTCCCCCCCCGCCCCGTCCCTCCCCGCCTCCCGCCGCCCCGTCCCGCCCCGATGGGTCCCACACGGCTGGCGGGGCCCTGCCCGACAGCGGGGCGGGTGGCGGTCACTGGAAACGCGCCGAGCAGAAGCGAAGGGGGGCGGAAAGCCAGGATCCCCCGAAAAGTGAGGAGCGCCTTTTCCGCTCCCTCGCCGCGCGGGTTGGAGCTGCTGCTCGCGGGGACGGAGTGAGGGCTTACACGTGCTGAATTAATCGTGGTTAATTTAGCCCTTTGTTTTGCGGGGAGGATGCGCCTGCGGCTGGGAGGTTTGAAGGGTCCATATGCTCTGGTCTCGCTCCTGGTTCTTCACAGTCTCACTCTCTTGTTCAAGGGCATACTTCAGCAGCCTGAGGACTCGGTTTTTCAACTTTCAAGATGTAGCAATACTTTATTTATGGATGTCTCGCAGCAGTGACAGCGAGGTGTCCAGATAGTGGGGTGAGTGTCCACAAGGGTGGGTGCATAAAGGACAGGGACAGCACTTGCATATGTACATCAACATGTGTTTGCAAACATATACACTGACGCAGTGACAATAAACTGTGTGTGTTATGAAAAATTCCTGGTTGCCAACTGTGACATTACTAGCCATTTCTCCGAAGAGGTCCTGTGCTGTCTTGCTGTCTGTGAATCACTTTAGGAGACAGATACACTCGCAATGAGACCTCCTGCCAAATTCAGAACCCACTACCCTTCAATCAATCTCAGTACAGATTTAATTCTCAAGAATATTATGAGTTGAGAACTTGGGTTTGTTTTAGCCCGTGGTTTCAAATGGAACAGTTTTCTACTGTTTCTTAATCAACTGCATTTCCAGGACTAGCAGTCTCAGAAAAATTTCCCTGGGACAAACTAGCCATGTAAACCTGTTGATTGCAACTTTTGGCCTTTTATTGGTATTTTCCTTCTTTTACACATTTTCTACTCCTCCTCCTGAGTTTGCTTCTGTTGACATCACAGCGCGATGGAATACACAGGTACCTTGGTGCATTTGCAAGTTCAGCCCCACATTTACATTTGCATTTGGTTGAATTATACATTCCTTACACATTGAGGCTTTTAGCTGATGGAAAGTTGATCCCATCCTTTTGGCTTCTCAGCAATACTCAAATTTCACTGCAAATGACAAGAGACTAAGTAACAGAAAATATTATTTAATTAGGGAAATGATGCATCTGATATACACATCCAACTTGTTTTTACATGTTTTACGTTTATGGAGTAGTCCAAGTGCTTCACAAAAATCTGTTTCTTGGGTATACTTCTGCAACTCAGTGCTTGAAGAGAAAATAGAAATAAGACACTTGCAGAGGCATATGTGAAAAGCAGTTCTTGTACTGAAGGATGTACTATGTGATAGACTGGTCAGTTTCTGTTCATGTTATAGTGAAATGAAAGAGACAATATCATACTTGGGCTACTATGAGACCTTTTTGTCTTGAAAGGGTACCTGAAAATTGCTACAACCACTGAAGTCCTCAGCAAGTTGATTTGCTCAATTGGTCTTTGGAAGATTAAAAAAATGATGCTCTAATTGCATCCACTGTGGTCACACCACTAGTATACCTAGTGTTCTCATCTATATTGCACTAGGCTATAAGACTCTGTTGGTCTTTGCACAAACCAGAATGAAAGAATGGAAAAGTACAGACAAGACGAGTCTGATTCCTCAAGGTGCTCCTAACTGAAGAGGATCATTGCAATTATGATGTTCTGCTATCACCCCTGAGTTTTCAGATCATAAAAAGTACTTTAGTCTGGGTTAGCTTGTTGGAAAACTATCTGTCAGTTCCTTGTTTCACCCATATTTACATATTCCCAGATTCATATTTATAAATGTCGCACATTTTACGACTCAGAAGCAGAGAAAAGATGTACTGAAAACACTTTTAGCAAAGGAAGAACAATTCATGTCAGCGGCCCGTTGCCTGTGTGCAATCAGGTATGACTAATGGTGAAAACACAGTAGTTAATTTCAGTCTTGGTGATCTCATCAGAATTATGAATGCAAAAAATAACATGCAGTTCTAAATGAATCCTTGATACACATACAATTTTCGAAAGCATGTATTTTCCTAAGTCACACAGACTCTCCAGTCATACTGCACAGAAGCTCTTACTGGTTTAACAAAAATAAACATGTATACAGGGCTGCAGAGTGAACTCATCAATGCAAGATGTAAATACATCTATCGCACAGGAAATTTGCAATAGTAGAGGAATAAAGGAGCGAACAGCTAAACTTTGACTATGGATGCAAGACTGAGACACTAGCACAGTACTGATGTGAAACAAAATCCAGGAAAAATTTGAATGGCAGGGGTAAATTTCAGTCCATGGATAATTAGTGTGAAAAAGGCTTTGAAAAGAATCAGTAACTTGCATTTAGTGAATAATTCTCCTAATATATTTTCCCTTGTATATAACACAGGTACGTCTCTACATTGAATGACATTCAATCTATTTCTGCAGAGAGGAGACACTAACACATTACAAGACGCTGAGAAGTTAGCATCAGCATCTGTAGTAAAGGATATCCAATGGTAGGAGGGAAAGAGTGAGGGCAGCCAAAGAATTCAAGTCTGCTCCTGATGTGACTTCACAAAACCCTAGAATAATGTCTGGAATAAACTGAAACTTAAAGGCTTGGACTCAGCATGCAAAATCCTCAAGAAAGTATTTTATCCATGAGGCTGTATTTACAAAAGAAAATGTTGTCTTGCAGATGGTGAAGGTCATGTATGTATGTGTAAGCAGCAAGCATTCTGTTCACTATATGTTCACTAAGCTTTTCTGAAAGCAGCATATTCAGGGGAAATCTCTGCTGTAATGAAATTGCCTTCTCCAAGCCTGCCTGCCAGCTTTTTACAAATCCTTTCCATGTTGGTGTGCTTAAGCCCTCTTCTTTTGATGGTCTTTTCCCTGTTGTATTCATGCATATTATTTGTTCTTTGGTTCATACTGATCTGTAGCAGATGGGGAGGTGGAGAGCAGAAGGAGTTTTTTTCCACTTTAAGTGTCCCTGAAGGTCAAAATATCTTCCCTGGGCTTCATTACTTGAACAGAAAATGCAGGTTTAATGTGGCTTCTGATGACAGGGTACTTAAGAAGGTGGTGCTGGTCTGTGGCTCCATTCCATTACAAAATAGTAGGTAATAAAAAAAAATTAGATCTTGTGAATAAACTGTCTTTGTGATGTGACAGAAGAAGGCTGACTAGCCCTGAAAAGGAAAGCTTAAGAGCACCACTTCAGCTGCTTTTACAATCATATTACTGTATCTCTTTAATTGTCTTATTAAAATCCACAGACTTGGTGAATTCCAGTAATTCTTTACTGTCTCCCCACAAGATCATATGGTCATTTAACACCACTCTGAGTACTAAACAAAAGGGAAATCTTTACCCCCAGTTAAAAACCCTTCTGCAAACAAACAGTCTGAGGATTGCTGTCCTTTAGCCAAATAGCTTTTTGCTTGAATTACTCAATGAAACATGGCCAAGCATCTTTCCAAATATGGAGAAGAAAAGCATTGTGTTTCCCCCCTTCATGTTCCCCCAAATACAGCTGGACAGAGCACATCCTTGTACTCAGCCCACACAGTATTTGTGCCTGCGGAGACAGCACCACAATATCACATACCCTACAATTTTTGAAGGAATGCAGGTCATTTTTGTTTTTACGGTAAGGATGTTCTGCTAGCACTTTGTACCACAGTGGAAACCCAGCTGCAACTGAAATGTTAGATCTTCTGCTGGAATTTTACAGCATTCTAGATTTTTGCAAAACTAGAGATAAAATGACAGCTTAAGAACAGAAATCAGAGCCTGATGTTAGTTAAGCTTGTTCTAAGACTCTCTTTGTGCTCAAGCCCACAGTGTCCATCTGGGGAAATCTAACACAGTATGTAGCTAGCAGGGCTAGGCTTTCTTCCCCTTCAGCCTTTGCCAGGGTACAGGATTACTCTGTGCTGTCCACTTCCCCTTGCAGATGTCAGGGAAGTATTTCAGCAGGGGGTGTTTAAGGAGTATTTCAGCAGGGGGTGTTTAAGGAACTACATGAGGAGGAAAGCTTTCAGGAACAGCGTTTACGGAGTTGGGGTAGAAATACTTTCAATCTCTTCAAATGAAAGCAGCAGAGCTATTCTAGGAAAGGGGGAGAAAGAAAGGGCTTTGGGAAGTTGCTTCATCCTCTTTCTTCCAGTGCCGTTTAGGAGAAAGAACACATCCAGCTCCTGAGTCCTGGGATGTGTGTCTTCTCCCCTTGGCTGAGAACCTTCACCTCCCTTGACTGAGAAGCCTCACCACTGCCTTACCTGCTTGCAGCTTCATTCATTGCCCCCAGACTATATCAAAGGTCAAGAAGGACTGCAGTCTTGTTGCAAAGCAGGGTCTGCTCTTGGAAGCTCCCTATGTTGGAATGCATTGCTGGAACACACTGTCTCAGCACTTTCTGACAGTTAAAATTTCAAAATGTTTTTTTGGGGGCAATAGTGAAAGGACAGTGGAGGAGAGCATTTTACAGTGCATTCAGTACTGAGGAGCCAAAGTTAGGCTATCAAGATCTTAGTCATAAAATCTGAGAGGATTTTTTTTGGCCATTTTAGGCCTCAGTCGTAAACAGAACATATGGAGGAAACAAAGAATTTTCTATAAATATAAGAGTCTTTTCAAGAAGGAGGAATAAAAGGAGATTAAGCTCTTAAATAATCACTTTTTTATCATTAAAAGTTGGGAGAGATACTTTGCAATCCTTTCAAATACCAATAATTCACTGGCTGTAAATATTTTAAGATAGATTTTCCAGGGCTAGAAACTTGAAGTCCAGACTTCCCACATAAAAACTGTTTAAACACACACAAATTGAAGGCAGTCAGTTTTGATTTACACACACAGATCCCATTGACACCTCTGGGAGTTCTGACACAGACTGAAGAGAAGACATAGCACTCAAATGAGAGCAAAATGTCTGTCCACATGACTTTGGAAAAAGATCATTATGTAGGAGGAGAAGTGTCAGTCTGCCAAAAATTGCTCCTTTCAGGCAGAGGTCTGTGTGTTTTAGTTTTCAGCAGAGCAAACAAGCATTTGAACAAGCCAAATTATGGGTTATTAGTTCAAGTTATAAAAAAAGAAAAACAAGATTCGTATTACTTCTCAGTATTCAGACAATGATGAAGTTTAGTCATAAGAATCTTGTTTTCACTGGTGAACAAGCCCAATACACAATAAGGATATCACATGGCTAGCTTCCAAGATTAAAAAAAAGGTAGGCAAAATCAAAACATCTGCTGGTCTCTGTTTGCACAGCAGATGTTCACTACACTTCTAAGTTAGGCTTTTCAGAATTCATGAAGCATACTTGATCATAAGCACACAGTCAGTCTGTCTTTGGCCTGCAACATTCATGCTAAAGTGAGTATGTTTTGCCATATTCTACACCCTGAAGTATGTGCTGTATGATTTTTGAAAGATCCAGGCAAACAATGAATGTGAGAAAAACTTAGAAGGCACCTTTGATCATAAAAAACAGGTTCATATTCAGGGTAACTTAAGATTCTGAAAACTCCAGTGGGGCAGGACAAAAAATGTAGACAAAATTTGTGGGGTGAAGCTTGTTTATGACATTTTTTTCTCCTGAATATGCTGAATACAATGAAAAATAGTTGTGGTAGACAGGCTATTCCAGGTTGCTTTTTCAAAACTTGCTGTATATTTTAGCCTTGAAGTACAAAGGCACTGTCAGTCTTTCACTCTGCTGACTTACAGCATAGAGGTACTACTGATTGTGTGATTGTCCTTCTCAAGATATTCTACACTAACCCAGCAGAGCAGTGCTCTAGGATAATGAGGGAAAATTTATAAACTCTCTTTGCTATGTCAAATAGGCTCCAAAGCATCTAAGAAATGGCCTTCACAAACATGACTGGAAAGTGCTTTTCTGAATGAGTAGTGCAGTTCTGTAATTTCCAGAGGTCCTGAAGTTTAAGGAGTGAGGGAAAGAAGGTTTGGGGCATGCAGAGCAGTTTTTCCCAATTGCAACTGGAACTCACAATCAGAAGTGTGACTTTTATCTGTAGTTAAAGTAAGGACTCCAGTTTTGAGGGATACAGCTGCCTTATTAAAATTCACACAACTTCTAGTATTGCATGTGAATATGAAATATTTTGGATGTGCATTTAAATTACTATGATGAAAATACTGCTCTCAGACAAGAAATTATTTTCAGCTTGGTGGCAACAACTGAAAAGAGGTGTGATGGTGTCCTGGTTGCAGGGCTCTGTGAGTGCCTTTGCCTGGGGAAGCCATGAGTTTGTGGCCTACTCATGTCATCATGGTTTTGTTCTGGGTGGTGAATACCTTTTTGTGGGTAAAACATGTTCTCTTTTTGTTAATATTATTGATATTGCTGTTATGGTGCATGTCTTCACTGCTGTGTGCTTTCTAGAAATCGTTACCTCAACCCAAAGTCTCTGCTTTTGTCCTTCACTTTACCAGAAGGGGTGGGGAGAAGGGGAGTGGCTTACTTGGGGTTTAATTTCCAGCTAGTGGAACCTGACACAGAAAAAGGAATAGGATAATATATTATGAGGAAAAACAGAGTTGATGAACAGGGAGAGACTTCACTATCAATTCTAATAAAAAAAATTACATGATATTAAGTGAATATGTTGGGACCTCTCTTAAAAGGAGATGCTTCACACACCAGTGTGTAGTCAAGCACTTGAACTCTAAGCCATGTAGCAATACAGAGGGTGCCTCAACATTTGTGTGCAGAAAAACTGTGGAATAAAAATCCTGCCAGTGCCAGTGTTCTCCAACAAAGTACAAACAATCTCTTCCACCTCTGAAAGCATTAGCGGTGTACTGCAGATTTTAAAAAAATATTAACTATACTTGCCTATCTTTAAACTGTTTTCTAGAATATATTAGTTAAAAATGTTTAGTTAAATTAGGTAAAACTATTTCCTAGAATATATTAGTTAAAAGACTTGCACATAGACAGATCCTTATTCTAGTCTGGCTCACTATATTCATACAACCTCACTCTCCCTCTGTATGTGAGTTTTATGCACATTACCCACAATATTGTTTTGAAGTTAAGCCAACCCAGGACTGAAGATGTGAGAAATTGAATTACTCACATTTCAGAATTACTGTGATACACATCTAGGACAAAGAGGTCTTACAATCACAGTGCCATAAGAAAGAAAATATACAAGCTTAGAGAAAGGATGCACTCTTTCTCCCTTACAGAAAGAAATGTGAGTTTCTTAGCTAACTTCAGGGACAGCAGTAATAATTAACTTTGAGCTCAGGATGTCAGCAGACAAAAACTGAAATGAAAGCTAGATCAGCAGAAAGGTCCAGTTACCTGTTTTACACATTAATGAGGGCAGCAGTGGGTCATCCCAGCCAACAGTCGTGTCACAATACTGGGACAGCTGGAAGAGTGTTGGCCTCCATCCTGCACTCTTCTAGACATCTGCTGCATCTTTTCTGTCCTAACAGCATGTACACCCAGCACCCCAAGAGCTTACAAACCCTTGTTTGAAGTCACTCACACAACCATACCACATTCCTTTTGTCAGCCTATCAGAAGTTAAAGCAAACAGAAAGGAGGACATGCTGTGTTTTGCATTTGGCTCCCTCGCCCACTTAAAATCGCACTAAAGGTCTATGTGTTTGCAGCAGTTAAACTAAAAAAGTGTTTTGGAATAAGCTTAAGATGTCTTTAAGCAGTCTGACCTATTTGGTTCATGTGGTTTTTTTTTTATTTTCTGGTTGAAGGGACAAACAGGTTATAGCCTCTTATTTTTAACAGTCCAAAGTGTTTCCTTTCCTGCCTGGTTAATGAAGGCTAGATAATACTAAGATTTCAGCAAAACAAAAATAAACATCAGGAACTCAAACTGAGACTCAGTGTGCTGGGACTAATTCTTCCATGCATATTCAAGCATAGTTCATATTTATTACTGATGGAAATTTTGCCAAAGTAAGGTCTAAGAAAGACGCCAAAGTTTGGATGGACTTTGGAAATCAGTGAAGCCCGTGGAGACATGGCAGTTGACACCATTTCGGAATCCCAGATTTGAGTCTGAAGCTAATCTTCTAAATGTTATACCTGTATTCTCTTGTGAGGAGGAAAGAATTGCCTTTCTGTCTTCATGCCTATGTGTCCATGTAAGTGATGGCCCTAAGTCTGTCTGTCTGGTGCAAGAAGACACATCAGTGTGCTGAGCTCTATGCTTAGTGTACTCCCCTCTCCGTACAGTAATCATGTCTGGAACAGTATCTTGCTTTTTACCTTTTCCATGGTCTTGTATTTTGTCTACTTGTCACAAAGATTTTCTGTGCATGTGTCAGCAGATCAGTATTGCATGACTAAAAAGGAGAGAGATGAATCTAGTTCAGTCAACATATGCTCTCACTTCTATTGTTTTTGATATTTCCATTAGATGAATTTTCTCAGCACGTAAAGCATGATCCTCAAATGAAATAAAATAATTATTATTATCAGAAAGGCAATCAATAAAGTTAATTGCTATCTCTTTGAAAAATGTATGGTAGGAGATGATTTGTACAATCTTTTGTCAATGGGGAACTAGTAATAAAAACTCACATACTACTTTGAAAAAATTGTTGTATGTGTCAATACTGTCACTATTCATGAAAATATCTTGGGAAAAAAGATGTAGAATATATTTCTTGGAATAAATTTACTGTATGTTGTATAAAGCCTATTTTTGTTATAGACAGGAATAAATTATTTTTTCCCCACTGAAATTACCTGAGGTGTGCAAAAACTAAATAATGATGAAAACTCATATCTAATCAACTTAGTGGTACTGTACTACTCTTTCATTTTATAAAGCTATTCTACCTTTGTACTCTTTTCTTGTTCCAGGCACAGTTAACTGAAACTGTAATTTAAAGCCATTGTAATTTCATCACTGTTTTTTCAGTGCCATGTTTACCAAAGTTTTATTATTCAATTGCTGGTTTAGTTTGCATTAGACAGCAAGTTTTGGGATAGATTTGGTCTAAGAATCTCCAGTCTGTTGCTGTGATGTAGTCTTTGTCATCAGTGAATAAACAGTCTGTCTCTATAGTGAGTGCTGTGGGCAAGGACAGAGATGCCCAGGGAGGGAAGAGCTTTGGCGCTGGGTAGCTGAGCAGAGAGGACTTCATTCTGCTTCAGCAGTGTCTCATCCTAAGACATGGCAGGTTACAGAGCTGTTATCAATACCATGCACTTAGCACAGCTGCTTGACCAAGATCACCTTCAATTAGAATCTACTTCTTGCAGCTTTGCAGTCTCCATCATCAGGGATGTTACAACCCCATTGTCTAGGTGAGTTATGACAGTTTGGTGGATCCTGGTATGACTGTCATAGCTTATGGACCTTTAAGAGAATCAATCAATTTAGAGTTGGCTCAGATCAAGTCTTTTAAGATTATATGAGTTGAAGCTTTAACCACAGGTTAAAGCCCAGGTTTCCAGCCCAGGTTTCTGGTGTTCGCCAGAAACCTGGGCTGGAATAATCTTACAGCAGTGTGGAGAACTTATGTTGCAGGATATAAATAATACCTATTCACATGCAGGAAGGGAAATTCCATGACTTGTTAGTAGTAGCCATTAAGCAGGAACTGAAGATCCTGGATCATGAATTGTGTGTGGAAGTATTTTGGTTCTGTTTTGCATTTTTCTTTTTTATTGGCGGTTCTCCTTCCAAGCTTTGCATTTGCATTTTCCTTCCTCATCATTTGACTGTACACACAAAACATACACTCTTGATTTTACCCCCTCTTCTAAACATATCAGTGCAGTACCATGATATCAGGATTCAGTAAGCAGGTTGTGTTGGGATCTTTCAAATAGACCTTTTAGGCCTCCAAATAGAGATGGCACTTGTGCAGGCTTCTACGCTGATTTTAAATTCTAATTTTAAATTTGAGTAGATTCAGGCAATGATGATATATACACACCAAGAAAAGGGGGACAATTTCTGTTCATATATTTCCACAGTTCATTATTTCCACAATGAACTGACTAAAATATCTTCTTAGATACAATCCTTAAAAGGTCTTTCTTGGCATCAGAAGAAGTGCCATAAAAGAACATAATTGGTTTGAAAATTCTCTCTGTGAATGAAAGCAATGGCTTATTTCACCCCCGTTTAAATAGTCTTTTACACTCAAAGCTTCTTGCTTATAAACACCAATTTTCCCATTTATTTACAATTGATTACACACACTTGCAGAATCATTCCACAAGGAATGCTCTTTTTTAATTCTTCAGAAGTACAAGAATTGCTTCACTTTTTTGTTGCTGTGTTGTTTTCTTTGTGCATGTGCAAGTGTCAGCCCATGGGTTACACTTGTTAGATAAAGCTTGTTAAGTTGTTTACAGGTTGCATCGTATAACGTAATTTAAAAGGAAAGAGTAAGGTATTTGGAAGCAATTTTATTACTTAATAACAGTAATGACGGCATACTATCTTTGTTGTTAGTATCTCAAAAATGGACAAGCTTCCAGAAATGACCGTCCCTGCCCTTCCAGGTAAAGATCATATGTTAACTCTTTAAGAGCATTGTAGATACTCCCAACTGTGGGATTCACATTCTCTGATCCTGAGAAGAGCAGTGACAGAAGCAGAGAAAAGAATGTTCAAAACAATTTTTGTCTCATTCGCTGTGCCTGTATTTGTGCAAAAGAAGAATGCAATTTGGAGATTGTTTACCCAAAGTGATGGTGTTCTGTTTCCTTGGCCTATCAGGGCCAAGCGTGTGTGTGTGTCGGGACTGTCAGCTGACAGTCACGAGATTCTGAGCAGCTGAGTTGAGTTGGGTGCTTCTGCAGATTCAGTTTAGATGTAATGTAATATAGAATAATATAAGTATAATAAAGTAATTAATTAGCCTTCTGATAAGTTGGAGTCCTCCTCATCATTCCTCCCAGACATCAGGCAAAATATCACCAATACCTAACAACTAGCCATTTATGTAAACTGAGCACCTTAAAACACACCAGCTTCACTGGGACCCAATCATAAAATGGTTCTTTTTGCTGGGGATAAGATCACCTTTTTCCTCTGCTTTTATGTGCTAGACCCATGTGAGCAGAAGCTTGCTTTCTTCTTCTCTCTTGTCGCTGTTGATGAGGATTTTAACTTTCATGTAGACATGATGGTTTGGATAAAAAAATGTGGAGCAAATCTTATTTACTTAAAATTAGAGGAATGAAGAAACAGCGGAGTGATTTCCAGATGTATTTCCAGACCTCTTATCACAACCACTGAAAAAAGTGTAATTTCTTCCCCCCACAGAGATTTAGTATCCCTTAACTGATAAGCCCTTTAAGAACTATAGAAGGTCAAAGTGTCTTGTTCCTTCTAAGAATTGTTCAGTTTCCCTAGCCAGGAATTTTGCAGATTTTCATGTCACACTTGCAAAAATAAACTGATTAGGAGTGTAATATTACTGTATTTTTTAAAAATGTGAGAAAAAGGACTACAGTATATCACCAATCTGTATTGATGATTACATGTTGGGAAAGTTTTAATGTTAAAAAATGCATAAAGTACATCCATATGCTTTTTTAAGGGTTCCTTTTCTTTGTTGAACCCTTAAAAAAATCTGTATAGACAAGAAGGAAGAGGAAGCCTAATGCTGCATAAAATTTTAACTGAATTTTACTACTGTGGTATTCCTAAAAAAATAATTAGTTATGATACTGAAAATGATTCTTACACTCCTATAGATTAATGATAAATAAAATTCTCATTTTTTCTTCTTTTGTTTTGTCCCATGCAATCTCAAGTTCATAGTTGCAGGAATTGCCAGCAGGCCTACCAAAAGTCATAAAAAATTGATATGCATACATGCATTTAATGCTTCAGTAAATGTATGTAACTTTGGTTAGGAAAGATATGCTTGATAAAACCTCTTGAAATCAAAACCAAGTCCAGTGACAGCTAAAATGCACTCTGAAGTCATTAAACAGTTGGATTTCAAAAGAAGAGTACAAAATTTCAACTCCCAAGTGAAGTGTGCAGAACTGAAATTGAGATAATGATGGAAACTGCTTTTTGTCCTTAATGAAAGGCTACAAGAACACAGAAATGTTTCTTTCTGTGAAAGACTAGTGAGAGTTTTGAAACTTGTTAATTTCTTTACTAAATTTTGTTACTTTATTATCAGCTGCATAGGTTACAAGCAAGAACCTTTTGAAATAAGGAACGTAGGCAGGACCTAGTTGAGCATTACTTTTCCCTTCTCTATTAAATATGAGGACGAACTTTTTTCCTCTTTCATAATTTCCCTTTAATTGTTTACTTTTGCTTCTTTCTCCTGTGAGGACATTTGAGAGTTTACTGCAAGGATACATCTTTCTACAGTGTCAAAACTCAGGGGCAACCTCCCTTCCCCCAGAGAACACCTCGGAAAAACCCAGAGTAGAAGGATGATGAATTCTCGGGAAGCTGTGGGATATAAGGGAAGCAGTTGCCCTTTACATGTAGTGGCTAGTCTTCTTATTCCAGGTGGTAGGAAAGAAGGGAGAGTGCTTGTCCAGTTTTAAGGGCTAGGGTCAGCCATCCTTTTTGGTATTGAATATGTCATTATGGGTAAGTATGATTGCTACTAGTGAGCTATGCTGTAGAATTCAGTGGAGCTGGAGGTACTTTTCTAATGTAAATACTGAAAAGGAAGAGCAGGAAATGAAGTATCTATTAGAAAAATAAATATTAGAGAATTTCATCCTCTTTCAGTGTCTTTGGCACGACTGCCTGTCTCAAGCCTTCTCCCCAGAGTACAGATGCAGTGAAATGAACTGTCCACTGTTACACCCGTGACCAAAGTGTGGTGTTTCCCTGAAATCTAAACCATTGCCTCACCTTATGGCCTCAGGGTGAAATGGACCTGTTGTCGACGCTGGATTGTTGCTTCTTGAGGATAGCCAAGAATGGAGGCCTTAAAGGTCACTAACAAAGGTTAAGATAAAGAGCATGAGGGGAGCTGCAAAGCAGAAGGGGCTAAGGACTCCTATTTTCAATGATTTAAACTGAATCATGGAAGATACAGAGGCAAAAATTCCCCCAACAGCCCACTGCACTAAGATTAAGCAAAGCCAGATCAATTGCAAATAAAGACAGATGAACTTCATCAGAACAAAACAAGGAAGGATTTGAGACTTATCTAGATAAATGGGATTTTGATGTTAGAGCATGGCTTTTCTCATGAGCATAATTTATTTTAATTATCCTGCACATGGAATAAGAGGATGCTTTGGACAGAAGGAATTTTGCTCAGACATCTTGACCTAATTAGGAGTGCATTGACATTTTATATTTTAATTCTGTCACTAACATGCACATGACCTTGGAAAGTCACATTGATTGTTGTTTCATAAAATAATCTTTGACAGTCACATAAAGCAAAATTGGAAAGCTCATTTATTTTTCTGGGCTCTGAATTTAAAAAGATTTGACCACTTACACATTAAGATTTTAAGATCACTACACAAGTGTGCTTAAAAAGTTTAACTTCCTTGGCCTGCCTTGTTAAATATTCTACATAGTTGTGGCTAAAGGTTAAATGGCAAAATGCTAAGTTCACTGGCAAATGTTCTGGCATGCTATGGGTGAACATATAGAACATACAAAATGTGCTCCTGCACTGTGAGAACAAATAAAAGTATCATGAAGTACATGAGTCCTCTGGAAAGCTTATGGCTCTGCTCTACTGACATTATTTTTTTAGATGTCCTCCACTCTGCAGGTTTGTTTGTTTGTTTGTGCTTTTGTTTTACTTTGTTTTTTAAAATTTATTTTCAAGAGGAACAGGTAGAATTATATTCAGACAGTAAATGTAGGACTAAGAAAGGACTAAAATATTTTAAAAGCACAACTTAATTTCCCCCATCTAAAAAAAAAAAAAAAACCAACAAAAAACCTAGTATCCTAGAAAGGTTACCCAGAGTATTTTGAGTATTTCTGTTGTCTCCTTTGCCTTTGAGCTGTGGCTGGTATGGACCTGTCAGATCTGCAAGGTGGGACTTGGTTTAGAGTTCATAGACACACTAGATATGCCCGAAGTCTTTCAAAATGATTTACCAAACATGATTTTGTCTTACATACAGTTTGAGAGGATTCTCAAGCCAAACATGACAGATTTGCTGCTGAGAGGTGAAAAGTGTGTGCTCAGGACTTCTGTGTCAGGGCAGATCCATTTTGTAATGACTCTGCCTCCTAAAAACATTGAAAGAGCTTTGTTTTTCCTTTAGCACATGTTGAAAATAAGTTTTAAAGATTTGAGAGCTGTTGTGAAACAGCCATCCTCTGGCAAATTCTGTTGTTTTTGCCTTCCAAACGTTTTAAATTTTGTCCAGAACACCATTTTTTTCAGAGAGCCATAGGAAACATGCACTCTCTGGCTGCTACCTTAATCATATATTTAAGACTACTTGAAAAGTTTTAGGGAAACATTCAGATTGCAAAAGTGGTTACTCAGAGGGTGGGAAATAACACAGATATCTTGTCTTCTTGGCTGTTTGAACAAAGCTGCTTGTTCTGAGTGAGGCAGGAGTTATAATAAATAAAGAGTGCTGACAGAATTAGTCTTGCTGCACACACTGAATTAGTCTAAATTAATGCTGCGCCTCTCACAGGGCTAGCTACTCCATACAAATATTGCTGGATTCTTTAATTGACCAACAACTATTAACCAATTAACCAGCTACTAACCAATTAAACAACAACTATTCATAGTAGTTTACCAAGTGTTTAACAAGGGTATGTGTTGATAGAAAGAAGGGCTTGTAGGTCTGTTGACTTCATGCTGTTCTTCTGATTTTATTTATAAGCTTATTTCTAGTGAAGATGCAGCATTATGTGGATGATATAGAGAGTCCTTTAAGGTTGGCTTAAACTGAACATCAGTTTTATTGTCTCACACCCAAATGACAAAAACAGGGTGGAAAGTAAACATTTGCTACTTATTTTAAAAAGCATCTGACTTAATCTTCAAATTGGAATAGAGATACTTTAAAAAAAAATTCAAAGTAATTAAAAAAAAAAAAGAAAATCCAACAGGGATAAAAAGATATAGGGAAAAATATCTCATTCCACAAATCCATGGACTTTTCAATAGTTACTGTAAACAGTTGTGTATATAATGCTACATGCTACTCAGATAAGCTACATTTTGCAAAACAATGCACCCACCAACACAACTCTCCCTGGATTCAGTAGAAAGAGGGCAGTATTCAACATTTGAGAACATGGTCCCCATTTCCATCTGTTTATGTGAAATGAAACTCTGGTGTGCACCTGAAAATTAGGTTTTCCTAATGTATTTTCCACATTTATAAATGCTTATGCTGGCATCAAAGTAGAATTATGGCTTCTGAGCAAGAACTGACACACACATTCTTCAAACTTCCCAAGCTGTTTCTTTTTCCTGGTAATTGCAATTTTGATTGCAGTTTGAAAGGTGAAATAACACCCACTGCAGCTGACACAGCTCTTGCAGAGTGTTTGTTTTATGGCAGTACCTCTCTTTTTGGCTGAGCTGGTTGTCTTTTCCTGCTCACCTAGGAGCCTCATGAGCCCGTGGACTCCAGAGAGACAATACAGGAAATTGCATGGATCACTTTATTGTTCTGAGCTGTTTGTTTAGTTGTGTGGGGCTTTAGTTATCTCTGACATTCCAGAGAAGCCTTACTTTGAGGACTCCATGGATACTAGTTATCAAATAGGTGAAGGTAATCTGTCTGTTCTGCTCTGTCTTCTGCCTGAAATACATCTGAAAGAGACAAGACAAGGTGAAACAATTGCACTCCACGTTAGAAGACTGGTAGTTATTTGTTCACGCTGAATTTGAAAAGGCAACGAACCAGAAAATTTATAACATTTTTGTTGATAGGGTGAAGTCAATTTAGTAGGATGAATGTAGGACTGGATTGATTGCAGCACACATTGCCGACAACATTCCTGAACAAATGAGTGAAGAAGTGAGCTTGAGCTGCACAAGAAGAACCTCAGATTTGTATTTTTACTTCAAGCATAATTTCCACCTGTCTTCTGTTGTTGTGGTCAAGGTGGAGGTCCAATCCAAATGAAGGAAAACCAGAGCCCACTGTGCCTTGCTGTGACAATATTCTTGCACTCCATGCATTTCAAGTCCCTGTATATATTGTGGGGAAAAAAATAAGATCCAGCTTTCTCTTATAGCTACAGAGAGAAAGATAGAATAAAAAGCATTCCAGTCCTTTTTGAACTGGTCATGTAGCCAGATCAGTAACATTATATGCCTGTTTTCTTGCCTCATTTCAAAGTCACAGCAAACAAAAGAACAGAAAACCCATCATATATGTGAAATAACTCTTGCTTCTGGGAACATGATGATTGAGAATGTAACTATAAAAAGTGAAAGTGTAGAGGATTGAGAATTATTACTGCTAATAATTCAAGAATTAGAAGTAATGGATTTAAAATGAGAAGCAGACAATTTAATCCAGCAGAAATATGTTCTTTCCCTCTTTTTTTGACCTCTTTTCTACTATACACACTACAGAAGTTGGATTGAAAATCACTGGGAGGGAATTTTGCAGAGGATAGTGACATTAAGAGGTTAAAACAGGTTCAATAGATTCAAGGAAGACAGCTATGTATGGCTATTAATCTTTGTTGTAGTCAGTACTTCAAGAAGAAAAAGAGGAAGAAAAAGAAAACAGAAAAAGAGGAAGAAATAAGAAGAAGAGAAAGAAAAAGAAGAGAAAGAAAAAGAAAAAGAAGAAGACAAAGAAGAAGAAGAGCAGGAGGAAAAAAAAGAGGTCTAAACTAGTCCTGTTGTAAAGTTTTCTTCAACTGTCATTAGCAACTGTTGTTGGAAACAATTGCTCAGAGCAGCATTTGGCCTCATCTAGCATAGCAGTTTTTGCTTCTTTTGGAAATGCATTTTAGAGCTGGTCACTCAATTTCTTTTCAAAATCTTTTGCTGGCTTTTACAAGAAAACATTGAAACCCCTTGCTTAAGAAGTTACTTAGCAGGCTGTGGTTCTAAAAAAACCAATTTGTGTGTGTGGAGGCAGCAAAGGGAACAGCACACACAGAAGTTATGGACTCAGCTAAAACAAGCTTACTCTAGGAATGCTGTTTACATAACTGGAATGTTTCCCTGCTTGTAAGCAGGTCAATACTTTAAGCACTGGCTGTTCAACACTGCCAAGATGGAAAGTCTTGTTTCATTCAGGTGCCTCAAAGTACAACAGATGTGATAGAGCAGCCTTACAGTTTATCATGAAGTATGCCACTTACTGGTGCAGCAGGACATGTTCTGTTGTAAGCTGTATCTAGCTTGTCACCACAGGAATTGAGTTCTTGAGTGTGTTTGTGCATGCTGCTAACCTGGACAAAGTCAGGAAGAACAGAGCACAGTGCATGTCTGAGAGCTGAAAGTCTGTTTCCTACCCCTCCTGAAGACAGAGGGAGGGAAAGCTCACTCCCAGGGGTGTTGTTTAAACATAGCAATTGTTAGGTCAGAGCCTTGGAACAGCAGACAGACCTGGAGATACCACCCAGGGATGGGATAGCCTGAGAAGCCTGTACAGACACCAGAAGAGGTTTGGAACTGACAGTGGAGGAACCCCACCCAGATTCCAAAAATAATGTAGAACAAGACTTACTCTGCATGCTTATGAAAGGTTTGTACAGACATTTACAAGTTTGCGGTAATTTGAAATTGTCATCCTACTTGTTTCAGGGCCATTTGTTAATCTGTTTCCCTTTGTCCCCACTTGCTCGCTTACAAAACATTTCTTAAAGAGGCTTTCTGTTCAAGTGAGGACCAATGAAAAGCACATGCAAAGAGGATATTCAACATCCATTTTAAAGAGGCAAATTCATATATATGCAATCCAGTAAGCATTTCAGTTATGATGGCTCTTATTTTTCTACTGCTTGCATCTGATAAGATGATGCACATACTTAGAGTGTAGATTCATACTAAAAGCTTGACTGGATCACAGCCATGATACTTGTCTTAGAGAATATGAGGTACAGAGAACAAACAGATTTTCACCATTCTAGTGTCAGTTAAATCATAAAGTGTCTTTGCATAGAATTAGCTCTTTCTGTCAAACTGACAAGGATTTTTTAGACAAAGCATTAGCAGTGCAAAGGCAGAGTATGGCTGTGCAAAATCCTCTAGATATCTAAGACCATGATGGAGTTAATCCCCAATGTTTCTGACTTAGTATGCTGGTTTATGAACTTTCCTTTTACCTTTCTCTTGAATAAAGGTGTTAGGCAGGTAGGGAAGAGACAGCATAGTGACAATATTGTGCCCCCTATGGGGATCATGCGGAGGAGAGAGCTGGCACAAAGCTTTTTCCTCCTGCAATTCATCCTCATACAGGGCTCTGCCCTGTAAACAGTGATGGTGGTTGCCTAGTCTCTCACAGGTGAGAACAAGGGCTTGCTGAGTGCTGCTTTGGCTGTTCATGTGGAAGCATCTGAGATCACTTAACGTGCTAATTTTCTCCTCTTATGCTTAGGTTTTAAAATACTATTTATGCTTCCCATTTGTCAACAGCTTGTTCAGGAAAGGGTAGCTGAAAGAAGATGGTTCACTTTCTTTTGAGTTCTTCACTTTTTGCAGCTGTGCGAAATGTAGCACCAAAGTCAAGTATTTTGGTCAAGCTCAGCAAGAATTTGTATTTCACCGAATATTGCCAGCCAAAAATCTTCACAGCTATAACTAGGCTTTGAAAGCTACAGCACAGACCATGTGAGTTGGTCAAATATGGATCTAACTTCTTGTGAAGCACCTGGAAAGCCAAGGGCAAACCAGGTATCTTAATTTAGAAGCTAGCACATTTAACTTAGATGTCTTAAGAAAAGAGGAGAGGAGGCAAAAGTCACAGCCAGTGTTTCAGAGTACATTTATTT
This sequence comes from Haemorhous mexicanus, assembly GCF_027477595.1. Taxonomy (NCBI): domain Eukaryota; kingdom Metazoa; phylum Chordata; class Aves; order Passeriformes; family Fringillidae; genus Haemorhous; species Haemorhous mexicanus. The sequence continues at coordinate 37,545,244 of NC_082381.1, forward strand.
TTTGTGACACAACTGTAAGTAGGTAACAAGTATTCCTTATTTAATTTGTAAGGGCAAAATAAATACCACCGATACATACTGAACAGGTCAAAGTAGAAAAGGATGTGTTCACAGGACGAGAGAATGAGGACTGCTTCTTCTAGAGTCCAGCTACTCCGTGAAGATTGCATTAAGGCCTGTAGAAATATTTTGCAATCCTGGAAATGAACACAGTTAATTAAATCTGTTGTACCACTCCCTCATATTTCATGTGCCCTCCTAATTCATATCTGCTGCTATCCAGGCTTAATTTCTCTCAGTTGTAACCTGTCTATGATCAGTCTGGGCTGAAATAAGATTCTTGCCTTATTTCTCTTTTGAATTTTCCAGCAGTTCAGGAACAGCTCTACGGACAAGAATTTTGTAGAGCCAAGCCTTCTCCAAGCTCTAGCCGTATAACTGCACCCATGGAAGAGCAGTAGGAGAGACCATGGGCTAAGATGGAGACTTGGCAAAGTGTCTTCTATTTTTCAGCTGTTGTACTGACACAGTATTCCTGATGGAGCCATTGGCAGGCTGTTTCTCACACTCAGTCTGTGTGTCACTTAGGAAGCAGAGGGGAACAAGTCTCACTTTTCAATCAATTCAGACAGATTTGACAGCAAAAAGTAAACAGCATTTGGCAAAAGTCACTCTCAATGAGAGTGTCATTAAGAAAGTCACTCACAGAGAATATGCATGCAACTTCCCTCCCTCTCATTTTTTCCCCAACCACTACAACATGAAAGATGATAATTTAGGTTTGTTTTCCTAAAATTATGATCCCCATTGCTACCACATCACAGATTTACCAGAAGAGTTGTTTCAGCTTCCAGCTAAATGAGGCAGGATTTTTGGACATCTGCCCTGCTTGGTTGATGCAAATATATTCTGGAAATAGACCACCAAACCCCGATGTTAATATACCCTAAATAATGTCCCATACGTACAGAAGAAAGGAGGAAGACAGAAGAGATCTGGAACTTCAGGCTAACACTGGAAGCCTGCTGCCACCCAGGCATGAATATCCTGTTAAATAAGTGGGAGGTCATCTCGGCACATCATCTTGTCATCAATGCAAAACACCTTGCTTAGAATGCTCTTAGTATAAGTGAAGAGTAGGGTTTGGATGTCCATGGATGAGCGGAAAGAGTGCTTCAGCTAAACTTGTAGTTAAAACTAGGGATGTACTTCCCCACTTTGGACAGCAATAACCTCTCTTCCCTTGGAGGGTCTACAGCATCATCTAGTGGGAACTGACCACAACTGTTCAAGTCACAATTGTGTGATTCTGTTGCTGAATATATACGAATGCCCATAGCATTTTTTTTACATGGGACAGAAAATACCCTCTTTCCTCCTGGGAGAAAAGGTTATCTGGAAACTACTTGGTCCAGCCAAGCCACACACAGCCTGGTGTAGTAGCTGCTAGATGAGCTGAGTGTCTCCACTGAGGCTAGCCTTCTCCTTCTGCAGAGATGCTTTAGACACTCCCAAACGGAGCAGGCCAAGGCAACAGTGAAAAATAGCAAGATGCTGGTGCACCTATAAACATTGTGGTTCTCTATCTTCATGCCAATGGGTGGGAAGTGTTTGAAGTGCATTGAAGTTCCTGGGAGACATGCTCGTCTTCCTCTTTTCCACAGTTGCTTTTTTTCTTGCATGACAAGAACCACTTTGGTCCTAGTTGGGAAATCCTCCAAGACCATCAGTGCTGAAAGAAAAGAAGTCTGCTACGTAGAAGGAAGTACTGTAGGTTCTGCAAGTACTCACAACTAGGCAACAACCATGTAAAGCTGTGCAAACTGCATTCTGGAAACTAAGATTTTAAAACCTACTTTCCATAAAGACAGCTCTGAGACGTGTAGAAGACAAGGTCCTATTTCAGTGCATTTGCTTTTGAAGGTAGGTCAGAGGACAGTAACTGCTCTTGCAATTGCATGAGAAGAGTGAGTCTAGTCTTTCCACTAACACTGAGCAGTGAGGCACGATGTCATTCGAGAGAGACAACAAAAACTCTTCTGATGCAGATTTCAGTCCCAATTTTCTGTGCTCTCTTTCAAGAGGATAAAGATAATAAGTAGCATTTGCTCTTTCTGGAGGCTGACTTTTGTGGATCAAGAGGATGAATGCAGGGTGAGGTGAGACGGGTGTCTGTAAAAACTCAGCACTGCAAGTCAGCCACAGTGGACTCAACTAAGTGTCCTGCCACCCTCTGGTGATGCTCTAGTGAAACTGCTGCAAGCATTAGCAGTTTTCTTGTACAGTCACTAACACAAATGCATCCTTAAAATGTGATCCAAACCTGAAAAAGACCAATTTTTGTGGTTACCCATCTGATTCTGTTGAACACAGCATACTTGCAACACCTGGTGAGTATGGGTTAAGTCAGGACTTTGCCATCTACTTGGCGGGGAGGAGGTGTTTTAAGATAGTATTGCATATTTTACTTTTTTTTTTTTTTTTCCCACAGAGATAGATAGAAGGGAAGCTTAAAATAAGGCAAGCTACAAATATTCAATTACTGACATACTATAGATGTAATGACCTTTGGACCTGCTCTAGTGCCCAAGGGTTCTGAGCAGAAGCTGATCAACCATGAGTTACTGAGATAATTGTTTTCATTACACTCACAAGTGATTTAAATAAACAGCACAAATGAGGCAAAGAAAGTCAATAAACCAAGCAGGTGGTCACTTCTGCCGGATGGCATAATCTCATGTGTCCTTACAGATTAAGAGGCAGGGTGAAGTGGTACACTGCAAAGTAGACAGCAAGTGGCATTTTCCCATGAAGTTTTTCCAGAAAGATTAGCCTATTTTGAGACTGCAAGAAAATAGATATTGTAAAGCAAGAGCTGTCAAACTGTGCCATTTCAACACACAAAGAAAATCCAAATTGATAAATAGTAATTTTCATTTAAAGATCAATAATACCTTTAGATCGTTTCAGCCTAGCACTGCTCTTTTTCAAAAGTTTTCCTCTTCATTTCAGGAAGGTAGAATAATGGCAATCTTGTCAGCTGAAGGCATGGGAAAATACTCTGTCCCTCTCTTTTCTTGTCCACTCTTCTCTCTACCTTGTTGCAGCATCTGTTACCACTTCCATCACAGCTAAGACATAGGAAATGGCCCCTTATTTGAGGACCAGGTAGGTGTATGTGGAGAGATATCCATCAGAATTGCTGCTGTCACAAGATTTCGGGTGCAGGGACAGGGAATGATGTTGAAAGCAGTAAGCACAAAATATAGTTCTGATGGGCTTGAAGGGCTGATTCAAAATCCGTTGAAGCAGATAAGATATTTTCCTAATCCCAATTTTGTGTGACTTCTATTTGCTGCTTCTATTTTTCCCTTGTCAGGGACTTTATGAGTTGAAACAACCTTTTATAATAATTTTACTTTGATCCCTTCCCTCGCAAGCCTTTGAGATCACTTAGGGAAGGATGAGAGAGACTACATTACAGAGGTGGGGAGAGCACCTCAGAGTTCTGAGAGAGGCCAGACCTGCAGGGTAGCCTCTCCACTCTCCAGATGTCTTCTTTCTGGTCAGAGCAGACAGCTTGACATTTACTTGTTGCTCCCCCTCTCACAAATTCCACCTGCCATCCATACCAAAGGAGCCCACACATGGAAACTCTAGCTGTGGGTGGCCGTGTGCCCTGTCAGAGCCTCTCGTTGTGGGCATCACTAAGGCTCAGCCAAGCTGGCGGCGAAAACCAGGAGGAGAGGCTGGCATGGATTTAATGACATGCTGCAAATTGTAGAAAGTGAATCCTCATGTTTTTGAGGGAAATCTTCCTGTCCTCTAAAGGTTGCTTTCATCTCACAAAGGCTGCAGGTTCTTGTGCTCTAAGGAAAGTCCATCCCAAAATACCAAAAATGCAGCAGACCCTGCATGAATTAAGGCACTGCACAGATCTTCCTGAGGACTGCTGCATGGATCTTACTTAAAGTAAAACACTCTCCACAGCTCCTGAAAGGCTGACATTGACAGCAATACACCCTAAACATTAATAGAAATGACCAGAGGTACAGCCTCCAGCCTTTACCTCTGGTGTAAATACTTTGAGCTTTCCAGCCATGAAGTTAATTTTAGCAGTGTGCAGCTGGAATGCTCTTTCCAGGAGAAGCAGGTAATGTCGTCTGGCTAGAGAAAGAAGTAACTAACCATTCAATGCAGTATTATCTCTGAGCTCATATGAAAACTGGAACAGTCTTCCTCACAAGATCTCTGCTTGGTTTTTTTCTTTTCTTTTTTCTTTTTCTTTTTTTTTTCTTTTTCTTTATTTTTTAAATATTATTTTTCAGGAGGCACTGAAATGAACAAGTAACAGTTGTACTGTTCTGTACAACCCCTCTTCCTCATACAGTTTTCCTCCTGCACCATGCCCCCCACAGTAACAAGGGTGTCTCAGAGGGAATCTAAGTTGCAGTATAACAGGCATCATCGCTACAGAGAGGTGGATGGTAATTGCAGCCTGAGCCTCAGACTAAGCCTCATACCTAATTATCCACAAAGGCTACCATGGATTTAGGCAAGACATTCCTGCATGTTTTGATGGCCAGGGATAAATATTGGCCATGCTCCCCACCACAGTGACTAGCTCAGTGCCTTCACAGAGTCAGTTAGACATTACATGAAAAAGAGAGAAGAGATGCTGAATCAACACAGAAATTAATCTAGAGAATTTGTCCCAAAGAGATATCAACATGATTGTTTCAAGGCATAGGAAAAACTGAGTGTCCAAACAAAGACTGTAAGGGACAAAACTTTCCTGTCTCAGCAATTTGTTGGGAGCTGAATGGTTACCTTCCTAACATAGTTATCTTCCTCCTGTCTCAAGCAGAGAGAGGGTTTAGAAATGTCAACCCTTCTCTGGATAAGCGTGTTTTGGCCATAGATGTTTTGGAGGAAAGTCCCTGGGGCCAGTGGTGGAGGGAAGCCAGGGAAGGGCAGAGCAGCTGCCTGTGTAGCAGTTTGCTGGTGTGCGTGGGGCACGCTGACCATGAGGGGTGCACTGTGCCCCATGGCGGGGGAATGTGGGCTCCTTGGGCTTTGCCTGTGCCAAGCGCTGCTGTGCAGCCTCAAGCTCCTTGCCAGGACACAGCAGCTCTTGTCACATGTGTTTTGCATGCATAATGTATGACTGCTTGTGAACACCTGGTCCACTTTTCACTGCTTGGCAGAGGTAGAAGTGGATCACATAATCTTTGTGGGTTTTAAGAACATTCCTGTTACTTGTTTCCCCCACTCACTGTGGCTACCACTTTCATGGGAAGAAGGTCTTTTTTCATGCAGCCCAGAAGAAACAACTTGCATGTCTGAATTGGAGTAGTTCCATGACAAATTAATAATCCTTACAGCCAAACATTGTATCTGCTGCCTTTCCTCTTCACATTTTGTCTATTCCCTTTCATTACAGCTTCCATCAATGCAATGCCACAGACTTTGTTAAAACTCCTTGTATGGAAAAGGTGAGATTTTTAGTGACAAACGGGATGTTTTGTGGCCTGAATGTCACCTGTTACTCAGCTGCCCTTATTCTTAATTTAGCCAGCATTTGGAAATTCTCTTTGGCATGAACAGAACAGATCTTCTAGGCAAGGATGTTCGCAGCAGCAGTCTGGGTCAGCGCCTGTGTGCACAGGCCCAGGGGCCTGGGGAGAAGGACAAGGCTGGGTCACCCTCAGTAGGCACCCCCCAGACAATTACTTCACCTCCCTCTATCTGAAGACAGTGCAGTGAATGATGGAAACAGAGCTGAGTCTCACCATTGGTAGCTCTGCTAGAAACTATGAATTCCTGCGCTTCAGTGTTCCAGGTTACAGAGTCTGTTCAGCCACTTTAGAAACAGCTGTTTTAAAAAAAATTCTTCTTTTCAAATGTAACATCTATTTTTTTCCCTACTTTCCTGGAATCAGGAAAAATAATGCAACCTATGTAAAAAATTAGATTGTCCCTTGCAGAAATTTCTCTTCTGAATGTGAACCAGTCACAGTTTCAGATGGAACCACAAGATGTCAGTATGTTCACAAAGAACAAATCACTGGAGATGGTTTAAAACTGTACTGAGGACAGTCTAAGGTTGTTTATTTCCCTCTCAGAAGTTAATATTTACACAAAATCAAAGATTATGCTGAGTAGGAAAGGACTCACAAGGTTCATCAAATCCAGCTCCAGGCCCTGCAGAGCACAAACCCCAAGAGTGACACCATGTGCCTGAGAGCATTGCCCAAACACTTATTGATCTCTGTCAGGCTTAGTGCTGTGACCCCTTTCCTGGGGAGCCTGTTCCAGCACCCAACCTGTTGGGTTGTTAGCTTGTTCCAGTACTCTGGCTGAAGAACCTTTTCCTAATACCAAGCCTAAACCTCCCCTGACATAACTTCAGGCCATTCCCTTGGGTCCTGTCACTGTCACCATGGAGCAGAGATCAGTGTCTGCCCCTCCTCTTCCCCTCGCAAGAAGTTGTACCTGCAGTGAGGTCTGCCCTCAGCCTCCTCTTCTCCAGGCTGAGCAGACCAAGTGACCTCAGCCACTCCTCACTTATACGACATGGCTTAGGAGAGCAATTCATCCTGGGGAAGTAAATATTCACATGGGAAAACTACTAGCTTGAATGTACCTGTGTTGTACTCATGGACAGAATCAACCAGTGTCCATGCTATTTTTAGAATTTATTATTTTTCCTTCCCTCTGTAGATTATAGTCCATGAAAGTGCTCAAAGTAAAGAGAAACCAGAGGAAGAGATGAAAATCAGGGCTGGTGTTTACTGAAAATGCTCATGACATTTAGATTTCTGAGTCATGGCCATGTATCAGATTTTATTGGTTGAACACTGATAACATTTGACAACTGTTTTGTGCCTTTGATTTAATGACCTCCATGGAATTGCTGATAAACAGACTTTCCCCATCTAATGAATCAATGCTGCTAACACACAAAGCAAGGATGTCAAAGAAACCAAGAAGTGATACTCACAAAGGGTGTATTGCTTGTACAGTACAACTTGAGGAAGCCATAGGGACCATCTCAGACCTTATTTATATCTTAGGCAGTCAACCCGTTGTCTCCCATCCAGAAGGGTATTTACTAAGTTGGTAAGATCAAAGATGACAGGAGAACTTATTTATTTGCCTTGTCAAACTTGCAGAAGAGCTCTCCTCAAGCTGAACCACACACTGGACAGGCATATGTCATTCAGTGATAGAATCTACATGCCCATGGAAAAGGAAAGCAAATCTGAAAGACAGATGTCTTGAGAGCTTTAGGAACTCTCTGAGGCTGCATGTGTTCTGCTCTACTTGTTTAGCTTGTAAGGCTGGCTAAACCTCTCTCTCCGTATTTGAAGGAGGCAAGATAATATATTCCTGAATAACCTATTAGGAGCCAAATTCTCTTTGCTTTCCAGCTATTTTTTGCAATTCATGCCAAGTCCCAAGAGATCATGTATCACCTTCAAGAAGAATCCAGGATTTCTCACTTAGTTGAGCAAATCTTCATGTGTTATGTAGGTGCACTGTTGGTTTCCATCAGCACTGCAGCACAGCATTCAACATATGGTGAGTGAAGATGCTAAAATGCAATATCTACTGAAACAGAATTGTAGCTTTACTTCACTTCTGCTCTGTGTTATTTTGAATAATGTTTTGATCCATTCAGTTAGGAAAAGCTACACTGAAAGTCATGGATCAAGAGATTGAAGATTATAGACATGGAGGAAGAGATAAGAAATAGACAGGATAAAATATGTTTTCAAGTTTTCTACCAAGTCTTTGGCATGTTGTTCAGTAAATCTGAGAAAATGCCCTTCGGGTCTTAACCTGTGAGCACTGTGAGTACTGTGGGTAACATACTGGCATGATGGTTTTCTCAGGCAGTGGTTAGAGAAACTTGATGCATTTTGGGAACAAGCCCTCAGGTCCAAACATTTTCTAATACAACTGAATGAAGTGAAACTGCTACAGGAATAGAAAAAAAAGTCATGCCAACCCCTCCTAATTCCAAAGTGAGCAGCTGTTTCCCTCCTCAGGTCCTTCTTTGATAAGACTTTTTTGCCTGACGCAAGAGAGAGCCATGTTGCAGACCAATACATCATGTAGATTATCAGAGTCCTGTTTTTTCTCAAGTCTGAAATACACATCTGTATTTCTGCAGTGCTTAAAACCAGACAGCCATGGTGAAATGAGGAAAATGGTGCAGTTTAACTGTGTCATGAGGAGGGTGTTGTATTGTTTCAAAACTTATGGAATATGCATCAGTCTCACAGAAAGCCCTCTGGAATGAGTTTCACTATAGGATTTGGTTTCAAGAGCTGAAATTTCACCTGAAAAAGTGGAGTTTGCAGATGGAAAGCCCACCATTACTTCCTCTGTGTATCATCAAAGCACATCCTGGCATAATGAAACATTTAAGTGTTTAACTACATGTTTGGAGCCTCTGAAAAGAGACTGACATTTCCTTTGTCCACAGGTCCTGTCATGGCTGGATGCATGTGCTGTATATCCAAGCTGCTATGACAGCATGAGCACAGTGCTGAGAGGGAACTGTCACCTCCTCAAAGGCGCTCAGGGACCAATGCACCAGCCTGGGTGAAGGGAGCAGGTGGGGGTGTGAGGTGGACTCAGATCTTCCTCTTGAGGTACAAGGCAGGTAATCTATTGGCTGTGATTCCTCACTGGTCGCAGAAAGTAGGCATACTTTCCCGGGGACAAAGCTGGATTCCTACACATGTGGATGAGAGCTTTAGGCTTCCTCACTGCTGGAGTCTGTTCTCAAGAAAAGTTGTTTTAATTTTAAGTCTAATTTCTTACAGCTTTTCTGACTGCACCACTTTCAGACATTAAAATATCACAAAACACCCCAAAGTACATGCCTCCAATTTATGACAGATTCAAATTTCAGTAAATGCTAAATTTAATTTTAAAATAAAAATCTCTTAACAATGGAGAAAGGCTTTCTTGAGCTCTGCAAATGAGAAAAAGCTCTTCAGTAGAAAGAGTTTAGCGTTAAGGCTCTTATAGATTCACTCTTCAGAGAGTCTGGAAGCAGATCTGAAGAGTGCCAGATGAAGTCAGATAAATTTGCAGCTGTCTCAGTCATAATCCACTCTGGGAAATGCAGGTTAAGCCACCACCTAAAAACTGACTGGGCTGCTGCAGCCTTGGTGTGTTGAAGAATAGCTGAACATGTCCAGAGATAAAGCCAAATTGCACAAATTGAACAAATTCCTGCTTTAACAGGCAAAGAGAATGTGGAGAGGAACTTTCTTTTATATTTTTGTATGAGAATCTACCTCTTTTCTCCTGCTGGAGTTTTTAGAATAAAAACGCTTATTGGAAAACTGGTCTAAGATTTTGATTGAAACATTTTGAGTTTGCTAAATCCAAGGCAGAGAAACTTAACAGGGATTAGAAGCCAATTCTTTAGACAAAGAAATAAAACAAAAAAACTTTCCAAAGACTTCATTAACTCATGGAATAACTGAGATGGGAAGAGACCTCCAGCTATGCAACCCCCTGCATGAAGCAGGACCCATTAGAACAGGTTATTGTGAGCTCTGTGCTATCAAAGTGTTAGTGTTTCCAAGGCTGGAGATCCTGAAATGTGTCCAAGCCTATCTTCCAGTGAATAGCCACCCTCAAGGCGAAAAACCTTTCTTAGTAAGTAGACCAAAATTAACCTCTTCGCAAATCATGTCCTCTTGCCTCTTGTGCACCGCATAATGATGGGACATAAGGTCCACCCTTCCCCTCCTGCTCTCCAGGCTGAACCAGCCCAGTCACCCTCTGCCATCCCTCATATGGTCCATGCTCCCTCCCTAGCCACTGCAAGGACCTTCTCTGGTCACCAGGTAGAATATGCATCTTCTTGCTTGTTCGTCATGTGGTTTCACTGTATTATGGTTCAAAGGAGGTGACACCCTGGAAAGGGCGTGAAGAAATGAAGATCCACTGCTGGCTGCCGAGGGGACAACACTCCATGCAGTGCCATGCTGTCAGTTGACTTTGGACAGAGGACAGCTGGCTGTGCTGTGAATTGATAGGAGGCACAACTTTTATTCCATGAAGTCCTTTGTGAAGACACCAGAAATATGCTTTTTCAAAGGCTGAAAGTGTCCAAAGCCTTTAAATGACTTTCAGAGATGCCTTCTCCAGGGCCTCAATTTTACATGACTGTTCCATTACCTAAGCAAAACAACACTTAAAATGCTTTGGCCACAGAGAAGGCAGCACGTACAAGGATGCTCAAGTATGTTTTTGGTTTATTAGTTCTACTACAGGCACTAGAGCAGATGAATGTAAGAGGAGAAACTTGTTTTATAGTAAAGAAAGAGACCTACAGCAGTGACAAATTAATTTCCATCCTGTCATGACTCATGGGACAGCACTACAGTAACATTAACAAAACATCAGTTAAAGTGGTAGTAATTATTTCCATTGCTAATACTGACTCTGGCTTAACAACATTTACAGGCTTTGTTACACTGTCATAAAATAAACAGTAATACAGAAACAAACCAGATTCACTGCTTTTGAAAGAATGGACTTTTTCCTCTATCTCTTCCCTTGACAGAATCATGCCTTGTAAAGGAAGTCAGAGATGGAGGCATGAATACAGCTCCTGAAAAATCCCAGTGAGGACTTGCACAAGGCTTTCAGCAGTGTTATATTCAGTGTTGGAAGGGTTGTGGCCTTTGTTTGCCAGGCAGACCACAGGTGAAGGCTACAGGAGCAGGACTCATTCAGTCCAGTTTCCTGTGCGCCACTAAAACAGCAGACTGGTAGGAACTAGTGTCCCAACAGTCAGTATTTAATTTCTCCTGTTAGATATATTGAATTGTGTTAATGTTTTCACATTTTTTCTTGTGCTGTCAGGGCCCTGGTTCTTCAGCTGTGAGGAACAGCATTATCTGCCAGAACCCATAGCTAAATGTCCTTGTGGCTGCATACCAGACTATTCAGGATCGTGCATTAAAAAAACCCAAAGAGAACATGCCTTGACAAAAAAATTGTTGCAGGAAAACACTTTCTCAGTGAAACTTTGTAATGATGAAACAAAATGGCCCTAGACCAATTATCTTAATAGTTTTGATTTAATCCTTTTGTTGAAAATGCCCAATATTATCCAGTTGCCAGGTACTGTTTTCTAGAGCTATGGAGGGATCTTAAGACTGCATGTTCAAAATAGGGATTTAAAGCATGTAATTTCACACCACAGAACATTATTTCTTAAGGGCTGTGCTCCTCCACATGAGACAAAAATGGGGCCAAATCTTAGTCTTCTCCGTGAAATGTCACCTACGAGTGCAAGCTTGACTCCATTGGAAATGGATCTCTTAGTCTCTGGAAGTTTAATAATAAATAATTATTAAGTAAATAACATCTGAGACCTAGTCCAGTCCTTTTAGTGGAGAACATGTGCAGAGGAAGCAGATAATTCTGCATAGCCATGGTTCAGAGGGCAACCTACACAGCAATAACTCATTTTCAATATAGAATTTTCCTTTCAAAATGACCTTATAGCTCAATTGACCTTCTTATCTGCTTTTGACTTGGTTGTTATCTCCCAAGCTCATCTTCAACCTTTCTTAAAGTGATCTCTAGTTAAGTAACATGCACATACCCTATATATTGCTCTTATGAGCCTCTCTTCCTAGAAATTTAGATGCCATGGCTCACAGAAATGTCTTGATGAAAGAGTGAGTTCACTGGAGGTAAATAAGGTGCACAATTTCAGATATGTGCCTGAAGTGTCTCATTCTCATTCTTTAACCTTTGTACTCACCACTGCCAGGGATTGTGTTTTAAAAGGAATGTTGCACTTTGTACCAAGTGAGGTTATTTTTCAGATCAGCTAATGCTTACTGCACCACTGTATCCCATTTGTCTTTCCGCAGACCTGAAAATTTTTTAGTAGTCCAAACTCAGCTAGATTTGAACTACTTTAGATAGAAGTGTAATTAAAGAAGAAGATTATCCCTGCTGTGTTCCTGTGATTTATCACTACTTTTAATATAATAGAGGCCTTGTATTCCAAAAATCACCTGGGAATTAGTCTCAGACTGCATTTTGCTTTTCAAGGCCTCACTTATTTTCCTTAGTGTTTAGAAGAGTTTAGCTTGCCAATGTTCAATTATCCCTATTAACTGACTTTTAAAAAGTAATAGCTTTTTGATAACATCAGGTACTTTACAGTATTACAGAATGATTATCTGAAGATTGAATGAGAATTCAACTTAAAATCAGGAGACTTTCCTGAAATTTTCATTCATTGACCATTTTTTATATGAGGTTCTGCAGAATCAATACTTGAGCCACAGCAAAACCTACGCAGAAGAGGCTTCTGCAGATGACTCCTGGTAGTAGTACAAAGTCTTGTGAAATTAATCCATATCTCTGCAAAGAAGTGGAACACATCTTTGTAATCCACTTCTGATTAACAATTTATATATATATTTTAAATTATTGCAGCAGTTACTTGTTGAATATGCTTGTAATGCATATAAAATTCAAAATTAAGATGTATCACTACAAAAAATTTTCTGGCACCTTGGCAGGCATTTTAGAACTCTCCTTTTGCTCGGGTGTGAGGGTTTGTTCCCTGTGAGTACTCTGTGTGTGATACAGGGTAGCACTGGAGAACCTCTCGCCCTGCAAGAGGCACAAGCCCCGCTTATCGGCTCCCAGGTCACCAGTTACCTATAACAGGATGAAAATCTACTAGATCTGGTCACTGCTGTTCTGCTGTCCCACTCAGCACTGTATAAGCCCTGTGCCCTCTGGTTCTGCTGTCTCAAGGTGCTGGGTACCGCTAGGGAAGTGCTCCCACACCTTGAGCCACAAGGGTTAGGGATTTTCTGGCTAGAATTCTTTTTCCACACTCTTGATCTAGTACTAACATGGTACTGCCTTACAGGACAGCAGCTAACAAAGAGAGAGAAGCTACTATTCTGGTTGCACAGTTTCTTGGTTGCTGCTGGTGATGTGGATATTTGTAGATTAATACCTCCATACTATAAGTTTAAACCCATTCAAGGGGTTAAAGAGCATTCCTAAAGCAGCAGACTGGAAGGAGACTCACACTGCCTGCACAAGGATAGCAAAAGAGTCACAAGTTGTATTGTAAATGATATCCTAATAGATTTTCCTCTGACTTAAAGAACTCTTGGTTAGTTCCTCAATTGAGACTCCCGGGTTATGCTTTTTAATTGTCCTGCAAACACCGCCCTCTGAACTCTTGCTGAGAAGAAATTAGCTGCTCATATTTTCAGTGGTGTTCAGAGTCAGTGCCTGACCTCACCTAGTGTAGGCAGCATGGCAAATATATGATGTACAGCCTCTCTCTGTGAAAGTCCAGGTGAGCCTGCTTTGTTTGCACAATGCCATTCCTAACAGAGCAGGCATGTTGATTGCATGTGCTGGTGGAATTGGGGTAACCACAACAAATCTCTTTCTGCCAAACACCACCAAGCACAGCTTTTTTCATTAGCGCAATCCCCTTTGTCTAAAACCTACTTCCAACCTAAGCAGTGCCTTCATCTTTCAAGGCCAAACTTCCCTGATCAACTCCACAACTTTCAGGTTCTATCCCCATCTCTGTGTGCTGTGAATGGGCTTGTTTCTCACTTTCTTTTTTTACTGTTGCCTCCTTTCTTGCCACATGTGATTTGTGCTATACTAGTGACACACCCAGTTTCATCTCTGGTTACATATCCCTCTTCCTTTCTGCCAGCGCTGATGCTGAGGCCAAGTAGTTGCAGCTTGGAGGCAAAGGGATGTGTCTCATCCCACACAGACATCAACAGAGGCTGTGCACTGTCACAGACAGGTACTACAGCCTCAGAGAGAGCAGCAGAGTCGTTGCCACGAAACAGCAGGTCTCCATTAGCCCCAGCTTCTCTTGCCTACCTCAGCATGAGGTACTGTGTGACAGAGTCTGGATCCTCCTGTGCTGGAGGACCACACTGACAGATATGTTCTTGGCTGGCACACAAGAAGGGTCACAGATCTTTTATCAAGCCTTGTAGGAGCTTGGGCTGGGACAAAGTGATGCCTCTGAGCTCACGCAAGGGAGAAGAGTCTAGACATTACCAGTTGCTCAAATAGCAGCTGCGCAGAAAGTATTGCGTAATTTTGTGCTTCTGACAGGCGGGAGCAGCCCGTGAGGATTGCTTGAGCACAGAGTGCTACATTGGCAGCACCTTTGCTTTTAAGGATAACAGCTGATGAGGAAGAGCCTCATTGCTTTTCTTAGCAAATGCATATGCTGCTCTGTCTTTTGTAACAGAGCCATGGCCAGATGCAGCATCACTTGGCAAAGAAATTGTGATGAAGCGTTCTTGCTGGAAATGTTGATACATGTTTTCTGAAAAACATTTTGGTCACTGTGTGGTGCATGACAACAACCAAGGTCGGGTGGATCTGAGGGGGTGAGTGAAAGGTCTGGCAGAGGATTATGAGAGGTCAGGCAGAGGATTATAATCACCTGTGTTCCAGGAAAAACCCCAACATGTGGAGGATATGATGTTTAGCATAAGTCTGTGATTCTGGAATTGTTTCTAAATATGGAATTGTCCCCATTCAAATATGGGAAGTGTTTCTTCCAGTGCAAAGTGCATGGTGACATCCTTAAAGACTAGGAAACCATTCCAGATCTATTCTCAGTGTGATGGTGGAGATCCAAGGCCCCCAGGTCATCTCCCAGCATGAGGAGCTTGGAAGAGCTTTGATTTATGCTAGGAGAGGCCAGGCATCTGCAAGGACTTTTGGAATGTTTGGAAGCTGAGAGTTTTTCTTCCTTTGGAATCAAACTTTAGGTCCTCTTGTAAGTTAAGTTGTTAGCAAATAAGTAAGTCTATTTTAGCAAAACCTAATGCTACACATGAATGTCATCACAATGTTATATAAAGGGCATAAGTTTTAGAGGAACATAGTGCATTAATTGAAATGCCATGGGAGACATTGGCCTTGAGTAAAGCCCCTAAAACTTCAGAAGCTCCTTTGAAATGTTGTGCTTTGTTCTACCAGTTGTTCTACTAGTTCTTTCGCATTTGTCACTGCAGAAGTCTGTCCCTTAGGGGTTTTTCTTTTCTCTTATTCAGAGAGACTTTTTCCATTGAATGAAACAGAGATATCATGTAATTTCTGGCAGCCAGTATCCAGAAACAGCATCCTAGAAAAATTATGTCTGTGGATGACCCCACCAAAGCACACCATTCCTGTTGATGTGGGTTCTTGAACCAGCCCTGAAATCTACTGCCAGGGCTACACAAATAAGTTTTGCACCAGCATTATCAACTGTTAGGGGTTTATATTATCTGATGTTTTGCTAAATGCATCAGTCCCGGGACTGGTAGATTATGTAAGAATCTCTGCTTTTATTACAAAATAAAGTTCAATTTCCATTTTCCCAGAAGATTTTAGGAATGTGACCATTAATAGTGCAGACAATGCAAGGTTACCAACCCCCACAACCCTCATTTTTAAGGCAACTGTGATTTTTTTTACGATCTGACTCATTATTTTTGAATGCCTGAGGGACATGAGTGTATTTTCAAAAATACAACTATTCAGATTTTCGGCTTGTTATCTTATTTCCTCAGCCTGACAGAATTGCCTAATTCGGGAATTTTTTTTCCTCTGGATGTTTTGAACATTGTAGCTTTATAATGCATTTCTGACATTCCAGAAGCAAGCCCCCAGGAGCCTCTGTCATGCATCTGTTGTTGGAGATGCCTTGACAAGTGTGATACCGCACATTAATAGATCCAAAATCATGCTTGTCCACAAAAAAACCCAAAAATCAAATCAAAACAAAACCCCCTAACCAAAAACCACAAACAACCAAACAAAAAACCAAAACAAAAATCCCCCAATAAAACAGTCATTTTAGATATGGAATGTCTCTTTTGACATCTTTCTGTGATGACACTTTCTTCAGGATGTAAATTTCAGCAGGGAAAGCAGATATCTTTCCTTTTCCAATGTCTGACAGCAGGCACACAGCTGCTGTGAAGCACCCGTGTTTGCACCATGACTTTGCGTGCAGCCGAACCACATGCTTTTGTCACCTTGCAGGTACAATTGTTTCCTGCTTTTTCTGGCCCAGTATCTGGGGAGATAAAGCTTTGCTTTACCCAGACACATGCTCTCATCCCCCTGAGGGGACTCCTACACAAAATGCATCTCATTTTGTCTGACCCTTGATAATGCCAGTGAGTGATGTTGCCTCTTGCATGACTCTGCAATGCTTTTCCTTGCTCACAGGAGGCAGAGGAGAGAACTGAGGGGGAAGAAGACAATGCCTCCACTGAAGTGTAGCTGAATTTTTGTGCTGTAGCTCTGGAGAAAGAGGATAGGCAACAGTGTTTTACAGGAGTTTATAAGCATATGGCCTGGGACAAGCATCACCAGCTGGCATCAGTGACAGCAGCTCCCAGAGCTAGGGCGGTGGTTTCCCGGTGAGAGCTGTAGACAGCTGCCTAATAACTGCCCAGCTCAGCTGGGTGAAGAAGGGAAAGTGATAGTTGTTTGTGAAAGGCCTGTCCAGAGTGCTCCTGTTGGTGTGGAAAGCACACTGCATTAATAGGGACGGCAGCTCTGGGGCCATGCAGGCTGAGGAAGGGCCCAACACCCAGATATCCCAAAGACACTTTGTTTGGTCTAGACTAAAATTCTAGGCTGTCTTAGAAAGGGGGTCCCTGACTTTGGTTGGATGTTGTAGCTCCATATATACCTGGAGATTGCAGTGATTGCTGGTCCCAGTGCTAGAAGCTAAAGGTGCATACCATTCAGTAGCTTATGAGATCTTTGACACAGTTTTGAGCTAGGTTAAAACAATTCTTAGAGATGGTTTGCATTTTAGAATGGGCCCTTGCCAGAAGGTGATCGGAAGGCTGTCCACCTCGAGTGGTTCAACAGCCTGGATGTAGACTGGTGGGTGGTTGTTGCTGTTATAAAGCCTTCTCATCCTAACCCAGGTAAAAAGAAACTGCATTTTGCCTCACACCTGATACATTATAAAGAGTTATAGGGGTTCTAGAATATTCTGTGTTGGAAGGGACCCACAGGGATCATCAAGTCCAAACCTTAAGTGAATAGCCTGCATGAGGATCAAAACCACAAGCATGGCATTGTTGGCACCATGTTCTAGCCAAGTGAGTAATTCAGACTTTTAACAGAAATTTCATATTCAAAATGCAGAATCTGGCTTCTGCCCTGATTTGGCTTCAAGTATGAAGATAGATACACTGAAATTTATGTTCCACACAATTTCTGAGTCAAAAGTTTTCACAGAGACTGTTTTTAAAATGTGTCCATGGGCTAAACAGCTTCTTTCTCAGCTGAAGGTAGGGTGTGGGAGAGAGCAGTTCACAGAGCAGAGCAGCTGCACAGGGAAACTCTGATATGCAGATAAGACAAAGAGCTGAATTGTCAGTGATACCAATCAAATATGAAGTTCTCAAGGGAAGGCAAACTGGCATGGTTTCACTATTGCCAAGGGAATGATAACAGTCTACACCACTTAGACATTTGTAGATATTTTGCTGAAAAATTCAAGTCCATTCTGCTTTTTCTGTCTTGCATCTTCAACTATCTTGTCAGCACCATTAGAAATTTGGCCTCTGGTGTCAATGAAAGTGGGATTTCCATCTCCTGCTAAGAGCGGAGTGGGTCTCTGCGCATACCTCATGGACATCCCCTGTGTCTCTAGATGTCTGGGGAAGAGTAAAGAAGTTGGGATGCGATGATCTATGCCTTGATGTAGGACAGAGGGGGCTGCAGGACACAGATGATTGCATCCTGTGGTGCTGTGTGGCCTGACCAAGCAGTATGGATGACTCTGCAGTTTGACAGACCTAGTCTGCAACCACACAAGGATCTTACCCTGGGAAAACCCCTCCTGCTCCAGGCATGCCAGAAGGCACTGCTCAGCAGCTGCAGTGCATTGAACTGGTGTTGGGCAGGGGGAAATCCAACCTTGCTGCATGCCTGTTGCAATGGTCAGAGGAGATTAATTTGGACCAGAGAATTTTTTATTAATCCAGATGCTCCAGAGCTGCTACTCAGAGAAAAAAGGCAAATGCTATGAAAGTGTCCAAGGCAAAAGCTTTCCACAGAAACACTGACTGGAAGAATTGACTGATTAGGTTGTAAGCTATTTAGCACAGCTTGGCAGTGCTGCTTGCCAAGTATGATTTCTAAGACAGATGAAACCTTGGCCTTCTGCAAAGATGCTCCGGTATCTTACTACTCCTGGGGAACATCTACATCCCTGTGCCCATGCAGGTTTCCCTAATGTGACCTCTTCTCCACTGACCCTCTGCCCACAGCAAATCTGCCACTAATGAGGGAAGGAGGTCCAAGGTGGAGATGTGCTGAAGCAGTGACCAGAACCCCCCTTTCCATCTGGAGTGGGATGGAGAAGGGGTGGGGGGGGCAGGGAGAAAAGGCTCTCACCTGGGCTAGCATCCTTCTCTAGCTGCCATCTGGGGACAAAATTTCAGGGCAGGTGTATGTAGGAGAAGTCACTGCCACTCGTCAGCAGTAGCTAGGGCCCTTGGCAAGGGCTGTAAGCCTACCTTCTGAGTCTTAGCATCTTGCAGAATTACCCAAATGGCTTCTGCCCTGTGCAATTTTCAAGTGAGTGCCTTGCTTTAGTTAGCCACAAGACAATTTCAGATTAGGTGCAAACCCTTGACCCCATCTGTATTTTCTCCTGACCAGCCATATAGTTGATGCACAACTCATTATTTACTCACAATATAGTAAATGGCAGAAGCACAGCCTACACACCTGGGCTATAGGGGTAGTCCCACAAACTGTGCCCTCACTTTAAATATATCAAGTGATAATGGTGGTATGATGACAACATGCAGGGTCAGGATCTTCAGGTCAAGTCCAATGAAGTTAAAGGACTAATGTTGTGGATTTGGCAGTATTTTGGATCAGATTTTCTGTTTCCTAGCTCTTCCTCAAGATTAAACAAACCTAAGGAAGATTATTGGACAGTGCTAATGAATATGGGAGAGAAAAGCATAACATCTTCATTGTCATAAATGCCACCTGCTATGCAGAACCTGCTGAAGGTTCATCTTGCTGTCAAGCTTTCTTCCCTAGGCTTATAGGACATGTGCAAGCTCCGATATTTCTCCTTCTTTTGTAACGTCTTATGGGCTCCTGAAAACCCTCTTCTTACCCTGTGTGCCTCAAATGCTTTTTCTGCTTGGCTGTTAAATCTATATAAGGGCACAGAACCCCATTGTGGCTCCTGCAGAAAGCACTGTTCTGACTGCAGTCCCCCTGTGGGAGCCTATTGTCCATGGGGAATTGTGTGTTGCTGAGGATGTGTCCTTGAGGCTTCTGTCTTTGGTTCTCCTCCCGTTTCTTCCCTCACATCATCTGGATATCATTTTTGCAGTGTTTGCTCTTTAATGTGCTGCATGTGTTGGGTGTGACTTTGGATCATCATCTGCCATTTGATTGAGTAGATGTACTCACTTATACTGCTGTGCTAGTTGTTGTGCTCCCAGATAATACACAACAGCTGCCAATGTGACTGCTGTAGCAGGTAGACATTGAGATGATCCAAAATGCCATAGCCAAGAATGCCTCATTGAGCGAAGTTCACACTGGGACCTGATCTCTGCCATGCAAGCCTCCCTCTGACGGGGATGTCACCAAGGATTATGGCTTCAAATGAGCAGCAGGTGAACTCTAAGTAAAAAAGATCACAGGCAACCTCCTGCTCTCAGTTACACTCCACTGACGTCAATGGGGTTGCCTGGGGTGAGCTCAGAGCAGAATTTAATTTCTCATTTTTAATAGAGAAATTTGCATAGCCAAAGCCCCCCAAAATGACTTTCACCATTAGCACAGTGTCTAAGAAGTCAGCTACTCACGCTGCAGAGTTCTTCGTCCTATCAGAGGAACAGTAAAAAGCTATCTTGTCTGGAAAAAGAGGGTGGAGCTGTTTCGCATGTCACTGCACGTTGCCTGCATTCAGTGAAAGGAAAGGGGATAGGATGCCCCTGGGACCTGTGCGTTGCACACCTCCTGCAGCCACTCATGGCAACCTGCCATCAGCTGGCAGGATGCAGCAGCTCCATTTCAGGTGTCCTGTTCCACTGGCAGACAAGCTATTGCATGAGTGCAGGTACTTCTGAAACTTGAGTGTTTCCTCATATCACACCCCTATATTGTAACACCTCTTGGATCCCAGCTGGCTGCAGAGAGATGCTGTGAGTTTCAGAGGTGTCATGGTGATGGAAGGAAAAGGTATTTACAGGCCCATGATTCTATGATCACTCAGGACAGTTGATTTCTACACTGTGTACAGGACCGCGATCCTTCACTTGAAGCTAGCCGCGCTAGAGGCTGTATGTTTGAAACCAAGCTGGTTGTTTGCTTTTGGCATGCCTATAAACTCCCACTGCTTGCCTTTTGCTCCTCTGTAACCTAAAACAGTAATCAAGAACAGCAAATAATTACAGACAAAATCTGAAAATTGAAAACTTATTGATCTGACACATGAAATATCAAATACGTTTATTTCATTGTGCTTTTCTTTGGTTTGAACTTCAGTTGTTTTAAAGAGATGTTGACAAAGATTAAAATAATACTCACAGGAGTTCTGATATGAAATAGACAGATTTCATTTTGTAGTGACTATATTTTTGTAGTAACTGCCAATATTACTGTCAGATCAAACTAAGGTTTTATTATTTATTGGTGCAAGGGAGATTCTACAAGGTACAGAATTCTGGGATCAAAATCAGTGGGATATATTAAGGACCTAATGTATTCCTGTCATGAAACACTTTCTTATTTCTGCAAAAAGGGATCCCGTAGGTAGATGCTCTCTTTCATGTGGCTCCTGTGGCCTGGAAATCCACACTGGGTCCCTCCTTTCCCAGTTCCCTGAGCAGGGGTCAGTAAGACCTCTGCTATAACTATATCTGAATGCAGGTTTTGTTTCTCACTGCCTGGGCTCTGATACCATGTGATGGAGAGCAGGTTTTGTGTGTCAACAGCCATCCTGGTCCCCGCTTCCAATGGCAAGCACAGGATGACAGACTGAAACCAGAAGCTGAGGAGCAAGGGTCGTACATTTTTTGTGGCAACTCTCTTTGGGGAAACAAGGCATTTCTGTCGCACTCCAGCTTAGCACCATGACAGTGTTATCCTCTGAGAGGAGAGGGTTATTGAGGGTGGGGTCTTTCCCTGTGTTATGGCGTGGGGCTGGATAACATTGGCAGCAACTGAAATAGGAGGCAGATCTCCCAGCAGAGGAATTAGTTTTAAATATTGTGAAATAAGGGCATTCAACTCACCCTCTGTGCTATATATACCGTGCACAGCTAGCTAGGTGCATGAAAAGGGTTATTTCTCTTTCTTTACATTGTTTACATTGTTCCACCACACTAATTACATCGCATAACCCTACATAATTTTGCCCCACCACAAAACGTAGTATGGCATCTTAGATTGTCCTTAGTCAGTGCTGTCAGATCCTGTGAGCTGAAAAATTATAGACAAGTTCATAGCAAGATGATAGCAAGAAATTAATGCAAATTTTAGTTTTCCCAATTGCCACAAAATCTCAAGTGAATAAAAGAGGATTATTTTAGATTGAGGCATCGGAGTTAATAAATGTTGAAATATTAGTTAGAAAACCAGAGATTGGTCCAGATGGCTGAGGGTAGAGGTCAAACCAAGTGTGTCTGAAACCCTCAAATTTAAGCACTAAGTGGGGCTTTGGGAAGGGTCTGTGTTTCTTAAGGGACTTCAGAGAAAAGCCTGTCTTTCATCTTGACAATTAAAAAATGAAAACACTAAACAAAAAAGCATCAAGTGCAGGGTAAAGAACAGCAGCAGTAGAGCTCACTCCTTTACATATCACACTGAGTACAGCATTTGCTGTTCTGACACAAGCAACAGTACCTTACTGGCCACATGTATGTTGGAGGTTGGGTTGAATCCCTTGGAGCTGGTGGCCACATGAGCTGCTTCGACTCAGGATCACTGTAAAGAAGTGACTTGCACTGTGTAGTAAGAGAACTAAAATATTTATCTCCTCCCCTAATGCTGGCATGCATTGTCAAAGATACTTTTTCCATGTCAGACACCCAGGAGCTTGTGCTACCTGTAGGTGCTGCTGGCAAAGTGAGCAGGGTGGAATGGGAGAAGTGGTGTGACCACAACTCTATGGCACAGTGACCATGATTCATTTCTGCATAGAAAAACACACGTGCAGCCCCAAAATGGGTTTCACTGCCAAATGTTTTGTGAGGATGCCACTATCTAAGAGGCCAGGAGCTTTAAGCAGGAAGCAGCAAGGGTGCATCAAGCACCAGGTAAGTGCATGCAGGGTCATTTTGCATGCAATCCATCTGAAGGGAAGACCACACAGTACATCCTTTTTATCCCTCTGCCCCCTGGAAGAGGCTTGGAGCCGGGACATGGCAGCTTGGGTTTTGAAAACCCCTTGTCTTTTGTGTCTGTACACATCTGCTATCTTGGCAGGTTAGGGCATGCTCATTTTCTGGCTTACCTTCAGCAATACGCAAACAATCCAGGATGTTCTTTGAAAGTATTGATGATCACTTTCTCATACAAGAGGTGGAGACGTCAATGACAAAGGATGTGGTGTTACACCTCATACCAACAACAAATCTTTGAGAGGTTCTTGTGGCCAGGAGAGGTGTCTGAGACCTGGAAGAAAGAAAATGTCACCCAGTTAAAGGGCAAGAAGGAGGATCCAGCAATCTACAGGCTAGTCAGCCTCACCTCAACCTGAGGTCAGGCAAGTCAATCACTACTCAGGCTGGGTTAGTGCTGACTTGCCTTATTTCAGTGTGAATCACCAGATGCTTGAGTGATTAGGACTACTGCCAAACCAATTTCATTAAGTCTCTCTGTAGGATGATTTTGTTCTCTGTCTGGACAGTTTCTGCTGGAAATACCTGTCCTAGCCTGTCTGCTCGGATGAACATCTAGGACTACCTGGGGAGAAGACATCCCAGAGGGTGATGCGGGAGAAAAGGCAGTTTTCAAATAATTCAGTGGTCAAATTATGTCACATTAGCATGCAAAACTGTCAGCCTCCAGCAGAATAGTTGGGAGAAGGAGGGAAGTCTAGAGGTGTACAGAAAAAAAGGTCCAGCATGGTTCTGTCCTGCAAAGAGTTTCCACTCATCATAGTGATGAAATGTCAAGCAATTAATTGACTGCAAGACAATTATCCCTTCTGCCAACTCTAATAAATTACTACTTTCTTTGCATTTATGCATTTATTTAAAAATACTGTATTTGTCTCTTCACAAACAGTTTGCAGTGGGAAAAAAGGGTAGCTAGGTGAATGAAGACACCTTGTCTTGTGTACTGAACTTCATGAACTGACTTTGAAGTGCAGAGAGAAAAGTAGAAATCCATGGGAACAAAGCTTCTCCCACAACGTCTGAAAGCTGGGGATTGGACTTCTCATTATTTCGTAGGCTGCTGGGACGTCATCTCAGCAGAAGCCTTGGGATATGACGATAACAACAGATGTAAAAACAATTATCTGTAAACTGCATGAATCTCAGCTTTGTTAGGAAAACCCTAAGCACAACAGCCAATAAGCGACAAACTTATAAACCCATAAAAATTAAAGATGCGTTTTACTTTTATAAGGTAAGCTTTGAAAATACTTGGAATCGAAGAAGGTTTGGTGTCACCAACATTTGATTTTCACTGATTCCACTGTGAAATCATAGAAAGACCTTTCCACGATAGGCACAGATGACCACCAGCTTCCCATATATATTGTATGTTAGTTATGTGGCATGTGTAGCTGCAGCTTGTGTACCTTTGCCCATGTGCCCTCTCTACTCTCATGCGCTGAGTAAATTTACATCCTTTCCATTTAGAGTAGTGCAGCTCATTATGATCTTTAGTAAAAACATATGAAGCAGAGGAAATGAGAGATTAAGAGTACTTTGGTAATCCCCAAAGTGCAAAGGCATTATTAGCTTTTAACAGCCATTGCTGGCAGTGACATTTCTAATGCTGCAATTGGCAAATAAAAGGGAAATATTAGTTTCTGCACTCATATGGATGGTGCAGATTCAAAGCCGTTATAACACATTCCAAACAGGAATTCAGCAATGCAAAGGTCTTTGGCCAAGTCCCTTCATGAACAAAATTTTACCCTAAAAATCCAAGTTGCATTTCTATGGAACATTTTAATTGGATATGTCTGGACTTAAACAAAAGAAGTACTTGTAACTTCAGTCATGAATCAGTATTTCTCTGTTTCCTGGTAGGATTATTGTTGCTCCATGGTTGTCTTCTTGTTTTGCTATTTATCTCATTGCTAGTTCCAGAATTTTTGGAATACCTTTAACATCTTCTGTGAATGTTTCTGCCTTTATTCATCTTCAGAGGAATGCTTGTCTAGAGATCCTTGTTCTTAATAAACGATGGCATGTCCCCAAAGTAACATTGCTATTATAAAGCCATGCCAAATCATAGGGATTCACACATTCCCAGCACTGGTCAGTTTTACTTCATTTGCTCCTCAGAAGCCCTGCTGAGCCATGTACGTTCATTGCAGAAATAACTGTTTAGAGGTGGTTTAAGTCAAAAGTAAGTAAATAAAGGAAAGTCAGTAAATAAAAGAAAATTCCAGAATCTCAAAGGACATTTTACTGTGATGTGTTATGAATGCACATTTTCTTTCCTCAAACCATGTAGTTTAGTGCAAAGCTCTCGTCCACTCTGCTGATAATGTGACGAAAAGTATGTAGAGTCATGTTCCAAGAGGATCATCATCAATTAGATTCTTACCAGACTGATTATTCATCTTTTTCCCTGCTCATGCAGATATTGCCCCTGCATCAGCCTTTCCACAGTGGTAAGCCTCTTTGCTCTTTATATAAATATTTATGTTGGAAAATCAGGCGGTACAAATGACTTGACATTTTTGGAAAATATAATGTAGGCCTTTGTGATAGGATGAGGCAAGAAAGAGTGAGTCAGAAGATCTTGATTCTAATGCTTCATTAAGTCTTCCTAGAAAATGAGTGTTGATTGTCTGTC
Source organism: Haemorhous mexicanus (assembly GCF_027477595.1). NCBI lineage: Eukaryota > Metazoa > Chordata > Aves > Passeriformes > Fringillidae > Haemorhous > Haemorhous mexicanus. Next base: position 37,570,348 of record NC_082381.1, read on the forward strand.
ATTCATCTTAGGCAGAGACCTGGTGGTTAACAAGACATTTTGGGAGATTAAACCCCATTGTCATATTTCCCTACAGAAAGGCACTTTTAGTCACCAATGCCAACCTCTTCTGCTCCAGCAAATGCATCTGTTAAGAAAAGAAATACTATCAGCAGGGCAACAGGTGGCATATCACAGCCAATCTTGAAAGGTTATAATAAGAGGGAGTGTGTGTGGGAGAGGGGAGAAAAACTGGAAAGAGGGGGACTAAGATGAGGCAAAAGGCAGTGGCAAGCACTTTTTCCTACTATTGCACTTACAGTGTACTGGAATAAAGGTCTGATGACTTTGCAACACCGGGGTAGGGTACTGCCCTGGAAATGCATTTGCCCATTGTACTGTTCTCTGTTTGCTTAGAAGGAATTCAGAAGGGATTTGCTTTCTCTTGTTTCATGAGCCCCACGCTTTCACACTGACCAAAGTGGATACACACCAGCTGGCCACGTCCGTCACCACCACTGGGTAGGAGAATTCCTGATTATACTTAGATCCCTCAGACCCCACTCTGTCACTTGCTGAGAAGCTCTGCTTGAACACTGCTTCCGAAATGCAGCCGGCTGGGAAGTCTGCACGCCTTGCCTGAAGGAGCTGGATGCCTTCTGGATCAAATATGAATGACCTGCTGAAGGTGCCCCTGGTGCACGTCCTCACCCTGGCAGCCCTCAGCTTGGCTGAGACACTTCTGAAAGGTTTGCTTTTTCCCTACTCTTCTTCTGCCATTTGCTGAAGGAGGTTTTGCAAAGGGGAAGGTGTCTCTGCTAACAGTGGGGTGGGTGGTGCTGTAGCATTCCCAAAAAAGACAAAAATGGTCTGCTTTCAATGGTCACTTCTCTGCTTTTAGAAGAATAGCAGTGAAAATATTCTCATATTTGTGTTTGGAATTGTATTCTTTGTCTGTGAAGAGCACATATTCCATTGTAATAGGCAGGGGACACCTTTGCATTCAGCTTGGGTGGGATGTAAATTTCTCATGTGAAAGGAAGCTCAGAAGTGTTAATGGCTGGTAGCACCAGCTGCTGCAGAGCACAAGATCTGTTGCATTCAGCACACCTGTGTAGCTTTTAAAGTATATAAAGCTTCAAAAGAAATAAATATCTCTGATGTCTTTACAAAGAATACATATATATGTACAAATATGCACTGTTTGTTATAGCATATAGCACAGAAGTTATCATACCTTGTTCCTATCTTGTGTGCACACATGCATACGGGCATATGCTCACATACTTTTAGCTAACAAAAGAATTGGTGAAAAAATCTGTTTAGAAAAGTCTTTGAGGTACCAAATGCAACTGCGGTACCATTATAGATGCACCGTTTGGTAAACCTGCGGAAAACAATTTTGCTGAACGGCGATTCAGAGTTACAATTCAAAGCTTTTGAAATTCAACGCTTCCTAGAAACTTCACAGCTTCAGGAAAACAAAATGAATTCTTAAGGGGAATTATTGGCCTAACACAGTATTCACGTGTTAGGCCAATGTTGCTGCTCTTGCAGGGCTATGCTTTTATAATTGTTAGGTTAATCCCAAAATAAAAAAAAAAGAAATAATGTATCTTCTTTATAAAAATGTTTTGAAATAAAAATATTGGTATATTTGTAAGGCACTTATATAAGTATACTTATATAAGTAAGTTTGTGAACTTAATGTTTTTGAATATTGCGGTAAGATAAGTGGTATTGGAGAGACAAGAAAATCAAAGAGGACGGGGATAGATTTTTTTCTGGTGTCACAGTGTAATGAATAGATACATTCCCTTTTCTAGGACATCACAGCTGAGCTGTTTTTTACGGTACAAGCTGCAATTTCTCTAGGTGTCTGCAATGTTGGAGGACTGGTTCTGTTTTCTGTATTGTTTTGTTTGCCTGGTTAGTCTGGTTTCAAAAGTGTGAATCCAAATCCAAAGCCAACACATTTGGAATCTTCTGGTGCGCTGAGGACAGAAAGGGATTTGGCTTTCTCATGGTCCCGTGACCAGCCTTGGGTCATTTTTCTATCTCGGGAAACTACAGCTGGCATCCAGAAAAATGGCACCTGTGTGGCTTTACACATACATGGATTAATTTATTTTGAATTTATTTAAAGCCACAAGGATACCTTTAAAATATCAGAAAGGCCCAGTATATGCACATGGAAAGGCCCGGCTCCATTTCTGTGTCATGATAGATATGTCCACACATTGTTCATGATTTTATTTTCTTATGTTAAAATATGGTAATGCACACATCATGAGTTTAGAGTGCTTTCTGTAGAAAACATGGGCTGACCCCAGCACCCAAGCTCTTTGAATGGCTTTTAGATGTAAGTACCATCTCAGCCATTTTGGAACTCTGTTGCCGCCTCACAAAATGACGGCAAGTCCCACTGCTCACTGTCCTTGCCTGGGTTAAATTTCACAAAGGTGAGAAGAGAATAAGAGAAAATTTTACATCCCTGTTGCTGTCACGGTTGCTCTCTGAGGATGTAGAATTGGGAAGACAGCTTTAAAATTATTTCTTTTCCTGTCACTGTAGTGCTGTCAGTTTGGACACTATTTTCTTGGAAGCATGCGGCTTCATTCTGCCCAAAAATCTGTATGCTGGCTTTCAAAAGGAACCAGGTCAGACCATGTCTATGCAATATTCTGTCATCTATTGAATAAAAGACACACTTAAAAGTATGTAACTGTTTCTAGAGAATTCATATAATATAGAGACCTGACAAGTCTTGTTTGCCCAAAGAACAAAATACTGTCATTATGCATACCAGCTCTTGGCACAAATGTAGCTTTATTACTCGTTGAAGTGGCTGTGTTTACCATTACAACAGTTATAAAACTGGTTGCTTTGAATTATAATTATTGTAAAAATTTACATTTCTCAGGGTTAGAAAAGCATCCTTCCAGAAATCAAAGAATGTGAGCAACAGCAAAAAAACCACACTATATAAAATTAGATTGCAAAACTATGGGGCTAATGCCATTAAACCCCGATAAATTTTGTCATGAAATAGCAACATCTCATTTAAAGCAGACAGGATAACCATTGGTGGGGGTTATTCTCCTAAGACAACCTTCAGTAGCAGTAAAATGAGGACTTTATAGAAGTCTTCCATTTGGTTTCACTGGCATGAGATTCATCTGGGGAACAATATAGATGATGATATCTGTTTAATGTGACCCAAAATGACCTGATAAAGTGATGCATGGTGCAATTTGAAGCAGTGATCTTAAACAGTGAATTCGTCGCAGACTTGTTCTAATTGAAGTTTCATCCAAATGACCTTTAGAGCTATCTTAGATGTCGTTTTGAGATTTACATAAATATAGTCATTATTGTTAATTAATTATACGATCCAATGTCATAGAATCTAGAAATATTATTGAGGCAGATTCATTCTAATCAAGCGTCAAAAGCATTTAGAGTTTTACATAAACCCGATAGTGGAAGCTGATCCTTTCTTCCTCTAGCTTCATTCCGGCAGCACTCCAAAGACATTCTAATTTTGACTTCCATGTAAATTGAAAAAGGGTTAAGGTATTGACTTTCTATTATTCTCAGTCACCTAAATCTGAATGTCTTCTCTGTTGCCCATTCCTTAGGGAGGAGAGGGCAAAACGGATAAATTTTAATTTTTGCCCAAATTTGAATCTCATTGTACTATGGAGGGCCCATAGATACACAGCAGTTGGGATTCTCTGTGAAAAAATAACGGACTAGAAACTGCCATGCTCAGTGAGGAACAGGAAGACTCCTGTCTATATATCCATTATATATTTTCAAGGTAGTATTTCAGGAAGACTCCTGATATATATCCATGATATATTTTCAAGGTAGTGTATCAGGAATATAGTAAATAATGTAAAAACTAGTTTATCTCACCACAGTTGTCAGTGAAATCCAGTCCAACCAATATGGATGTGTGTCTCTTGCAGCCATTGGTCAAGACATTCCAGAGTTTTTGGAGGCAGTGGCTGCAATGGATAACATGAGCAGGGAAAGCAAGTGGCTAGGCTTATGCTTTGATCTCTTCCAGTTGTGCTTCAAGTCTTTCACCAGAGCTTTGGCAAATGTTTCTAAAGATACATTCAACTAATATGTGACTACAGGTTCATGATAATAAGCATTAAACATAGCTATTAAACTTCTAACCCTCATGCTTCTTGGTTCTCTAGGGCTCATTCTCATTTTCTCACATGCTTCACATGTGAGAAAATGAGAGTGAGCCCTAGACATGACACAAATCTGAATGACCTGAATGGTCTTTGTGAGTCTGGCTTAGAAAAATATAGTGCTATATAATGGGTTTGGTGTTTGTATATAATGATGGTTTTTTTTGTTGTTGTTGGTTTTGGTTTTTTGTTTTTTTCTTTAAAGATAAGTAGTTGAGTGAATAAATTGTGTAATATTGACAAAAAAGCCCACATATCATGCTCTAAGAAGGATGCACTCTTCCCACTCCAGGGGCAGGTCAGCTTGGCTTCAATTTATGTGCTGCCCCTTGCACTTCCAGCCTAAGCAATGCCACCCTTACAGCAGTGGCACGTCCTCACCTCTGTCCTTGCAGAATGCTCACCTATTGCTGTGAGTCTCGAGGAAGAGGTGGGTCAGAAACACAGGATGCACTGAGCTTGTTGGAGCTTGGTTTGCTCTGTTTTGTATCTTATGGAAAGACCTCAAAGGAAAATGCCATTGAGTGACCCTGCAGGGACATGGCTCCCTCCTCCAAAGATGTTTGGTAGGCTATGTGGTTCTCTCCAGTAGGCACCAGAAGGTGTTCTCATTTTCTCTTCTTCACACAGCTCCCTTGATCAGCACTCCTCTGGAAACAGTGGATGCCCTGGTAGAAGACGTTGCCAAGTTTGTCTGTGTAGTGGAGTCATATCCTGAGCCAGAGATTACATGGACACGCAACAGCATTCCCATCAGGTAGGGAGTAGCCCCAGCCCGCACCAGCACCTTCTGCCAAAATTGGCAGTGCTTCTTTTCATGATACAGGAGATATTTGGAAATATAAAAATTGGTCTGTGGCAGGAGAGAGAATGAGTGGCTGTAATTATCTAGGATTCTGTATTTCTGATGGAGTTGTACGCGCACTTGGAGGTTGCTCTTGCACCTTCACACATTTGAGCTTGCAGAGAGTTGGTTTCTGCTGCAATGAGTTTTCACTCCAGCTTCAGACAATTCAATGCGCTGTCTTCCTCAATTCATCCATTTATGAAGGTGGAAGGTGCTGTATAATATTTAAAAGGAGCTTAGCAGGGTTTGTTGTCTGTCTCAATGCTCTTGGAAACTTTGCGTGAAAGGGGCCGTGCTGTGCCATTCTTGTTTGCTTCTAGTTCTGGATCTGGAAACTCTCTTCTCATTGTTATGCACTGTCAGACATTAACAACCAGGCATCAAGATGTCAACAAAGAAGACAGCCTTCTGGAAGTGTGGAAATGTGTTATGGAAGTTGCTACCTTTGTTTTTGCTCTTTTGCTATAGACAGGTTTCAACGAAATAAACTGTACTTGACCTTCTAGCTCTGAAATCACATTACATCTGCCACATGGCTTCACATAATTTTCTCATTCTAAATGGCTGTAAGTGACTTACTCTGTGAGGGAAAATGCAGCACAACACAACTTTGTATAACATAGTCAATACCCAGTCTCCACAGGAGATGTGCATGTTGGGCAGGTGGTATCCTGAAGTATGGTTCTCACTATTGTGGTGAAACATCCAAAAAGCTTTTGAACCACTGGTATAGGAGGCTAAAGTAAGTCCACAGCAGAAGGAGGTCTCACTGCTTGGAAAACTGCTTTAGAGTAGGACAAAGCAGAAAGTTACAAATATGAATACAGGCCTTCAGAAAATTTTTTTTTTTCATTGTCTGCAATCTCAGCAAAATTTGGCCCTAATCTTCTGATCCTGACTTTGTTCCAGCATGGAGTTCTGAACTACCATGGATGTTATTTCCAAATCAGGTCACCTTTCTCCTAATTCCTTCCCCATTGGCTACATCATGACTGAAAATCAAAGCAGGGAGAGAAAGCCATCCATGAAGGACTGTGTATTTCTCTCCCCATGTCTTTAAAATGATAATTCTTTCCTGTGTTCTAAGGTGATTTGAAATCCAGATCACTTATCACCCCAATCCCCTCTTCCAGAAGCCAAACATATCATTCTTAAAGCCATTTCACCCTCTCTCTGAGGCACAGTGCTTTGACCAAAATGGAAAATAAAGATAAAAATACCTCTTCTGCTAAGGCCGTAGAGCTCAGGTGCTTCATTCATTTTCAGGGACTTCTGAAGCAGCATTAATAACAGCAACTGTTTCATTTCACAAGGCATTAATATTCAGTACTGCTGGATGCAAAAGCTCAGACCAAAGACAGAGGAAAAGATAAGCTGAATATATTTGTTACTTTCTAAATACTTGGATGAAAGTATTTGCACACTGCAAAAGCGTCAGATCAAAACACACTTTCTTCTGAAAAAAACCATATATAAAAGTATTTCTGTGCCTCTGTGTCTGTGTGTATATCAAACTTCATAGGGCCTAGTTATTGAAAGCAATTAATATCAGTTATTTTGTTTCCAAAATTTTCTTCTGCCAAGACCCCAGCATCCTGGACAGACTGCAAGATTAACCTGCAAAACAAAACAGGATGTAAACTTTGAACTTCAGTGGAAATAGGGCCAGCACAGAGAATACAGTCAGCACTAGTTTTCTGGAAGTGCCTTTCAAAACTTGTGCGAGTAAACCAGCAGGTGCCCTTTGCTGAGTCAGATTGTTACCAGGCCCATCTTCCAGAACAGAGCTGCCCACAATGAGCCTTCCTTAGGACAAGAAGGGGACAGAGTCAGCATGTCCTTTACACTATGGATGACTTCATGGCACTCTTTCTTCCCAAGATGGAAAAGAGGAGGGAGATGTAATACTGAGTGGAGAAATGCTGTTAAAAGGAAATACATTCCTAAACCATCATAATGGTACATTCAGATTAGTCAGTGACTACCGTACAATTTTTAACAGTAAAAGACAAAACCTGACATATGTAGTGGTCAGATAATTGTGATTGCTTGGGATAAAATCCTCAGGTCACAACCCTTTTTTCACTGTTCATTAGAATCAAAGTCCAATTGCATGAAGGCGCTTACTAAAAGCATTAACAAAGGTGTGAAAATAGACACTAAGAATAGAGAATTTATTTGTGTTTTATTAATGCTATTTCTTTATATTTATCATAGCTTTGCAATGCAGATCAATACCTCAGCTCTCTGATTTCTCTTCATCTTTCTTTCTGATTTCCCTGGCTCTCCCACTTGACTACACACATCCCCCCTACTTACATACCACACCTCTCTGGTCATACTCACATTTGAAATTGGTCTTTGCCCCACATACTTTGTTACAATATCCCATCTTTTTGTTGATCCAGCTTCAGGGCTTCCTGCAGTTCTCTGAATTACTCAGGTTAAAGCGTGCTGTCACTAAACCACAGCTATCCTTGAATCCTCTAACTTTCAGATGGCTTCAGTACACTTCTTTGCTTGTTTGTTGGTTTGGTGGTTTTTTTGCAAAACAAATAGACAAAACTACTCCTGGATGTAGACACAAAAGTTCATGGTCCTTGGTTCATGTCCTTTTACACAACCTTAAAAATATTTCCATAACTTTATCTGTTTAATTAAAAAAACCCAATTTTTGCTTTGTTTTGTTTTGTTTTTCCTGTAGAAGGTTTCTTTAAACAATTTCAGCTAGCTCCAGTTCCTATATAAGCACCTTTCTCTTACATTGAACAATGATACCTAAACTGAGACCTGGGGCTGGAACTGATTATTTGTGCTCATGCCTGTCCTTGGCCAGACAAAAGCCCAAACATAATGCCTACTGATTTTACCAATGTCTGGGTGGTGGAAGAATTGCCGCTACACTAGTGACTGTCAGGAATTGCATGGTCTTGTGAAAATCTGAATCTTAATTCTGAACTCAGCATTTTCAGCAGATTTCCTTCTGCTTGTGGGTTAAAAATCAGAGGTAGAGCTTATAGCCATTTGTAGTGCCATCAGCAGTCTGCATATTAAAATGTAATTCCCTTTCTCTGTCCCTGGTTGTCCCTGACAATCCGTGCTGTGCCCTGCAGGCTGTTCGACACGCGGTACAGCATCCAGAGGAACGGGCAGCTGCTGACCGTCCTGAGCGTGGAGGACAGTGATGATGGGGTGTACTGCTGCACAGCAGATAATGGAGTGGGAGCAGCTGCACAGAGCTGTGGGGCTCTCCAGGTGAAAATGCGTAAGTGGGAATGCAATTTCTTCCTGACACCACGTGAGTGTTTAATCGAAAGCCTGAGCAGACTCCCATCTATGGCACCTGGGGATCCATGTTCAGGGCAAATCCATGTCCTTGGGAAGATGGGTGCAGTTCTTTGAGTCAGAGACAGGGCACATGGGATCATAACTTAATGCAGTTGTGAATATTTACTTTGAATAACACACATTTGTTCTAAGATCAGAAGAAAAAAACTGATGCTTTGAAGAATGCCCTTTGTGCAAAACTCCATGAAAGAGTTTGATAGATCAGTCCTCTGTGGCAATGCTGCATAGGTCCCTGGTGAATTTTAATTGCAAAATTTCACCAGATTTCTTCCTGAGGATGGCAAAATCAGCTAAATTATGTTCCGATGCTCTCAATAGCAGTGTTGAATATTCTGGAGCACCATGTTGTAAATCTCATCATCCCACATGGAAGCCAAAAGATTTGCTCTTGCAGAGAGCTCCATATGTGCCAAGCTCAGTAAAGCTGGACTCACATGGCTTGAGTTATTTACACAAGCACTTTAAAAGGCAGTGGAGGTATATTCTGGCTAAAGCATCTGTTTTTAGGAAAGGATTTGTCTGTGCTAATGAGATAACCCTCAAGGTCTGGTAATGCTGGAACTCTGCATCATCCCAGTCACTTGTAGGTGGTGACCAGGAGATGATGCTCTCTGAAACTTGTTTTTCTGCTGGTTCATTATCATGCAAGGGCCTCAAAATGTCAGATGTCCCAAAATACTGAGATAATCTTTTATACTCTCAGCTCAGACTAAGGCAGGCCATGTTCTTTCAGTAAAATGAATTTAAATTTATCCCTCATTAACTTTAAGGAAGTTTGATTGCTTTTTCTTTAAGGCTCGATTGTCCTTTTCACTAGCATAGTTATAAATCCTTCAGTTAAGGATATTAATTGAATTTACATGCCTTTCTTGTTGAGCTAGAGGCAAGCCTGGGTAAAAACTCTTTCAAAATCAATTCAACACAGATTTGAGTTTTGAGACAAGACAGTGTTTATGCAGTGAAAAATGTCAGAACCTGGAATGCTAACATTCTTCAGTACTGGAAATACTCTTATCTGACTTTGGATTTTAGCCCAGGCCCTAATTCAAATGACTGTCAAGCTCCACATAAGAAAACAAATAACCCATGCAAGTTAGCTGCTTTTGCTGTTTATTAAACTGAATGCTGTGCTGAAGAAAGTTCTTTCTTATCAAATAACTTCAAGACCAAGAAAGATTTCTTTTTCAGCAACACACAGAAAAAGCAGCAGATTTTTGGATGTAATTTCTGAATTTGTCTTGTTCTATTATCTTGTAGCTTCGTCCCAGCTTTAATATTTGGCTTTTAAAATTTTAGGACCCAAAATAACCCGTCCACCTGTAAATGTGGAAATAATAGAAGGATTAAAGGCTGTTCTTCCATGCACTACAATGGGGAATCCAAAACCTTCTGTTTCATGGGTCAAAGGAGAAACAGTTGTAAAGGTGAGTAGGAATGGTTTTCAGTAATACTAATTATTTGCTCAAGTTACTGTGTTAAGTATTAGCATTAGTTATAGTATTTGTAAATTCTACTAGCTAGAAAGGAAGCATTTGGAAAATCCAGGGCTCATCTTATAAATATCTTCATTTGCAATGAGTCTACATATGAACCAAATGTTCTCTGTGTATCTATATTTTATGAGATATATGCTTGTCACTACTAAGTATGGCCAAATACTGAGGAAAGAACCTGTGAGTGTTCTCTTAAATAAGAGCTCTTTTGAAGCTATAATTCACTGATCTGCAAAAATAGCAATGGGTGAATGTGTCATGACAATGCTGAGCAGGAAGAGCTGGACCCAAACCCTTGAGTTGTAGGACATGTATAGTGCTCATGCATGTAAGCCCAAACTCTGTAAACAGATTTTTGATGCTGTTTGTGCACAGCCTGCATGTAGAGTCCTCACCTCAATGGCTCCTTCCTCCGGCAGGAGACTGCTCGCATTGCCGTCCTCGATTCTGGGAATTTAAGGATACACAATGTTCAGAGAGAAGATGCAGGACAGTATCGTTGTGTAGCCAAGAACAGTTTGGGCACAGCCTATTCAAAACCTGCAAATGTGGTAGTGGAAGGTGAGTGACTTTTGAACCAGTCTCAAGTTCCATGTGCCAGCCCCTCATGCATATCCAGTTAACTTGAATTACCCTAAAGTATTGTGTTATGTTGTCAAAACCACCTTAGAGGGTGAGTAAAAAAAGGAGAAGGAGATAACATAGAACGTTTGCTTTTGTGGACTTGAACATTTTCTGCCCACTAAATGAACACCAGGCTGGTTTTTCAGTTTCCAGCTCTTATGTACTCTGTGTCCAATTCTTATGTACAGAAGGTATTTGCTGTGGGGTGTGAGCCACCACCAGTTTCAGAGTGCTGAGAACAGTAGATAGAGGTACCCAAATGTTGGGAACAAGGCATTCTATCTTCCTGATAGGAGGTAGAATATACGTAATTTCAGGTGGCCACCCAAACTAGACAGACACATGTTTGGTTTATATTTTTGGCTTCCAAAATCCAGAGGTATTAATCCTGACTTAGTACTTAGAGTGAACTGTTCTGGATCCATTTTTTCAAACTGACAACATTTGTAATCCTGACCCAGCAGCTTGCTGTTCATACAAATCCCTTTCCCTCATGGTGTTTTAGATCAATTTTCATGGATATTTATCATAACTACATGTGCACATACCTGTGTATGCCTGCAAGTTGGTACATGCACAAATCACCCTCACACACCTCTTTCATTATTTTTAGTATCCCTCCCCTCCTGCCTCTCCTACCCTATTAGTTAAAATAACTCCAAGTAAATAATACACTAAAATTATTCAAAGCAGGAAAATCACACTCCAATATTCTTTGAGCATTCATAGTGTTCATCAAATTTATGAAAATTTTTGTTTATTGCTTCTCTGTAATAATATTACAATTTTTTAAAAATCTTGGTCCTAGTATTAACTGGAGTCCCCAGCCTGCATTGTGTGGTTTGATATTAAAATAAAATGAATAAGCATGGCTGGTTAACTAGGAATATTTAATTCAAGGCAAGTGTCCATTCAAGAAAAAGTGTAAATATTTATGCCAAGCTACATCTAGATCACATGGATCTTGATTTGTTGTGTGCTTCCATTTTAATGGGTCCAGCATTAGTCCTGTGTGGCATCCCATCCTTACATGGAAGGGAGCACCCAAGGATCAGAGGTCTTTGTGGTTGAGAGGAATGACAAAAGAGTGCCTGCAAAATCTTACAAAGTTTTATTAATAAATTACTAATTTTATTTATTTTTTTACTAGTTTTATTAATAAAATTACAAAATTTTATTAATAAATCCATTTGGTATGGAAATGTATATGGTAATCCCTGACCTCCTATATAAGCATGGGGCAGTGGGTTTTGGATGAAGGGCTAGGGTGAAAGGAGAGGGACTGAGAGAGAAAGACAGATGGATCAAAGAGGAGGAGAGAGAATGAAAAGAAGAAAGGAAGAGGGCGGTATGATCAGTCCTGGTTCCAGCATCAATCCAGCTGATGGGTATTCACACCCCTGGAACAAGTGTGTCCAGTCTTTGTAGTCCTTTTCAAAGTGAAGTTTCCATGCACTGGAGCTAAGTTTCTCACTCTCTACGCAAATCAGTTATCCCGTGCAGCCCATTCTTGTTGACCTTTGTGGAAATGGGTTGGGGGGCTTCAGGGATCTTGGGCGCTCTTGATCCCCCCTTACATTCCATGCCGGCTCATCAGCATCATTCCTGTGCCTCAGCTGTACTCTGTTGTGCTTAGCTCTTGCAGCCAGAACAAGGACACTTGTGCCAGAAAGGCGCTGCCCGACTTCCATTTGGCCCCTTTCTCCAGTCATGGCTGGTAATTGGCCGTCTCTACCAACAATCCTTGGTTGGCCTCACAGATGTATGGCTATCTGTGCTTGAGACATACACATTAGCCTCTTATCTTCTGCACTTCCACATCCTGCAATCAGCTTAGGGCATTGTTCAAAGTGCAGAGGTGTTCTTGAAAGACTGACTCTCTGCTTTTTGCAGGCAATCCTAAATGTGCTTTTGATCAGGCACATGATTAAATTATTTGCTCAGGTTGGCCCAGAAATTGCAGCAAGTCACAAGTACATAGTGTACTTGTACAACTGTGCAGGATCCATTTGTTCAAACTGACAACAGACTTGGCCCAAGGGTTTACACTACTGATGTACCTTACAGTACTACTTGTCTGGTTTCAGTGGTCCAAGGTAGAACTATTTGAAAAATGCTGCTATTTTGATCTTCCAAATATTTTTTCCTCTATTCCTTGTCAGCTTTCCTCAAAATTCATAATACTGGCCTCTATTTATTACTTTTAAAGCACAGCTTTAGTATTTTTAAGGTTTTATTATTTTTAAAGCAAAGTTGAAGTAATTTGAGCAATAGGTTTTGGATGAAAATTCAGATGTAGTTCTTGTGAGGGAAAAGAAAGCACTGAAGGCCTCTTCTAGTGGAAGTGACTTTTCAGTTTTCATCAGTGAATGTTGTGAAGGAGATAAGGATTCTGTAGGCTCTTCACTCTGCACAGACCTGTCCTAAATTAGGACAGCCTGTTTGCTTTCCCAGGGCAGGTTTCAGGCACCAAGGCTTAGGTTATGAATTATAATATATTAATCCTGGGTCAAGATTTTAATTGAAAGGATTAAAAAGCCTGCCTTTTTGCATCTTTTATCCAAGTCTCAGATGACCCTTGGGGGCAAACTCAGATAAATTTGGACAAGTGATGGTGAAATAAATTTTTTTCTTTAAAGGCATAATCCACAAGTGGTAGATACACAATCATAATGGACCAATAATTGTTGGATTTGTAGGAAGTGCTTGGTTCCTCACTGGGAACTGTGTTGAGCCTATGGACAGCACTACCCTCACTAAAGTCTTCCTGGGGTGCCTGGGGGGGAACTAGGAGAAGAAACAGGCCATGGAGCACCCCCTTGATTTGTCAGAGAACAGGCTCTGGAGATAAGGTATGGAGAAAGGATGAAAGAGGCAAGCATTGCCAAGTGAACTAAATTAGTGACTATGCAAGATAGGCATCACTCCTGAGGAAGAATTACACACATTTTTTGTGATCTTGGTGTGTCCTGTAGCAGTGAAATTATACATGTCTTTGGTTTTATTCTGAGGAATGTCTTGGAGGAGTAGGGTTGGTTGTCTCTGACATCTGCTGGGCTCATTATAAATTATTTCACTGGTGAGCTGGTTCAGTTATGCAGAAGCTGCATGGTTGTATTTTCCTCACTTGGCTCTTCTAGTTACAGCCCACTCAGTGTATGAGAAAAGGACTAGGGAAAGTAGTGGCATGAAGCAGAAGTTCAATAGGCAGAAACAAGCCTTTTCCACAAAGGAAAAGGGTTTTGCTTTCTGCAAAGCCAAACAAATAAGAAATGCTGAGTTTTTTGATCTGCTAAAATTAGCATGTGAAGACTTTCTCTTGCTATTGTACATCCAGAAGGTAAAGGCACATTGAGATACAGAAGGTAAAGTGTGCATTGAGATAAAGGAACAATATAATAATCTTGACTGTTTGCCAATAAATGAGTTTTTAATTTCCTGGAGGCAACATTTCTGACCTGCAGTTTTGTACTCATTTTCTATCATCTTAAGCATTTTGCTCACTAGCTTTTTAATCACTGCATTATCAACATTCGTAATGTACCCTTCTGCAAAACCTAGAAGACTATTTATAAACTCAGTGAAGCACTACATTGCTAAAGGATTTCCACAGATTTATTGTTGTTTGCTGTATTGATTCTCACAGTGAATCTCTGGCTGAAAGGTTCCCGAATTAATCCAAGATTAAGGACTATGATTGAATAGAGGCATTTGCTTTCTTATCTGATCTGTAGTTAGCACAGGTGTCTGAAGGCTGACGTTTATTGACAGGATGCTGACTGAGATGGTTAAGATGTTCCAGTTTTCTGAAATCTGAAATCACTCCTTTAGAAATAGAGAAGCAGTCATTGCCATCAATACCGTTGAGATTTGTCATCAAAAGCAGAAATTACCATTGATGAAAGTGAAAATTTAAGGCACGGTGTAAAGATTTAAGCTGTCCTACGAAGGCATTTTTTGGGCCTCCTCTGAGCATTTGAAATCTGTAGGGTCTGTAAGACCTTTGGTTTTTCCTTTATGCATTAGACAGCTATTTATGTACATAGGCCATAGAAGGGGAGGAATTTTCATTTTTGTTGGTATTTGCAGTGACATCAAACCGGTCCATTAATAGGACCAGAACCACAAAAGCCATGCAAGAGCTTTTCAGGTTCAGCTTCTGGGCCTGCTGCCTAAAACTGTACAGTCTCCAAGGTCTGACATGAGTTAAGAATTATATTCCCCATATCCATTATGTATGAATTGTGTGATATTAAAAGAATATATTTAAAGCCTTGAGCTCTTGAGTGGTAAGAGGCATGGGAATATTCCTGTTATGAGTGTGCTTATCACTCAAACACAGAGTGAAGCTGCCTCATTAATTTTTTCTTAACATGCAAAAAAAATTCCATCGGATGATTTTGCTTTAATCTCTTACTATGTTTTTCAGATATTATCCTTATAGACAGTGTTCAGATTATATGTAATTCCTGCATCAAATAAGAAGTGTCTGTTGCAGAACAGCCACAAGCTTGTAAATTTTGTGATAATTTACAGGTGCTATTGCCAGACCTGGGCTCAGTTTTTTTCTTTGTTTTGGAGAATGTTTCTTCTGTCCTTAGGGGAAGGAAAGTGACACTTTGTGAATTGGTAGAATTCACACGAAGAAGCTATTGTTCTTCTTCATTCTTCAAAACAACAACAACAAAATCACAAAAGAAATTGAAAATTTGATGATGAATTTCTGACAGTTTAGAAGTAACACCTGCTTACAAATGAAAAAATGCTGTAAACTACATTTCAGCCTTAGCCTTATATTTAGCTTCAACTATTGAACGAGCATTTTCTGGAAATCAATGGAGTTATTGTCACTGAAATGTACAAAGGGTTGTGGTGGATTAGGCACTAACACAGCAGAAGGAAAAATATTTTCCTGAGAGGTGTCCTTCCAGTCCAACAGAAGCACGTGAATGGCAATTTTCTGATGTAGGGAGACAGTGTGAATGGTCTACTGGAATGTGGTGTGCAAAAGGTTTTTCTTCCCCTGTGGGTAAAGAACAAACTTCCTGTCTTTCTCAGTGTTGCATCCAGCTAGTGAAACCTGTGAAGTTCCACTTTCTCAGTGATGCATTTTTAATGTTGAAAAGTGTAGAAAAAGGCAATAAATACAGGGACTACTATGTGGGAGGAAGGAGTATGTGGATGGTCCTGTTGCTTGTATATTGAGTTAGATGCAACTCCATCTTGTGATTTATATGAAACTGAGCTTGATCTCCACCAGCCTGTGGCACCAGAGACTTGTGGAATTCAGGAGTGTAGTGTGTGATAACCTTTAGTTTTTAAGTCATCACTCTACAGACACATGTCTAGAAATTAGCAATCATACATCTGTAAGGAAACAAACAAAACAGCCAGGGCAAACATTAGAAGATTCAGCGTGTTTTAACAAAAAAACAACCTGTATTCTCCATTGATATATTAACTTTTTTGGTTCAAATCTCTGCATTTTCCGGCTGTCTGAAGAGGCATTGGTTGAGAACAACTGACCCTTTCTTTAACAAGGCCATTTCATTGATCTCTCTGCTGAAGTGTTGCTGCTCCACTTCATCCTGTGCTACTATGTGGCAGCACATAAAACAATCAAATTAAAACAATGAAAGAAGCAAATCTCCTTATACTCCCCTGACTTAGATGTTGTTTGGTTTCGCATTCCAGCTCTGGTAGATAGATGTCTTTTCCTGGCCACATTTTATTGCTTATTACTAGCTACTAAAATAATACCCTGCCACAGGCCACAAAAATGTTCCCCTGTAAACCACTTCTGAAAACTGCCTTAGCCTTAAAAATAGGAAGGTTTTCCTTGGAGAACTATCCCCTCAGAAGAAAGGACTTGCCAGATTCAGTCTAGATTTTTGTTTTAATCATGTAGTCTAATTCTTGTGTCAGCGAGGAGATGGCAGACTAATTGACAATAAAAAGCAATGCCATAGCTGCTTAGTTAAGAGACTGTCCCTTTGAAGTGTAAAGCATTAGCTTCCTTCAGCTGTTTTTTGGATGTCTTGGGACAAATTTGCATCACAGATAAATCAACAGACTAGCAAGCCACACAAAAATTCAAATAAGAGGAATAAAAGCATATATTTAGTGCAGAAAATTCTATCAATTTGAATAGGCCACATTCCAGAGGTGGTCTATATTTCAGATAAAACCTGACTCCTGATATGCCATCCAAAAAGTTTTTACACTTTTGTGTCAACTTGCCTGCACTTGGCATAGATATGGGAGATACCAAGAGACCACTGAAGCAGCCAGTCAGCACTGTTATATTGCATTTCCCACAAATTAGATTTCAGTGTGAAATCAGAATTTTTATCACTATTATCTTTTGAGGCAGAGTGTTTTGGGTCAGGTGAATTGCCAAATAGCAAACTGGCAAGGAAATTTGCAGTTCTTCTTTTAAGTACTGGATGAAACTTCCTCATGGAAGTTCTAATACCAACACTGAAGAAGAGCCTTTGGCTTGGCCTTGAGCAGAGGCAGAAGCTCTGGGAAAGGATGCCTTTCCTGTTTGTGTTGGTGCTGGTGTGTGTTACTGCCGGCAATGTCCTATGACAGCAAAGGGTGAATACAGCAGTTTGATTTTAAACATTGCAAAGGGTTTATGGGGAGGAAGCATTACAAGTTTGCCTGTAATTACACCAAAGTATTTGACTGACCTCAGTGGGGTGGCGTGGGTGTAACTGAAACCCCAGAATATCTCATTAAAT
This sequence comes from Haemorhous mexicanus, assembly GCF_027477595.1. Classification (NCBI taxonomy): domain Eukaryota; kingdom Metazoa; phylum Chordata; class Aves; order Passeriformes; family Fringillidae; genus Haemorhous; species Haemorhous mexicanus. Next base: position 37,587,596 of record NC_082381.1, read on the forward strand.
CTTCTCCTACCTGCGGCACTCACCAGAGTCATCCCAAGGTTCTGAGATGCTGCAGAAACAATCATGGCCCTAATTACAGGGTAACAGGGCAAGCTGCAGGAGGAAGAAAGCAGCCTCAGACCTTCAACAAATGACAAGTACGTGTGAGCTATTCAATTTACTCCCGAAGTTCGCTCTCCTGTGTCACTGGCTGCCTTTGAGTCATTATCATAGGATGGCCTCTTGCAATGAGGAGCTGCAATGAGGCTTCAGACAAGGCACATACACAAAATTCTTCTTTAAAAGCATTTGAGCCTGCTATTTCCTTTCACAAAAACCCCTTTCCCCTAACATAGACCTTGGGAAGGCATTGGAAAAATGTATGATCTTCTCACAGCATTTCATGAATTGTGGTTTTAAGACAAAAAATGATATGGCAACTAAAATCCCTCTCTCTTCTAAACCATTGGCTAACTAGAAAGCATGAGCTTCCCACAGAACAATGAAGGGAGTAGAGGACAGAGAATATCCATAGGTAACTGATAAAGGGGACCAGAGCAAACTGAGACATGCATTCTGAAGTGGCTCGAGCCCATCACAAAAAGGGTATATCAAACAGGGAGTTGAGAATTTGGAAAAGAGATGGATCTCTGTTGTAGGAGGAATTAGATAAGTTTTCAACACTAAAAATCAAGCACATGTGGTGGATAAGGTGAGCAGGGAACAGGCTCTTTGCTGTCCCCAAACCAAGGAACATCCTAGCAGATACTGCTAGCAGCACTTTAAACTAGACAGAAGGAAGTACTTTTCACAGGATGTGTAATTAAATTTATGGCATTGCTAATACCAGTGGTGGAGACCAGATGTCAGGATAATGCATGAATCATCTCATTTTTGGGTATCCCAGTGATTCCCCATAATTGTTTGCTCAATTCCTTAGGGTGGGAGAAGGAGAGGGAGACTTGTGCATAGCTGTCATTTCAATAAATGCACACAGACTAGTAGCCTCAGCAGCAGTCATGATGGGTCATGATCATGAGTGGAACAAGCAAAGGACCTGCTCCTTGGCTTTGGGAGGCTGGAAACTTCCTTTCCAGTTTCACATTCAGTAGTGGATAGAGGCAGAGATAAATGCACCTGATGTGACTCTGTACAGAGCACGGGGAGGTTTAAAGGGTCTTTCCTTCAAAGAAACCAAATACAAATATAAGACCAGTAATGACATGAAAAGAATTTCCTCATTCACTTCCTTGGGAAGTAATTTGAACGCATTATCCTCACTTGTCCTTGAATCTAGTGTTTGCTCTGTATATAGAGATGAACACTTGTACAGAACAGGTTTTATATAGTTACACAGGATATAAGCTATCTATTTACATTTTACTCCTGGTTATTACATCTTTGCTTATTTGTGGTGTCTCCTTTTAGGATTCCACAGACATCTACATGCAGTGTAAAGTCTTTCACAGCTGAGAAGCTAGTGGCTGATATGTTTATCATCACATTAGTCCTTCTGCTAATGCAAATTGTGCTACCACCCATAAATCTAGGAGTACACCCTAAAATAAAGTTAGTTTGGAAAGTTTTTTGCGTCGCTAAAAAAAATTTTCTTTTATATCAGACACTAGAGCTTTGAATCTGAAGGCATATGATTCAGGATGGAGATGTACTTTGCTCCATCTTACTTTCACACAGATCTTGAATTGTCCCTGGTGCCCATCTCATAGCCTCAGGCTCCAGGCTGAGTGTCTATGTGTTGCTGTGGAGTCTAGACTGTGCTGCATGATGCTTTAAGGACTACAGCAAGACCCAGGTCTCCCAATTAATATATCAGGAGCCAGAAGAACTTGCATCTTGCCATTGTGTACAAAATGCAGATAAGTCAGATGTGTTGGAGGCTTATCCTCCTGGGCTACCACAATAACAGGGTGAGGGTCAGTGGATGATGAAGTGCTGCTTGCTTACAGCTTGCTTACAGCTCTTCCTCACCTTGCTCTGTTGGGCCCTGTATGTAATAGTGCTGTCCCCTGAGGAATAATACAGTGATTGAGTGGGTTTCCTGCAGTGTATGTGTACTTTATTTTTGTTTTGATAACTTGTATACAAGTGGTTCTTTAGCAATAAGCATGTTTGTACATAGATTAAATTAAATAGGTAAGCAATTTGATAAAGATAAATGGAAGTGTCTCATTTCAGCTTTGCCAGAGCTGCTTTGCTCCTCTTTGTATTTATTTGGTAGGCTTACAAAAAAAGATAAGTGCTGCAAGCTAGGTAAGAAATACTTGGAGGTCAAAATGAAACTGACCTTGCAGTTATCTTGGGATTTAATTATTAACTCATCCCCATTTTGGAAGTGCTAATCCACGCTCAGAACCTGCTGCTGCTGCTGCGAGAGGAATGGTTGACTCCCTGTCTCTTTGTCCTCGCTGGAATATGTTTGTTCTCCAAGAATATGTTTGTTCTCCATGTCCGAATCCAAGGTGGGATTCGGTTCTGTCATACAGTCTCAAGCAGAGACTGTATCTTGTCTGGTCGGTCAGCCCTTGGATGTGATTAGCTGCTGCACACAGCTTGCCGTGGCTGTCTCTGTGCCTGCTGATCCATGAGCATGGTGTGTGGCCTGCTCTTGGCAGCAGCATTTACAGAATTTTTTTTATTTTATGCAGGTAATGTTAGAAAACACAAGTGCTGCAGGTTTCTATGCATTTAAAAATGTGTTTGTCAGACCTTCCCTCATCTCTCGCCAGTGGGAAGGAAATAGTAGTCCCTCTACTTTTTATCTCTCCTTGACTGCCTAGTTTAGGCTCATTAGGAAGAGTGAAAGGTTATGAGCTGAATGAATCTGAATGGGAAGTTAGACAAACTGACTTGTCACTGGCAAAAATCACAGTGGCACAAGTTCATGGTTCTTCAGAGCATACAGCTAGCAAGAAGAAATGTTTTTTCTGTGGCTTTGTAAGCAAAGTCCAAGCCCAGAGACAACTCTGCAGACAAGAAATAATTATGACCTTTCACATTTCAGGTACAAAAGGGCTATGGGACACTGGCAAACACAAACAAAAAATGTTTGCAATTTAGCTAAGTGTGAATTTTGCACAGTGTAAAGTCTTTGCCAGGATATTTAAGTCTGGAAACCTTCCAAGACAATATGTGGTTTACCAGTTCCGGCAGCAGTGTAGACACATTGGATCTCAAAACAAGATTAGATGCAAAGGAAAATGCATTGTGCACACAAGATTTGCCTTTGCACACTGTGTTCTGCAGCTTAGCTGAAAAAAGATTAAGTGCAAAAGACCTGGTTTCAGTCACCCAAAAGGCCATGTTTCATTGATAAATACAAAGCAGCTGTGGAAAGCGAGGCAGATTGAGATATGTGCCCAGATCTGGGAGGGTGGGCACATTGGGGCTGGCTCAGGTAGGAGGGCAGGCTTTGGCTGCAGTGGGAAGGGAATGTTGCCAGGCAGTTGCCAACACAAAGTTAGCTCCTGGTGGCCTTACCTTGCTGTGGACTACTGGGGTTGCAGATGCTTTACAGTATGGCAGGACTTTGCCAACAAACTCTTGGATGTGAACATCTGTTGATGTTGACAGGCTAAGTTAATTCACCTGCATGGGAAAGCGTTGCTCATATCCTCTTAAATACAGGGTTCACCAAAGCAACTGTGGCCCCTGGGTAAAAAGCAATCTACCCCACACTCCAGAACTAGTGCTTGACTGATCCTGGTGTTGCCAGGATCAATCCTGGTGTTGCCTTTTTCCCAACCAGGAAGTGAAACTCAAGATCATTTTAGTAAGGAGGTAATATAAGAGTGGATCTTTATTTGAAAGCCTTCAGGGGCAGTAATGGAAAGATGTCCACAAAAGCCCACCCTCCCAAGGATGAATAATGAATACATTTTTATAGGTCTAAGGAAATTAGCATAATTGATAAAAAGCACCAATTAGGAGGACAAATGCTGATGTAATTCTCCCCCCCCAGGTCAAGCCCCTTCTCTGGAGTCCCCCACTTGGCACTAGCTGGGCTTTGTCCATGAAATGTGTCCCAAAGAGTTGTTGTAGGCCTTGGTTCCCAGGAGGAACCAAGATAGCAGAGGGGCCCTGCACCTCCCAGGGCTTGGAGCTCTGGAATTTCCTTTGTTTTTCTGCCTAGGGAAAGGCCATGGAAAAGTACTGGGAAAACCAGCACTAGTACAATAGGCTACAGAGTGACAAATACATGCGTGAAGAATACAGAGAACATATTAAAGTAAAAAGGCAAAAAAACCCAGTATCCACTGGTGCTTTGGGCATCACTTTATCCTTTCCCCAAAGCAGCAGCATGGCTCCAGGCCACCTACACAGCTGTCTGGTTGTGACTGGCCAAATCCAGCCTTCTTTAACAAAAAAAAAGGCCTTACCTAGACTGAGAGCAGGCATCTGCCAGGACTGCGGGACCAGACCCCAAACCTGGGAAGTGAAGCATAGCTCAATCAAAGGCAATGGGGAAAAAAAGTCACCTGGAAAGAGTTAGCCATTCAATGTGGAGGAGGGGGCAAGGCATGCTGCTTTAATCTTTTTATAGTATAAAAATTTTGTGACTGAATTAAAGCCCTACTGTTTGGATTGGATGATGTTACGTAATTCTCAGAAACGAGAGCAGCTGGCCATGGTACAGATACCTCCTAGCAAGCCCTGCAGTGCACAGAACATCATTTACCAAGGCTGTAAAAAAAATACATTTATTAAGGGGCTTGGGAGTGAAATTTGACATGCTGGCTTAGCTTTTAGCTCTCTGGATTTAATTTACAGCTCCTCTGTTTTATTTTCCACTAAAATAAATAAATTAAGCTGTCTTTGCCCACTTTCCCTAACTGCTTTTTTGGAATGCCTGTGGGTGAATCCAATGCAGAGAGCTCAGGGGTATTGATAAGAATGTTGCTAACCTTGTAATGGTAATGTAGCTAAATAGGCAAAGGCAAAATCCAAATCCAGGAGGATGTGGAAAAGGGCAGACCAATAATGGAAGTATTAGAAATCACCTGATTGTTGGAAATTTTCACTCTGAAGAAAACTGAGAACAAGACAAGGTCCTGAGCCCACAAAAAAATGTGAATTTTGCAAACATTTATTGCTATTTCCTGATCCTTCTGCTTGCCTTTCACCCACCTCTTCCTGCCAACTGCACTACCACCAGATTTGTCATTCCTTACTTGCCTTTGCCTCTTGTCTCTACTTGTGGAATTGGGGGGTGGGGGAGGAGAGGGACGGGGCAGAAAAATCATAGTTGTGGGGTCTGTGTTCTGTCATTTAGATACAGGACAGATTTTGTTGCTCATGCAGTAGCCAAAATGGACCCTGAGCTCTTCCTGGTGTTCTTGCCCTGCTTTGCACAGGTGGATGGTGGCATTGGCTGCACTTGTGCAACCCACCACTTTCCCACAGCACTCAGGTCTGACTGCAATGTTAATGTGTTGATCATCTACCCATACATTATGTGGTTGAGAAATAGGTGATACTATTCTTTTAATACTCTTTCCCAAAGTGATCAAGAGTCCTTTGGAATATATGTCCCTGGATCGGCCAATCAGCCATGCTCCAAAACCTGTTAGTATGTGGAAAGCCTGGCCCCTTGTCCCAGGAAATTTCTGTTTAAAAATAAAATAATTCAATCCCCCCTCCTCCCCAGTTTATTCCAGTATTACCATCTACAACAACAAAATTAGAGTACATAGCTAAACTTTAAGTAAAATATTTGAAAGCATGCAGATGTAAGTATCTGAAATAATTAAATATGTAATTTCAGTTCTGAAGGTCTTGAAAAATGTGAATGATAGCACGGGGATAGAAGGAATTTCAATTCTTCCACACTTTGGAAATCAGCTTAGTTCCTTATAGGCCAAATTTTATTTAGCCATCCCTCCCTGCAGTACTTGCCACCAGAAATATGTGAATGTTTAGAAGCTGTTGCTGGATTTTTTTATCCCCATATTTGGTGCTTTAGGATTTTAAGGATGGCCTGATGCTCTGTCTTACCAAAGGTGGCAGGCAACTGCTTATCTAGCAATGTGCTGGGCTACTAAAGCAAGTGCAGTGATCAGTGCTGATGGTTGGACCCTGGGAAGAGGAATGTAGCTTTCTGACCTCCCCAAAGGCACCATGCCAGGCATGAGCAGAGCCATAGTGCTTGCTGTGGCTTTGCACCCTGCCTGTGTTATTGCCATTTTCCATTTTCCATTATTTGCCATACAAAAAGTGTGTCTTTTTAACTCCTGGCTGAAAAATCCTAGCAGATTTTGGAAGAGCAGCTAGCACAGAGGAGGACATATTGCCACTGTCCAACATCAGCTAACTGAGTGCTGGTAATTTGTCACTTTGGTATTAACTTAACTGGGCAGGATCTGAGCAGCAGAGTCAGAGAGCAGAATCAGGTGGGCAAGGGTCCCAGCAGCATACTGGGCTAAGAGAAGCACTAAGGGCCATATTCCAGCCCTGGAAGCCAACGTGCTGGCTCAGCTGGAGCCATGTGAATGTAACTGCTGCCAGAGAACAGGCCCCAAAGTTTAGTATTTCTCCAAATGAAGCATAAAAATAATTATGAGCTTAGCCTGCAAAACTTGGGTCCGAATTCATAACCATCTGGTGTTAATGGCCTGAAGTGAAACTTCAGACAAAGGTTTCATTTTACTTATTATTCATGAGAAAAGCTTCTGGCCAGTGACTGCAGCTTTTCTTATTACTGATGGAGTTTCATACCTGCTGCCTCGCTGAGGGGTAAGGAGGTGCAGAAGCCTCCTGCTTTGAGTTTAGGCAGGTGGCACTGAGCAGAGACAGTGGGATTGCTCGAAGCACACAGAAGAATTAAGAAGCTCAATATAATATTTATCTTCTCACCGTTTTCACTTAACTGACTTGACACTTAATCTTCCCAAAAGCCTCTGCCCAAGAGTTTATTGGAAGGCAAAAAGGATTCCATGCTGAAATTAACACCTACTGCTACTTATCTATGAGCAAAAGCTGTTTTTAGGATCTTTGTCAAAACAAATCTCACCTGCATACCAGCTGAGAACTGGGTGGAAAGACTATGTGGAAAGCATATACTTTTTTCAGTTCATCTGAAATTTTGCAGACAAAGCCTTCCCATACCAAATAGTGGGGACACTATTAGAACACTTAGATGTTCTAATTCTGCATAGGGCAAACAGAGGATGCTGACGTGGTGAGGTGTGCTGATAAGAAGAAACACACAGATAAAAGTGGCAAACAAGATCTCAGGCTTTTCTGACAACTCCAAGAGAAACTTCCCTGCTTATTAAAGTTTCTGATGGAGATTTTTAGACATTACTGTGTGGTCCAGAAGGTGTAACTCACTAAGCACGAGAAATTTGAGTAAGAAATTGCAGTGCTTTTGAGCTTGCTTCCGTACAGACATTCTGGTGTTTCCATTAAAAATTTTAGGTCAAAACTCAAATGTTCCAGGTGGGAAGTTTCTCTTCTCTGCTTTTCTCTATGTGGTCCAAGTACAGCAGCTTGTTAAGACCATCAGGGTTGTGTTTCTGGATCAAAATAAGTTTCAGCAAAACTACTTCAGTTGTTATTTCTGGCCAACAGTCCTCCCCCTTGCCCCCTCCCCCAATCCCCCACCCCCAACCAACTAACAACAATGGAAAGGGAGTGGGTGAATGCTTATTTCGCGTATCTGCAAAGTGCCCAGTAACCTTATTTCCACAAAAGATGCAAGAGCTGTAGAAATGAGAAGCCACTTTAAAAGTCTACTTTTCCACTGCAATCTCATCTTCCTAAAGTTTTTGCCAGCCATTCTCTCATACCTTGATGCTTGATGTTAGACATTTCCCCTCAGGGAAGCTTGTTGTTGCATGGAAAATGCCAGTGTTTGCAGCACTCTGTGGCAAGTCTTAATCACTGCAATCAGACTGAGATGTTTATCTGACCCTTAACCTTCATGGCACATGTCCATACTGGCGGTCCTTAATGGTTCTGACAAAGTTTCACAGGTCCGCCTGGGCAGGCCAGCATGGTAACTTGCTGCTTTTTTTGCTGTAAGCTGTTCCATCTGCATGCTACTGAAGAGTTTCCTCCTGGTTTTCTTGCACATTACCTCCTCGAGGCTTTGGACTTGACACAGAAATTTCCAGAGTTAAACTTTGGTCTGTAAGGTGCAGAATGTAACCACACTAAATTCTTTTTTTCTCCTCCTCATCTGTCTCCTGAGAATGTGACTCACTGGGAAGCCTGTCCTGCGCTCTACTTTTCTTCATGGAGCTGTGACTTACATCAAGACCCACTGGGGAGGGAGAACCCCCATGTCGGCGCCAGCCTCAGCTTTACATTATTGTTCAGCTAGCACCTTTGTCTTCTCTTACAGTGTTTGCCAGGATTCTGAAGGCTCCTGAATCCCAAAACATCACCTTTGGGTCCGTGGTGACATTGCGGTGCACAGCAACCGGCCTTCCAGTCCCCACTGTCACCTGGCTGGAAAATGGGAAAGCTGTAAGTGCCTCTTTTTCATGCTTTTGCCACTGGAGGACTGCTATCAGCTGGTAGTCAGCACCAGTGGTTTCTCTTCCTTCCTAACTTAGCACCTTGTTTTTCAAACTGGTTGAGTCTGGCTCATCTCTCTGCTGCAGTTTTCTCTGGAAAAACAATTTTCCCCTTATCCAGGGTGTGGTATGACTTCGTTTGTTGGGATTTGAAAAGCCCAAGATGAAGGGTGCTTTGGACCTTTTCAACCATCCTCCAATACAGAGTTTCTAGGACTTCATTGTGTATTTCTGCAGCTATCTTTCCTTTCTTTTTCTAATAATGCGGTAACAATAACGAGGAATTGCATATTTGACAAAGTAACATAAACCACGGAGTTAGATAGAGAAACTGTTTTGAGGTCAAATACCTGTGGAACCACATTAGGCACAGCATATTTGAAGAAGATAATAGATCTGAAATTTTCTAGGCTGACCTAGGTGATGTGAAATATGTCATGAATTTATCCCTGGGCAGAAGCATGTTCTCAAGAAAGGCACACCCTCTTCAGTGGCAGGCATCAAGGGATGCAAATCTGCTGTGTCTCATAGGAAAGATTCTGTGGTCTAATGATCCTGACCACTTAATATGGGTGCTTGCTTTCAATCTGCCTGGCTTTCATGCCTGTGTGTAGGCTGTTGCAATGCCTTCATTTCAGTGAACTGAAAACCTGCTCGACACCGAGTACCGCCTGTGTGGGAGTGAGCAGGGAACCACAGTCATGGCAGCACTGCAGCCCAAGCCTGCCATAGCTTCCCTCTAGTCTTCTTGTGCTTAAGGTGAGCATGCTTTATACATTCTTTGGTCTTTTGACAGCTTTTTAAAAGATGTGAGCTCCAGGGCATGATTCTGTGGAGGCAGGCGGAGTGTCTGCTGAGTGCAGGCTGGCAATTTGCCTCTGCTTTTTCTCATGGACCTCCTTCAGCCCCTAGTCCTTCTGAGCACAGGCTGATCCTGACCATTTCTGTGGACTTGCTGGTCCAGGAGACTAATAAATCCCCTTGGTTCTTACTTCAGGGGCTATCACCATCCTAGTTTGGATCTCCTCTCTCCACACATTAAAACACCTTATCAAGACCCCATGGCTACTCTGCAGGCTGTCTTGCCTTCCTTGCCCCCTCTGTGTCCTACAGTCTGATTAGGGCTAATTTTCTATATTCCTTCAGTGTTGCTAGGCAGAGCAGCAGAGGGATCAGATCATCCTCTCCTGGGAACTGTGGGTGCTTGGTGACAATATTTAGTTGAGACAACTGCAGGTGTTTATTTAAGACTTCTTCTCCACTGGGAATCAAACCTTTGCAGAAGTCTGGAGTAAATGGAAAGTGCAATATATTTCCAGAGCACAGATCTGTGCTCTGCTGAGATCCCAGTGAGTGGGTCCCACAGAGAGCTGAGGCACATGAGATGATCTCAGCCCCTGCCTGGGCCACTGCCTGACTGGTCATGTCTGCTCTGCCCCATTGCTGTCTGAAAGGCACAGCCCAGTCCCAGAAGGGTAGTGCTCCTGATTGCCTCACTTTAAATAAGGCAAGGAAACCTTAATGAGAGCCTGTCTCTGGGAGAGTCAGCAGGAAGGCAGTGGATGGGACATGGTGAATTTGAGGGTTGGTTCACAGCAAGGGTGAGTCATTTGAAGATACAGCATGCCTGTGGCATTATGGTTTCTGAGCACCAACCTGTAATTGTCCTGAGGTTCAAAGAACAGGAGTCTGCTGAGCTTACTGAGCTTCCCTGGAAGAAGAGGATAGAAACTCCTCTGTGCAGCAGCTGCCTGGCCTACCTATTTAGAAACACAATACATTTTCCTCCTGCTATGCACCACAGGACATCATGGACCTTATAATGTAGTTTTCCACATATCCAGGAATAAATGAGCCAGGTGTGAAGATATGAAGAGGTCTCTAATTTCCTGGTAGCTGAGGTGATGTTTTAAAGGCTAAAAAGAGAACTGGAAACAAAATCTCAGGAAATGTGTTTGAAGAGGAAAGGGAATCAATTAACACATGGGAACATCTTGAAGTTTCCAGTAAAGGAAACAACAGATGGCCAGTGTGGAAGTCCTAGGCACCACTGCATGTGATTGTCCACTGTACATGGTGCATACTGCTTGCACTGCTTGCAGTTACTTGAGCAAGCTCTTCCTCCTGTGTCCCAAGCTGGAAGGAACAATCCGAGTTATCTGTGCTCAGCAGGTACAGTCCAGTTCTGCCAGACGTGGTCCACCTGAGGCCTGAGGAGCCAGCAGGGAGAGAAGACCTGATTAGCACAAGCTGTTCACGGCAGGCCTATCCCACCAAGATGCTGGAAGGCAGAGGTGGCCTGTAGGAAATACTTCCTTCCCACTGAGAAGGTCCCTGCACCATTTTATTGCTGTGTGGTTTCTGGAGAGAAAAGGATTCTAAAACTGAATTTGAGCAGCTCTGTAACAAAAGACATATCTGTGAAAAAATATCCCTTGGGCTCCCACCCTCTTGAACTGATTTCATATTGTAAGGCCAAATATATCTCTGGCTCCTTCACAGTGGCTGACATACCTGGTGCAGTACTTACAGACAGTGTTGGTCTGATTATTTAGTGATTTCATGAATGTTCTTCATGAACATTCTCTTACCACAAGTCCAAGCTGACTCTGAGAGAGGCAAAACAAATATATTCTTTTCAGCATTTTCTTTTCATAGAATCCAATAGAGAATCCAATCTGCTTACAGACATGTTACAACACTGCTGAGTTCCTTCTTGCTTTTTCAATTATTGCTGTCAATACCCATAGGTATTTCATTTCACTGAAAGGTCTCATTGAAAGCACATTTTTACTGACCTCCAGGGAGGTCAGATTGATATTTCTGTGTTAGTTACATGTGTAGGTAGAGTGCTTTGCTGGGGCAAATCCAGGGAGAAAATCTGCAATGTCCTTAGAGTCAGGTAGCACCTAGGGGGTCCGCAGGCAACATATCTCGCTTGAATTATGTTTGATGCTTCTTATCAGTATGAAGATTAGAGCAGGCAATGCTCTCCTGCCTCCTGCCTTTTTAAGATAGAGTCTGTATGTACCATGCTCTCCTACTTTGATGAATGCCATGTTGGCAGGAAAGTCTTGGTGGTAAATCAAGGCCAACTGGCCAAAATCAGCAGTCTTCAAGCTCATTTAACTGCAAGTTACTGATCTGGGAAAAAAGCTGGCCAAAATCACCATCTTTTCAGCCCCTTCCATAGTTCTAGTTGAGAGATAAGAAAATCCAGCAGATATCTGCTTAAGAATTGTAGCCAGAGCACTTTCTATGCTCATGACTGCTTTGAGAGTATTGCAGTGGTTGTACTAATTCAGAATCAATGACATCCAAACTATCTTCTTTTCTTCCTCTGTGTAGCAGTTCACAAAGTCATCCTGCGCCGTTCCTTCCGAAGGCATGAAGAGGCAAACCATCTACTACAAGAGGCAAACCATTTACTACAAACCATCTACTATTACTACTACTGTAGTAATTAGCCAGCTCAATTACATAAACCAAATTGTGACTATGACCCTCTTGAACTGAAACCTAATTTCAAAAGTATTGCTGAAGTGTGAAATAAGAGAGATCTTTTAACATTTATTTCTGCATGTGAAGACGATGGTTATGAAAGCACCAAAGTAACACCAGCAGCTTTAGGTCTCTGCCACGTTGGTCTCCTTGCCACATCTTCCTCTGCTCACTTAAATGCTTGGGACTCTGTCTCAGATTTTTCCTTGGTTTGCCTGTTTGTGTCTTTGTTGGGAATTCTACTGAACTGGGCTTTCACTCTTTCAGGTTTCTATGGGGTCGATAGCAGAAAGTGTCAAGGACAGAGTGGTTGATTCCAGGCTGCAAGTGTATGTCACCCGACCTGGCCTGTTCACTTGTCTTGCCACAAACAAGCACAGCAAAACTTTTGGAGCTGCAAAAGCAGCAGCAACCATCAGCATTTCAGGTATGCAAGGAAAGAAGAGGCCTTTCCTGTGGGGAAGAGGAAAGGGGTGTGGTGGAAGAGGGGAAGCCTGGGGAGCTGATAGTGTGTGGGGGCCTAAATTTGAGTACAAGTACATCCTCCACCAGGCTATTTCCTCATATACTCTTACACTTTGGAGACGGGCATAGCTGTCATTTCCTGAATGTCTGATGCTGTCTTGTACTTTGTGTCCCAGAAGCACACTTGGTAAGTTCATCCATATGGAGGAAGTTGTGGCCATGACCCAGTGCTGGTATCATCTAACAGCAAAGTGAAAATAGCTTCAAGCAGCTCAGCTTCACAAGGGGTTGGCATCCAGAAAGCAGGGTGGCTGCTCTCAGAGTGGTAGTCTGCCTTGCCTGAAGTTATCTCTTCCCTTAGAGACATCTCCTAAATGTGAAAATTAATTTCCAAAGAGGAGAAATACCTCTATGGTATATATGGTCAGAGCTAACTAACAGCATTTGTCATACAGAGAGAAAGGTGGTACTTTGTCCCATCCCTCTTTGGACAGGCAAGGGGATTTACTTAGAGGACAGAGAATCAAACTGGACATGGGATGGTAGCCCTGGTTCTGCTTTTAACCTGGCAGGTACTTGTTTATCTCTCTGTGCCTTAGCTTCTGCTTTCTTGAGAAAGCAATCATGCTGTTTCTTACACTGGGCATTGAAACCTACCAGTCATCTCTGCTGCATAATGACCTCAGCACTTGGTGCTGTATTTCCCATCCCCTCTTCTGCTTTTAGCCCAGGCAAGTGCGTGTCCTACAAATGCAGCGGGGTGCACAGGTAGTTGGGGCTGGTGGAAGTTGTAGTGCTCCAGGCTGTGTGTGCTCAGCAGGAGAGAGCTACCCCCTAGACCTGAGCAGGACTCTGCCTTGGCCTTGCCCCAGCTCACAAGGCTCCAAGGGCAGAGGTGCCCTGGCCTTTGGCTGATGCCCTGTGCCTCCTCCCTGTGCTGGCACTGCCCAACCTCCTGTGGCATGGCAAGCCAGGGCCACTGCTGTGTGCCAGTGCTGCAACTCCAGCCCTGGCTTCTCCTGCTTGTTACAGCTGCTGCCTGAAGTAATGGATATCCATGTGGCTTAAACACAGGATGCTACCTGCTGGTTACATGGGACCCAAAGGATCAGGATAAAAGTGTGGGTTTATGGTGCAAGAGTCCACTTCAGCTGGCACTGCCATCAACAATCCACTTCCTCCTCCTCATTCTTTCTCACTTTCTCACTCAGTGATGGCCAACTTTTCTTCCCCACAAGAAGATTCAAACAAAGGAATAGAATTTAGGTGCATTTTTTTCATACAGCTCTCAGTTGTCAGACACATTTCCTAGCATGGAAATCTTGACTTATGCATCTCAGAGGGAGCGATGAAGTGTCACTGATGTCTTTTCCATTTCTTCTTTCTCCTGGTTCATCACAATTCCTGGATCTGGTGCCTCTTGGCAGAATGGAGGTAAGAATGACTTTCTGTGGTTTTGTGGAGGCTCTTTTTAGGCCAAGGAGAAGAAGAATGATGAACCAAGGGGGTTTGCTTAATTTGGCTTAAATTAAGGGTTAGCATTTCTTCATTCCAACTGTGCAGATGAGGTTCATCCCTAGGGATCACTGAGCTCCTTTACAGAGGCATAACTGGAGATGAAACTTGGGTGGTTAACAATGGTTTTGAGTCAGGCCAGCAGTAAGGATGTTTGAAATATGGAAGTGGGGAGAATATTCTGAAGGAACTTCTATTTGGTTACAGATGCACAGTTTCCCTTGACCTTATTAATTTTCAGGGCAAAGCTTAACTGCAAGGTAAACTCCTACCTGTTCACAGTTAATAAATGTAATTTGGTTTAATGCTCACCAGATTAGGGCAAGAGAAGGTTATATTTGTTCCAAGCAGAGTTATGGATGAATAAAGCCACTTACATGCAATGAGAAATGAGCTTCTACTTAGTAATTTTTGCAGGATTGAACAATTTAGATGGCTTTTTCTCTTTAGAATCCTTTCATGTTTCTACGTGCTGCACTGGCTGATCAGTCTGGAAGGAAAATGAGAATGTTAGCCTGGGAGATGGGCTGGGAGCTTCTGGCCACTACAGAAAAGAGCAAAGCCTGGGAAGGTCTGAGCAAATGGTTTTGCCACTCTGCTGACACAGACTCCCTGCAAAGACTATTGCCTCCATCACAGGAGCTTGCAAGATTGATTCAGGAAGCTTGTAATTAAATGATGAGCCAATGATGATGGCAGACTTCTGCCTTACACCTGCACTCATGCAGGTATGACAGCATGGGGACACAGAACAAATGTTCAGCCCATCTGTCCTATAGGTGTTCTTAACATTTGCTGCATGATGTTTTCTTTCTGTGACAAACCATTGTCACAGGCCATTGTTCACAACATGAGAAACATGTTGTTGCTACTTCTCCATTGCAACTTGGTCTGTGTCTCCTTGCACATTTTAGAAAATCAAGGAAACATAATGTTAGCACTGTTGGCTCTTCTTAGTCTGCCTCTGCAGTCCCCTGAAGTCAGCAGCACAGCTGCCCCAGGCACACCTGTCCCTGCTTTTGCCCCTGGGCTGCAGGAAGGATGCAGATTTCAGATTAAGCACAGTGGGAATCATCAGGGAATTGTAAATAACATGACCCCTGTCATGCCAAGAGCAGTTCTAGCAGGGTGCTGGAATCAGTGCATTGCTTTGAGGAATCCTGCAGTGTGTTGGGGAGATGTCATGGGCTGTGAGACTAGTGTGGTATGCTGGGGGACTCCTGAGTCACGTGAAAGTGTGTCCATGGAGCCTGGGATGATGCAGTGTCCGAGCATCACTGCCATTTTGGTAAACCTCAAGGGCTGGTGCCTTCCTGTATTTTTTATCCAGTGTGACACAGAAAAAAAATTAAAGAAAAAATTCACATGGAGCCCAAAATAGAGCAGCTAAAACAGGGCCAGGTATTGTCATCTGCAGAAAACAGCATCTGAAGAACAGAAATGTGAGCATCCTCTGTAATTCTTTGTCCATGTACCTCCAGCTTTCTGAAAAAAAACCCCAAAAAACCAGCAAGAAACACCAGAGCTAACAATGGGTGATTATTTGGACAGGGAAAGAAATAAAAGGCAAAGATACAAATAGCTCTGTTGACTGCTCCAAATGGTTGGCATGTTGTGAATTGAACTCTCTGACCCCAGTTACACTGACCGAATGGCAGTGGGGACAGCTGCACCCAGCCCTCCTCTCTGCCCTGATTTGGCCATGCCCCACACACAGGGAGTCTCTTTTCACAGCTTTGCCTCACATACCCAGGACACCATCCCACAGGCTGCCTAGGCAGAGGGCACCTCCTCACCTGTAGACCTTGCTGCTGTTGGGCGACTGTGGGAGCTACTGGAAGCGTGGCTGACCTGTGCATTGCCCTTTCCCTGCTGCTTACTTTTGATGGCCATTGGGAGGAAGGAAGGGGGGAGACATCTCCTCCTAGACCCAAATAACATGGGAATGACAAGTAAATGGCCCTCAAAGAAGACGACCCTACTATGATTTTTACTGCTTCTGCATAGCTCTGTGCCCATGCTATGTGTCAGGACTGTGCAAAATGGCAGGTGTGGTGAAGAGAGAAGATGCACCTCGCAGAGAAACACGGGGAAGGAAAACACAAAGACTTGTGCCTTCCTCATCTCTGAGTCCCACAGCTAAAGTTGTGGAAGAGGGGCAGGGTCAGGAGTGGTGCAGGAGCTGTGGAAGGGCAGGCAGGAGCTTGGTCTGACCTTGCGAAAAATTCCCTGGAACATGATGGGTTGTACTTACCTGGATCCTGCTCATCAAGTCTATCTTAAATTAAACTCTAACTCTTGTTAGACAGCAGAGCAAAAAATCCCAAGTTATCACAGGACTGCAAGCGAGCAGCGTGGCTGATCCCTTCTGCAGGGAAGAAAGAAAGTAAAATATTTTCCCATTAGAGCCCAGGGGCAGGGTGAGGGGCCGTGCTTGGTCATGGTACTGTGTGATTGCTCAGTCTTCAGTCCATTTATAATTTTAACAACTCTTGGTCAGACTGTCATCCCTGGAGCTCACCTGGGCTGGCACAAGGCAGGGTACCCTGAAGAAGTTTCATTCTTGCATTGTATTAGCTGGTTTTAGTGGTATAAACATCTACCATCTCCTCTGCCCTCTGTTAGCCTAACACATGCCACTTTATTCAGAAACAGGGCCATTGTGCTCATGCAGCTGTTTAGATCTGTGAGCTTACTCTGTGTGTGTGTGTGCTCTTGTCCTCGACAGCAAGCTGTACAAGGGTGACGCAGGCTACTGCAGCACATACAGAGGTGAGGTGTGTAGTGCTATCTTGGCGAAGAATGCTCTTGTTTTCTTCAACTCCTCGTATGCTGACCCAGAGGAGACCCAAGAGCTGCTTGTGCACACTGCCTGGACTGAACTGAAAATGGTGAGTTCATTCTGCCAACCGGCTGCTGAGTCTCTGCTGTGTAACTACATCTTCCAGGAGTGCAATCCCTCGGGAGCTGGGCCAGCTCCAAAACCAGTGTGCAGGTAAATGAAGAAAAACATGCTCATATTTCACTTTCATTTCGTGGGGATGTGTATGCAGCAGGGGAGTGGTGAGGGACTGTCCAGGCTTGCTTGCAGTAGCAAGTGAAGCTGAGTGAAGCTGGGCCCTCTAGGTTTGTACAGGTTTTCCCTTTGCTCCCTCTTCTGTACACGCAGACTGATTCAGCCCTCACTGTGCTCATTGCTAGGGTGTGGTCTGAATTTGAAGTCCAGACCTCTACATTACATCAGGTGTATGGAGGATTGTGTTGAAAAGAAGTATCAATTTGAATTGCATGAGCAGTTTCAATAATTAACATACTGTTTTCTGTTATTGTTATCTTTCTAGGCCAGTATCTATATTTTTTATTACTATAAAGAGTAATTGCTTCTTTCAAATTGTGACTAAATGCAGCCGTGGAAGATGCAACAAATCTGGCCAAGGCAATATACAAATATTTAGCACTTCCTGCTATGACAAAAATGTGACAAAAATGATGAGACCAGAGACATTGCCTGTTTAATTGTATCTGATAAACCAAAACTACAATGTGGTTATTGTACCCTTCTATAAGCAGAGAAATGTGCATTGAAATTGGGCAGACAGGGACCCTGAGGAGTCCAAAGCATCTCTTACTATAGCTAATCTGCTGTTGACAGGTATTTGTAAACACATCCCAGTGACAGACACTTCCCTCTCCCTACGCAACCTCCTGAGCAGCCCTTCCCTTGTTGTTCCTTGTCCTCCCACCATGGTCATGGAGGCGAGTTTCTTTCTTTCCTCTTTGCAGTGAAATTTTAAATCCTTCGCAGATTTTCTGACCAGAAAAAAACTGGTTTTCCAGAGCCCTGCACATAGCTTTTGTCCACCTTCTGCCCAGTCCAGGTTTGGTTATTTTTAACTGCAAGACAATTATGATTGCTTGCTTTGCAGAGGACAGCCCCCCACACACATATCAGGATGAAGCTTTCTTTTTCCTGTCATGTTCAGCCCCTAAAAACATTTGGGCAGCTGACATCCCTGCCTAAAGTGCACTGCTTTGTTCTTCCTTGAAAGACATTTTAAAATATTATTCAGATCTGTGTTTACTGGAAGAGTAGCTCCAGCTAGTGTCCCAAATAAAATACAAATCTTTTCTACAGGCATGGCGAGCACACTGCTGGCTGGACTTGTGCCAGATGTCTAATGGCAATCATTTCTCCAGTTATGTAGGGGCTTTCTAAGACAATCAGCAACATGTTGGTTTTGTAATCAGGACCTTTTTTGTTGCTTCTCCTTTAATACCTCTAAAACAATGGCATAGAGGAAAATCCCACTGTGAATATTGGTCATACATTTAGCTTTCTACTTGGTTCCTATGCTGCCTGGTATTCTACCATTGACACAGAGGTAGCATGTATCCTATGGAACAAGATTATGTGCAAGTGTCCAGAGATAATCATGCAGCACCATTTACTGTTCACTGCCAGGCTCCTCCCTGCCACCTCAATGTTCTGCTCTTTGTCATTGTGCCCTTAAACACACGATCACTCTGCCCTTTTTCAAGATCTGTGACAGTATTTATATCTCAGCCACACACGCACAGCACATTAGTCAGCTAAGGGTTTTGCACATTGCTCTGCAAAGTATTTCAGTTAGATCTCGGCCTTGCTTCCTTTACCCCTGCCCATGAGTGGCCCTGCAGGACCAAAACTCACAGTGATTTGACCGAAGACCTGTACTTTTGGGGCACTTCTAAAGTCAGAATTATATAAACTAACATAAATATGCGCTTGATCTTGATGCACCTGAGCCAACAGTTACAACATTTGCAAATATGTCTAAATGCTAATGAGCTTGCCTGGAACCATTTTTCTTCAAATGAGTCAATGTTGGTTTTTTATTAATTATTCCTCCCTCCTTCCACCCTGATTTTAATGCAGCTTTCTTCATAAGAAAAGTTCTGGAATAGCATCCTTCCCAATTCCTGTCTTCAGAGAGCATCAGTTGGACAGCAGTTCTTCCAGAGCCCAATAGTCCTTTTGATAACTCAGACATCTAATATACATCTTTATGGCTGAGAGTGATCTGGGGGCTCTTGAACACATCTCACATGGTCTTGGTTACTTTCCAATTCTCTTAACTTCTCTTTACTGACAACTTTATAGCTTTCTGCAGAAGCTGGCTAGACTACACAAGTTTTCAGCTGAAATACTTCATAAGTAAGAGTTTAACTCTCTCCGATGTGGGAGAGCTCTCCCAGTTTTTCACGGACATACTACCCTTGATGTATGTCCTTGTATTTTTATCTTATTATCTATTTTCTGCACCAATTTTTCTCTTTCCATGTTGTGTTTTTAATGTTCATTTGGTTTGGAAACTAGCTAGCAAGAATAGCAACTGACAGGCTGAGCAAAACTTTTATAGAAGTAATCGGGGGTAAAACAAGATGAAATGAAACAGAAGAAAACCACATGGGAAAAGTCCACTCAATGTAAATTTAGATACAAATTGATTAAAATGAGAGTTCTTAAGGGAAAGTGATGTCTCATCTCATAGTTCTTGATTACTTCTGCCTCTTGTTGCTGGCTGCTATTGCAGTAGCAGAACTACCCCCAGTTTCTGTTTCAATCGCCGCTGATAGGAAGTGGTCGGGCCGTAGGGAACAGTCATGTGTTGGGGAAAGTCTCTCTTCATTTGGATCTGTGCGTCCCCACCTCCTCTTACCTAGTCTCTTGTGGTCCCTAGAAACACCACTGGCACACTTGCTGTCTTCTGTCTCACTGTTCTTTGTCCATCTGTCATTTACATGACATAACATTTCTAATAATAACCTGAAGTAATCTTTGCCTGTGACCTCAGCAAATCTCCGTGCGCAGCATTGGGTGCTACAACAATGGTATGAACCAGCTAGAAGCGATTGTCCACCCCTCCCTCTGGCTGTGTTACCATTCTTCCAGAGTGCAGATAATCTTCCTTTAACCCTGGAGCAGACAGCATTGCAGAATGGTCTTCTGTGTTTTGCAATTGAACAGCGAAAAAGAGGCCTTATTCAAGGATGCCCAGGATCCAGGAATGAACAGAGCTAATTCAATCCAGATCTCCCAAGTCTCAGCCAGTGCTTCAAATGCAAGTTTTTCTCTTTTCCCTATCTAAGTATTTCTTTACTTCACAAGGTTATTCCTGTTCCACATGTTGTTTAACATAGAAAAGGATAAATTTGCCATCTGGCTGCATTCTGCCTTCCATGGAAGAGAGGAAGGAATAAACCCGGACTGGCTAAAACCAAGCACAGAGTATCTGGGTATAGATGACTTCAGCCTGCTGAACTGGAGGCCATCCATTACTGTTGCAGAAAAGCTGTTGCTCTAGTAGAATTCTCAATGACCTCCTTCAGGTGCTTTAGAGGGTTTGCAGTGTTGTTAGTCATTGCTGACACTCATGACCATCTGCTCTTGTCAAAACCATGGTATAATTAAGGAGGTTGCATCAACCCACCAGGCGGTGAATTTGGCTAAATCCTTCCCCACAGACCCCAGAAGTACATCTCTCTTTCTGCATCATTGTGTGATGGTTGGAAAAGTTGCGGATCTGGGAAAGACTTCAGCTGAGCTGTGCAAAAGAAATCTTTGTGCACAACCTCAAAATTGATTTTGTAACCCAGGCTCTCAAGAATGGCTGCATAAATAAGCAAATCACTGATAAATTCACTAGTATAACAAATCCACAAACTTCCCAGTATGGTGTGTTTTCTTTTTTTTTTTTTTTCCTTTTCTTTCTAGTGCAGGTATTTCTACCTTGCCATTCTCCACAAAAAATTTCTCTCATAAGGCCCATTTAAAAATCCAAAGCACTTCTTGTCAGTGAATGTTCCACATTGTTATGGAGGTAACACTTTAGGTGGGAGACAGGTCACTTTTTTACCAGGCAATCTGCAGATATCTACAGAGAAAAAAATGGATTTAAAGTTGCCTGTAGAGACAATTTAAAAATTCTTTTTTTTTATTCAGTGAGATTAAAGGTATATGCAAATGTTTAATATAAGAAGGCTAAGAATTGCAGCTAACCTTTTGCTTTTAGTAGATGACACTTCTACTGTACAATTTACATAAGCCAAGTGAGATTTTTAGGATATACTGGAAAATTCTAACTCTAGAAATGAGAGGGAGACTATTTACAAGAGCATGTAGTGACAGGATAGGGGGGAGTGTCATCAAACTGAAAGAGGTTTAGATTAAATAATTGGAAGAAATTATTTACTGTGAGGATAGTGAGACACTGGCACAGGCGGCCCACCGAAGCTGTGTATGCCTCATCCCTGGAAGTGTCCAAGGCCAGGTTGGATGGGGCTTTGAGCAACCTCGTCCAGTGGAAGCTGCCCCTGTCCATGGCAGAGAATTGGAAATAGATGATCTCTGATGTCTCTTCCAACACAAACCATTCTATGATTCTATGATATTTATTAGAAGAATGTGTAAAAAAATCTGTAGCAAAAGATAGGAATTAACTCCTCATATCTTGGTGTGTGTTGTGTTTTGAGCATAACCCTGCTTCATTAAAAATGTAGGTTTGTATGCTTCCTAAAGGAAGCTGTTGGATTTCATACAGTTTCTTTTATGGTTTATGAGCCGGACAGACTGGCTTTAGAGAAGTGTCACCCCTTTACTGGATTTCTGTCAGCCTGATAACCCCTGCACATCACTGCTAAGTGCAGCCATTTTTTTTTTCAAGGCGTTGACAGCTGTATTTCACTGTTTTTTGCAAAACAATGTAGAGAGAATTGCCTTGCTGTAAAGGATCTCTACTGCTTTAAGGAATGGCTCTCAATGGAGGAGAACTCTCAGAAGGGGATTTACAAGCCGGGGCTGATGCTGCTCACTCTTCCTGAATGCAACAGGTTGCCCAGCCTGCACCAGAATCCCAGCTCCTGCACCCGCATCCCTTTCTTTGGTAAGGTGGCACATGCTGCTGATTGTCCAGAGAGCTGTGTTCTTGGTGAGGGGGAGGGAAAGGGTACGATCCATAATTTACAACTAAAGTAAAAGCTGATGGTGGGTACTGTCCTGTCAGCACCTGTGCATGGAATTGTGACAGCTGCTTTAGCTGTTTGCCTCTCTAGTGCAACTGGGGTGTGGGGAAAATCCCTCAAGTAAATACAGCCTGGATCTTTATTGAGAAGATCATAACAATCTCAAAAAAACAGTCCTAATGATAAGAAAATTGCCACTCAGGTGCCTTTGCAAAGGAGCAAGCTGTTCAAGTACTGCTAGAGAGGGAACTTTTTCTTGTAACGTGCTTCTAAGTGAGGATCTGGTGATATTGCATCCTGGACAATCCCTCCTTACATCTTGTCTTGTCTTTTACAGATTTTAAGAAGGAGAACATAACCAGTAAGTAGACTGCTCCAGACTTTATGTTTCTAGAGATGGACATGATATTCTTTATTGAAGCTGCCATTTGCACATATTTTTTGTGTTTTCTGCTGGTCCTGGCTGGCTGAATTTAGATTATTACTGAGGAATATCTGGGTTTCCAATTCCAAGGCATGGAGAAACACATTTCCAGCTCTTTGGAGGTTGGGGAGACCATGGGCTGGTAACTTTTTATGAGAGAGGCATGGTTGTTTTAGATGGTACCCTTCCCTCCAGCTGTTTCCTTTTCTACCCATTGCCTATCATTCCCCTTTACCCATATTTGGATTTCTGATTCTGAGGCTGTTCCAGCCTTGTATGTTAACAACATGCATACCTATGAGGGGCTGGCCTTGCAAGACCTTAAGCTCCCAGCACTCTCCTCAAATCACCTCTGAAGTCTGGCTGTTTCTTGTATGAGCCTCCCATGACCAGTGGTGAGACCCAGACCTCCCTTGCAGTGCTGCTTTGACTTCTGTCAGGCTGCCCCGTGCTGCTGGTCATGTCTGAAGCATGCACATCCAACTCTTCCACTCATGTGCAATTGCAGTTTCAAGCTCAGCCACTGAACTTGACTCACTGGGAAAAGGAGGAATCTCTCTCCTGCCATGCATCTAAGCAGGTGAGGTTTGCAGATTTCGCAGTGGCACACACCTTATGCATGGAGAGAGAGGCAGAGTGGAAAAAAAAAAGGAAATTAAGAATTTGGGGGAATATTCTTTCATGGAAGGATCTTGGCTTCACCTGACTACCCAAGACCTAGGGGCCTGGTGATGCAGACATGGAGAAGAGGGCTTCAGCATCCTCTGGGCCAGTACCTACAGCCTGCAAGTGCAGCCATCCCTGCCCTGGTGGAAGAACCAAAAGAGAGTGATGTCAGTGTATGAGAGAAGCATTTGTGGGATGTCTTCAGTCTCCCCACAGATGTTTCAGATATATCCTCTGTACCCTGTGTATTGTGTATGCATGAACTTTTCTGTTCAGCTTCCACAGCATTTTCCCAGGGTGGCATTGCGCAAATGTACAATATTCAGTCATGAATCAGGAAGATATAACAGTAACATTTTAGTAATATTACCCCCTCTTTTCTCTTTAGATCCACTATCATGTGCACAGGGGTTTGTTGAGCATGAACTGAACAGTTTTCTAGCTTGTTATCAAATTATTTATTAATGTCCAGGTGGACCAGCTATATTATTCCTCTGTCCTCATTGTAGGAAGACAGTCTATGAAAAATCTGGATTTCCAGAGCATGAAGGATTCAGAGGTTCTTTCTTAGTATTGCTCTTGCCCCTAAAGCTTTCCACATTCATCTTTTAAGGTGTCCCACTGACATTTATTTCAGATCTGTGCCGAAATATTTTCCTTGTTTATTACTGTCTGTGTCACGAGGTATGTTTCAGGCACTGCCTTCCTCGTCTTTGAATGTGAAACAAGTAAAATTCTCATCTCAGGTACACAAGTATCTTCCAGGACAGTTTAACACCTCTGATTAAGATGTTACACCTCTGCAGAGCTACAGGTGCTGGTCATGTGAGGCTGCTATCTTATTGCAGATGTGAGTCATAAATGGTATTTATGCATCAGCCAAAGAAATCCACCTTAGAGTATTTTACTTTGCATTTGTCATGGGTTTAAATGTTCCCATAAAGTCCATGATCATTCCTCTACTGAAGTGTTTAGATGCCTCAGGGCTACATGAACTCAATCCTTCTCGACTGGAGTTAACCCTTCAAAGGCAGTGTGTCTACCCACAGGTGTATAGTGTCTGCTACCTGCTGAAGCCTCAGTAAGCTAAGAGTCTATCACAATCTATAACTGCAATCCTGAGTGCAAGAAGAAAACAGCAGATAGTCATGATGGTGTGTTGACTATGATCCTTGTACATGAGAAAGAGTACAACCCACAAAGACAGATAGCCTTGTGTCAAATTTGGGTCAACCCTTACACAAAGCTTTCAGGAAGATGAAAAGTATTTGCTTAAAAAAGTCATTATTTTAGAACACATCATGTTTCTTCTTGTTCTTTATTCCTCAGCTGCGAGATTATTAACATAATAGAAAATAAAATTATGACAAAAGAATTTTCTGGTTTGTTAAATTTTCTACCAAGGCTAACAATGCAGTGGACCCTAACATATGCCATCTATTACAATGTTAGCCTCGGCTCAGCTGAGTTTAGAGGTTAGCTAGTATGCATTGAAATCTGTAAGGCTGCATCTCCTCTGCTGTCTTTCTGCTTCCTAGATTATGTCAGCATGCATTAAACTCTCCTATGGGGACAGGTGTATGTGAGGACATATGTCCTGTGAAGACATTAATGCATATTCCTGCAGTAAAATCTCAAGATTTTCTGCCTCATTTTTCTGTAGCTGTATATGCAGTGACTACACTATCTTCATTATAAAGAACATTGTTTTATACAGACACCATTCCTTAGATCATAGTTCAGGGTATTGTTCATACTTCATCATATTTCAGGGTATTGTTTCCATGCATGTTGAAAATCATAGGCTGTTTCTAAATAATCAAAGAGGATAAGCACTGAAGCAGGAGGAGGGCAACTTTATGAATCCCAGCTCTGTGCTACCAACCTGAGGAATATGAGTGTCTTCCTATTAGTGCCCCAGTAAGAATGCGGGCTGTGAATCATGGAACCAGTGCCGTGATTTGCTCTCTGCCTTGGTTTGGCTTGGGTGGGTTCAGTGTGGCTCTGCCCTGCACTTTCTGCATGATGTACTGTGAACTACGTAGTTGCAGCTCAACCGTCACAGGCAGAGGGCCTGTCTTCTCAATCTGAGAGAGCTGCAGTGCTCTCTTTGAAGTTTTACCAGATTTCTGCCTATGTATTGAGTGCAAAATCCATTGGAGAGTAAACAGGAGGCTAAGCCGTATCCTTCCTGTGTTGTCTAGTCCTTCTGTGTGCTTCACATCTGATGCTGTCACATGGTCTCATGTAACAACATGAACTTTATGCTTGTGAGTCTCTGCTGCAGGATGTGATCTGAAATGCCTTGACCCCAAGTTTTTTTCTCTCCCAGGGACTTGCTACAGTGGTAATGGCCAGTTTTACCAGGGCACGGCCAATGTCACAGCATCTGGCATTCCCTGTCAGAAGTGGAGTGATCAGGTGAGCATCAGTGTGAGATCCACCAAATGGAGAGCTCTGCTCGAGGTGTGCTTTTCCAAGGAGTATCTCAGAGTCAGGCAGCCCAGTCTCAGTGAAAGGGATGAGCGGGGAACAAGTTGCCTTCATTCTTGAGCTCATTTTATAATCTCGTCATATTTTAATCTGCAAGTTCTCTTTACTGTGTCAAGATGAACACATCTAACACTTCAGGTGACTGAAATGCTGTTTCACCAAAGGCTCTGTCTTGCTTCACTCCTTTGGTGGTTTTTTTTCATTTTGTTTTAATAATAACAACATGGAAAATTATGCTGAGATACTAATACAATTTGTTTCTTTCCCCAAGGCTCCCCATTTGCACAGGAGGACTCCTCAGGTTTTCCCAGAGCTGTTTGATGCTGAGAATTACTGCCGCAATCCAGGAGGTGAGAACGAGCGTCCCTGGTGCTACACAAAGGATCCAGCTGTGACCTGGGAATACTGCAGCGTGTCTCCCTGTGGAGATGGTAGGCAACTGCACTTTATGATTTCTGCCACTGTGGTTGTTTTGTGGCCATGCAAGGTGTTTGCATCCTGAGTACACCGATCTGTTCTGTCTTCTGGATTCAGCTAGTTCTGGGTCTTCTCATGGATTCATTCAGCATCTTTAACAAGAAGGTTTAAAGTGCCCCATGAAGAGGGGAAAATGAAGACAGATGAATAAAGCACCTTGCCCTAGGTTACATAAATGCCAAATATGAAGTGAAATGTCCTGTGGCATCCTGAAAAATTGACTTGTCACACTGTTTAGAAGGTAGGGCTTCAGGCTGTTTTCCAAAGTTTAGTTTAGGGTGATTTTTTTTTCAGTAATACCAGCCCCCCCCATCCACAATTTAAACTAAAAATAAGCCCAAAAAAGATGGAAACGTCTTTGGTTTTTGATGCAGAAGCTAAGTATTCCTGTAATTTCTTGTTCAAACCAGACAAATTTTAGAAAAATATTTCATCCAAGATTCCCAGTTTCTGGATTTCAGAGCTCAGAAATAAGACTGCATTTGGGAACTTCCTGCACAGGGAACAGTGTTTCTATGGACATAAGTGAACACAAGTAATTTTTAGTTTAGCTGGCAATTAAGAAGAAGAAGAAGAAGAAGAGTTTAAATTTCTTTCTCTTCTCAAACACCGCATGCAGAGAACAGCATTTTCTAGAATATCTCAGAAACTACTCCACAGGTAGTTATGTGATTTTTTCCCCTAATAATTCAGCCAAGTGTGCTTTAAACTAGTTTTCCACATTTGCCCCATAAAGACACTGAGATGCAAACTGTTGGGGGTAAGAGGATATTTTGGGAAAGTATCAGTCTGTACTTACTTGGTCTTACACTCCTCCCTGCAGATTCCTTTTAGGACACATGATACATTGTGGTTCACATTGTGCACCATTGATCTTTCCCACTGCAGACATTACTATATTTGAATACTGTTGAGTCTATCAGATGTGACCTCCCATTTGTAACTCGTGCAAATATTCTATACCAAAACTGTGCTCCCAGCCTAATGGGAGCTATATATTGGTCGTACCAGATCTTGTATTTTCACATGTGGCAAGCACAAATGGGTTTTGCTTCCTGCAAACCAAGTTTCCCTAGAGAGATCCTCTCATGTGGTCATAGGGCTGTATCTGTAATGTCAGTAATTCCCAGGGTGACAGGCTAGCTCTGTAAATTCCTCTTAGAGAAAGTTCTATAAACTAGCAGAGGCATAACCCTCTGATTTTATTTGCATTACAGCATTGTTACCCCTGGGAACAAGAAAACCAAATGGAGAGACTCTAAATCTTCCCCCTCCTCCTCCATTTTCCCCTACATATTCCATGACTGTTATCATCTCGATCATCTCCAGCTTTGCTCTTGTCATGATCTTTGGCATTCTCACCCTGGTTTGCTGCCGTAGACGAAAACAGTGGAAAACCAAAAAAAGGTAATGTTGGAACTTAATTCAGTGCAAGAACTGCTGCTTTGGAAAAAGGACTTTCTTGTTCCTGAGAGAAAAGTTCTGTGGACACCTGTAAGGGACAGCAGCCCTGCCTTTGCCTGTGGCAGCCGAGGGTTAGTTCTGTTGAACTCCTGTGCCAGAGCAGAAGGTGGTGACTAGGGACATGGACACCTTGCTGCAAGGTTCCTTCAGTAGCCCTACAGCACCTTCCTTTTTCATCCTGAAATAAAAAAGCTCGGGAGGAGATAAAGCTAGTTATCTCCTGATTGAGGGCTGTGCACACACTGACCAAAAATCTCTCCATTGTTTTAGAGAGTCGGAGACACCAACTCTCACCACTCTGCCCTCTGAACTGCTCCTGGACCGGCTGCACCCCAACCCAATGTACCAGCGCATGCCTCTTCTCCTCAATCCAAAATTGCTTAGCCTGGAGTATCCCAGGAACAATATTGAATATGTGAGAGATATTGGGGAGGGAGCATTTGGGAGAGTCTTCCAAGCCAGGTAAGCAGTCTCTTTGTGAGTCTTCTTTATCTGAAGGTACTTGTGAAAAATCAGCACTGGAAATCATCCATCCATCCATCCATCCATCCATCCATCCATCCATCCATCCATCCATCCATCCATCCATCCACTCAAATGCATATGTACCAAATGGTATACAACACTCAGGTTTGAATAATTGTTTTTGTTGTCCACTGCTATCTGTCAATATTTGTTAAACTTTTGCCACAAATTACTCTTTTCTACTTCCTAGTAGATGAAATGCCTTACTCGCACACTAAAGTCTGGTGGAGAAGTTCAGGTAAATTTTGCCAAAAGTACTGCCTGTAATATGTGACCTATTTTGAAGTTCTTGCATTTCCCAGTACTTATGAATTGTCAGTGTGTGATAATCTCCATTATGACACCAGTACTGACCTGTGTAATTATCACAAAACTCATTGCATCCTGCTACAGTTCAGTCCAAACTGATTTTCAATTTGATTCTACAAAATTTTTGATTTGGCAAAACCAAACCAAAAATCCCCTAAAAACCCTTCCTATATCGGTCAGTGGGGGCGGGCAGAGGGGGGATGGGTGTATTGTTATGTGTCTGCAGTGTCCCACCCTTAATGGAAAATGATCACCTGAGATTTGTGGATGCTTGTGGGCGAAAGGAATGGCAAAAGCCAGAGTATCTGCAAAAGTGTACAAATTTTTATTAGTAAATTACATGCCTTCCATGGAAATAGCTCTTTTATTGTCCCCGACCTCCTATATAAACACAGGGCAGTGGGTTTTGAATAAAGGGGTAGTGCGAAAAGAAGGGAGACAAAAAGATGGATTAAAGACAGAAGGAGAGAAAGAAAAGAAGCAAGGAAAAAAAAAGAGATCAGTGGTCCTGGCTCCACCAATTCAGCTGACAGAAAGTTTATGGTCCTGGGGCACATGTGTGTCTAGGCTTTGTGGGGGTACCTTTTTATAGTAAAATTTCTGTGCCCTGCAGCTAATTTCCTCACTTTTTATGCAAAGTGAGTTATCATGGGCAGCCCTTTCTTCCAGACCTTTCTGGAAATGATTTAAGGGCTTGGAGTCTTGGGTGCTCTTGATCCCCCCTTGCAGACCATTCCCACCTACTTCTAGCCTCATTCCTACACCTCTGATGGTGGTGTTGTGCTTATCTCCAGGAGCCAGAACAAGGACACTTGTCTCAGAAAAATGTTGCCCTACATCTCTATGGCCCCATTCTCCTGCCATAACAATTCTTGGTTGGCTCCATGGCTATCTGGATATCAGTGTTTGAGTAACACACATAAATTCCCTTCTCTCTAGACTTCTATAGTGTCCCCTTTAGTTAGTTTCTCACTTTTTATTTTTGGAATTTGCAGCCACTGTTACCTGTTTTAAACCTAAGATATTAGACAACAGCCCAGTTCTGACAATATAAGAGGTGAGAATGTGCACTTTTCTGAGATAGTATGGAAGGTGAGATTGTGCACTTTTACAAATGTGAAAAATGTTTAATTGACAACCGCAAAAATGAGGACAATGGAAGATATCTAGTTTTTCTTGACAGAATCCATAATTTCTTCAAGATAATCTGGACAATAATAGTTTCCTCCTAAAGTCCTATGCCCAAATTCCTAGAAGAAAGTGTACAGGCTGCATAGTTCCCTGCTTAGTCAGGGCAGTAATCTTTATCCTTTGCAGTTAACAAGTATGAGGAATGGATGATTTTGTAGCTGTAGGGTAGTGTATGATGATCTCACAAAAACCCAGGGAAGGATCACAGCCCCACCATGGGCCAAGATCTGCTTGGTAAGATGCTTCTGTTGACTGCCAAAGCAAAGGGCTATCCTTGCAAAAAGCAGTCATAATGCAAGTATTTTTAATGTTTATAGTTAAGCTGTTGATGTTCCTGCTAGAAAATGAGTTCTGTACAGGTTAGACATGTTACAGCTGGGAAACAGTTTCAACAACTCTGATGGATTTTTTTTTTTCCCTAATGAATAGATAAATTATTTCTAATGGAAGAAAAGCAAGCATACTTTTCTTTATTACACAGAGAACTAAAAATAACAAAATTCAAAGGGTGCACAGTGGGGTTGTCACAGATGCTTGGCCTGTGATGAGCTGTTAGCCTGGATGGCCAAACACATCTGAGCTTGAAACAGGAACACAGCTATGGAAACTGCACAACAGCTGTGCTTGGGGTACTGCACAGCAGGGGTGCAGGGCACCTCTTGTCCCAGCCTCAATGCAGTGCTCAGGGTGCCCTGAGGGTGCATCACCTTCCTGCTCATGCTGCAGGAGTCTTCACTTGTGTGTGAGCAGGGCAGACATTCTTCCCAAGTGCTGCTTTGGCCCTGCTCTGGGAGCTTTAATACAACCTGAGTCCTGCACAGACCTTGCTGACCTCAAAATGACTTTCATGGTTATCAAGAAAGACTTCTCAAAGGGCATTCAAATGTCACTAAAGTTCTAGTTAAGCAAGTGCCAAAGTGGTGTAAAGACCTTTTATGTGGATTTCATCCACTTCAGCACTGCGATTTCTTTGAATTAAGCCTTTTTGTTATTCCTTTTGTCAATGGAAACTGAGAGAAAAAGACACAGGGAAAAAAAAATAAAGTATTACATCTCAACTAGCATTTGCAAAGTGAGAAGTATCACATCCTGAGATATGCTTGCTCTCTGTGGCTCAGGGAAGGAGCCACAGAAATATTGCTTCTTAGAGACCTCCTTTTTTATTACCATCTCTATCAAAAATGCATCCAAGTCTTTAGAATTCCTTATAATAAGATATGGGCACTTCTGTGCACTGCTGGCAGATCAGTGCAGATGGCTGATCCACCAATACAACCTGTGTGTCCATCCAGGTTACTGAAACTATCAAAACCCAAATTACTGCCTTCCCATCTCAGAAGGATAAAATGTACTTTCCTGCATGTGTTAAATGGACATCTCGAGCTAAGTTTAGCAATCCTCTTACTTCTCCTGCTCTCATGTTTCTCTCTCTTCTGTAAACACAGCTCTGCACTCAGTGCCAGCGATGCCTTTGCCAGTTGGCTGCTGTGAGTCCTGATTCAGTGTTTACTCACTCCTGGGTCAAGCAACATGTTAGGACAGGAAGTGTCTAGCTATCATTTACTTGCTTCTCCTGAAAGGCTACTGTCTTCACCAGGAACAGCTTCACACTTGGAAGGATAAGGAAGTAACCATGCTTAAAAAAAATTCAGGACCAGGCTCAGGTCTGTCCCAGCTAGGTCTTTGTGGCTGATTCTCCTCCTGGGAGAACCACGCTGGCCCCACAAGCCACCAGAGCACTAGCTCTGTGCAGTTCAGTGCAGACTAGCATGCCAGTTTTCTTCCAGAGCTGGAGCTGTGTGGTCCAGGCAAAGCCTGCAGGATTGCCTAAAAGCCTGGATGTTGAGTCTTTGCTAGTAGGCCGGTATGGAGTTTTTGCTAGTAGGCTGGGAGACCTACACTAAAATGCACAACTTGTTGTCCCTCCTTAGGCACAAGGCTGTTCCTAAGGTCAGAGTTTCTTGATAGAAGTCTCATCATGTTCTCTCCATCTGCAAAGGGTATTTCTTTGACCTGCTGTCTCATATATAGCTGAAATATAGTGTGGGTGTAAATTACTTAAAAAACCCCAGCCTTTCCTTCCCCCTCAAAAAGCAGCTCCAGCTGATTCAGAGCAGTCTCCTGCTCACATATTAACTTAACCAAAGAATAAGGTAAAAGTAAGTTCACACCAGACTCAGTAGACATTAATTACATTATTTAATCATCTAAGAGAAGCTACCCAACTGTCCCGGTGAGCAAGATGGGGATAGGACATGGTCTGAAATACAGGCTCAGACTGCTCCTCATGTTTTTGCATTGTTACTGCTTGGGAAAGAAGACCTGACTAGGAACTTAAGTCAGACATCCTCTAGATAGGCTCAGAATGAAATTCCTAGCTGGTTAGTTCTTTGAACAGCATGCACTTTAATGCCAATTAATGCCTCTGGTGCGCAAATCCATTGGTGGTGAAGCGGGCAAAGGACTGTGGCTGTCCACCCTGTGCAGGAACAGTGTAAATTTCTCCTCAGCTTTTCATTAATTGCAAGAAAGATTACCTAAGGTAATTTCTTTTGATGCTTCCCAGTTCCAGGAGAGAATGAACCTGTTTTTCAAAAACCACTCTCCCTTCTGGCCCTCCACCTAAATTCTCCAGGTTCAGAGGCAGCTCTTTCCCCCTGCTACCCTTCAGATGTGCCCCTATCATTTGGCAGAGACTGTCTTTAGGGCATGAAATGGGTCAAATTTGATAGCTGTCTGCCAAGACTTCAGACAGCCCCTGCCTCTGTGCAGAGCAATGTGAGTTTCTGAGGTCTGCTAAGAACTGTACTGCATCACCATGAGCTACCAAAGTTGAAATTTCTGGCTTTTGCCTGAGGGCCACTTAAAAGGCATTGTGCAGCTCAACCTCACTTGGTTACATTTAGGTTAGTTTACATTAGAAAATTCAGTGAAATTGGGTGGTTGGTTGTACATCAGCCTGGGGTGAGTTTCTGTCTCCAAAGCAGGCAGGACTGAGCTCTGTCCACCCCTGTTCTGGCACTGTGCTGGGTCTGCTAGTCAGAGATGAGAGGCAATCTCTGAGACTATTTGGAAGACATAAAGCCCTCCTATTTTTACTTTTAAATCCCCTTCTGCTTTGTTCAGGCTGCTGCTGCTGGCTCTAGTGCTGAGAATTGACAGCAGGTGGTAGGTGCTTGTACTCCTCCCCTCCTACAGGGAACAGCTAGGCAGGGAACTGCTGCCAGCACGGGGGAAAAGGAGGAAGACGTTGTGTTGCAATGGAGGCAGTAGCAGACAAGCGTGGGGTCTGATCCTCTGCTCTGGCATGCCAGCCCTCCTTGCCTGAGTGTCTCAGCTGTGATCTCGCCACCTCTGATTCCTTTCTTGATGGACACCCTGCCATCCAGTGACATTTGACATTTACAGCATCCAAGTGCAGCCATTGCAACTGCCATGTGTCTGAAGTAGAAGACAAGGAAGCTGGAAGTGTGCTTGGAAATTGGAGTCTCCTCTAGGTGCTGCTGAGCAATAAAATAACCTGGCATTCAGGCAGAGGGAGGGCAGTCAGGCTGGTGTAGCAACATGACACATAGATGGGCACCACTCCCCATGGGCTCTGGCTGGCTACCTGTATGGAATGTGTTTTAGCTGCAAGGCCCCTGGGAAGAATTTGTTCAGGAAACAAAATGTACGCCTGAGGTTTGGTGCATGTTTGAAGAGTGGAAAGTTACTCTTCTCCAGCAACAGCTACCCCTAAATCTTTGGCAAGCCCGTCTAATTCAAGTTGTTGAGGGTGCAGGGACCTGTGGATAAGAAAACAAGTTTGTTGCTCAAAGTCAGGATTCTGCTGCCTAAAGATTTGTGTGCATAAGCTTGAGTTGAAGATTCACAAGTATCAAAATGTGTGTATTTACACATTAACTTGTTCTTCAGACAAGGCACAGGTTTGCTTTGTCCCTTCTGTCCTGTCATGTGTTTCCACAAATCTTGCAGGAATATTAACTCTTTTCTAGACCTCAGTTACAGCACATTAAATCCAGCTGAAATTAGCAAATGGTTTTATAACTTGTTAAAGGTACATATGTATGCCACACATACATACACAGAGAACAGTAACAAAAGGCTATTTTCCTTACAAAACCAAGGGAATACAATAGGTTTATTTTTAACTTCACTGTTACACCCCAAAAGTGAATTATTTGGACTGAAGGGTCCATCCTGTCCTCCATTAAGTTTATCATGTGGTCTCCAGCCTAGGATGCAGTTGCTTCTTACCAACCTGTTATTTATGTCTTTACCAGACTTGGTAATAAGTCTGTTAGCAGCAAGCCCCGTGATAAAAAAAGCTATATTGACTTTAGTCCTACCTGTACTTGAACCAAATGAAACACCTCTATAATATGGAATGCATATTGCAGTCCCAAGAGATGAAACTGGGCTTTAAGGTTCCTTCTGTTGGTTCTGGGGCCTTCCACCTTTTTTTTGTTTTTGGTCAGCTTCTCCTTTTGCATCAGAAACAGAACCTATACTTAGTAGGCATGTGTTCATCACTGATGGTTTCCTCTCTTACCTCTCCTTGCAGGGCCCCAGGGCTGCTGCCATACGAACCTTTCACCATGGTAGCAGTGAAAATGCTGAAGGAGGAAGCATCTGCAGACATGCAGGCTGACTTTCAGAGGGAAGCAGCTCTCATGGCAGAGTTTGACAATCCGAATATTGTCAAGCTCTTAGGTATCTCAGAGAGGCATCCTGTTGCTTTAACAAGATGGTGCACCACATCAAAGCCTCCTCATGCTGCACTGAGTATACTGCTGGCCGTCTTGCTGCCTAACTCTATTTCCAGTCTAATAACATTGACCCAGATGTCTCACAGGGAAGATGTGAACTTCCAGGAACTGTGATTTATTTTGTGGGTACTGAAAAGAAATAGCACAAGTACTGTTAGTTTTGTAGGTCCCACTTACTATTGTGATGTCTGAACACTTAATAGCATTAAAAACCCCAAAATTTAATGAACAAAAAAAAGCCAGCCACAAAAACAGTAGCTTCCTTTCCTTCCATTCTCATCTGAAAAGACATCCTTCTTTGTTGGATTTTTTTCTGAAGCTTGGCTAATAAGGCACTGTCTGAGAAGAAAGCTGCTGACAAAAATATTCTTTTAGAAGACTGTAATTTTTTTTTTCTGAAGTAGATGCTGCTGGCCACCTTTATCTGGAAGTCCTGCTCTAAGTTGCATGCAGATCTGATTCTTATGAACAGGGGCATTTGAGATCTTAATTTATTTCAGTAGGAATGTCCAGAACATTTTAAATGGGTAAACCACAGTTTTGGGAAAGCTTGGTTGATACAGGTACTTTGGCTACAGAAAAGAAAAGCAGGAAAAGCACTAAACTGGACTAAACTTTGTGTTTATTGTTAACACATTTTAGGCCAGAAAAGGACAAAGTTACAGGCACAAACTAGTACCACATCACTAGGCTGTGGAGAAATAGCCACATTGTTGAAAACAGCTTAGATGATAAATCTCTCACATACACTTGTCATGCTTGTCAGATCCTGATGTCATCAGACTGGGAACAGCCATTTGTTTTTCCTCAAAGAGGCAAATATTAGGTCACCAACCAGAATTTCAGATTTCACAATAAGTTGCATCACCAATTGCTAAATGATGGCCCTAAGAAAGTAAAACACATGCATTTTAAATGTTGACCTTTGCTGGTTAGCAGTTTAATGATAGGTGCACAAATATTGCTATATCTCTGTATGATCAGTAAGGCTGATGGAAGAGTGGTTAGTGCTGGCTCACCAATAAAGCTGATAAAGTGCCAAGCATGTGCCCTTCAGTGGGACTGCATTCTACATCTAACAGACATGGCAAATGTCTCCTTTCTGCTGTCTGCTTTTGATTTGTCTTTCTTTCATTTTTGAGTATCTGTCATGCCAAAAGTAATTCCTCAACCAACTTTTTTTTCCATGAATTGTTTAAAAAAAAGAAAAATCCATAAGGGTGGGAGTTTCCTTGCAATTCAAGAGTTCCACTGAACCCTTGAACATGCCCCTTGTGAATACTTTTGAAGTCTTCCTGCATATGTATCACCCCTTCAACAATATTATTGTTGTAATACGACTATCACAAGAAATAAAAGAATTAAAAAATAACATGATAAGAACTTTAAAGGTTACTTCCTGAAAGTCCTTGCAGTTGCACCTGGGAAGAGGCAATACTTTAGTTAACGCTAACTTAAGCAGGATTAGCTCTTCACTAAACATAGCTCCGAAACTATGAGTTTTACCCAGGATGTCAAGAAAAATTGTGCATGCAGGCATGTGCATGACTTGTTAGCATCACCCACAGGGATTAGATCCCTGATGGAGGAGCTTGAAAAGAGGCACGCATGGTGGATGCATGCAAAGTGGATGGTATTTGCATGGTCACCTCTCCCTCTGCATTGTTGAAAGCCTCCCTCTTGTGTAAGCATTTTTGTGCTTTTTGGCTTTTGCCCGGCAGAACTCTCTTTGCTACACGAATGACCCGTGTGGTCTGTCTTCTGCCAGGCGTGTGTGCAGTTGGGAAGCCGATGTGCCTGCTGTTCGAGTACATGGCCTACGGGGATCTGAACGAGTACCTGCGCGACCGCTCGCCCCGCAACCTGTGCAGCCTGGCGCAGGGCAGCCTGGACACCAGGCTGCGCCTCCCGAACCCCCTGGCGCTCTGCTGCACCAGCCAGCTCTGCATTGCCAAGCAGGTCGCTGCTGGCATGGCATACCTCTCCGAGCGCAAGTTTGTGCACCGGGATTTGGCCACCAGAAACTGCTTGGTGGGGGAGAACATGGTGGTGAAAATTGCAGATTTCGGTCTCTCAAGGAACATGTATTCAGCTGACTATTACAAAGCAAACGAGAACGATGCCATCCCCATCCGCTGGATGCCCCCTGAGTCCATTTTCTACAACCGCTACACCACAGAGTCGGATGTGTGGGCCTATGGGGTGGTGCTGTGGGAGATCTTCTCCTATGGCATGCAGCCTTACTATGGGATGGCTCACGAAGAGGTCATCTACTACGTGAGGGATGGGAATGTCCTTTCCTGCCCAGACAATTGTCCTCTGGAGCTCTACAACCTGATGCGCCTGTGCTGGAGCAAGTTGCCAGCCGACCGGCCCAGCTTTGCCAGCATCCACCGCATCTTGGAGCGCATGTATGAGAGGGCTGTGGCCAACATGTCTGTCTGAGGGATACAGTTCCTTCCTTGTCTCCTGTGCCCACCTATTTCGAGTGACTTGGACCAGCCCATGAGCTCCTGAGTGATGGTGGCTTCACACAGTGTCCTACTCAGGGAGGAGAAACAGCTTGTTCCACTGCCAAACAAAAAACACAGACTGAACCCCTTTTTGCCCCTCCTTGAGCAGGACTGTACCCCCCAAACAACAGGGCTTACCTTTAGCCACCAAGACAGGACTTCTCAGGTTGGTGAGAGTGCTGGTCATGCTAACTCAGTACTTATATTTAGCATTTCCAGGAGAACAAAGTTGCCCAGAGAAGGCGAACTAATGTTTCTTCCTAAGCACTGTTTCCTTCCTTCCTTCCCAGATCCCACCATGCCCTTCTGCATTTACACTCTTGGCTTTTACATTTTTTCCCTCTTTCTCTTACATTTTCTAGTATTATTTAAAAAAAAAAAGGTTGCAGAGTTCAATCTTCTTTTGGGGATACTGTTTGTTATTTTGCGTAGTGTTTACTATTTTGTTTTTGCATACTCAGTCCTTTTTGCAGAAAAAGGATGTTTCTGAAGCCATAGGCCACTTTCGTCTTCCTTTTAGCTTTCACTCTCTCACATTACAATAACGCTGTCAAAACAGGAGCCTGCTGGAGCCACTGGCAGCCACCTGCATCTTCTGTTACAGAGACAGGCAAACTCCTGTCAAGCATGACACTTTCCATTTTCCACTGTGGGAAGTCCAGAGTCACATTCACTTGATGTTAAAGTCTCATCTAAAACCTTTCCCGAAGCATTGCAACATATCTTACCTACCTTCCCCTGAAGAAACAAAGGCATTTGGTGCTGTTGGAGAAATTCATCCCAAAGGCCTGGTGCTGCACCTCGTAGGCATCCATGGTGTATTGATCTGCCACTGCCTGGTCCTCACCATGCTGAAAGCAGGAAGAAATGCATCCCCTCTTGCAGCAGCATGGCAGGTTGTATTAATTGCTTATTTCCTTTTCCTTTACAATCTTTGCCTCCTGTTTCTGGTTTTCTTTCCTGACTGACTCTCCTAAGTCCAACTGCAATATTTGCTGGCCACCTTTGTGCTGTGGTTTAGAGACAGAGAAGTAAGGAAGGTGGATGTCTGCCACCAGTGTCCTTCAGAGACATCCTTAGTTAGGAGAAGGTGAAGAAAATGGGTGCACACAAGAAAAATTGCAAACTGTCCATCTGCAGGGCAAAGATGAGACTGCCTCAGTTACAGACAGCCTGCAGCCCATCTCCAAACACCAAATGTTTCTCTGCTAAAAATTATCCAAATTGTAATGGATACTTCAGTGCCAGAGTAAATTTTATTCCTCAGGTGACAGGTGAATTCTTTTAGCTCCTTGTGGAGTGAGGAGCAGTTGTCCCAGAGCCCCATTGCTGATACAGAATGTAGCCTGAGGCAGAGATGTGCATTATGACTATAGAGCAGGAGTGCAAATGAATGAGTGTTTTAGTGTGGCTTCTGTAACTTGGACACACTGGTTTAGCCTACCCAGAAAGCAGCAGCGGAGAGCAGCTATCTATGGTTTCTAAAACGTAAGCTTGAAAAGGTCTGTGAACCATTATAAAGAACAGAACTGGAAAGATTATAGTTTCTTCTGCTGCTCTCCTCTTTGTTTGGGTTTTTATTTTGCTGGTTTTGTTGGGTTTTTGTCATATAACCATAGTTTGTTCTGATTGCAGCCATAACAGCATGGTTTAATGTTTTCAGGCCGCTGGTGTCACCTTCAATTGGAGCAAAGAGCTTGCAATTGCCAAGGACAATGGCAAGAGAAGAGGTCTGGGCTGCAAAATGTTGAGTGCTAAAATGGTGCCTGCACAGTGAGCACAAAATGGCCAGTGCTGTCTTACTCATTTAGCAGTCTCTTCCAGCCTCATATTCTGTGATTCTGTGATTCAGTCCTACCATCATGCTGCTATCACACAACACTTTACTGAGGTTTGGATGCTAAAGACAAATGCCTTTGAAAATCCCAAAGCCCTCAATTTCAATAAAAAATTATACTGGAGTTTCTCTATAGCTCCTGTTATTGCATTATGACCACCTCGCAGTGTGCATGGTTGAATTTGTTAGGTTCTATCCTAACAAATATCTTCCCTGTCCGTCTTCCCTGTTCTGAGGAGGCAGACCTGGAAGGATGGGGGTGATGCTGAACTGAGTCCAAATCCACGGCCCAGGACTTACATCATCTCTGTAAGGGAGGGGATACATTCAAGTTCCTTGGAGTGCTCAAGGCATCAGGCATTTTTTCACCCTCCTTAGAGAGGGTGAAAAGCTTTAGAGAGGGTCAGAAGCTGTGTGTGAGTAGTGGTGTAGGTCCAGGTACCCAGCACCTCCTCTGAAGCTGAAATGATTCTTATGCTAAGCAAAGCGTGCAGTAACAGGTGCAAAATCTGCACCATGTGCTAAATGTAAACAAACACACCCATTTACATTCTGGAGGACAGTCTGCCTTTCTGCCTTCTAGGATCCCAGTGCTGCCTTCAGTTGTTCATTCCCCCATTCCCCCAGGAACATGATTTCAAAACCAGTTTTCTTCATGTTAGCTGCCTGTAATGTCACATGCTAGGAATTTTCACTTGCTTTCTTTGTGAAAGAAAGACTCCCATAAACTTGGAAGTGTAGTCCTTTTCATCTCATTTTCCTAGCCCAAACGCTTGTCTCACTGGCCCCCTATTTAGGATAACAGTGGAAAATTTGTTCTTCCTCATTCAGCATTCCAGTCTCTGCATTATAAGCACTTACTGACATGTGAGGTAGTCAGTGTCTGCAGGTCAGGAGGGGAAAGGCTTCCTTTCTTGCAAGAGGAAAGAGATCATTTGAAGACATACTCAGAGAAGCTCTCAGCAGCATGTTCTCCAGGGATGGTAATCTCTTCTGCGTACTGATCCAGCAGGAAGGCTTAGCACCTAGACAGTGTTGTACTTTGAGGATTAAATTGTAGCAGGACTTCTGCTGCCTTAATGTGTAGCTGGATTTTACTGATTCCTTCTGCTGTATGCTTTTCAGCTTGCTAGGAGCTGGAGGTTGGCTGCTTTCATGACATGCCTCCTTTCACAGATGGTTTTTCTCCTCCTTATGTTTAAGATTCTGAAGTCTTCATTCTATAATACACAGTGTGCTATGCCAGATTCTTCTAGATTTTCTGTACAATTATCATGTAACATAAATTTTTTTTGAATGGGAGTAAACAAAGGGATTATGAGAGAGTAGAAGAGTAAGAAAAGTTTGTTCCTCAAAAAAATTGCTTGGAAGCAAAAATATTTTGCTTTTCTAGTTTGGATTTATAATTCACGTGGAGAAAGAGGATGAATCAAAAATGAACATTTTTGTGTTCATTTTAGAACATTTGTGTGCTGCAAGGTAGAGCACTTTTCTACATTTAGATCTGTCCATACTGGCCCAAAAAATATGGAATGCTTCATGAATTTGCATGTCACCCTTGTGCAGGGACCATACTAACATGAGTTTAAGATGAACCTTTTTGGTGCTTTGGTTCCCATCCACACTGAGAGCAGAGGGAGCCAGCAATCTGTGGCATTGGATGAGAACCCCAAGAAAAGGATTTGCAGCACATTTGATGTACCCATTCCCTTTGCAAGTGTACTGCCCTGAGCACTCGCAGCACATATACATCTTTATCCTCAGTGACATATTGTGAGATCTGACCAATGCAACAACACAGACATCCTTTCATGTTCCTGTGCCTTCATTTGACAGTTACATTTAAAATGCACTTTTATAAGCATAAATTCCATAATTGATTGGACGCTGTTTACAACATGATCAAATTTGGCTCAGATCTTCTCAGACACTTTGTGGGCTAAACGTAACTGTCTTGTCTCATTTACCCAAGGAAATATACTAGTTATTATTCTGTGATTGTTTGTTATATCTTCATGAATGATGGCTTTGAAAGACATCCCTAGCAGAGATGTACATTTCTCATTATCTCAACCTGTGTAACTCCTGTGTGCAATATTTTATAAAATAAAGAGACATTGAAAAGGCTAATGCTAATTCTGTTCTCTCTGTTCTCTTCCTTCTCCAGCATGGTTTTGGGTTTTTTTGCTTTTGCTTTTGTATTTTTCTGAAAATAGATGTGTTTCATTTTACTAAAATATCTTTGTTGCAGCTTTAATATGATGGTGGTTATACTGCAGGCAGTTGCAGCAATAAGTTAACTTAATATGTGTGCTCAAAGGCATGTGGTTTTGGTGGGTTAAATTGGATGCTGTAGGAACACATTAAGAAACTTTACATTATGAGAACACTTTAAGGACTGGACAAGGGAAAGGAGAATGTTTTTACATCAATGTAGATTGGAGTCCCTTTATCCCAAGGTGCAAGATGCCTCACAGAGATGGGGATGACATCTGTCTCCCTCCAGGAGACAGGACCAAATATCCAGGACCAAAATATCTGCTGGTATTTGTGCCTGGATTCTGGTCTCACACCTAGATGTGTGGAATGAAAGTGTGATATAAAATCAAAAGGGAATTGAGTTTGCAGTTTGGAGAACACAGCTGAGCAAAGTTTCATGCTGATGGGCTTATCTAAAAGGCTAGAATTTGTTTTTTCTGCACATGATCCTTGAAGATGAACTCACTCAGTGAGTCTATGGGAATTTTAACTATTTAAAAATTAATTGCAAATCTTTAACAATCAGAAATGGGGAATCAAACCAAACTTTCTGACTACAATTAGTCAGGCAAACCAGGAAGTACATTTCTTATTTCTCTTTCTTTCCCCTGCCACCCCTCCCAATACAATCTAAAGTGTTTTCTGCAAGTCTTCTTTCTAGAAAACTTAAACAGTGTTTTGTAAATATTGTCCTTGCTGAGCAAGTCATTAATGTATTAGGAAAGGAGTTATTTTTTTCATCCTCTCAGTCAGATTGAACCATATTACAGGGTTGACATGCCAAGTTTTTCAAGGCACAAGAAGAAGTGGTGCACTCATTTCCCACCACCAAATGAGCAAACTTTTGAATCTGTAGAGAAACATTCTTCTAGCCTGGTGAAAAAGTTGACCCTATGACAGAATCTGTTGTCTGCAGCAGTACAATCTCTGCCAGGCTTCCCTCCTCCCAACCCCCTTCTGAGGTCACCTGAACCAGACAGCACAAAGGGATGCTCCCAGCGCCTTGAGTCACCCTGAGTATTTTGGATAATTCAGACATCCTGCATGAAACAATGAGAGTAACTTGTGGCTGGGAAAAGCAGAAGCATGTAATAGATAATTTAGTTTTCCTTGACATTCATATGTGACTTCGTAAATGCATATCCTTGTCTTTGTGTAGATGTGTATGGGAAGAGGGTGAGGAAGCTTGCTTTGTGGGGAGGGCAAAAGAAGTTTCACTCAATCCTCGATGCAAATTCCTTGTTGTGTCTTTCCATTAATTTTAAAACTTTGTATCTTCAGCTAAATGTAATGACATCTCAGTTCCTCAAAGGAAAGTCCTAAGAGGCCTTTGCTGAGTTTCTGTCATTGCAGTGATGTGAGAGTTGCTCCCCCTCTGCTGCTGGTGTGGAGCTCTGAAGTAACATGAAAAGGCTTTTCATATTTCGTAAAGAATCCAGAGGATTTCAGTGGTGTTCAAAAGCAGGACTAGGATAATTTTGACAATAATTTTATTATTAACAAGAAGGAAAAAATTAAAAAACCCAATCCTATCAATTTGCCTATTCCACCTAAACCACAGA
This sequence comes from Haemorhous mexicanus, assembly GCF_027477595.1. Taxonomy (NCBI): domain Eukaryota; kingdom Metazoa; phylum Chordata; class Aves; order Passeriformes; family Fringillidae; genus Haemorhous; species Haemorhous mexicanus. The sequence goes on from NC_082381.1 coordinate 37,630,083, forward strand.
GCCTATCATAATAATGTCACGAGTGTTTTACAAGTTTCTCAGCTTTGGGAGAAAAATTATCTACTCATTAATTGACAACTCTTTAGAAACTCCCCTTTTTATACAGTGCTGCTGTGCACAGCCAAGAGCATTCCATGGAGCCCTCTGTCCATACTTTGTGGTAGTGGGCAGTTGTAACTGTAGAAAGGAGAACATATGAGGAGTTTGAAACTGGCCTTAAAACCAGAACTAGCAATTTTCTTCAATGCTGGAGTGGTAGACCTTAACAAAAGTCGCACTTTACACCACTGACATATTCATGTGCTAACACAGCACCTTATAATATCCCACACATTTAGTATTGAATAAGTAAGAGTTTCATCAGCAACTGTTAGACAGAAGATTTTATGACAAATTTGGACCAAAAAGTAATTAATTAATTAATTTATTTATTGAAGAAATATTTTTCTTCTGTCTGCTGGGATGCTTTAAATCTTTTGCCATTTATAGGCCAGTGTGCTTACGCTGACTGCGAGATAACCACGCCATACATTTCTACGGGGCACAAGTGAACGTGTTGAAGCACTTGCATGTTTATCTGCCCTCCCCCATGGCTCTTATATAAAAGAGATGTTACACTTAGGGAGTTTATGTAGGCTAGCTAACTTTTATGTAAATAAATAACTTAATGGAAGAGGGGATCTGTGCAGAAATGAGGAGCGCCAGACGAATGAATGGGGGTTATTCACCCTCTGGATGTTGAGATCATGCTGTGCTAAATTTGACTTCTATTTAAAGCAGTGCTAACTTCAAAGCAGTGACACTGAAGAACAGGAGGGCCTTGGCTATTGTGAAGAAGGGGAACTTCCCGTGTCTGGCTGCGAACAGATGGGATGATGTGCGACCGCTACATGGGAAGTGCAGCAAGGAGCAGGCATTCCTCAGCTGAAGAGCACACCATTTTCCTGAGGCACAGGATAGCAGGCAATACCAGGTACAGTCAGTGCCATGCCAGATTAACTCAGATTTGGCTGAGATTTATTTGCAGCACTTTTGTTATTTGTCTTCTGTTCTGGAACACAATGAGATCTCTTGATGCTCATGCTCCAAGACCCTGAACTCTCCACACCTCGTGCCCTTCTCAAGGCAAGTAGCAGGACAGCTCTGCTCTCTTTCCTTTCCTCCCAGCAATGCACCACTTTCATGACAGGGACCAGATAGGTGCCTGTTTGTGGAGCAGGGCAACACCTCCTACAGTGGTGGAGCTGTGGCTGTGTGGCCCCTGCATAGAGCAGCACCATACCTACCCCAGGCAGGTACCTGACCTGCAATAGAGGTGCAAGTCTTTCTGGGGCTGGGAGGTTTGCAAAGAGCTCCTGGAGAGGACTGTACAAAATGTTCAGATCAAAACTTCCAGCAATGAAAAGCCACCCAGGTTTGGGTGTCATTACTGGCCCTGAAGAAGTTTGCCAGGAGTATCTGCATGCCGCTAGGCTGCTGAACAGCTACATTTCAAGAGAAACTGCTCTGATTTATAGCTCAGTGTCAGCAGCACATTGCACTCCAACAGCTGTGGACAGGCAGGGGAGTGGACAAGACAACTTGGTATTGGTATGTCTTACATGTGAGATCTTCAAGTCAACAGCAAAGCATTTTAATGATCTGTCCTCTCAGTAATCTCAGTTGTGAAAAACTGTGACTGTCTGGGCACCAGGTGACACCTGTCTAGACAAAAGAATAAATTTTTGGCTAATGTATTTTGCTGTGTACCACACCTCATGCAGACACAACACTAGGATACTTAAACACTGTGTTGAACAGGATTGCTGTCTCTTCTGCTGACAATATGCACTATTGCCCCGAGCCAACAGGACAGAAGAGTATTTGATTTAGCTTGTATGAGATAAATCCTGTCAATGAGAGGGACACTCTGCCTATTTGGAAACACACCCTGACTCAGCAAGACTTGCACAAATATTTTTCTTGGACAGCTACCATGCAGTCAAGTAGCTGCTACTACTACACATTTGCCCTTTTATGCCAATCCATACAAAGGATTATCTGTTAGCAAGAAGTTTTTAAAAATAACTACCGATAAAATGTTTAATTAAATTCTTACACATGAAATAAAAGTATCTCTCTCTACAATAAAAAATATGCACTGTTCATCCTTTTGGAAGTCTGAGATCCTCTTTGCCTTCACTGGCAATTCTAACTTTACTCAGAGGCTAGTGGGGCTGATAATTATTCACTGCTTCTGCCAACACTGAAATGAAGGGGCTTCCAATGAACTTCAAGATAAGGATGCAAAAAGTCATACACAGGGCACAATTATATGGGCATGAGGTTACAGATGCCAAAGTATGAACACATTTAAAGAAAAAAAAACCTAACAGATTACAAAAAATCATATGGGAGAGGCCTGTTAATTTGCATTGCATTTGATGTTGTCAATGTTTTACAGTGCTGTTTTCTAGAGCATTTTGGAGGTAAAAAGAGGAAAAACCTACTTTATGGATGCCAGTATTATCTGAACAGGTGTTTTTCTTAAACTATCTGCTGGCAACAGCTGGAGTAATGATACCAAATATCTGTCCTTCTGATACCTGGTTTACTGCTCCTATTCTAAGATTCCTTTGCAGAAGGGCCCAGGTTGTAAAATCTGGGCTCAGATCACAGGTGTCTCATACCCAAAGGATAATTGGTTGGTCTGGCCTTGGCACTGGCATGTAACTGGTTGAAAAAATGTTAACTTTCTCTTTTCTTGTACTGTGTTTTATTTTCTCTTGGATAGTAATTATAACATCTTCTCAACTAAAACCTGGGCATCCTTCAATGGGCAATTGCCCTCTGTGCACCCGCCGGGCTACAAGAATCAAAAAGAAATCCTGGTGCAACCCAAAGTATTGCTACCTACTGACTGTGTCAGTGGCTTTTGGCCATGTTTCTAGCTGACAGAGATGCAACAGTATTAAACATTGAAGGGAAATAAATGAAAGGCATGAGGAAAAATAGACTACATGATACAGAGTAAGAAGCCAAGTTCATCTGCAGAGGAAGCTTCTAGGGACTGCTGCCCCTACAGCTGGGCACAATACCTACACTTCATCTGTGAGCTCTATCCCTGTGATCCCACTGTGGCAGATGGGATTGCACACAGAGATTTTCCAAGTTAAAATCACGAACACCTGCGTGTGGAGCCCTTGTCTCTGAGCCAGCCATAGGGAAATGTATGCTAACAGGTGCATGCAGACTCCACTGGATTCTGAAGTCCATCTGTGACCCTAGGGTAACCCCTGCACTGAACTGATTTGGTCACACACATCACAGGATCAACAAGAGTCTTCCTGCAGATTTGGCAGTACCATAACTTGTAAAACACCAGCCCAGTATCAGCAGCAGTACTTCTTATCAAGCGCTTTTTCCATCTAGTCACTAGCAGCCCGTAGTCCTCGGATTTAAATGATTGCAGCCAAATGCAGTTCTTTCACTTCCAAACCCTGAAACCATTGACCTAAGCAGCTGGCTGCCTTATGTCTCCTGGGGCAGTCTTTTTCCAAAGAAACCAGTGATTCATCTGCAGATGGCTCCCTGAATCAGCAAACAGCTCCACCCACAGCCAAAAAACCTGACAATTCCAGTGCTTGCTGCCCCAGCAAGGATGTGAACCCAGGGCTGGCATGGACCTCTCTGCATTTTCAGAAACTCCTTGCTGTTTGTTTCAGTCTCAGTTCTTGGCTGGATGGTAGCATGGTATGCACCATGGTGGGAATTTGTGTCGTTGAGACACTGTGATACTGCAGGACAACATCCACAAGGCAACCCATGATGGGTGTGACTACTTATGGAATGGCTTTTCTGTCCTTCTGAGGAACACAATTTGTCCTAGCCAAGCAGCAGCAAGTATGTTCATGCTGTTACCAAGTAACAGACATGGTGGGCTACAGTAGGGATCATTTCCTGATCTCCTCCATTTCCTGGGGAAGGAAAAGTGGGGCAGAAGCATTAGACTCATCCTTCACTCTCCCCTGCATTGTTAGTGCAGCTTGCTGGCCCTTGAAATTGAACTTCCTATGATTTTGGCACTATCAGGAGAAATTGGCTTGCTCAGAACATGCTTGAAAATGCCAGCCTCGCTGCTGAGAGCAAAGTTTTTGTAATATCAACAGTTATGCAAGACAAAGATTTATAACACCTACGCTGCTGTAAACACGGACATATCACAGTTTTTTGAGTTGATACAAGTTCATGCTAGAATTATATAAGAATGACCTGTACTTGACCTCCCCTGGCAGTTTCTCACACAATTAGAGGTCTTCTGGTGACAAATTTATGATTGGACCCAAACAGTTTAGGAAATTCCAGATATAGAAATTTCTGGTAAGCTGAGACTCCGAATATGCTGCCTCAGGCACATCTTCCAGATGTACAGTTTTGGTGGAAGACAGACAAGGAATATATCCTCTCTCCCTCTTTCCTCTTTCCCCTTGCTTCAGAGGTACTTTCATGAAGAAGGGCCTTCTGGTAGCCCCTGCCTAACTGATTCAATAGGTTACAACAAGCTCTGGGGAAGTGCCCTTCCTGCCCTTCCTATAAGGTTTGTCTTTTTTTAAAATTAAATGCATGTTTCAACAAGGCCAAAATGTGGCAGTTTGCCACCTACAGCAGTACAACTTCATGCTGTGAGTCTCCCAAGTCAAAATGACAGGAGGGCACTGGAAGTCCCCTGCCTCCTAACGCTTGCAGCACAGTGCTGGTCAATGCAGCAGAGGGAGAGCAAGAGGGAAAAACAAGGAGATGTAGAACACCTTGCTAGATTCCAAAGTTGTTACCTAAACCTGCATGGTGGTTAGGGAAATGCTGTAACTTGTGGCTCCAATCAGGCAAACCATCAGCCCCAGGACCTAACTGAAGGCCAGTCCAAGGACAGCCAGAGGTATGGTGCCAGCCCCATGGGACACCCAGAGACAATAGGCGCTGGGCCATTGAGATCACAGAATCATCAAGGCTGGAAAAGACCTCTGAGATCATTGAGTCCCCCTTACTTTACTCAGGGTTTTACCTACAGTCCTGAACAAGCAAATGGGTGGCCTTAGAGTCAGGATGAGTTGCTCAGCAATGGTCAGTGAAGCACGCTTTTGTCCAGAAATCATTTTCCTAATTCTGTCCAAACAAAGGCATAAAATGTACACCAACAGTAGCATAATGGAAATTTTGTGAGACCCACCACATCCAGCTCATTATTTGGGGCTCATACAAGATGAGATAGTCTGCCTATTGGCCAGCAAGGAGAGACTCTCTGCTCCTATTGTGAATGGATTGAGATCAAGAGAGTAATTAATCCCTACTGCGTATTTCGTATGAGCTACTGAGAGCTGCCGTGGAGTCAATAGGTGAGAGTACTCAGGCAAGCTTGCCCTAAGGGTGTGTGCAGTTTATCCATTTCTGAGCACAAAAGTTCAGTATTTGACAGAGACTTGCCTGTAAACATCTGACTAGGAACCAAAAACTTATTGCCAAACAGGATAGTTCTCTGAAACAGGCTCAGCCATGTTCTATACCCTGCTTTAGGTAAAGTACAGACAAAAGTATGTTATGTAGCATTACAACTGTTACATTTGGCATAATAGGCTCTGATCCAGCTCTCATTGAAGACAGTTGAACAATTCCCATTGACCTCACTTAGGAGACAGCTACAATTCATGGCCAACTGCAGTTAAGTTAAACACAAATCTGAACATTCCAAAAGCAATAAGGAGTGCTGCAATGGTTGTTTTTCCCTGGTATCGGCATCCCTGGGGGTTCAAGAAGACAGATGTACCTGAGCCTTTCTTTGAGAATTTATTTTTCAGAAAAAACCAAGCCCTTAGAAAGCCCTTTCATGGGCTCCTTTTTCCAGCACAGAACATAACTTCTTCAAGAAAGATACTTTATAGATCAGTTAAACTGAAACTGCTAAAACAGTATTTGGGAAACTGAGGCAGAGGGTGAAGATATTAATTCCTTTCTTTCATTCTAGCATATAACACTTTAATTCTATACCCTGACTTTCTTTCAAAGCAGTGACAAACTTCTGCAGTCATTCTGGGGCAGAAAGCATAAATGGAAAAAATTAATACTGCTGCAGTGTTGGAAATTGCTTGGATCACACAGCTTCATCATCACTAACAGTGGTCCTGGCTGGGTACCTTTGTGCTGTCTCTGTTTCAGTGTGAATTGTACAAAGGAAAGAGAAGGGCTGGAGGAATCAACTCTCACAGTGATTGTCCAAAATATTCACAGTCCTGACTAATGGAGACCTTCCCTCCATCCTCCTTTCTGATCCTGAGAAAACAGGGCAGTAACTCACATGACTCTTCAAGCCAGTCTGATTTACTCTCCTTCCTCTCAATAAAACAGCAAGTTGAGGACAAGATAAGGATAACCATTGCACTTGGTGGCATTGAGGTTTATGGAGGCTGAGACATGAGTAGTGAGTAGTTCTTGGCTGCCTAAAAAGCTACAGGTTTCATCTTCATCAAATGGAAACACAGAAAATTAGAAACTCATGGATGGAAAAAAAAGCCCAAATAAAAATCCACTGCAGTCTTCTATCTAAACAGAATTAAGAAATTTCAGGAAGAAGTAAGTTTCTCCCTCCAAAAAAAAAAAAAACCCAAGAGGAGCTATAACTGCTCCTGAGTTCTGTGGCTTGTGCTATGGTGTGGAGGAGGGTCACACAAAAGTGAGCTATACAGGTGTAAAGAGTAAAGGGCTGAGAAAGTGACAACAGGTTTGTGGAGTTCAGATGCTTTGTAGGAGGTATGTGTCTATTTTTTAGGGGATGCTGGACTGCCGAAATATGATGCACACTCAAATCACGCCCACAGAATATGCTGACACAATGGAGACAACAACAGAGAATATTTTTTTGGGAGGAGAATGAAATCAGAAAATCTGTTGACCTCCTTGAAGGCAGGGAAGCTGTGCAGAGAGACCTTGAAAAATTAGAGGGCTGGGCAATCACCAGCTGTATGAAATTTAACAGGGGACAGTGCCACATTCTGCATCTGTGATGGGGCAACCCTGGATGTACAGACAGGGCAGGGAGTGAGAGGCTGGAGAGCAGCACTCCAGAAAGAGACCTGGGGGTCCTGGTCAATGACAAGCTGAACATGAGCCCACAGTGCCCTGGCAGCCAGGAGGGCCCCCGTGTCCTGGGGGGCATCAGGCACAGCATCACAGCCGGGCAAGGGAGGGGATTGTCCCGCTCTGCTCTGCTCTGGGGCAGCCTCACCTCCAGTGCTGGGGCAGTTCTGGGTGCCACAACACAAAAAAGACACTGAGCTGTGAGAGAGTGTCCAAAGGAGGCCCCGAGGAAGGTGAAGGACCTTGGGGTGAAGCCGTGTGAGGAGTGGCTGAGGTCACTTGGTCTGTTCAGGCTGGAGGAGACTGAGGGCAGACCCCACTGCAGGTACAACTTCTTGTGAGGGAAGAGGAGGGGCAGGCACTGATCTCTTCTCTCTGGTGACAGTGACAGGATCTGAGGGAGCAGCCTGAGAGGGAAGGTTTAGGTTGGATATTAGAAAAAAATTCTCTCCCCAGAGGGTGGTTGGGCACTGAACAGGCTCCCCAGGGAAGTGGTCACAGTGGCATTTGGACAGTGCACTTGGGTACATTGTGTGACTCTTCTGTGCAGGTGCTGGGCCAGGAGCTGGGTTTGATGATCCTTCCAAATCAGCACTCAGTAAAAAGCAAAAGTCATGAGGAAGAGCTGGCTGAAGATCATTTAAGAGCTCCTTCAGTTCAGTTCTCCTTGCACGCCCTGTGAGGGAGATAAAACTGACTCTTGGCTAGCTGATATCGCTTCCAGGAGGGGAACAGAAAAGGTTTACAGCTTTTGTTTCATGCTTTGTTTCTGGACCACAGTTCTCTTTGCCTGCACATTTCGAGTGTCTTTTTGTGTGCTCTCAAACTTGTGGCAAGGTCTGCCAACTCAAGCATTCTCAGGCCACACACAGCATCTATGGACTCTTGGAAACAACAGCAGTTCCATTTCAGGGCAGGGAATTAGCTCATAAATATTTACAAGGCTGACAGTTACAGAACTATTAGCAAGACATCTCTGATCAGAATAGGGGAGATGGGCTTCAGCATGCCTGACTAATCTAGTCTGGTGATTGCCCAGCAAAATAATTTTTTGAGCAGTTTTCCTCCCCCTGCCTCACAGACAAAGTAAGAGTGTACACTGCAGGATGGCTGCAAAATCCAATGCTGCTCAAAACATGTCCCTTGAGGCTGTATTTTTTAATCCATAAGTAAGTATACTTTTTTTTTTTTTTGAGAGACTAAATAACTTCTCCCCATAATCTCACATGTTGCTGGAAACCAAGCCTGAATACATCAACTTGATCATGACCCAGAGCCCCAGTTCACACAGTCCTGGCCCCACTCAAGCCAGTGCCAACAGGAGAGAGCCAAATGTCACCCCAGTGTCCCAACTCACTCAGTGTCCTGCTTCCTAATGAGAAGACACAGCCATGTCTAGGGTGTCCTGCAGGGATACATGCTGCTCTCACCCTTCTCTCGGCAGTGAGGTCCAGGGACGTATCAGCAAGATGCCTCTGCCTGTGGAGGAGGGCTTGGTCCTAATCTGCCTCGGAGCTCCTGCAGCCAGACCACATCTGCAGGCACTAAATCAAACCTCTGCAGGCTTTGCTGGCATTTGCCAAAACAGAAATTTGCTGCTGCAAACTGGGAGCCATCCTTGTCTGAAGGAACCAACTGGCACTCTTGGAAGACAGGCCCTTGGAAAATGTAATGTCTTCCTAAAAAATTAAATAGTTTTTTTTAAGAGGTCAGGGATTTTTTTAGTAGTAGTATAGTGTTGACAAATAGTAAGCTGTTGGTATCTGGGTGTTTTTTTGGCTAGTTTATTGCTTTTTTAAACTGACCATTGTAAGAGAGCTGAAGGCTTAGCACAATGTTTTGAACAACAGTACACCAGTAGGGGATAGAAAGGAAAAGATGAGCCACAATGGATAGATGCAAGACTGTAGTAAATGAGGAAATGAGAGGGCTGATATAGATGATCATTTTTTCCCTGATCCAAGTCACATGAGGCACAAACAGAACCCAAATGATCTGGGAGAACAGGCCAGATTGCCCTCAGAAAGCTCAGCAACAGAGATTGAATGAAACTTTGAGCTTATAGTTTGGTGAGAAGTCCACAGCTTTGTTAGACAAGGAAAAGCCTGAAGCCTATGTGTAATGCACAGAGTGAAAGTATATTGCTTCATTTCCAGTTATTTCTCTTCTACTTCTTCCTTCTCTTCTGCTTCTTCCTTTTGGCCCAGTGGCATTGTGGCTTAGGTTCTGTTCTAACTGGCACACTTTGGGGCAATGCTCCTGTTTCCTTTTACCTTCATGCAGAAAGCTGTTCATAAGATTACATTTATCAGGTCCTAATTATGTTAATTTAATTTGGAGCAAAATGCAGATATCACAAATGCTCTATTTACTTTCTTAGTCATAAAATGTTGAAGACCAGTTGTCAATAAGAAATCTTACTGCCATTTCAAATGTTCAAATGAAAGCCATTGAAACCAGGTGCAATTCCTTCTATCTATGATGGTGCAATTTGCTGTATTATTTTAACTTAGGATAAATCTGCATAAGGATCTTTGGGCATTAACAAGAGATTATTATAGCACAGAAGGCTGTCATGATTTAGCAATGGTATTCGCCAATTAAGCGCTCTCACTGAGACTCTCCAAACCTCAAGCTGCTTGCTTGTTATCCCTCCTCTTCTCCCTCTCTCTACAGGTGGCTGGAATTGAGAACGGGGGGCACAAAAGGTAAAGTTCACAGGCTGAGATAAGAACCATTTACTGGAAACAGCAATGAGGTAGGAAGATGAACCACAACGGCAACAATGTTAATTACAGAGGCAAGAAAGAGGCAAACGATTCACAGGGAAACCTCTGAATGATACCCAACCACCCCCTGCACCACACTATGCCACCCTGGCAGGGACCCCTTCTCCTGGGAACAGAACCCCAAACCCTCTTGCCTGGCAATGACACAAGGTGGTATAGAATAATCTCCAGCTTGTATCCATGCCTCCTCTTGGCTACTGCAAAAGTCCTGGCTGGAAATAGGATAGAAGCTCTTCCCACAGAGATTTTACTTTGGGATTAGGTCTTAAAGGAAAGGGTTTTTGAGAGATCCTGCCTCTTATTTTGTGTTATTCCAGCAGTAAACTTCATATACCTGTGACCCCATTGAAGTCTGGGAACAGGAGTCAAGAAACAATGGCATGAGAGCAGCAGCCTCTTGGGATGTTTTATCCACCAGGCACTCAGTAAAGTAATTATGTGTCTTAAGCCATGGCTCATGTTCAAGGAGTTTTTTGGTAAATACTTCTGCACACCATTGGATCTTTGTGGAAAGATTCTGAAATTCCACACTTTTTGGTGGTTGGTTTGGCTCTCAACTCTCTTCGTGGATACATGAAAAGGTGAGAAAATATGCAATTTTGTTAATTTTTCCATGGCTCTTGCAAGGCACAGAAATTGAAGGTGTTGGGTGTCTTTTAAGGTGTACCGGGAACAAAAGGACCATGCCAGTAGAGGCTGAAAATCATGAATCCTGCTTAATTTTTTCTGCCACATCCCTCCAGTGAACTTTTCAAGCCTCACTACACTTCCTATCTCCAGCCTGTTGTGAGAGAGCAACACACACATTTGTTTCACCAGTGACCACATGAGACTCCGATGTCCAATGAGATGAAACAAGATGAGAGACAGGCCAGGTGCTTCCAGAGCCTTTCATGCCACAGGAATGGACAGCCAAGACAAAATCTCAGATTCTTGCCAAAGATGAATAGTGTACCTGATGCTGCCCATGCTGTCTACCCCTGAGACTACTCTCAAAAAGCATGGCACTGGCAGCTCTGTTATCCTACCAGATGCTGCAGAGGTGAACATCTGCAGGGCCACTTCATAGCACAGCTGAAGTAATGGCATGCAGTTCCCTGTCCCCTCTGGTGTCAAAGCCTCCACCCTGGATGTGAGTCCTGAGAGCATGACAGTCTGGAATCTCCACTGAAATCTTCAGTTTCAAGGCTGTGCATACTCTGATCTCATGGTAAATTATAGAGACTACTCATGACTCTTCTATGTGGGGTCAGGAGGTTCCATGAAGTTGCTGAATAATGAAACAGACTATGGCATGTTCTTTTCACATCTCTTGATTTGCCTTATACTATAAAAATGGTGGGGTGCCAAGACCACAAATTTGATAAGAGATTTTGGAGATAGATTTACCAGAGGAATAAATAAGGAAAAATTCTTATGATAAAAAAACCCCTGAAATATTTTGCAAAAATCAACTCTATGGTATGAAAAGACTCATGAGAATGCTACTCCTTCTTTGCTGAGGAGCAGAAGAAAAAAAATACCTCCAGTTTTGTGGAACACAGTCTTCTGCAATAGAGATAGAGGCATTGTAGGATTTTTTTCTGGGTAGAGATCAGGTCTCTATCCAGGGTTTACTTCATTGGCAGAATTTTTGCAGCGGCAAAGAAATATAAAACCATATATGTGAAGGATAAAACTAGATGTCTGAGGAAAAGCCACAGTGAATGCAACAGATATTTTCCAAAAATGAGAAGGATCTGGAAGCAAGATATATACTTTCTTCAAGACACAGAAAATAATTTCTCTGAATGCTTTTCTGGCAGGTTGCTAAAGGTTTCAAGGCTGCGCGCAATGAGTTAACTCTGCCTCTATATTATACTTCAAAGTATCACCTTTTCCTCATCACTGGCCTCAATTCTAGTCTTTTCCTCGACTCAGGAAAACAAATAAATGCATGTTTAATTCCAACCATGTACTCAGATGCTTTGCTGGAGCAGTACAGACCTTTCCTCCTATCAGAAGCTGACCTTTGCAGGGGCTGCTGTGGCACCCCAGTACTTGGGAAACTGGCAAATCTTACCCCAAAGGCTTTTGCAGAGCTAGGAATTTGCTCAGTTACCCCATTGGAATCTCTCTGTATGTGAGGGGTCAAGCTTGTCTCTTTAAGAGAAAATGGGAGATGAAATGTGGCTCTCCGCCCATTTGGTTCCCGAGCTCTCCCAGGAAGCTTCTTTGTATCCTTTTTGTGTATCCTTTGCCAGATCTTCTCCTTTTCCTGCAGCAGAGGTGAAGGTCCATGAACCTCTTGGTGATACAACATCCGTGGACTTTGCAAATGCTTCCTTGCCCAATTGTCAGGAGGCGGAATTCATGCTGCAGTGGGAATGTAAAATTTTACAGGAAACAGCAAGTGTCAGGTGTTCCAACATATATTCTATTTAAGGCTGTATTGGTAACAGGTTACTTTTTATTAAAGAATTTAAGAGAGAATGGGTAGAGATATGGGTCCTTAGAGGACAACCTGTTGTCACTCAAGCCTTATGTATTCATTCTGTGAAAGTAATGTGCACTGAATCAGAATAATAGAATAACAAAAAAATCCCCAGAATGAACTGGTATTCAGCCAGTGCTTTTCTCCAAATTAATACTACAGAGTACAGAGACATTGCAGGATTTTTTCAGAAATATAATCTCCAAAGGCCTGTGCTGGATTTCTGAAATGTTGTCATTACAGGTGTGTGTATGTAACTTTTAAAGTCTCCCACTTTGTCAGCAGGCCAAACTCAGGAGGCTACATGTGCCCTTCCTACCCTTTTATT